>NC_060123.1:158935196-159560196 GCF_021461395.2 Schistocerca americana
TGTGGCTAATGGCTTCCGGTTCTCTGAAGAGAAGACGGTTTGCATAAACTTTTGGCGATATAAAGTATTCCTTCCACCATACTTAAATCTCGGTCCCGTTGTTCTCCCATTAGTGGAGACAACAAGGCTTTTAGGGCTCACACTGAACAGGAAGCTTTGTTGGTCTCCGCACGTCTCTTATTTGGCTGCCCGTTGTACACGTTCCCTTAATGTCCGTGTTCTTAGTGGTTCATCTTGGGGAGCGGATCACACTGTCCTGCTTCGCTTATATCGGTCCATAGTCCGATCAAAGCTGGATTGTGGGAGTCTCGTCTGCCCGGCCATCCCTCTTACGCTGTCTCAACTCCATCCATCATCGGGGGTTACGTCTTGCGACCGGAGCATTTTATACTAGTCCCGTCGAGAGTCTTTATGCTGAAGCTGCTGAATTACCATTGACCTACCGGCGCGACGTACTGCTTTGTTGGTATGCCTCCCGGCTGTTGTCAATGCCCGATCACCCCTCTTATCAGTCCTTCTTCGCCGATTCTCTCGACCGTCAGTATGGGTTGTATGTGTCTGCCCTGCTGCCCCGTGGAGTCCTCTTTCGTCACCTGCTACAACAATTGGCTTTTGCCCTCTCTACCACCTTCAGAGAGGGTGAGAGCCCGACACCTCCTTGGCTCCAGGATCCAGTTCACATTCATCTTGACCTCAGCTCGCTTCCGTAGGAGGGTACTCCGGATGCAGTGTATTGCTCACAGTTTGTCGAACTTCGTGCACGACTTGCCAGTAACACCTTTATTTACACTGATGGCTCCAAAACTGGCGATGGTGTCAGCTGTGCCTTTGTCGTCGGGGACGTCACCTTTAAATACCAGCTCCTCGACCACTGTTCCAGCTTTACGGCCAAGCTTTTTGCTCTCAATCAGGCCATTCAGTATGTCCGCCACCACTGCCATTCTCAGTATGTACTCTGCTCTGTTTCACTCAGCGCTCTTCAGAGCCTTTGAGCTCCATATCCGGTCCATCCCTTGGTGCAATGGATCCAGCAATCCCTCCATTCCTTTGCTGATGATGGCTCTCCTGTTAGCTTTGTGGGTTCCAGGCCATGTAGGAGTGCCTGGGAATGAGGCTGCAGATGCTGCGGCCAAGGCTGCAGTCCTCCAGCCTCAGCCAGCCTCCCTTTGTGTCCCATCGTCTGACATTAGTGGGGTTGTTTGTAAGAGGCTTGTGTCATTGTGGTGGGATACTTGGTCGTCACTTCAAGAAAGTAAGCTCCGGGCCATAAAACTGTTCCCAACAGCTTGGACAACCTCCTCCCGACCATCTCGGTGAGAGGAGGTCCTTTTGGCCAGGTTGCGGATTGGGCATTGCCGGTTTAGGCACCGCTACCTGCTATCCGGTGACCCTGCCCCACAGTGCCCTTGTGGTCATGCATTGACAGTGCGCCTTGTTTTATTGTCGTGTCCCCGTTTTAATCAATCTTGTGTTGTCCTGTCTCTGCCATCTACTTTACAGGAAATTTTAGCTGATGACGCTCGAGCAGCTGCTCGTGTTCTTCGTTTTATTGCTTTGACGGACTTGTCCAAAGACATATAACTCTTTTAATTATTTTATCTGTGTCTTTGTCAGAACTTTTGGTGTTCCCCCCCCCCCCCCCCCCCCCCCCCCCTTCCCATGAGTTTACCAGATTATATGTGCCCTTACATTTGTGACTAAGCGCTAATGACCTCAGTTGTTGAGCGCCCTAAAACCTCACAAAAAAAAAGAAAAAATCCTCAGTCCCCGGAGACTGAGCCAGGGAAACACAAGCAGCAGTAAGAGAAATCCAAAAAGAAAATCCCTAAGACCAAGGAAATTAAGGAAATTGCAGTGGCACCCACACCACTGCTACCAACAATCTTTGCGGCTGAGGATGGGGTGGAGATTTTGGTGTCCGCCAGACACTCACACAGTGGATATAGACTGATCAGGCAATAGATAGTTGGCAGCAGGTGACTGAGGTGTAAACTGTCTCATTGACTGTTCCATGCCTTCCCAGTCTCACAATGTCATCCTCCAGTGGAATTGCGGTGGTTTTCTCCACCGCCTGGCTGAGCTAAGGCAACTGTTAAGCTTTACACCTGCTATCTGCATTGCGCTCCAGGAAACCTGGTTCCTAGCAATGTGGACCCCTGCCCTCCGCAGCTATAAGGGATCTTACAGGAACCGTAGTGACTAGAATAGAGTGTCAGTTGGAGTTTGCGTTCATGTCCTAAACTCGGTCCATAGTGAACATGTGCCCCTTGAAACACCTCTTGAAGATGTATATTTTCCTCCAGTTGGTGCAGCACCCCTGAATGTATTAGCTGCCCTGATTGATCAACTCCCTAAACTTTTCCTACTTCTGGGAGATTTTAATGCCCATAACTCATTGGGGGGTGGTACCGTGCTTATTGGCTGACGCAGAGATGTCGAAACTTAACTGTCTCAATTCAACCTCTCCCTCTTAATACTGAGGCCGCCACACATTTCGGTGTGGCTCATGGTAGTTACTCGGCCATTGGTTTATCAATTTACAGCCCAGGACTTCTCCCATCTATCCACTGGGGAGCACATGATGACCTATGTTGTAGTGACCACTTCCCCATCTTCCTGTCACTGACCCAGCGTAAGGCACATGATGCCTGCCCAGTTGGTTTTTGTGGTCTTCAGTCCTGAGACTGCTTTGATGCAGCTCTCCATGCTACTCTGTCCTGTGCAAACTTCATCATCTCCCAGTACCTATTGCAGCCTACATCCTTCCGAATCTGCTTAGTGTATTTATCTCTTGGTCTCCCTCTACAATTTTTACCCTCCACGCTGCCCTCCAGTACTAAATTGGTGATCCCTTGATGCCTCAGAACATGTCCTACCAACCGATCCCTTCTTCTAGTCAAGTTGTGCCACAAACTCCTCTTCTCCCCAATTCTATTCAATACCTCCTCATTAGTTATGTGATCTACCCACCTAATCTTCAGCAGTCTTCTGTAGCACCACATTTCGAAAACTTCTATTCTCTTCTTGTCCAAACTATTTATCGTCCATGTTTCACTTCTGTACATGGCTACACTCCATACAAATACTTCCAGAAATGACTTCCTGACATTTAAATCTATACTTGATGTTAACAAATTTCTCTTCTTCAGAAACTCTTTCCTTGCCATTGCCAGTCTACATTTCATATCCTCTCTACTTAGACTATCATCAGTTATTTTGCTCCCCAAATAGCAAAACTCCTTTACTACTTTAAGTGTCTCATTTCCTAATCTAATACCCTCAGCATCACCCGACTTAATTCGACTACATTCCATTATCCTCATTTTGCTTTTGTTGATGTTCATCTTATATCCTCCTTTCAGGATACTATTCGGTCCGTTCAACTGCTCTTCCAAGTCCTTTGCTGTCTCTGACAGAATTACAATGCCATCGGCGAACCTCAGTTTTTATTTCTTCTCCATGGATTTTAATACCTAGTCTGAACTTTTCTTTCGTTTCCTTTACTGCTTGCTCAATACACAGATTGAATAGCATTGGGGAGAGGCTACAACCCTGTCTCACTCCCTTCCCAACCACTGCCTCCCTTTCGTGCCCCTCGACTCCTATAACTGCCATCTGGTTTCTGTACAAATTGTAAATAGCCTTTCGCTCCCTGTATTTGACCCCTGCCACCTTCAGAATTTGGAAGAGAGTATTTCAGTCAACATTGTCAAAAGCTTTCTCTAAGTCTACAAATGCTGGAAACGTAGGTTTGCCTTTCCTTAATCTTTCTTCTAAGATAAGTCGTAGGGTCAGTATTGCCTCACGTGTTCCAACATTTCTGACCAGATGGGCTTTGAACAAGGTGTACTAGGTAACTTTCACCTCTGCTGTCACCGCTGAATCTCCCCCACACGGTAACACCGATGTGATGGTTGAACCGGTGACTAGCACAATTGTTTCTGCGGCAAAAAACACGATCCCTCGCTCTTTAGGGTGTTTGAGGTGTAAGGCAGTCTCTTGGTGGTCGCCGGAAGTCGCTGAAGCAATTGAGGAGTGTCAGCAAGCTCTACAGTGGCACCCTTACCTGGAGCACATCATAGCCTTTAAACGGCTCCGTGCCCGTTTTCGCTACCTTATTAAACAACGGGAGGAATAATATTGCGAGAGATGTCTGCACCATTGGGTGCCACACATCACCTTCCCAAGTCTGGGCAAAGATCAAATGTCTTTTCAGGTACCAGGCTCCAACAGTTGTCCCCGGTGTTACCATAAATGGAGAAATAGAGTTATTGATCATTGAAGTTCATTATGCTGAGGATTTAGGATGATGTCTGGGATTCGTAGAAAATGCAGTTTACTGTAACAATTTGCACTATACTCTAAAAAAGATAAAGCTTAAAGTTTCAGACTAAAGTTTACCCAAGCAATGTTACTGTCAGAGCTGTTAAGTCTATTGGACAGATCCTATTATGCCTAGATAATGAAACTGTTCAATAATTGTTATCAATGTAAATGTTCAAAATGAATGTTCATCCCAATTTGATGTTAATACTCACCAAACGCCACGCTAGTGGTGATAGAATGTCTGTCCTGCGGCGACATGTAAAAATACGACATACGCAAACTGAGAATAAATCACTGAGGTCATTTTGCAGTACCGAGTTCCGTAATATGGCATCCAAGGCTGTCCCTTGAAACTGCACAGATGCAATGTGGCTTCCGACACGGAGTGCACTCTGATACGAATCTAAAATAGAACTGGGGCCGGGTTCTAGCTCGCAGTGCTCTTATTTCCATAGCCGTGGTGCGGACCGCTGAAAGTGCAGCCGACAAAATTTGCCTTCCCGACTAGCTGCTGGGGCTAGAAGAGCACCACTTCAAGTTACTAAATAACTAATTGCTTCATTTGCTGAAGGTCGATGTAGCTCTCAATATAATTGTGCAATCAGCACAAGGTAAGTATCTACAATAAAATTCTGATGTTGCTAGGTTCAATACTTTAGGTGAGAGAATTATTTTAGTTTCACTGCACGCAATAGATGAGCTCTCAACTTGCCCTTTGGAGAGACGCTACATCTGTTGTTTTATAGCTTCCTTTTGGAAACTTCTCACATCTTTGTTATTATAGCGTATCTCCATTCTACCTAAATCTGAACATCCTACCTTTATCTAATCACTTACTTAATCTACCTTGCTTCCGTGCTTTTAGGACGCAAAAACAATCATGAATTTCAACCATAATATTACTTTGTGAGATCCAGCATGCTGTTTCATTGAATTTCAATGAAATCGGAATCTGAATATAAATTTTGAAGTTTCTAGCCCCTTCCTGTTGGGCCGATGATTTTTGCGTAAAACGTCCAAATTTCGAAAACTGTTAGTTACTAAACTCAAGCTTAACACAGTATCATTTTAGCATTACTCCTGACATGCTATTAACTTTTCAGATTATTTAACTTACTTTTAAGGTATTGCACAACATTTGTGATGTAATAGCTAGTTACAGTGGACTAGGCTGGCATACAATGGAAAGCATATGAATTCTAAATGGTGTGAGTAGGCTTTTTCCCTACAGTCTGGAGAGTGACTCTCGTTGGATCCGCATCTGGGGGGGCACGTGGAACATGACTTCGGTAGCCAAAAATTGTGGAAAGAGAGCAATATAGGGGAGGATCCATAATGTTATGGGCAGCGATTATGCTGACCACTCAAAACTTTTCATGAAATTGTACGGGTGCATCAGCAAGATTTAACTGTGATGAGATCTTGGGATCTCACATGTGGCTGTTGCGAGGTGCTGTGAGCCCAGACTTTGTATTGATGAACGATAATGCTCGACCTCATAAAGCATGGGTGGTTGATTTCTTGGAAACGGAAGATACTGCATGCCTGGCCTGCTAGCTCTCCTGATTTGAATCCCACAGAGCATGTCCGGGATGCAGTAGAGAGACGGATTGCATCATGTCGGCATGCACCAACCATTCTCCAAGACATTTGAGGAGCTCTGCAGAAAGAATTGGCAGTATTGCCTTAACATGAGATTGACATCATTCACAAAATGTCCCATTGTTGCCAGGCCTGTGTTGGTGCCAGAGGTGGCCACTCCCTATAAAGAGCCCATTAACCAGTTGTCTGAATGTGTATGCAAATCCGTTAAGTTACAAAAAAAAAATGAAGCACCTTTTTTCTACTGTTATGTAAGTTGTAGTTGATTACATTCTGTGTTCTTTACATTGTTTATATTTTACGATCACCTGTTTATACTGTTTTATGGCAAAATAAAGGCAACCTTGAAAAATTTCCATTTGTAGCTTTAATTTTGGACACCAGAGTATCATGGAATCTGACATAATGGTCAGTGTTGATGTGTTTACCAATATACTACTGAAAGACTTACTGGAACCAGCTGCAGAAAAATCTGACTATGCTCTGGTGGACCTGCTTAGGTGTGTACTCGCTTTAATATATTTTTGTATAGTGACCAATATTACAAGGAGATAGGCCTCTGTCTCCAGTGGTTGCCAATCTCCTTGTGCAGAAATTTCAGAAGGAAGCATTAGAGGTGGCTAGACAAACTTGTGTGTTACTTCAGGTATGTGGATGATGCCTCCGTGATCAGCCCACTGAGTTTTTGGAACATCTTAACTCACACTACTCAAGTATAAAGTTCGCAGTGGAACTGGAGACTGATGGTCAGCTGCCATTTTCAGTTTGCTGGTCAAAAGAAGAGCGGATAGACTATTTCGTCACTGTATTGCAAACCAAAACACACCAATTTATACCTGCAAGCTAGGAACTGTCATCAACCAGCACTGAAGAATGGAGTTCAAAAGAAGTTGATCAACTCTTCTGCAAAAATAGGTACATGGTTAAACAGTGAGAAGGTCTTTCAGCCAGGCCTTCTGCCACATCACAGAGAAGGCCAAGATGCTCAGACTGTGGTTTGCCTGCTCTATGCATGATCTACCATATATCTCTGAATCCAAGACGACTGCGCAATGTTCAACAAGGGATTACAGAAAAATATGTATACACATATTATGTTTATTTTGATAACTTACAAAGTGCTACCTTATTATAGACAACTGAAGGAGACAATAAAAGTAACAGCACATAGAAAATAAAATCAGATACAGATGCCACTTAGCCCTCCTCATTGGAATGGTCCACAATCATGGTTGGCTTGCATTTCTTCCCATAGTAGATCGTCTTCACTCCCATCTAATCCCTGTGTTACACAACACTGCTTAAAGCCATTTGCAACTGATGCACTGGGCATGTGTGTCCAAGCAGTCTGGATCTGTTCTGCAATTAAAGGTACTGCCGGCCTTATGAGCCTCCCAGTAAGAGTCAGGGCTTGACCACCTCAAAGTGAGCAATTGCTGTACAACTGTTTCAGATGGTCTTTAAATGGCTTATTCAACACAACGTCTTAACACATGTAGTTACAAAGTCATACCTCCTGGAATGACAAGATGATCTGTTTAATTTTAGGATATATGTTTTTACTGCTGGTGTCAGATTCCCCTCGAAAGCATCAAGGATCAACCTCTCCTGGTTCTTTAGAAGAGCACCTGGCCCCCTGCTCCAGACTGTATTCAGCCAATCTATAACCAACTCATCGGTCATCCATTGTTTTCTCTTGCAATGAAATATGACACCAAGCAGCAGCTTTTTCTTTGGCATCGTTTTATGATTGACAATGACGTTGGGTCCCATCGGCAAGCGCACACATCACCATGGTGTTTAGTGATTTCTCATTGTTGTAGTTTGAACCAATACACTTTTGGTGCTTTTCTCTTCAACTGCTGTACTGGATGGCACGTCGAATTATCAGGAGCCTTGTTAGTCTTTCTGACTTGCCCTAAAAGGCAAGCACATTCCTTTCCCCCTTGTGAGTCCGGGGGTTAGAATAGGCCCAAGGTATTCTTGCCTGTCGTAAGAGGCGACTAAAAGGAGCCTCACGCGTTTCGGCCTTTATGTGATGGTCCCCTGTCGGGTTTGACCTCCACCTTTCTAAATTTTCCCAAAGAACGAGCCAATTGGGGAAGGGTGCCTTACATGGTGCATCATGTCCTTCGTGCGTAGAGACCTTCAACCCACTTTCTCGTCGTCACATTACAGTCCCGCTCATTCTCCATCTCCTGGGTGAGGACACCTTCCTGGATGCGTTTTCCACCATGTAATATGCATTGTCATTTTCTGCGCTGACGATGTCCATAGACTTCTTAGCACTTCATATCCAGCATGGTAGCCAGTCCGTTGTGGTGGGGCCGCCATGTACCCTGTTGGTTGTAGCCCCCTGACAACACAGGGACTGTTCTGCTGATGCCTGCGCTGTTAACTCCCCACATATGTCATGGAGTAGAGGAGTAGATGCCCATCTCCCTGGGGCATCGGGACCCCCAGCAATGGCCATCCTGCCAGGTGACCCTTGCTGAGGCTGGGTGGCATCTGTGGGAAGGGCCCTTGGTCAGAGTAGGCGGCATCAAGGTGGATGACATCACATGAAGCGTAGAACGTCGTCTCTTGCTGGTGGTCCACCGCCAGCAGTCTCTAAGCGGGCAAAGTCTAGCTTCAATGCTAAGAAATATGAAATGATAATTAAATCGACACCCTAGATGCAAACAGGTGTCGATATAAATCATTGGAGACATGTTGAAAATGTGTGCCCCAACTGGGACTCGAACCTGGGATCTCCTGCTTACATGGCAGACGCTTATCCATCTGAGCCACCGAGGGCACAGAAGATAGTGTGCCTGCAGTGACTTATCCCTTGCACGCTCCCTGTGAGACCCACATTCCCAATGTGTCCACACCACTACATTCATAGTGCACCTAATACATAGTTAAAATATGGCTACCCAGCCATTGACCTTCTTGTGTGTGAACGCACACGCTATGCCCCAAATCGTACAGGACTTGGTAGATTAATCTGCCAGGAGTAATGAGTGTGATGGGCAAACATCTGTTAGGTGCAGTACGAATGTAGCTGTGTGGACATGTTGGGAATGTGGGTCTCACGGGGAGCGTGCTGGGGATAAGACACTGCAGGTGCACTATCCTTTGTGCCCTCGGTGGTTCAGATGGATAGAGCGTCTGCCATGTAAACAGGAGAACCTGAGTTTGAGTCCCGGTCGGGGCACACATTTTCAACATGTCCCGAATGATGTATATCAAATGTATATCGATGCCTGTTTGCATCTAGGGTGTTGATTTAATTATCATTTCATTCTAGAGAAGCTGCACGGTCACCAATGATATCCGTGCTTTCGGGAACAGATACTATCTTCATATATAAGAAATATGACCCAAAATCATTCCCCCCTCTGGCCACACCAAGGGAGGAATGCTAGGCTAAGAATGGCAGCAAACCTTATTCAGCCTGGTGCCTCTTATGTACGAGAACAGATGGGGACTCCTTTGTTTCGATGAAGCCACGGTTTTTTGTAGATCATTTAGAGGGCAAGTTTTGGGAGGTGGAGGGCTTGCGCAAAATGTGATCTGGGTCAGTCTCAATAAAAACAGCATTCTCTGCCCAGTCACCGACTTTACTTGCTTGTAACAAGTTGGGGGATGTTTCTGTTACCATCACACCACGTAAGAACTTAAATAAGGTCCAGGGTATTATCTTCCACAGTGACCTCCTTTTGCAGTCTGACGATGAGCTGCGCACCAATTTAGAGCGGTGAGGTATTCATTTCATCCATTGGGGTTTGAGGGATAGTGAGGTTGCCACCAACAAGGTCAAGGTGATAGTCTACTACTGTGATGCCAAGCCATATATCCCTCCCCTGATTCGGTGCTTTAAGTGCTGGAAGTTCGGCCATATGTCTTCCCTCTGTGATTCCAGTGTCACATGTCGAGATTGTGGACGTTCATCACACCCGAATAATCCATGTGCACCGCCTCCCATCTGTGTCAAAGCAGAGAGCATCATTCACCTTGCTCACCAGACTGCAGGATTTTACAGAAAGAAAGGAAAATCATGGAATACAAGACCCTGGACCGCCTGACCTACAATGAGGCTAAGAGAAAATATGAGTGCCTACATCCTGTGGCTATGACCACCTCATATGCCGCCACTATGAGAACAGTTGTAGCCCCATCAGTTCCATTAATTCCAGTCGGCTCTCAGAGCCAGGAGACTAAATCTGTTCCCTTGATGGTGGGGGGCACTTCCCCTCCTGTTGCTGCCGCCCACTTACCTCGGGAGCATTGCCCCTCGAACCATCGGGGACACCAGTCCCCACTTCTCAGATGGAGAAGCAGAAGTCTTCTTTGGCTCCTCCACCATTGGGTGGCTTGCGGAGTATAAATGTAGATGTAGAAGGGGTCCCTTGGGTCACTCCCTTCCCAGGTTTCCGCTAATGGAAAGATGACGGCCGCCAGTGGCTGAAGTGCCAAAAAGCAGCTGGTCGTAGGGCTTCACGATCACCCTCAGTCCCAGAGACTGAATCAGTGAAGCCCTCCCAGCCAGAGAAACCCAAGGAGCAGCAAGAAAAGTCCAAAAAGAAGACTCCTAAGACCAAGGAAATTGTGGTGGCACCCTCTATGTCTGGGGATAAGGTAGAGATTCTGGCATCTGCTTAGGACGTAAATCTCGCCGGACCCTCAGACACAAAGAATATAGACTGCTCAGGCAATAAGTCGGTGGCAGCAGGTGACCCTGAAACGTAAACTGCCTCATTGAATGTTCCATGCCTTCTCAGTCTCATGATGATGTCATCCTCCAGTGGAATTGCGGCAGGTTTTTCCACTGCGTGGCTGAACTGTGGCAACTGTTAAGCTTTACACCCGCTTTCTGCATTGCCCTCCAGGAAACCCAGTTCCCGGAAATGCGGACCTCTACCCTCCACGGCTATAAGGTATATTACAGGAACCGTAGCGACTATAATCAAGTGTCAAGTGGAGTTTGCGTTTATGTCGTAAACTCAAGTCTGTAATGACGCTGCCCCTTCAAACCCCCTCTTGAAGCTGTGGCTGTCTGCAATGTATATTTTCTTCCAGTTGATGCAGCACCCATGAATGTATTAGCTGCACTGATTGATCAACTCCCTAAACATTTCCTACTTTTGGGAGATTTTTTAACGCCCATAACCGCTTGTGCGGTGGCACCGTGCTTACTGGCCGAGGCAGAGATGTCAAAAGTTTACTGTCTCAGTTTGACCTCTGCCTCTTAAATACTGGGGCCGTCACACATTTCAGTGTTGCTCGTGGAAGTTACTCGGCCATTGATTTATCCATTTGCAGCCCAGGACTTGTCCCATCTATCCACTGGAGAGCACATGACGACCTGTGTGGTAGTGAGCACTTCCCCATCTTCCTGTCACTGCCCCAGCTTCAGGCACATTGACACCTGTCCAGATGGGCTTTAAACAAGGGGAAACTTTCACCACTGTGGTCACCATTGACTCTTCCCCCAGATGGTAACATTCATGTGATGGTTGAGCAGGTGACTACAACAATCGTTACTGCGGCAGAAAATGCGATTCCTCGCTCTTTAGGGTGCCACCTTGTGAAAGGCGGTCCCTTGGTGGTCGCCGGAAGTCGCTGAGGCAATTAAGGAGCATCAGCGAGCTCTACAGTGTCATAAGCGGCACCCTTCCCTGGAGCGCCTCATAGTCTTTAAAAGGCTCCATGCCCGCGTTCAACAGCTTAACAAAAGACGTAAGAAGGAGTGTTGGGAGAGAAACATCTCAATCATTGGGTGCCTTATGTCTGGACAAAGATCAGATGTCTTTTTGGGTACTAGACCCCAACAGGTGTCCCTAGAAACTTCCTGGCAGATTAAAACTGTGTGCCCGACCGAGACTCGAACTCGGGACCTTTGCCTTTCGCGGGCAAGTGCTCTACCATCTGAGCTACCGAAGCACGACTCACGGCCGGTACTCACAGCTTTACTTCTGCCAGTACCTCGTCTCCTACCTTGCAAACTTTACAGAAGCCCTCCTGCGAACCTTGCAGAACTAGCACTCCTGAAAGAAAGGATATTGCGGAGACATGACTTAGCCACAGCCTGGGGGATGTTTCCAGAATGAGATTTTCACTCTGCAGCGGAGTGTGCACTGATATGAAAGCTGTGAGTACCGGCCGTGAGTCGTGCTTCGGTAGCTCAGATGGTAGAGCACTTGCCCGCGAAAGGCAAAGGTCCCGAGTTCGAGTCTCTGTCGGGCACACAGTTTTAATCTGCCAGGAAGTTTCATATCAGTGCACACTCCGCTGCAGAGTGAAAATCTCATTCAGGTGTCCCTAGCATTAACATCAATGGCATGTTATCTACTGATGCAAACACGATTGGTGAGCACTTTGCTGAGCACTATGCTCGAGCCTCTGCATCGGAGAACTAATCCTCAGCCTTTAGGGAACCCTATAACGCCCCATTTACAGAGCAGGAGCTCCTCAGTGCCCTTGCACATTGCCCCGACACAGCTCCTGGGCCAGATCGGATCCACAGTCAGATGATTAAACATCTCTCATCTGACTACAAGCGACATCTTCTCTTCATCTTCAACTCTACGTTGCTGCAGCTCTACAGAGCCCTTGTTCAACCCTGCCTTGATTACGAGAGTCTGGTTTATGGTTCGGTAGCACCCTCAGTGCTACATTTACTTAACCCAGTGCAACAGGAGCTTTTAAGATGAGTCCGGTGACCAGCACACTGGTGGAGGCTGGAATCCCTCCATTGCACCTTAGGCATGCGCAATTGCTCTCCAGTTACATTGCAGATGTTTGTAGTTCTCCTGCGCATCCGAATTACTGTCTCCTTTTCCCACCGACGGTGGTTCATCTCCCTCTTCGGCGGCCCAGGTCAATGCTTACCAATTGCAGTTTGTGTCCGATCCCTACTTTCCAAACTGAAGTCCTTGCCGTTACCACCTATACTTGAGGTTCATTCACAAACACCTCCTTGGTATACACCTAGGCCGCAGCTTCGCCTGAACCTTTCACATGGTCCTAAGGAGACAGTTAACCCTGCGACTCTCCGCTGTCACTTCCTCTCGATTCTTGACATGTACCAGGGCTATGAAGTGGTTTACACCAATGACTCGATGGCTGATGGTCATGTTGGTTTTGCCTATGTTCATGGAGGACATATAGAACAGCACTCCTTACCAGATAACTGCAGGGTTTTCACTGCAGAGCTGGCAATCATATCTTGTGCTCTTGAGCACATCCACTCATGCCCAGGTGAGTAATTTCTCCTGTGTGCTGACTCCTTGACCAGCCTACAAGCTATCAACCCCAGGGACAACGAACTTGCTGGCAGGCTGGCCAAACAGGCTATGCGGAAACCGCTTATGCAGATTGGATTCTCTGAAACTGACCTGTGTTCATTATTATGCTGCAAGGTTTTGCGGCTTTGGGAGACGGAATGGCATAACCTCAGCATGCACAACAAGATATGTGCTATTATGGAAACTATGAATGTGTGGAAGACCTCCATGTGCACTTCTCACAGGGACACTGTGGTTCTCTGTTGGCTCCGCATTGGCCATATGTGACTGACGCATGGTTACCTCCTCCACCACGAGGACCCACCTCGGTACTGCTGTGGCTCACGAATGATGGTTGTCCAATTCTCGCTGGACTGCCCACTTTTAGCCGCTCTGTGGTGGACTTCAAAATTTTTCCAGCATCCTACCTTTGGTGTTGGGCAGCAATGCCTCAACACCCTAGTGCTTTCAGGGTGGAGGTTTTAATATGTTGCAGAGTGGCTGGCTTTTCTTTTTTATCTTCATGGTCAGCCAGCCATGGTAACCTGCTTTATTGTTTTAACCTCTTGTATCTGTTTCTTGCGTCTTTGTGGTTTTCTTGTCCCTTTTGTCCATTTAAGTGTTTGTTGTCCAGTTGTTGTGGTTTTTCCTTTCATTCTGTTTTGAGTTGTAAGTCTCATTGCCTTATTCTCACCCTTGTGGCATTGTTTCCTTTGGAACAAGGGACCGATGACCTTGTGGTTTGGTCCCCCCCCCCTTTTTAAATCAACCAACCAGCGTTCTTTTCTTAGTCTTATAATATATCACTGATACTCAACCAACTTATTCACATGCAATGCTGGATGACACTGAGCAAGGGTTGTTTGATGTTGCAGCACAAGTCCATTGCGTCACATCATCCTTGTACATCACTCAGAGCTGGCTTTAAATTGGATACTGTGTCCCTGTGCCTATTCACATGCTTTATTTTGTATGACGTCCCAGGAAACTGCCATTTCTTCTTTATATTTCTCATGCGCAAATGCCACCACTTAGATTTCAATACTTTTCAAATATCCACTCTGTGGGCCACTGAAAGCTTTCCAGGTCAACTTCACATTTTTCAGACATTGTTTGTCCTTTTACCATCTCTCAACATTGGCTTCTGTTTCTCCACATTTCCTCAAAGCTGCACAATTGTTTGTTGCTTTTGTAATGCTGAACAACCGAGGGTTTGAAATTTGCTCCATAGTAATGTATGCATCCTGTTAAAAAATTTGATCATGTAAATTGAGGGTAGAAGTGGGGAAAGGGAAAGGGAAGGGAAGGAACTATTGATGTCAGCAGCATCAGGACTTTATGTGGAATCAGTGGCAATGAGTGGCAAATGTGTGCCAGACTGGGATTCAAACTCGCTATCTCCTGCTTACTAGGCAGTTACGTTAACCACTGCACCATACAGATGCAATGCTTATTGCACTTGGGTGGACTATATTCACATGCCTCCTGGCTAATCCACCCAGTGCCACCTATCTGCACCTCCATGCTCGCTACTTTGAGATTTCTGCAGCAGGTTGAACATTATTGAGCATCTGCACTGAAGATGGTCGATTCATTACCCATCAAGACACTGTACATTTATATAAAAAATCTGATGTTGGACCACATTGCTCCACACAATGACCCATTAAACATTGTACTAGACAGTTTAGAAGTGGAATCTCCGATGTCAAACAACATCTAATTAAAAAATTGCTGTGAGAGACACTTCCTGCTGTTATATACACTCCTGGAAATGGAAAAAAGAACACATTGACACCGGTGTGTCAGACCCACCATACTTGCTCCGGACACTGCGAGAGGGCTGTACAAACAATGATCACACGCACGGCACAGCAGGCACACCAGGAACCGCGGTGTTGGCCGTCGAATGGCGCTAGCTGCGCAGCATTTGTGCACCGCCGCCGTCAGTGTCAGCCAGTTTGCCATGGCATACGGAGCTCCATCGCAGTCTTTAACACTGGTAGCATGCCGCGACAGTGTGGACGTGAACCGTATGTGCAGTAGACGGACTTTGAGCGAGGGCGTATAGTGGGCATGCGGGAGGCCGGGTGGACGTACCGCCGAATTGCTCAACACGTGGGGCGTGAGGTCTCCACAGTACATCGATGTTGTTGCCAGTCGCCAGTGGTCGGCGGAAGGTGCACGTGCCCGTCGACCTGGGACCGGACCGCAGCGACGCACGGATGCACGCCAAGACCGTAGGATCCTACGCAGTGCCGTAGGGGACCGCACCGCCACTTCCCAGCAAATTAGGGACACTGTTGCTCCTGCGGTATCGGCGAGGACCATTCGCAACCGTCTCCATGAAGCTGGGCTACGGTCCCGCACACCATTAGGCCGTCTTCCGCTCACGCCCCAACATCGTGCAGCCCGCCTCCAGTGGTGTCGCGACAGGCGTGAATGGAGGGACGAATGGAGACGTGTCGTCTTCAGCGATGAGAGTCGCTTCTGCCTTGGTGCCAATGATGGTCGTATGCGTGTCTGGCGCCGTGCAGGTGAGCGCCACAATCAGGACTGCATACGACCGAGGCACACAGAGCCAACACCCGGGATCATGGTGTGGGGAGCGATCTCCTACGCTGGCCGTACACCACTGGTGATCGTCGAGGGGACACTGAATAGTGCACGGTACATCCAAACCGTCATCGAACCCATCGTTCTACCATTCCTAGACCGGCAAGGGAACTTGCTGTTCCAACAGGACAATGCACGTCCGCATGTATCCCGTGCCACCCAACGTGCTCTAGAAGGTGTAAGTCAACTACCCTGGCCAGCAAGATCTCCGGATCTGTCCCCCATTGAGCATGTTTGGGACTGGATGAAGCGTCGTCTCACGCGGTCTGCACGTCCAGCACGAACGCTGGTCCAACTGAGGCGCCAGGTGGAAATGGCATGGCAAGCCGTTCCACAGGACTACATCCAGCATCTCTACGATCGTCTCCATGGGAGAATAGCAGCCTGCATTGCTGCGAAAGGTGGATATACACTGTACTAGTGCCGACATTGTGCATGCTCTGTTGCCTGTGTCTATGTGCCTGTGGTTCTGTCAGTGTGATCATGTGATGTATCTGACCCCAGGAATGTGTCAATAAAGTTTCCCCTTCCTGGGACAATGAATTCACGGTGTTCTTATTTCAATTTCCAGGAGTGTAACAACGCTCCAAGCACATAAGTATGTTCAAGGTTAACGTGGCAGGTGTGGCAGAAAGTAGAGGGACAGCATAATGGAAGCTTAAGGTTCTGTTTGATAAGGAAAAGGAAAACTCTGCATCATATGCTGTGAATGTAAGATGACTGCCTACTTCCGGGCAAAAAAATTTGGTAAAATCCTTGTCTTGGATTCAGACGTAAATAGTAGTTCTGCCAAGACCAACAGTATTCTCAAGAAGCATAACATCAAAGTCTTACATTGGCCAGACAACTAGGACTGTGGACCTTGATCAATAAAAAATAAATGAGGCTTCTGGCACAGACGCCAGATACTGGGACAGTGTTAACAGTAAAGTCAGTAGAGATAAAGTTGGTGGAAAACCTCATGAAGACGACACTGGGTACTAGCTCAGCAATATCTGGGATCCTGCACTGAAGTTGCCAAAAGTGAAATGGTTGCAGCAGAAGAACTCAACAAAAAGAAGTGCTGAGAATAAGGACATGGGGAATGAATTGCAGACAGAGCACCAAGGGCTGACTATGAAGAGGGGAGGCAGCAGGTATAAACACTGGACCCAGTCCACTTGACTAACAGTCATAGGTATTTCATGATGTAGACCATGAGTCAAGTTGTTGAAACACTGTGTGTTGATGGCACTTATATCCAGCAGAAGACACGACACCTCGAGATGTAAGCTGACCATCAGGACAGCCTGAAGAACTACATTTTAAATTCTTCTAATTACATATTTTACAGGGTTTGCTTTTATGTTGACATTATTCTCACATCATTTACATTTCAGCAACACAAAAAATTATATCTGATTCATTAGGCCAGGTTCTCTGTACTGGCGATCGTGAATTCATACACCTTTGTTTCATCAATCTGTATTAAAAGTGATATTCTAAAACTTACCATCAGGGAGGAAATGCATCATGACAATACCAGAGCTAGTACTGTGTTTGCTGCGAGAGTTTAACTTTGTAGGAATTTCAAGATTAAGATTTGCAAAGAAAGTCCTTCATTTTCATATTTTGCACATCTTTATTTCATCTGTTACATTCATAAGAATTTTATACTGTTATCATGCACCAATACAATGAAATATAAAACAAAAAACTGACTGAATTAGATTACAGGTCTTTTGCTCTTTGCACAAGTTATCTTAATAGCTGCCATCATATCTGCAGTTCAGATTTCTTTATTCTGAACACACAGAAATATATAACACAATTTCCAGTTCAAGTTTTAATTCTTAAATATTACATTAAGTAGAAATCATTTAACAACAAAGATTAAATTAGTATTGAAATTAGTTCATTGGTTCTAAAAACTGGTTTTGATGAAAAAGTCTGATGACTGTATCTGACATTTCATCTGAGGAACTGTGAAACACATTAGAAATTACATGCAGTAAAAAATATGTTTTTAGTGTTAATATTAGGATCAACATTTCTTTGCTACATGAGCAAAACAGAAAATAGCTGATAGAGAGTACCCAAGTTGAGAAACTGGCTTTCATAAATTTTAATTTTTTACAATATCAAATTAACTACATGTGCAATTGACATCCATGTCTGCCTGGTGCATGACACACTGTTCAACCTATAAATGCTGTTTGTTTCTGCTGAAAATATAAGTGAAATACTTGGTTTCTCATGGAATTATTCCAAGTTTGGTTGCACATTATCATTCTTATGTATGCAAGGAACAAAAGCATAACAGGAAAATTAAGTAATGAGATCTTTTGAAGAAAATGTTACCGTATTTGTGCTATGGACTAGGATATCAAATTGGACAGTGTTTGAGAATGGTAATGTTAAAAATAGCAAGAGACAAAACACGAATATTCTTCTAAGACTATTGTCGCACAATTAATACCACCAAAGACAACAGCATGCATGAAAACTAACTTTAATGACTTTGGTATAACTTTAATATGATTTTTCAGGCTTTTTTGCTTGATTGATTAATGGTGTGCATAAAATGGAAAGAATAACTTTGCAGAACACTCAGAAGCACACACTGAAGAAAACAATACTTTTTGTAGATAACGATAGAAAAGGAAGATTAAGGTTTAACAGTGACATCATTAAGACAAAGCACAAGCTTGGATCATAAAAAAAGGGGGGGGGGGGGAAGAAATTGATCATGCTTTGCCTTAAGCAGTTCACGGAAACTGTGGAAAACCTGAATCTGGTTAACTAAACAAGGATTTGAACTGCACTAGTGCAAGTCCAGTGTCTTACCCCTATTCCACCTTGTTTGGTACATTTTCCTGGGCACAGTTCACTTCCCTTCCTGAGACTGCAGTAGCAATTGTTTTATTGTAAAATGGTGAAATAATCTCACAATGAATTATTAACCGAGGCAAAGTATATAATAGTGTATGTAGTCTGTGAAAATAGTCAATAATTCTGCCCATGACTATTAAAATCATAATGTTTATAAGGTTACCATTGGCCACAGAGACTAAGCCAATGACTACATTGTTAAAAACACAGTGAATGTTCAATGTGACAAACTAACATAATGACCTGCTCCTTTATTTGAAGCACTTAATACAAATGTAACTGTATATTATAAAATATAACGGTAAGATACTTATTTGCAAATGATCATGTTCTGTGAAAACATAGTAAAATTTCAAAATGGTTGATCATCATCCATCACTTTACAAATGTTAAAATGCGAGAAAGAGAAGGAAGGTGTTTCTTAAAGTTCTTATTAAGTGTATGTAGTCTGTGACTACTCTCTAAGAGGTACACAGGAAGTTTGAAATACAATGAATTTAACACATCCCCAAAAGTACCAGTTATGTAAAGTAGTCAGAGACAGTTATTATAAGTGCTTGAAACAACATCTTTGATCAAAGAATTATCACCGGTGAGGTGCTGACTGAGGGGAAAAAAAACAGACAGAATGAAAAAAAAAGGGAAGGAAAATGACACAATATAGAAGAATGTCATTCTTTCTTATTAACATGATAGCAGTGTAGATACAAAAAATATAACAGGAATTAGACTCATTCACATACTTGTTAATGAAATGTAGAATGTGACAAGACATGACATGAAAAGATTATTCTATCCAAAGTAGGCAGATGTTTATTGAGCACAATGGCTATGAAAATAGTAGTACACAACTGAAACTCAGAGGCAAACTATGACACCGATATCAGTAAGATACTGACTGTCACAGGACATAGCAAAAGTGATATATCATCGATTGTCTCTTTCGCATTATGGCCAATCCCATGCATCTGTGTCAGCTAATTCATATAATTTTTGAATCCATTCTTAAAGTTGATGCAGTTGATTAAAGTCCCTGCTCTTTCTAATTGCCTGAGCATCGTTTATAAATGCACAAACATAACAGGAGATATTGAAGGCACTTACCAAATTCTTTGGAATAATGTTTCCACATACTGTCATCTCTAATAATGGCGCACAGTTTATCTAGCAATAAATTTCAATTTTTTACCACCAATAATATCATCCATAATTGATTTCCTTCTTAATCTACTCCTAGAGTAAGGGGAAAGTGGAAAATCTAACATGCATATTTGAATGTCACATGACAGATGTAGCTAGGGAAATTATAAGACAGGCATTAACTGGACTTTACGAGTATGTGTGTCGTGTTTCAACATTTGGAGCTGTACCACTACAGAGCACACTGCCATCACTGTACATGGTTAAGTGCGTCATGCTGCTTATTTCAATGCATGGCAATTAATTTTGTTGGATTAATAAGTGTCATTGTCTAAATACTACTGGATGTTTGTGTTTTTTATTTGTTATGTGTTCAATGTGGAACCATGGTAAAAGCTGACGGATCGTCTAGTGTAGTCTGCAGATTTGGAGATGCTGAACTGAGTTATTTCTTACCCAACAGCCACTCCTCACGGAAGATGTGTTCTGCTGTGTTAGGAATACTGCTGATGATTATTGTAATTGGAAAAAAAGAAAAGACAAGAAGATATCAGTGTTAAAGTAATCTTGTATTGGTTCATTTTCAGTCTCATTTGCTTTCGCATGCTTGTTAATAAATGTAACATATTTTTATAATGGAAGTTTTGAAAACCAATAAGGAGTTGTTTGATGAATTTTTATCTGTGACATTTACCAGAAATTATTTAACCTTGTATATTTGAAACAGAATTCATAAATCACAGATAAACCACATCAAAATTGAAATCTAAATACGATAGCAATTTAGACAATATATTAATTTCAGACTATATATGATGAATGGAGATTTAAGACTGAATATTTTGATTATTACTGAAAAGAAAGTTGATATAAATTATATACCAGTGAAAAGTATTACATTAAATTACCTGAAAAGTGATGAATGATCAGAAATATTTAAAAGTTAAAAAAATAATTTCAGTTTATTTGAGTAAACAATTTTAAACTCTGACATTAATCCAGGTTGCTGTAATGCAGCTGTTTAACATTTCTGGTTTTCATGGTAATGCACTAAACAGCACTGTAAAATGTTATGCAATTTTTGAGGGAACATACTGTTGAAAAGAGACGGAAACTGTGCTGCCCCCCCCCCCCCCCCCCCACTATTCTTTTAAAGATCTTTTGAATTTATACCTGAACAAATTATCTCTCTTTGGAAACAAACTGATATACTGACACGTTTGATAAAAGCAGATTATTACTTAATGCCGACTACTGATTTTTTACCACGCAAAACTACACATACATTCAGGAGCATAATGCTTTGGTATGAGCCTTCATGTATGAATGGCAAAATCCCTGTAGAATTATTCCACACTAGATAATTCTGGACTATTCTCACTTCTTCAGCTGCCCGCTTCCCATACGTGTTCAAAATGATCCCCTCATTTCCATAAAGGTGCTCTTATTTGGATGTGGTTATTTTGGTAAGTGCCTAGTATAATTGACAGCATAGTGAATGTGTGTATGGTGACCTCACATCCTTGTAAACAATAGCCACCAATCATGGTACTTTTTTACTTCAAATCAACCAGCTACATCTGTGTAGCCACTTCCACCATCACTGCTGTCATGTCCAGCAAGTACATCTGCAGCAACTGTTTCACTTCTGGTGGTACACAGTGCCTTGGGTAAAGTCATTATGCCCATGGGCAACTCAGAACTTCATAACAGTGGGGTCATTAAATCATGACCTTCGGATCACCCCTCTGCCACTTTTTATGACTTGGCTGTGACTGTGGAGAATTTTTGCAAAAATGAATATGCTGCTGGGCACCAATTACATACCATGGCCGGCCAGCATTGATTTGAATGCCCTCAGTTCCAACCCTAGCCGAACAGGTTGGATGGTGCTGCCAGACAATGAGACATATCTTCTGCAGTGAGCACTGTCACAAGACTTCACGGTGGACCCTGAAGATGGTATATGAGCTCCAGTCATCCTTCCTTCACTGCTTCAGAGGACTGGCACTTTCAACCATATGTAGCTATTTCATCTATGGATATCTGTCTCAGTAGCACACTTGGGTTGCTCAAAGAAGCACATCACCTAAGGTTCCACCACAGAATACATATCGGAACTGCCAGTTTATTAGTTCATGCTAACTTGTATGGGCCATGTCCCCATTGCATAAAGGCTGCAGCACAGTCATTCAACTTTATTGCATCTGTGGTACTGCCTTACATTAGTATTACTGTGCCACCAGCAGAATCCATCCATTGTGACATTGACTGTAATTTGGCACTTGCTGTAGACTGTGTTATATAAGATCCTATGTGTGCTCTCAGTGGATTCTGCTGTCTCTCTGGAGTTTCCTCAAGTCATGCAATGTCACACAATTCTCAGTATTGTAACTTTGCAGCTTTGAGTTCCAAATGTGTACTTCTCTATTCATATTCTTGTGTTGAATAAAAATCTGTCTATGATAGTTACAACAAAATCTTCAAGGGCTTTCTTGAAAACTGATAACAATATGTCATTCTAACAAAAAAACACAAAGTATCTTGCACAGAGAGAGAGAGAGAGAGAGAGAGAGAGAGAGAGAGAGAGAGAGATCTTTTTGTAGATTATATGATGTCCGAAAGTCAGTGAATCGAGATGTGGTTGAATAGCTAAACTATGTCCTCTACTTCACAAGTTTGCTATTCAGTCTGGTCAGCAAACTCCCCTTGTGAACTTCAGTTTAATACATTCACAGCCCTGAAGGTCACAATTTTCCTATCAAATTAAAACTAACTTTTCCAAGTACATCAGTAGCAAGACAATGAAATTGAGGCATTTACATCCTGCAGTGCCAGTACTCATTAATATGTTTTACTTTTGTTGCAGTTACATCTTTTTGTCAAATTTATGGAATGTCTCTTGGTTACCTTTTAGCTTCTGGATAGTTTTACGTTTGATTGACACGGAAAGCATTGTGTACATTCTTCATTTATATATCAAGTATATTCTGACCGAGAAATTATATGCTACTTTTCATTTCCACTTTTAAAATTTACAACAAGAACAGTCAGAATAATGCATACAAGTTTATTGTGATGTGACTATTATTTCTGCTATAACCAATAGTAAAACAGCAAGAAAGTTGGCCTGTTGGGAAGAGCTTCTAGAAATAGAAAAAATGGCATAAAGATTACATATTTCATCATAAGTAATGTTTGCAACACACTGATATTCTGTGTTTATCATTTTCCGCAATGAACTGAGGGGGAAACTGCACAGACCTATAGAGCAAGTATTATTTTTATCATTTTCCAATAGTGTTTTGTAAAACTGAGCAAGTTCTGGTTCTGAATCTGCAATTTGTGTGATCCAACTTAAATGAATACATGAACAGACAAATTTATTATCTGATATGTATATTATACCATTATGTTCAGTAAAGGAAGAAACATTACAGTGAAGAGATCCCACATCTGCAGATTCAATGTAATTCTGCTTAAAAATGTAGATGGGGTTGGTAGAATGCGACAATAAATTTGATCTTATGTTTTCTAATGACCTAGTCATTAAATAACCAAATCTATTTCTACTTATTTCAATGTGATGTGCAGAAATGATGAATCCTCCAGGCATTACTGATCTGAATCCTGAATTATTTACCATTATGAATGTTTCAGCTTCAACATTAAATGCATGTAGTCGAATATCTTTGATATGCGAATTTTCAATAACAACCTGAAATATAAAATTAATTGTGAAGTTAATAAGTCATAACATCTTAAAGCACAAGAATTCATTGATATCCATAAATGGAACATTTGCAGTGTCTATTAAGATATGCTATTTATGAACACTATCTTTAATTATTTTGTGCACATACATTTATTCCAGAACATGAATTGTAGTTAAGACATAGTATTGCATAGATATTTAATGTTCCTGGTAAAACTCATTAATCTCTGTTACAATATTCCCCATTATCTCAGAAAACAATATTTTCTTGTCTGTGAGAAAAACTGCTTATATATTTTGCATATATTTATCTTCCTATTTTGTTAGGTAAATCCTTGTGGGCAATATAGTAAACAAAGTTAGCATGTTTATTTTGCCAAGGAGGATATTAAGGAGGGACGTTGATGAAATTGACCAAAAATGTCATTTTTCGATTTATTTTTTATTTGTTAGTACAACTCATGGACAATAAGTTCCCAAAGTTTCAATGTTGAAATCACATCCGAAGTGCCTGAAAATTAATTAAAAGTGCAACACTGCCTCCCTGCCACACCCATGTTTTGAAGCAGCACTTCAATACCGGGTCAGCGAACAAAAAACTGGATAAACTGCATTTGAATAAGTTAGTGAATGGAAGATGCGAGAAACAATGAGAAACCAGCAATGAGGCTACATCCGAAGTAAGAACATCTGCCGAAAATGTGAACTCATCTCCTAGCAGCTCCAAGCGAAAAATTGGTGAGGTGAATCTCGGTACACTGATGAATCTCGGTACACTGGATTTAGGTTAACTGACCTTGAATTATTGACTGCAGCAGTGAAATTTTCTTATGTTTGTAAGACATGTGGTAGTGATAACATTCAGATTATAGATGATCGTAAGGGAGTAGGCTTGGCAGCCAATCTGCATATTGTGTGCAAAAAATGCGATGGTGATAGCTAATTCAAAACTTTTAAATGTAAAAACTGGTACTATGAAGCTAAAATGAGGTTTACCCATGGATTGAGGTGCATTGGAGTTGGGAGAGAAGGGGGAAATTTATTGTGCGGAATAATGAATATGCCAGCACCATGCCTGAAATTTACACAAATAAACTGTGTACTGGAAAACATAATTTTTGACATGTGTGAGGACAGTATGATAGCAGCTACAGTAGAAGCTATTGCAAACAATGACCCATTAGATGAGAACGATTCTGGTCATGTTAGGACAGATCTTGTTGTGTCGTGATGGTACATTCATGGTTGGTTGGTTGGTTTGGGGGGATGAAAGGGACCAGACTGCTACGGTCATCGGTCCCTTGTTCCAAAGACAAAGAACACCCACAGAGAATAAAAACGAGGAACAGAAGAGATCACAGACGATACAGAACAAGAGAAACAGACAAGGACAAGACAAAACGAACGAAAACCACACAGAGTGTGACGGTGGTTGGCCGACCATAGAAAGAAATAAGGAAAAGCCAACCACTTAGAAACACATTAAAAAATCAGTGGAAAATCATAGGCCAAAGGCCAGAATCAACACAAAACGATAAAATAAAACAGAAACACTCAGAGTAAATGATAAAATCCCCCTGCCCGAATAAAACGTAAAACTAAGTCAGCCATAGTGGAGTCGTCTGTTAAAAGGGCAGGGAGCGTAGCAGGCAGCGCAAATGTCTGCCTGACCACAGCTAAAAGAGGGCAGGCCAACAGAATGTGGGCCACTGTCAAAGCCGCCCCGCAGCGACATACAGGAGGGTCCTCCCTGCGCAGTAAATAACTGTGTGTCAGCCGGGAGTGGCCAATGCGGAGCCGGCAAAGAACTACCGAGTCCCTGCGAGTGGCTCGCAGGGATGACCGCCACACAGCCGTCGTCTCCTTGACAGCACGGAGTTTATTGGACATTGTCAGTTCGCGCCATTCCTCGTCCCATAGCGCCAAGATTTTGCGGCGGAAGACTGCCCGCAAATCAGTCTCAGGGAGGCCAAGGTCCAGAGGTGGCTTGCTGGTGGCCTCTTTCGCCAGGCGGTCAACATGTTCGTTACCCGGGATACCGACATGACCGGGGGTCCACACAAAGACCACAGAGCGGCCGCAACAGGCGAGAGTATGCAGAGACTCGTGGATAGCCATCACCAAACGAGAACGAGGGAAACACTGGTCGAGAGCTCGTAAACCGCTCAGGGAATCGCTACAGATAACGAAGGACTCACCTGAGCAGGAGCGGATATACTCTAGGGCACGAAGGATGGCGACCAATTCAGCAGTGTAAACGCTGCAGCCATCCGGCAAGGAACGTTGTTCGGAAAGGTCCCCTAGAGTGAGCGCATATCCGACACGACCAGCAACCATCGAACCGTCAGTGTAAACAACACCAGAGCCCTGATACGTGGCCAGGATGGAATAAAAGCGGCGGCGGAAGGCCTCTTGAGGGACTGAGTCCTTAGGGCCCTGTGCCAAGTTGAGCCGAAGGCTAGGGCGACGAACACACCATGGGGGTGTATGCAAAGTAGCCCGGAAAGGAGGTGGAACAGTGAAACCCTGGAGCCCAGAGAGAAGCTCCTTGACGCGGACCGCTATTGTACAACCAGACCGGGGCCGACGTTCTGGGATACGGACGACCGACCGCGGGAACAGGAGACGATAGTTTCGATGCCCGGGCGAGCTTAGAACATGGGCAGCATAAGCGGCCAGCAAACGTTGGCGTCGGAACCGCAGTGGAGGTACACCTGCCTCCACTAGTACGCTGTCCACAGGGCTGGTGCGGAAAGCACCAGTGGCAAGGCGTATCCCGCTGTGGAGAGGAGGAGGAGGATATTAGTGTTTAACGTCCCGTCGACAACGAGGTCATTAGAGACGGAGCACAAGCTCGTGTTAGGGAAGGATGGGGAAGGAAATCGGCCGTGCCCTTTCAAAGGAACCATCCCGGCATTTGCCTGAAGCGATTTAGGGAAATCACGGAAAACCTAAATCAGGATGGCCGGAGACGGGATTGAACCGTCGTCCTCCCGAATGCGAGTCCAGTGTGCTAACCACTGCGCCACCTCGCTCGGTACTCGCTGTGGAGAATCGGGTCCAGCACCCGTAACGCAGATGGGGATGCTGAGCCATAAGCCAGGCTCCCATAATCCAGACGGGACTGGATTAACGCCTGGTAGAGCCGCAACAGTGTAGAGCGGTCGGCGCCCCAGTGGGTGTTGCTCAAGCATCTCAGAGCGTTTAGATGCCGCCAACACGTCTGTTTCAGCTGCCGGATATGAGGCAGCCAAGTCAACCGGGCATCGAAAACCACCCCCAAAAACCTGTGGGTCTCCACCACAGCAAGGAGTTCGTCGGCAAGATAAAGCCGCGGCTCAGGATGGACTGTTCGGCACCGGCAGAAATGCATAACACAGGTCTTGGCTGCCGAAAACTGAAACCCATGCGCTACAGCCCAAGACTGCGCCTTACGGATAGCGCCCTGTAGCTGACGTTCAACAGCTGCAATGCCAGTAGAGCTGTAATAAAGGCAGAAGTCGTCAGCATACAGGGAAGCGGAGACAGAATTTCCCACGGCCGCAGCAAGCCTGTTAATGGCTATTAAAAACAGACAGACACTTAAATCAGAGCCCTGTGGCACACCGTTCTCCTGGACGTGGGAGGAACTATACGAGGCCGCGACTTGCACGCGGAAGGTACGACACGACAGAAAATTGCGGATAAAAATCGGCAGAGGACCCCGAAGACCCCATCCATGAAGCGTAGAAAGAATGTGATGACGCCACGTCGTATCGTACGCCTTCCGCATGTCGAAAAAGACAGCGACCAGGTGCTGACGGCGGGAAAAGGCAGTACGGATGGCCGACTCCAGGTTCACCAGATTGTCGGCGGCGGAGCGGCCTTTACGGAACCCACCCTGAGATGGAGCCAGAAGGCCCCGAGACTCCAGTACCCAATGCAAGCGCTGGCTCACCATCCGTTCAAGCAACTTGCAAAGAACGTTGGTGAGGCTAATGGGACGGTAGCTGTCCACCTCCAGAGGGTTCTTTCCAGGTTTCAAAACGGGGATGACAATGCCTTCCCGCCATTGCGACGGAAACTCCCCCTCGACCCAAAGACGGTTGTAAAGATCGAGAAGGCGCCGCTGGCAGTCCACTGAAAGGTGTTTCAGCATCTGACAGTGGATGCCATCTGGCCCAGGAGCGGTATCAGGGCAAGCAGCGAGGGCACTGCGAAATTCCCACTCACTAAATGGAGCATTGTAAGATTCTGGGTGGTTGGTGCGAAACGAAAGGCTCCGACGTTCCATCCGCTCTTTAATGGAGCGGAAGGCCTGGGGGTAATTCGCAGAAGCGGAACTCATAGCAAAATGCTCTGCTAAGCGATTGGCAATGACGTCGGAGTCAGTACAAACTGCTCCATTCAGTGAGAGCGCAGGGACGCTGGCAGGTGGCCGATAGCCGTAGACGCGTCGAATCTTGGCCCAGACCTGCGAGGGAGTGACATGGAGGCCAATGGTGGACACATACCGCTCCCAGCACTCCTTCTTGCCTTGGCGGATAAGGAGGCGGGCCCGCGCACGCAGCCGTTTGAAGGCGATAAGGTGGTCGAGGGAGGGGTGTCGCTTGTGACGTTGGAGCGCCCGCCGGCGATCTTTAATCGCTTCAGCGATCTCAGGCGACCACCAAGGCACAGCCTTCCGCCGAGGGGACCCACAGGAATGGGGAATGGCAGATTCGGCGGCAGTAACGATGCCGGTGGTGACCGATTGAACCACCGCATCAATGTCATCGGTAGAGAGAGGCTCAAAAGCGGCAGTGGAGGAGAACAAGTCCCAGTCAGCCTTATTCATAGCCCATCTGCTAGGGCGCCCAGAA
This sequence comes from Schistocerca americana, assembly GCF_021461395.2. Lineage (NCBI taxonomy): Eukaryota > Metazoa > Arthropoda > Insecta > Orthoptera > Acrididae > Schistocerca > Schistocerca americana. The sequence continues at coordinate 158,963,579 of NC_060123.1, forward strand.
GAGTGGCGCTGTGGTAGTGACAAAAAGATCGGAAAATGGTCACTACCACACAGGTCGTCATGCACACTCCATTGGACAGACGGTAAGAGGCTATGGCTACAGATTGAAAGGTCAATGGCGGAGTAGGTGCCATGCGCCACACTGAAGTGTGTGAAGGCACCATCATTTAACAGCGAGAGATCGAGCTGCGACAATAAATGCTCAACGATGGCGCCTCCACCTGTGGCCACTGACCCACCCCACAGAGGGTTATGGGCGTTGAAGTCGCCCAATAGCAAGAAAGGTGGCGGCAATTGGGCGACCAATGCAGCCAGGACATGCTGCGAGACATCACCATCCGGCGGAATGTAAAGACTGCAGACAGTAACAGCCTGTGGCGTCCACACGCGTACAGCGACAGCCTCTAAAGGCGTCTGGAGAGGGACAGACTCGCTGTGCAGAGTGTGAAGAACATATATGCAGACGCCACCAGACACCCTTTCATAAGCTGCTCGGTTCTTATAATAACCCCGATAGCCACGGAGGGCGGGGGTTCGCATTGCTGGAAACCAAGTTTCCTGGAGAGCAATGCAGAAGAAAGGGTGAAGGCCGATAAGTTGGCGGAGCTCAGCTAGATGGTGGAAGAAACCGCCGCAGTTCCACTGGAGGATGGTGTTGTCCATGGCTGGGAAAGGCGTGACGGGACTGGGAAGGCAGATTACGCCGCTGGGTCACCTGCTGCCTCCAAGTGAGCACCTGCGCCAGTGCTTTCCATGGCGCTGGAGGGACTGGCGAGATCGAGGTCCTCAGCGGACGCCAGGATCTCCACCTCGTCCTCAGACGCAGAGTTTGAGGGTGGCGGTGGGACAGGTGCCACCGCAATGTCAGGTTGCTTGGGAGCCTTTTTCTTCAACGGCTTCGCACGCTGTGCCTTGGGAGGGTCTGGCTGGGAGGGCCCCACTGGGTCAGCCTCAGGGACGGACGACGACCGTGAAGCCCTATGACCAGCGACCGGTTGTTGTTTCAAAACTTTTCGTGGGTCCGCTTTGACACTGGGCAAAGCCTGGGAAGGGAGGGCCCCAAGAGACCCCTTCCTGGCTGGAGTGGCCGAAGAAGCCCTACGCTTCTCCGGCTGGGAAGGGGGGACGAATGTCCCCGATGGTTGGGGTGGTGTTGCTCCTGGAGTAGATGGAGCAACAGTGGGCGAAGTGCCCCCCACAACCAAGGGGGCCGGTGCATTGAGACATAGCTGAGAGGCAGCAGTACGTGACGACACGGGAGAGGATCGGACTGCTTGTGCAGCAGCGGCATAGGTGGATGTCATGGGCACGGGATGTAGCCGCTCATATTTCCGCCTTGCCTCGGTGTAGGTCAGGCGGTCCAGGGTCTTATATTCCATTATCTTCCTTTCCTTCTGGAAGATCCGACAGTCCGGTGAGCAGGGGGAATGGTGTTCTCCACAGTTAACACAAATGGGAGGCGGAGCACATGGAGTATCAGGATGCGAAGGACGTCCGCAATCCCGACACGTGATGCTGGAAGTACAGCGAGATGACATGTGCCCGAACTTCCAGCATTTAAAACACCGCATCGGAGGAGGTATATATGGTTTCACATCACAACGGTAAACCATCACCTTAACCTTTTCGGGTAAGACATCACCCTCAAAGGCCAAGATGAAGGCACCGGTGGCTACCTGATTATCCCTCGGACCCCGATGGACGCGCCGGACGAAGTGAACACCTCGTCGTTCGAGGTTGGCGCGTAATTCATCGTCGGACTGCAGAAGAAGATCCCTGTGGAATATAATACCCTGGACCATGTTGAGACTCTTATGCGGCGTGATGCTAACGGAAACATCCCCCAACTTGTCACAATTGAGCAACCACCGTGACTGGGCAGAGGATGCCGTTTTGATGAGCACAGAACCAGAGCGCATCTTGGACAGGCCCTCCACCTCCCCGAACTTGTCCTCTAAATGCTCCACAAAAAACTGGGGCTTGGTCGACATGAAAGGTTCTCCATCAACCCGCGTACACACGAGGTACCGGGGTGAATATTCTCCACTGCCTTCTTGAGCAAGTCGTTCCTCCCATGGAGTAGCTAGGGAGGGAAACGATCTCTGATCCAATTTCTTCACGTTGAGGTTAGACCTCGATCGCTTAGAGACTGCTGGTGGAGGCCCACCAGCGATAGATGATGTACCACGCTTCATTGCGGGTCATCCGCCCTGATGCCACCTACTCCGACCAAGGGCCCTCCCCACGGGCGCCACCCAGCCACAGCAAAGGCCACCTGGCAGGATGGCCATTGCCGGGAGTCCTGATGCCCCAGGGAGATGGGCATCTACTCCTTGGCATACGTGGGGAGTGAACGGCGCAGGCATCAGTAGAGTGATCCCTGTGTTGTCAGGGGGCTACAACCAAGAGGGTACATGGCGACCCCACCACAACGGACTGGCTACCGTGCTGGATCTTAGGTGCAAAAATGGCCAAGGTCGTCGTCACAGTTAAAAGAACACTGCAGAGTGCAGCGTGGTAATCGCCCAAGAGATCGAAAACGAGCAGGACACCATTGCAACGACGAGAAAGACGGCGATAGGTCTAATTGCACGAAGGATACAGTGCACCATGTAAGGTGCCCTTCCCCAATTGGCTCGCTCTTCGGAATAATTTAGATAGATGGAGGTCAAACCCGAGAGGGGACCATCACATAAGGCCGAAACGTTTGAGACTCCTTTTAGTCGCCTCTTACGACAGGCAGGAATACCACGGGCCTATTCTAACCCCCGAACCCGCAGGGGGGGGTACATTCATGAAAAGAGGGCATACGTCTTTATATGGTGTGTCAAGTGTCATAAGTATTGACACAGGGGAGGTACTAGATGTTCAAGTTATGAGCAGATTCTGCCATAACTGTGCACTTAGTGCAGAATGTGAAGAAGATGTAAAAGGACATAACTGCAGGAAAACACTTTCTGATTCTAGTGGTGGAATGGAAGGAGCTGGTATGCAAATTATTTTTAAGAGATCTGTCAAGGAACGTTGTGTCAGATATGTGAAATATCTTGGGGATGGTGACTCCAGAGCATTCAAGTCTGTGAATGAGAGCAAACCTTATGGAGAACTTTCAACTGAGAAACTTGAATGCATAGGTCACATCCAGAAGAGAATGGGCTCAAGATTGAGGAAACTTGTCAGTGACATGAAGGGCAAAAAGTTGGAAGATGGAAAGGGCATTGGTGGACACACCAGACTCACAAAGAAGATGACAGACTCTCTTCAAGTGTATTATGGCAAAGCTATCAGACAGAACCTATCCAGTGTAAATGATCTGAAAAGTGCAGTATGGGCTACATATTTCCACATGTTGTCAACAGATGAACACGCTATTCAAAGTCTGTGCCACATTAGCTGGTATAAATATGTACAAGCTCAGAGGGGTAACAACCCCTACATTCACAAGGAGAGGCTTCCAAATTGTATCCAGGATCTTGTCAAGCCCACTTACAAGTTTCTGGCCAATCCTGTACTTCTCAAAAAGTGTGTTCATGGCAAAACCCAAAATCCAAATGAGTCTCTAAATTCACTCATATGGAAACAATGCCCTAAAAACACATTTGCATCAGCTACAGTTGTCAGAATTGCAACTTATGATGCAGTTATTGTATTTAATGATGGGAATGTTGGGAGGATGAAGGTATTAGAAAGAATGAGCTTCAAGATAGGAAATTTTACTCTAGACATCCTAAGAAAAATAGATTCACAGAGCGTCTCTGCAGCTGAAAAGTCAGTTGAAGACCTGGTAAAGGAAAGAAGACAGACAACAAGAAACCAGAAGAGAAGCCTTGAAGGGAAAGACAACCCAGAGTACACATGTGGTGCCTTCTGAAGAAGTGACATAAGGAAAAAAGTTAGGTTGAACTTTAAATTGTGTTTCCTGAGAAGTTTGTTTTTTAAAGTTTATGTACCTTTTCCTCAGATTATATGAATGCTAGAATTATGAAATTTAGTACACATATTTCTGCAAACCTAATAAACATTGTCTCAAGAGCAAATTTTGAAATTCTGATTGCAAGCTGAGATATGTGGCAAAGTGCTTGGAATTTTGCATGAATTTAAAATTGTACTTGTGGAATTAGAATTTAAAAAATTATGAAAATTCTCCTATTTGACCTGTTCCAGAAACATCATGAGATAAGCTTACAACATATAAAGAGAGGAAACAGAGAAATTTTTGTAGAAATGTCTTGAATACTTTCTGAGAAAAAGGAACATATACATTAGTTTTTGAAAATAAAACTTCAAATTTCATTTAAAAAAGTTGAATATACATAATCAAAGGATTTTATATGTAAATGTGTTACTTTCATGTAAAGCATGGTACAAAATTTCATTGCCATATCTCCAAAACTGTGTATTTGGTGTATTTTTGAAGTAGTGTGTGGTTTTCATCAACATCCCCCCTTAAAAATCTGTGCACTGCTAATAACTGACAGTGAAGCATGAGCATCTTTCAGGGACATGGAGCTCTGAATTTAGGATTGCTCATCTCTGTTTGTGCAGAGCTGTCCTTAACATGAAAGTCGTTTGAACACAACAATGGTTTACTAGACTTGGTGCTACTGGAGGTACTGCCTTCCTCCAGCCTGTGAACTGACTTACCCAAAAGTTATAAGGAGACTTGCACTTATTATGTAACCCAAAGCCATTATGAACAAGCTTTAGTGAAAAATCTGAGTTATGATACAAGTGAAAACACATGAGTGGTTAGTCCTAAAATAACTTCTATTAAAGACATTGGCCAGCAAGGTGCAACACACAACTGGTTTGAAGTGCTACATAATATGTGGGGTGATCTTGAACTAATTCATTTGTTGACTTTGAAAAACAAAAGTGTAGTGCATTGATAACAAATAATCAAAGAGACAAAATGCTTATCATAACTGATAGTCAATGAAGGAACTGTGGGAAATTGCTACAGGACAAATTAGTTAGCCACTTCACTCTGCAAAGTATTATAAAACCTGGTGCACCCATCAAGGAAGTTACTACAAACACAGACAAATCAACTGAGAACCTTTCAGGAAATTGATGGCTCAAATGACACAGCAAAACCTCTGGAAAAATTGCATAGGAACATAACAGATTCTCTGGAATGCATACTGGAACTAGCCCACAAAATCAATGGAATAATTCATCCAGCACCTTTTACATCAGATGCCCAAGGGCTGAATGTAAAAATTAAGTTCTGAATCACTTCATGATAGAAAAATCAATACTGCTATAAATGTGTGTACAAAGAAACACTCCAAATTTCAACACTGAATGGCTGGAAAGAAAAATACACAGCTCATTGTCTCCATGTAAACAGATTCACATTTGCAATAGGCATACCTCTTTCATGTGTATGGCAAAAATAGAAAAGCCAAATACAGTGTTCTCTAATGTCCATCTTATGTGGTATACTTTGCTGCTGTTAAGTTGGCCACATACTACTTTGATTACTGCAGAGGCAGATTCTGTACATGGGCTATTGCCTGTATTTCTCATACTTACAGCACGGATGGTTTGAAGATGGACACATGTATCTGAAACTAGCCACCATCAAGAAACAAAAAATGGATACTTCTCAATGCAACATATGGCAGAGCTACAACCATTTACTTCAATATTAAGACAAAATTCAGACCTATTTTTGACCTGCAGCTTGCTGCAAGTTCATAATTATGCATCAGTATGTGAGCACAAACAAGCAAAAGGGAAGAAACAACAGCACACCTACTGAGCTGAATTTCAAACCAATACATACAGCAACAGTGCAGTCGTTAATGGATAGACAGGTGAAAAAAGAACTGTAATACACTGGGAATTGGAAACAGCTTGACAGAGGAACTACAGAGTCCCACAACCAGTGTACAAACAAGGCAAAAGCCAAACAACAAGACTAATCAGGATATTTTTTCTACTAAAGACACTAGTACAAAAAGTGAGTTAAGTGGTCAAGCAAAAAATAATATAATCCCCGTACTCAACTTTAATTGCTCCATGAGAATATTCAATCACTGTCCAATAAACTTAATCAAACAAAAACAATGTTAAATGATCTTGATCCTTTTTCTTAGAGAAAACATGGAATCCAACAATTGTAACTAAATATAATAATTTGTCTAGTGAAGAATATACAGGGTGATTTTTGCCATCATATACAAACTGTAGGGACTGATCGACAAGAGCACACAGAACCAAAAAATTCATGGTTTCCATGCTAGAGACCATTTATATAATCATAAATTGTTACAGAGTCTGTGATCTAGTATGCACTATAACATGCAACCACAGTTACAGTATGTGCCTCATTGCATGCATGTACATGCCGTAGCATGTTCTGTCTCGCACATTCATATCAGCTAGGCCGCATCTGAACAGTGTCAAAAGCAGCAAGAATACAGTGCTCCATGGTATCCACATCTGGAATGGGCTCTGCATACATGATAATTTTAAGATGGCCCCATAATCAGAAATTGCACAGGTTGAGATCCAGTGAACTAGCAGGCCATGCGTCTGGACCCCCTCTTCCGATCCATTGACCAGGCAAGCCACTATCGAGATGTGTTCAGACGTTAGTGGCAAAGTGGGCTGGAGTACCATCATGTAGCAGCCACGTAACCCTTCAAATCATCAATGGCACTTCTTCCAGCAGGGCAGGCAAAGTCACCCAAGAAACACTGATAGTTCTTGCCTGTTAGGTAATGCAGAAAGAAGACTAGTCCCAAAATACAGTCGTCAGTTATCCAGGCCCACACATTCCAGCTGCACTGGTGCTGATCGTGTGATGTCACCATACCATTAGGATTCTGAATACTATCCCACAGACAATTGTTATGAAAGCTGAAGGTGGCTTCATTTGTGAATAGGATGGATGACACAAATCCAGGAATCATGGTTGCCTGGTGAAGAAATCAGTGCAAAACTGCTCCCAATGTGGAAAGTCTGTTGCTAGTAAGCCTGCATGCACTGTAAGTGATGACTAGTAACAAGAGCCATGGAGGATGTTCCAGGTGGTCATCTGGCTTATCCTGTACTGGTGGGCCAACTGTCTCAGACAAATGGCAAAATACTGTTGCAAACATTGAATGCTGTGGTTGTTGCCAGCAGGGATAGGTCTCCTGATACAACCTTGCTGCCTGCCACCTGTTGACATTTGCCTTTCTGTAAATAAACACTATGTTGACAAGCTCGTGACTTGAATACAGAAACATTTTGTGTAACACTGTATCACATCCACTACAGGGTGACACAGAAAGAGAAGTGAATTGGACACAACATTACCCATTACTATGGCAGGAGAGGGTGCTTGGGCATGACATATGAGGAAAAGTACCACTGTCTAGGAGGAAACCATACATACTGTAACTGTGGCTGCATGGTGCAGTGTGTATTAGACTGCAGTCTCTCTAACAATATATGATTGAATAAATGGTCTCTAATGTGGAAACCATGCATTCCCGGACATAAGTTCCTTAGACCTTTTTCGTTCTGTATCCTCTCATCAATCAATCCCTAGAATTTGTACACAGTGTAAAAATCACCCTGAATAGAACTCTCTATAATTGAATTACCAAGCCAAATTCCAATTATTATTTGCATGTGCAGGTCATCACATGGTGGCAAAAAAGGGTTTTATAACCACATGGAGAATCCTTCAGAAGAAATTAACTCTCCCAAGAAAAATATAAATATTTGGTGACTTCAATGATGATTTCTCAAAATCCAATAAATTCACAGACGATATTATAAGTTTACTATATTCATTCAACTGTTGTGATGTATGGAAGTGAAATATGAACACTCACAAGAAGGATGAAAACCCCAAATAATAGCTATCAAGATGCAGACAAGATATCAAATTACAGAGAGCAGGAAGACAAGCTCCAATACAGAAGCGATACACGGGTTCACCATCTGTTGAGACAAGATGATACCATTAAAAATATCATTGGAGGGTCATTAGAACAGAAGAATACAAGAAGCAGATGAAGACTAGAATACATCAACCAGATCATGGAGGACACCACATGGGCGCTGATGACCACGCTGTTTAGCGCCCGTAAACCTCAACCACACACACACACACACACACACACACGAGGACACCACCTGCACCACTTATACCACTCTCAAGAGGAAGGCTTCTAATAAACCTGACAATTAGAGACCCAAGAATTATTCAATATAAGCCCAAATGTAACTGAAACAATATTTTTGATAAATACATGCAACTATGCCATAACACACAAGGGATACACATATTTTAGGGATTAATATGTTCAAATTCTTATAAAGAATTTCGCAGGAGACTCGAAACTCCATGTAATAAGATGCACTGTAAGGAATTTCAATACAGAAAATGTGGAATACTTTTGTTTCCTCCTGAAGGGAGAAAATTTCGATGATATATACAACTGTAATGATACCAACGACAAATATGATAAGTTTATGGGCACACTTAAGTATACTTCGGAAATAGCTATTCCCAAAAAAACAATTATATTTAACTCTGACCAAATAAACAAACAAGTGCAGCCCAAAAGGGATAAAGATGGCATGTCAGAATAAAAGGAGACAGTACTAAAAATAGTAACTGTGATTTTATTACATATTTCAAAAGATAGAAACAAGTTATTTCGAAGGCAAGAAAACCAGGAAGTGACTAACTGATGTGTGATTTCAGGAATAAAATTAAAGCAAGATGGCTAATTATAAAAAGAGAAATTGGTGCAAGGTAAGATAATAACAATACTACAGGGCTGAATAAGAAAAACAGTAAACTAACTGACCCCAGACAAGTTGCTAGTGATTCCAACCATTATATTTCAAATATAGCATAGCAGTTGATAAACACACATTACGACAAGCTAGCAGACAATAAGAGAATACAGTCAGATCAAGGAGTTGTTGCAAATATGTTATTCATGTATCCTACAAATCTGGGGAACTATCTACAATTATAAAGAGATTACCTAATAAATATTCAAAGGATGCTGAAGAGATACCAGATACTATGATCAAAGCTAATGCAACGTTTACTGTAGAACTGCTAACAGATGTAGTAAATTCATCATATGAGAGTGGCTAAAGTCTGCAAAAGTGACACATCTGCGGAATAGGCTGCCAAATGTGAAGCTGTTAATTATAGGCCAGTTTCAGTTTTGTCAGACTTCAGCAAAATTTTGGGAAAATGTTCCTTGGAAGATTAACAACCTTCTTAAATAAACTAATTGTGATAAATGACTCACATTGGTTTACAGCTGGAAAGTCAACCAATTCAGCAATTTTTGCCTTTTTAAATCAACTACTAAAAACAGCAAATGATAAGCAATATAAATGTGAAATATTTCGTGATCTTAGTAAAGCCATTGTGTTATCAATCATAACAGTCTCTTGCATTAGTCAAATAATTATGGAATTAGAGGTCAGCCTAAAATGTGGATCCAATCATAACTCAACAATCATGAACAGGTTACAGAAAGGAACAACAAAACACTCAAGTATGGAATTCCACAATGGTCAGTTCAGGGACCTGTCTTATTCCTGCTTTATGTAAATGACTTGGCTGATAAAGTAAATGATGGAACAGTACCCTTTGCAGTTGACATTAGCATATTGATTAAAACCCAGCAAGGAAAATCTGCAGGAAACTACAGTATCAGTTGTCGAAAGTTTAACACAGTGGTTCGGGGATAACAGGCTCATAAATTCTGAAAAAAACTGTGGCAGTTAACTTTCACACCACACAAAACCACCATCCTGAAAACCATGTTTTCATAACTGTAGGAAAAAAATGTATCATATGTAAGTCACAGAAAATTTTTAGGCATATATGTTCAGGAGGATTCAAAATGTAAGATACACCTTAACAATCTAAATAAAAAACTGACCACATATAAAAGATGCTGACTCACTGGTAGGGCCTACCAGGCATACGAGGGGGCCATTCTGGTACCCATGGCTGTTCTCTTTAATTGTTCGTATGTCTGGCCTTCAAAAGTGAAGAAGTTGTCGGTTAGGATGACCTATTTATGGGTTGCTTAGAGGAGGCCTTCTTGGTTACCCAAGCCTGCCAACCCAAAGTTTGGTACAGATTTATTGATGACATCTTCATGATCTGGACTCACAGTGAAGAAGAACTCCAGAATTTTCTCTCCAACCTCAACTCCTTTGGTTCCACCAGATTCATCTGGTCCTACTCCAAATCCCATGCCACTTTCCTCAACATTGACCTCCATGTGTCCAATGGCCAGCTTCACACATCCATCCACGTCAAACCCACTAACAAGCAACAGTACCTCCATTATGACAGCTGCCACCCATTCCGTATCAAACGGTCCCTTCCCTATAGCTTAGGTCTTCGTGGCAAATGAATCTGCTCCAGTCCTGAATCCCTGAACCATTACATCAATAACCTGAAAACAGCTTTCGCATCCCGCAACTACCCTCCCAACTTGGTACAGAAGCAAATAACCAGAGCCACTTCCTCATCCCCTCAAACCCAGAACCCCTCACAGAAGAACCCCAAAAGTGCTCCACTTGTGACAGGATACTTTCCGGGACTGGACCAGACTCTGGATGTGGCTCTCCAGCAGGGATACGACTTTCTCAAATCCTGCCCTGAAATGAGATCCATCCTTCATGAAATCCTCCCCACTCCTCCAAGAGTGTCTTTCCGCCGTCCATCTAACCTTCGTAACCTGTTAGTTCATCCCTATGAAATCCCCAAACCACCTTCCCTACCCTCTGGCTCCTACCCTTGTAACTGTCCCCGGTGTAAACCTGTCCCATGCACCCTCCCATCACCACCTACTCCAGTCCTGTAACCCGGAAGATGTACACGATCAAAGGCAGAGCCACGTGTGAAAGCACCCACGTGATTTACCAACTGACATGCCTACACTGTGAAGCCTTCTATGTGGGAATGACCAGCAACAAACTGTCCATTCACATGAACAGACACAGGCAGACAGTGTTTGTTGGTAATGAGGATCACCCTGTGACTAAACATGCCTTGGTGTACGGCCAGCACATCTTGGCACAGTGTTACACCGTCCGGGTTATCTGGATACTTCCCACTGACACCAACCTATCAGAACTCCGGAGATGGGAACTTTCCCTTCAATATATTCTCTCTTCCCGTTACCCACAAGGCCTCAACCACTGCTAATTTCAAGTTGCCACCCCTTGTACCTCACCTGTCATTCAACAACATTTTTGCCTCTGAACATCTCTGCCCAACCTCTTTACATTTACATATGTCTGCCTGTGTCTGTATATGTATGTGTGTGTGTGTGTGTGTGTGTGTGTGTGTGTGTGTGTGTGTGTGTGCTCGCGTGCGTGTGCGCGAGTGTATACCTGTCCTTTTCCCCCCTGAGGTAATTCTTTCCGCTCCCGGGATTGGAATGACACCTTACCCTCTCCCTTAAAACCCACATCCTTTCATCTTTCCCTCTCCTTCCCTCTTTCCTGATGAAGCAACCATGGGTTGCAAAAGCTTGAGCATTTGTGTGTGTGTTTGAGTCTTTTTTATTTTATTGTGTCTATCAACATACCAGCACTTTCTCGTTTGGTAAGTTAAAGCATCTTTGTTTTTTATATATATTTTTCCCACATGGAATGTTTCCCTCTATTATATATTTATATGAAATAGTGGTCTTCACAAAAGGCAGCATTTTTATTTATTTATAAATCTTCAAACATAACTATGATTTACACTCATATGAAACTAAGCTGCAGCTTATCATACATGTAAAAACAGTAGGTATAAACTTATGTGGAGTTGTGTTATATAACCATATGCCTTCTTACTAAAACGCTTGCCAACAGTAAATACATTCAAAGTCAAGTTGAAATAGTTCCTTCTTGACTATTGCTTCTACTCTGTCTCTGAATTTCTGGAAAATCCTAATAAAGTAATTTATCAAACAGTGTTAATTATATTATTATGCGCACTGACTGTGTTGATTGTGTACTCTCACTTAGTAACTATTTTTATTATAAATTATGTTACCTGTGACTTGCCTTATATCATATGTACAAACACTGTACTAAAATGAGTTACTGGAGCAAATTAAAATAAATAAATAAAACAAAGGAGCAACTTAGCATTTTTCACATACATAAAGAATTGACAGTGGTGACTCCCAGTACTGCCCAATTCTGAACATTTGGGTTTGAAGTTGTGACAAACTGGTTGACACCCAGCATCGTACTTGGTATGCACTCCTGTTTCATATATTAAGGTCTATATTAAATTTTGGTAACTTTATTTTCAAAATTCTGATGCTTAAGTTCCTATATTTATCAACTGTGTGCATTTTACTACCTGTGTTTCTATCAAGATATGTATATATGTGGAGTGCCTTTTATACTTTTACTTCTTGTAATGTAACACTGCAATTTTATGACAGGTTCTATAATATCAGATGATGGAAGCATAAGACTGTTGCAACTGATCATTTTGGAACAATAAAAGTGTCTGCACTGTGATTGTGACAAATGAAGTGTGCTCTTCATTTACAACCGTGCAGATAGACCCACAGCACAGCATGTGTACCTTACATGTTTGTTAGAATAATAGTGACTTTTATGTTGCAAATCAACTTAATAAAATAAGTAACCATACATGGGACACACAAGTTGCTGAAGTGGGGCCCAATTGAAAGATTTGCACATGGTCATTGCACCATACGACCATTATTATTATTATTATTATTATTATTATTATTATGTAATTATGAAGTACAACAGGTGAACTGATATTAGTTGTTCAGCAGTAATACTTTTCTCAAATGAAAGTAAGAAGCTTTTGATGTGTACTGGACAAGATAGTGACTTATGACATGAATATAGTAAAGTTTATCATTCAACATTTAAAATTATGACGTTTTTAGTTTTATGTTGTGCTTCTGTCATGTGTTTCTTTAGAAACTGAATTATTTTATTCATTGTATTTCATTCAAACATTTTTATAATTATTCTTAGTTTTATAAATTCCTTACAAATTCAGTTTTAACTATTGTGTTACCATATTGCATTACTTCATTTATGTTTATTGCTGTAATACTTAATACCGTCTGCAACATTCACATCTTTAAAAAAAGGTAACACTGATTTTTATGATAATGTAATCTCATGCTGTTCCACTGGATTATAACAGTCAATGTAAAATTAAGATATGCTTGTGTTTGCAAAAGTTGAAGAAAGTGTGTTTCATAATAGTGCAGTATTTTCACATTATTTTACAACAAGTTAATCTGATTCTGAATGAGGGGAAATGGAGAGTCAAAGTACAGCAAGCTCCTGATTTTCAATGTGAGGATTATTGGGATTGGGATTATCTAAGTACAGTCAGAAATTTTTTGAAAAACTAAAAAATGAAGCATGAAATGTTATTAAAAAGAATGTTTTTATTTAGAATACACTTTTATTCATGTGACTCATGTTTTACCATTGGAGGATGATGCAAAGCCCCAATCCCATGACCAAACTTCCCTGAAATACTTTTTCATTCTTTCCCATTTAATTTTCAGGTGAATGTGGGAACTCTACCTTTGTAACAGACCCACAGTCAGTTTCTTACCTGCATCTTTGCCTAGCCCTTTCCCTAGAAGCTAAATGTTTTTAATTTACAGCTCACTTAAAGCCAACAGTAAACAAAAAATGATTTAGGTTTTCTTCTGGCATGATTCCCATCAGTAATCTTGCTCCATGTTGATACATAATGAAAGTGTTGATCTTTTATTAGAGTAGACAGGACAAAACTTTTTTGGCTAAAATCGTATTTTGCCTCCCTGGACATAGGATAAAATTGAATGAAAAATAGAAACAAAATGGTGGACAATTTTTGCAAAAAGTGAACTAAAAGCAAAATACATTACTGTAATTTTGTAACTAAGTAGTCAGTTTCCAGCAAGTTCAAATGGCTCTGAGCACTATGGTACTTAACATCTATGGTCATCAGTCCCTCCAGCAAGTAATGTATAAGTAACACAGTAGGCATTCAGTGTGATAGGTACATTTTTTTTTTCAAAGAAAAGCTGTAAATATCAGTTTCTGGTAATGATTTGTGTTTTGTATTGTCCATTATTTCTGTTATCTGTGCTCTCTTGGGTCCACACTAACCCAGATAATGGAGAGCTAGCTTTCCGTATGCGATATTTGGTAAGTTTGATAAAATCCAGATTGACAAACCTGTTTTTATTTGCTTAAAAATGGAATTGCAATTCAAGCTGCCCCAGGGCAATGGCAGTGCAACATTTCTGAAAAAATCTTTGAGAAAGTGCATATAAATTTCCTGAGCATGTTATATTATAAGGGAGATTTCAACATACTAGCTATTGACCAGGAAACTTGAACGATTAGTGTAGGTGGTAGGGTCAATGATCTGTGTGCCATTGTTCTAAATGCCTCATCTAAAAACTACCTTGAGCTGCTAGTCAGAGAGCTGATTTGTGTTGGTAACATCTTACATTTCCCAGCTGTAAATAAGCCTAACTTTTTTATTTAGTTAATTAACAGAAGCATGGAGTCAGTGATAACAAGGCAGTTAAAGCCTCACTGACTATTGGTATTGTGGTATCCACTACCATTAAATCTCCGCACTGAGCAGTGGTACATTATTACGTGCAGCTGAGAGATGCATCATTGGCCCCACTTTTCCATGCATGGCCCACTGCTAGCATTGCAGGCTGCCTTTGTGTGCATGTGCTTGATACCATAATGTTTGGCCACTCATAACACTCAGTGATTGGCTGCCCAGAATACACAGTGACCCAGCTACTGGCTCTATTAACTATGGAGCCCTATTTAATGCTGCTACTGATGTCTACGAGCCGGTTTTCATCATGCTATGTTCTACTCCACAACTAGGACGTGCTATGCTGTGGTAGACCTGCTGATCAATGTTAATTTGGCTGTGCTCCCTCCCATCCACAATATAATCAGAATGCTATGCTGCAACTTAGACTTCAACATTTACTAGGCTTAGTATGACAATGGACTTGTGATTTCCTGCAGAATTCTGCATTTCACTTGTATTTCCTGGGCAATGGTATAACCACCATCAATTTATATAATTCCCATAAAGTGTTATCTACAACTTGGCACTTTGTAACAGAACTATTTTCTATTAGTGTTGTGTCAATAAACCGTAGAACAGTGATATGTTTATTGTGTTATCCCTGGTTATAAAACAATAAAAATGGCAATGAGCCAGCAACCCTCTACATTTGAAGCTCTACTCTTGCAACTTATTCATTAGCAGGATGGGAACCAGAAGTTGGTACCCTCCAACCACTTCTTCAAGGCTTACTGCAGACTCAAGCAACTCAGCAAGTGCCAGCTTTTCCTCCTTTGATGAGGCTTTAGAGGATTGGGATGCCTATGAATAAAGATTATTGGAGCATTTACACGCATTCAAGGTAACTGATGCCAACCTCATGAAATCTTTGTTTTTGCCTTGATCATTACCAGCAGCATACCCATGTTATTTCCTCCAAGGTAGTATTTTAATGATGCAAGAAACAGCCAAACCAGACTCATAGAGAATGGTCCATAGAGTTGCAAGGTTTAGGGTGAAAACATCATTTTGTTACCCCTAAAAGTAAGGAGTCCTATGAAGAAGAAATGTTCAGGGACATTATCAACAGGGATACTCCCGACAGGGATTTACAGCATGATGTACCTCAACTTAAAGACCCATCATTAGACAAAATTTTGGACTTAGCACAAAGCTTCGATGTGGCCCGAGTAGCAGGCAAGAAACTAGTCATGGATCAACAAAGCAACGATTAGTGTAAACACATCCTAGCCAGCAGCCAATGGCCACACTAGTGGTGATTTGGATGTAGCAACAGTACAGGCAGGATGCTGTAGCATTAACCAACAATGTCCTCCACCTTGCTCGAGCTGCTCAAAGCGGTCTTGGATATCGAAATGATTGCTGTCTTGTCCATTTGTTTTAAAAAACGTTGTTGTGAAGACTGTCCTGACAGATGGGCCTATTCCCAACACTGTTCTTCCAATGGCCATTTACCTTCTTAGTCGTTAAGAGTGATTCCATTGAGAACTTGTTTGGGTTGGATTCTTTTCAGAAATTTGGATTTTCAGTAGATGATTCTGTGACTTTGGTATCCAAAGATGTTTCATACTCAGACCTAGAGACACTTTGCCAGGATTATGAGGACCTATCCACCCTGGAACTTGGCACCTCAAAGGATTTTGAGGTGTACATTGCACTGAAACATAATGCATGGTCTCTGTACTTTTGAGCCCACACCGTTCCATTAGCTCTAAGAGGCCAAGTAAAGGGAGAATTGGATTGCCTAACTGCAATTGGAGTTCTAGAACCTATTCCTTCTAGTCAGTGGACTACCCCATTAGTCATAGTGTGAAAGCCATTGGGGAGGGCCCGTCTAAGCGGCAATTTGGAAATAAGTGTCAGTGCCCAATCAGAGATTTAGACATATCCTATTCCTAAGCCAGAAGAATTACTGTAAAAATTAAAAGGTGGAAACTTCTTCTCTAAAACAGATCTAGCAGACGCATACCTCCAATTTCCCCATGATGCAAAATCTCAACAGTTTCTTACACTTA
Source organism: Schistocerca americana (assembly GCF_021461395.2). Lineage (NCBI taxonomy): Eukaryota > Metazoa > Arthropoda > Insecta > Orthoptera > Acrididae > Schistocerca > Schistocerca americana. The sequence continues at coordinate 158,980,207 of NC_060123.1, forward strand.
ACATGCTACAAGGGCTTTATCATTTGGAATGATTAATGTTTGGTACAACAAGTGCCCCACCATTTTTCAATGTTTTTGGAACAATTAGCACTCGAAGTGGATGGATGCATTAACTTTTTAGGCAACAATATTGTAACAGGGAGAACCATGGAGGAACACCTTTGCAACCTGAAACAATAGAGTGTCTTACAGGAGGCTGGACTAAAATGCAGAAAAGAAAAATGTTGTTTTTTCCAGCTGGAGATTGAGTACCTCAGTCACATCATTTCCAGCTCAAGCATTTATTCAGTGGATAAACATATCAAAGCCATAATCAAACTTGCCAGACCAACAACACTTAAGCAACTTCATTCTTTTCTGGGGAAGATATTGCATTACCCAAAGTTGTTACCTGCAGCAGTAACAAAAACCACCCATTGTACCCATTATGCAGAAAAGGGGTGCCTTTCCACAGGACACCAACTTGTGAGCATTCCTCCCACAGGTTGAAATCCCAGTTGTTGATGGCCCTGTGCCCCACATGTATTGATCCAACAAAGCAGACACTTATTGCCATGGATGCATCTGATAAAAGCATCGGAGCAGTGCTGGCACACAGGGAGGTGGATAGCTTTGAGCACCTTGTCGCCTATACATTGAAAACATTGTCTGACATGGAATGCAGGTACTCACAAACAGAAAAAGAAGCACTGGCCATCATCTTTGCATTACAGAAATTCCACAGTTTTGTTTATAGCACAAGTTTCACATCATCACAGACAATTAACCACTGATCTCCTTATTCAATCCAGCAGCAAAGATTTCAGACTGGACTGCTCACTGCCTCCTGTGCTAGGCTTTATTTTGGCATGCTACCAGTATGAGATTCACTTCTGCAACACAACTGAGCATGCCATGTGGGTTGCATGTGCAACCAGTAATGATGAGGTACTCCAACAAGTCCGAAGTCACATACTTCATCGATGGCCTGAATGACAGCCTTGCAAAGCTTCCACAGCGTCCTGTCAGTTCTTTAATGCCTACCATCAGCTCATGTTGATCAATGGACTAATTCTACTTATTTTTGACAAGGGACACCCCCAAGTAGTCATTCCTTCTTCTTTACATCAGCAAGTCCTGCAGCCGTTGCACCAAGGTCACTGGGTGGTATCCTGAACTAAACTCTTGGCTTGCAGGTTCACTTACTGGCCAGACATGAACCAGGAGATTGAATGACTCACCTGAATGTGTCCATCCTACCAAAGCCAGCGGGCAGTCCCATGACATTCATTTGCTTCCTGGCCACCACATGCTTGCCCTTCAGAGCAGTTACACACTGATTTTGCCAGGCCAGTGTTTAACACCATGTTCTTGGCAGTGGTTGATGCTTAATCCACACTTCTCTAAATTATCTGATGCAATGCCATGTCAACCCCCAACACCATCACAGCCTTAGAAAAAATTTTTGCGATTGAAGGTCTGCTGGAAGTGCTCGTAACTGACAACAGTCCACAATTCCATAGCAAGAAATTTTGTCCTTTCTGTGCCCAGCATGGCATTTGCCACATTCCAACTCCCTCCCTCCCATCCACAACATATTAGAGAAGCTGAGAGAATGGTCCACACTTTCAAAACTCAGATGAAGAAACACCTCCAGGATCTCTCCACCAATGGATTTCGAACTTTTTTTTTTTTTTTTTACTATTCACAGATCCACATCCATCGGAGACAAAAGTCCAACAGAATTTCTCCATGGATGGCAGCCCTGGACCCTCCTAAACCTGCTAATGCTAACATCACGGCCAGTTCCTCCCTGGGACCTTGGTGTGGGAGAAAGGATTTGGCTGGCAACCAGTCTGGATTCCAAGAACAATCAACTAGCACTGGGACTGGAAGGTTTTCAGGGTGCAGTTTCTGGACGGAGAAGTTCTACAACATGCCAATCAACTTCATCTCCGACTAGTTTCCCAACACTTTTTTCTGTCCCCCTCTCTGCACCAGCATTACCAGTCCTCTAGTTCCCATCTTACCCTAAGCCAACCAGCCAGTGTAGCACCAGATTTGTACATGCCTTTTGCCCACAGCCAGCTGACCAACACCACACCCCAACAAGAGCAAATTACCCTAGATGTCACCCAGCCCCAGTGGCTGCCCTTCCTGGACTATGAGATGTCACCCAGTCACCAGCTAGAGTGATTCTGGATGAAGATGAAGACACGCTGCTGGCTCCTCCTGCTCTGCTGCTGAGGTCCACACCATACAACCTTCACCCCCGGCCAGGGCATTTTCCTCCGTATGCCCCTGTGCCCCAAATCACCAATGATGCTGAGGACTCAGAGAAGTACCACATGGACGTGGCAGTCATTTGCAGCAGATGTTTCCCCGCTTTCCCAAGGGGGAAGGGGTGTGCTATCCATGACTATTAAAACTCTGAACCGAGCAGTGGCATGTTATTACATGCAGCTGGGAAATGGATCATTGGCTGCACTTCTCCATGCATGGCTCACTGCTAGTATTGCAGGCCAACTTCACGTGTGTGCTTCAAACCTCAGTGATTGGCTACACATAGCACTCGGCGATTGGCCACCTGGATTATACAGCGACCCCAGCCATGAGCTCCACTAACTATGGATCCTTAGTTAACGTCCCTACTGACATCCATAAGCCAGTTCTCATCATGCTATGTTCTACTCCACAACCAGGAAAAGCTATGTGTGATGAAGCAAGCTGGGATACTTTTAATTCCCCTCTTGTTTTCTATCTGCCTCCCTAAAATTCATGATTTAAACAAATAATTCGGCTTAACTCTTGTAGTAGAAGAAACTGTTAAAAAGAACAAATTTTTTCATGTATTTAGTTAATTTAACGAGTTAAGTTTTAATTGTAATTTCTGTAAATTAAACTTTAAACAATGTGTAGTTTCAGTGACTATTATGGTGATGATATATAAGGGCCTAATGTTTGGTCACGAGACAATCAGTCCACGGCCGAGTTTCAGACGAGGAACTTGTGTTGGTTAGAATGACAACAATGCATCAGGTTAACAGTGTAAGAAGTGTTACACAATTAGGCCGTGTGTAAAACAGTGACAGTGTCTGCTCCATACGTACCTTTCTATTCTTCAAGAACAGTGAAATTTGTGGTTAGGTTTTTACTGCTCATAGATGTTCAATAGTAAACTATTGTAGCAGTATGTGGAGATTTGCCTGCAAACTCTTAACGAGGCTTATCGAAAGTTAAACAATAGTGCACAGGTCAAATAACTGTGTATTATTGGGGGGTTGTGAACAGTGAAATTAAAGTACTGTGAAACGCAACTGTGCATCTGTCAGCTACATTATTTACAGTAGTCAGTGTCAGAATTAATTATAAATTATATTAAATATTATATATATTATATTAAATATTATAACTAAATTAATTTATTTATTAGGTAACAAAACAATAATGGAATAATAAAACAATGAATAATGTTAGGTTCCTAATGGTTAGAGATCCTGTCTCTGCAGTAGTAATATAAATAATAAATTGTATTGTATTATATTATAATAAATATATTATAAATATAAATTATAAATTAATTATAAATTATAAAATAAGGGACAATAAATAGTTTAGACAAGAAGAGAATAGAAGCTTTTGAGATGTGGTGCTACAGAAGAATGCTGAAGATTAGATGGGTAGATCACGTAACTAATGAGGAGGTATTGAATAGAATTGGAGAGAAGAGAAATTTGTGGCACAACTTAAAGAAGGAACCGGTTGGTAGGGCATATTCTGAGGCATCAGGGGATCACCAACTTAGTATTGGAGGGCAGCATGGAGGGTAAAAATCATAGAGGGAGACCAAGATATGAATAATGAAGAACCTTGCACAGGATGGAGTAGCATGGAGAGCTGCATCAAACCAGTCTCTGGACTGAAGACCACAACAACAACAGTGTCAGAATTACAAACCCATATTTTTCAGCCAGTGTAGCAATGCAGTACGTCAACACCAAGGACAACAAATGATCAACGAAGAAATGAAGCCGCCAGAACTGCTACATATGCTGTGGTGGACCTGCTGTTCGATGTTGATTTGGCTGTGCTCTGGACTTAGAATCTGAAGGCTATACTGGAACTTGGACTTCAATGTTCACTAAGCTTAATATGTCAATAGACTTGTGATTTCTGCCAGAATTCTGCATTTCACTTCCACTTCCTGGACAATGGTATAACCACCATCAATTTATATAATTTCCATAAAATGTTTATCTACAACTAAGCTCTCGGTAACAGAACTACTTTGTATCACTGTTGTGTCAATAAACCGTAGAATGGTAATATATTTGTTGTGTTATTCATGTTTATTACAGGTATCATACGAATATGAAGAAAGATAGGGGAGATATTTCTGCACAGTGAGAGAGACAAGAAACAGATTACATGAGCAGTCAACATCAAACTTGCTTCTCTGAGACTGTATACATTGAGTACAAATGGAAAAATATGTGAGAGACAGGTATATGCCAAGCAAAGTTGCAGGGGATGGTAAAGACACATCAGGGTTCAACAGTTATGCTAGCAGGTTGCTCTGAAAGCTAACTGTACCTCAATGTGCTACCAAAGCCATCATGACAAACAAAAACTGAATGTTTCAAAAATGAACATAAGGGAAGCTGTACATGAAGCATTCAGTGAATTCAAAATATAAAATTCAATCTACTCTTTTGACAAAATAATGGAGAGAAGACCAAAATACTAAACTCCATTTTCTGAAATTATTTTGCTGAAAAGGTCAGTTATGCAGGGTTTATGTGCTATGAGGGGTGGACAAGGAGGAGCACTGTAAGGGTAGGATAGGGATTGGATAGTGGTGCCCCAAGGTGGTAGTAGGATGTCAGCAAGTTTGATAATTTATGGAGTGGTGGCTGAATTCTCCTCCAGGTGTGGGAGAACAAGGGATTCAATTTCAGAGATGTGATGTGTGGAGTAGGGATTGTACAGTAGTAGTGTCTTGAGGGGGAAGCAGAGATAGTTCTGGGATGCCTGTGCCATGGAGAAGTGTTTTTGCAGTGTCAGATTTGGGCAGAAGGTAAAGATCATTGTGAAAGGAGGGGTTGGGTCCAGAGAAAGGTATGTTTACAGTTAGGCCATTTGGGGGAATTCCATGGTTTAGGCAGCATTTGGGAAAAATGATGTGGGACTGGGTTTTAGCCAAGGAAAGGGACACTTTTCTGGACAAAGATGGAGCAGGAACCCACTGTGGCAGGAATGGTGTAACGGAAATGGGAATGACACAGAAATGGGCAAAATAGATGTTGATGGTTGTGAGAGGAGCTGTACAAGAAAAAAGATGCATAAACTATAAGTAAAGACATGCAGAAACACATTTAGATATGCAAAAATATGCACAGCTACGTAAAAACACACACAAATGTATAAAAACACACAAAAATGCATGAAAGTGCATGAAACCACATCAAAACATGCATAGATACATAAAAATGTACTGAAATGTGGGAGGAAAGGCATGATGAGGTATGGAAGAGTGTATGTATTGCGATAAGGGAAGAGAGGGGTGGGGAATGGATTTGTTTGAGGATCACAAGTATGTATGGCACAGGTAAGTATGGAAAATGAAACGCTGAGGTACATCTGAATGAGGGATGAAGTGGGGCCAATAGGAATAAATATAACTATTGGGGCTTCAGATGCTGTACCAACAATCTACATGGTCACAAAGCCTGTGTTGTTTGTGGATGATCATTGATACAGTGTGGCTCAGAAGTAGATGTGGTTTGGAAGGCGCCGAATAAACACAGTTTGTAGGATGGAAGAAAAGCCATTCAGCAAAATCAAGCAATGGAAACTTCAGATAGGAATAAGAACAATGTAGGAAAAGATAGATTGCTACTTACCATAAAGAAGACATGTTAACGTGTAGACAGGCACAATTAAAAGATATTTACGTAAAGCTTTTGGCTGCCCCTTTATCAGCAATAGAGAAACATGCACCATTCATACACACAAGCAAGCACACCTCATGTACACATGACTGCCAGCTTCAGCAGTTTGGACTGGAATGCAACTATCATATGGGACACAAACAGCAATTTGGAGACGGCGGAGAAGGGGAAGGGGAAGGTGAAGGGTAAGTGGTAGTAATGTAAGGGTGGGGGGTGAGATGAATGCTGTATGGCGGAGAGCGCAGGAAGTAGTATGTCAAAAGGTGGAGTGTCAGTAGGTTGTGGGGCAGAGAGGAGGAGAAAAAAAGGATTGAGAAAGGAGAGGAATGGAAAAAGATGGGCGGATGCACTGGCACAGGGTGGCAAACAAAAGAATGTGGGAGATGAGAATGGGGAGGAGATGATGATCAGAGGGGCTGGAATCTGTTGGGTGGAGGGTCTGAGGACAGCATGTTACCGTAGGTTGAGGGTGGGATGATTACCAGAGCAGAGAACGTGTTGTAAGGATAACTTCCATCTGTGCAGTTCAGAAAAGCTGGTCGTGGAAGGAAGGACCAAAATGGCTTGGGTAGTAAAGCAGCCACTGAAATCAAGCATGTTATGTTCAGCTGCAAGTCATGCCACAGTGTGGTCTACTTTGCACTTGGCCACAGTTTGGCAGTGGCTGTTCATCCTGGTGGACAGGAGGTTGGTAGTCGTACCAATATAAAAAGGGTGTACATTGATTACCTCGCACATCATTAGCAAACATGATAGTCTTTTCAGTTATGAACCCTACAGTATTGCTAGTGGAAAAACTCTGGTCGTAGGTTGTGTTCCAAAAATGAACAGCATAGAGAAAGAAGTAACGACACATTCTGTAGGACCTGAACACCATTTTGCAGGACAATACTCAAGCACGTACAGTGTACTGTTACTGTGTACTGTGTACTGTTACTGGTTTGTTTGAATGATGAGGCTGCTAAGTGCTATACCAACTACTGCACTCCCCTGACTTAAGCCCTGCTAAGTTCAACTTGATTTCTAAATTGAAGGAAACACTTCACGGCATTCACTTCAGAACTGCTACAAATTTGTTGGTCAGTAGACTGTGCCGCTTGAAATGTCAACACAACTGACACTGCTAAGAGTATCCTGTGCCTTCCACATCGCTGACAACAGGTTATACACAATGCTGGTGACTACTTTGAATGTCAGTAAAACTTTGAAACACACTATCTATTTTGTATGAGCTGTAACTAAATAGTTGCCACTATTAAAGTTCCAACCCTCATATATGCAATGACAAGACTGAGTTGTATGTGGCACAAGAAAAGGTGGTGGCTAGGCCCCTTCATCATATATTGGCTCAGTCCAGAACACTTCACGTCGACTGTTGTGTTTTTCCATTGCTGCCGCAACCTTGCAATAGTTGTATCATAAGATTCATTCAAGATATAGTTGCAACCATTGCAAGCATGTGAATGTGTTCAACATAGACCTGCTCCCAGTTCCTGTGGTTTGTGACTGAGTGAATGATGTTTGAGTTGCAGCCAATGAATGGTTGCAACTAATTTTGACTGATAAGAGGACATTCTTCTGATTGGCTCTAAAGCCTTTGGTGAGCCTGCTCCAAAGAGAACTAGATTCCTGCTAGCCTTTTGATGGAACTGTACATCTCAATCCCATGAAAACTTAATATGTCCTAGTGTAATTTTATTCCACTGATGGATTTTTCTTTAGAAATGTGTTGCAGGACAATACTCAAGCATGTACAGTGCAAGCTGTTACTGGTTTGTTTGAATGATGGGGCTGCTAAGTGCTATACCAGCAAAGTGGAGAAAAATTGTGTCACAAAATTTTAACCCTGTATAGCTGATGCCAGTAGGAAGCAAAATTACTAATGTTGTATAGGTGGACAATGCACCATATTTAAAGTATGGGAACTTGGTGCCGTGCGCTCTGATTGACCGTGGGATTGCCCTGTTGCCATTCGTAGGTTGACGGGCAGCGCTATGGTTGTCGGTTCACACATACAAACACCCCTCGTCCTGTCACTGCCCAACGTGATATGCACACATTTCGAATATTTCTTGCTGTTTGTATCTGCCACATGTCAGAGGCATTCACACATAAGCTTCACTTCAGAGTACACACACGTCACCTGCGATTTAGTCATACAGTAAGCATGGAGGCACAGTATTCGTTCGAAGAACAATGAGATATAGGTTTTGTTTATGGACTAGCCGATGGCAAGGTGCATGAAGCTCAATGGTTGTATGAGGAACGGTAGCCAGCAAGATGCCACCCATACCCGCAAACATTTACAACAATTCACTGGCAACTTGGCGAAACAGGCTTGTTAGCGTGATATCATGGTGATGCTGGAAGACCTTGGACACAACAGGATGCTGCATTTGAAGAGACTGTTCTCGGGCACTTTGAGGAAGCACCTATGACAAGTACTCGAGCAGTTAGATATGACATGGGGGTCACTCATCGGTTAGTCTGGTAGGTTTTGAGGGATGATGCCCAGCAGCCATTTAGTTTCCATCCTGTCCAAGACCTAAATCCTGTGGCACTATATGAACATAGGCTAGGGTTTTGCTGGTGGTTTCTGTGATGTGTTGCATGAGATCCTGACTTCCCTGCCATTGTGTTGTTTATCGACAAGTGCACCTTCCATTGGGATGGCCGAAACATTCATTACTGGGCAAGGAGAAATCCTCACAGCACGTACATCCACAGACACCAGGAACAATTTTTGCTCAACATTTGGGCAGACATTGTGGGTAACCATCTGACTGGGCTGGTCTGTCTACCTCCTTGACTTACTGGGACAAAATACCCTCACTTTTTGCGAGAAGCTCTACCTGGCCCGCTGGAAGATGTTCCCCTGGACATAAGGAGACGCATGTGGTTGCAGCATGATGGGGTGCCCGCACATAGTAGTCATGCTGTGCGCAGATATGAAAATGAACTCTTCGACAGCTGGGTAATTGACAGAGGTGCTCGTAGGACATGGCCCTCATGCTCACCGGACTTTTTCCTGTGGGGATTCTTCAAGGTTCTAGTTCACCCACCTGGATGTGAAACACCTAGAAACAAAGAGGAATTAATGGATTGCATTCAACATGACATCACATCAGGGCAATGTCAGGAGTCTTTGACAGAGTTCAGCAAAACACCGTTCGACGTTACCAAGCTTGTGTCATGCCAGAGGGTCACCAGTTCGAGCACCTGCTTTAAGTAAACAATGTCTTACAAAAAAGGTCCTTTTCATGGCTGACACAATTTGGAAAAGACTTTTTGTACGCAAACTAACAGCTGTTGACCGGTTTGTTCCCAGTACGTCTTATCATGAAACTACAATGGATGTGTCGGGACCCAGGTGGATTCGCCCCCATGCCTCCAGAGTGGAAGGCTGGTGCGTTACCACCAAGCATGTGGGCTGCCTTGGATACATTGTGTTCTTCAGCAAGCAAAGCATTCTCAGTCATGCTTTGTCCAGAGCATCCAGCAACCGGGCAATCTCACGGCATCAGCAATTTTAGTTCCTAATGGCGTCTGCTATTCAGGGTTAAAATTTTGTGAGACAATTTTTCTCCACCCTGTATAAAACCTGGGGTATCAAAAGCAAAAGGATCTCACTATCCCTCTCTTAAAGTCATTTTCAAAATGCATAAATTTTCTGTATTCCATGCAAGGACCTGATCACAAGAGCCAATAATTGGGGGTCAAATACTGTACTTATTGCTATAAATGATATGCACACATTAAGTTAAATTGGCTCACTTTAGAGGGGAGATGGTATAGGTAGAAATAAGCATGCTATGCTGTCATACTTGTATTGGTGAAATTCATCTGCATACCAGATTCATAAACAGTGGGCACATTGGAGCCACACCCAAACAACTAAACCAACAATAATTTTTGTTCAAATTAGATAAATCTGGCATTTGTGATGTTTGGAAATTTACTACATTTTAGTCTATTAACATTGGTACTAATTATTTGCATTGTATTATCAATTTGTGTTACCAAAATCAATGAGACATGCTTATCAAATATTTTCATAATATGCATATAATTAGAATATATAAAAGAAAACAGAATGTTGATGAGGAAACTGGTGTCAGACATAATTAAGAACAGTTTCAGTTAACATTTTGTATCACTGGTTCTCAAAGAAGTTCTGACCGCAAGTGGGAAGCAGAAATGTTTGACTCAATTTCGTTCAACATAATTGATGCCTTTGGAGTTTTTGGAAAGCCTGCAACTGTCATTCATTCTTTAAATAATGAAACACTGCAGCAAGTACATATTTTTTCATGATTGGCTTGAAGTATTTTGAGACCTTCTCATTGTCATAATCACATATAAGATTAGTATTTTTGTATTGTACTGTCTGTCTTGCAAAGCAGCCATCTTCTGGAGGTTATGGGATGCTGTGTCTCCAGCACTGTGCAGAAAACCACACACACAAACCATCACTCATATTATTTGTGAAATTTCACTGTGTGTGTGTGTGTGTGTGTGTGTGTGTGTGGGCGCGCGTTGTACATAATACAGAAGACACAGTATGGTACCTTAACCTAAAAAAGATGACACAGTACAATGCAAGAGAGGCACAACTCACATACAATCAGCACACAAAATAGTTGCAAAAATATTTGCTCTTGATAATGAGAATAAATTCTCAAAATCCGTAGTGCTGAGCATGAAAAAAAAAAAAAAAAAAAAAAACACACACACACATACTGGGTGCATTGTTTCATTATTCAGATCATATGCATTTGAGCAACATGAAGAGAGCAAAGGAGTCAACTAGAAATACAGGTGGTCAGACAGCAAAACATGCGAAATATGTGTTTGAGTTAACCCACAGAGTACTGATGGTTGAAACTATGACAAAACTGTGCTGTACAGCAGAGGCAGTTTGAAAAGGTTTCACTTTCACTCAAATAAAACTATAATTGTGCAGTGAAGTCAAATGTTGCAAATTGTGTTAGCAATGCCAATCATGGACTACACCAGCATTTTCTCTCTCACATCTCCCTCCTCCACAATGGCCTAAAATATTCCCTTAACTCCGCCACCACCTGGAGTACAAACTGTTTGTGTTTTGCGCCACTTATAACTTGCTCAGTCTCGTCCAATGTCAATAGGAAGAAAATGGGATGAAGTCAAATGAGGCATTGAGTAAAAATGTAGAATCGAGGTAAATGAAATGATCGTATGGTATTGTTGGCCGGGAGGCCCCATGTGGGGGAGTTCAGCTGCCGTATTGCATGTTCTTTTCTAGTTTATGCTACTTCAGTGACTTGCGAATCAATGATGAAATTATGATGAAGGACACACAATACCCAGTCATCTCGAGACAGAGAAAATCCCTGACCCTGCCGGGAATCGAACCCGGGACCCCGTGTGCGGGAAGCAAGAAGTGAGAACGCTACAGCAAGACCACAAGCTGCGGACATTGTGGTAAACCTTACTAGGAAGAAACGTAAAATTAGGAAATTTTTTAGAATTTATCTTATGTGTTTTTCACAGGGATTAGGAGTTTATGGTCTAGAATCATGAAAAACGTAAAATCAGAGAACCTAAAATCAAAGTTCCGCTGTAGTTTTAAAACATATCTTATTAGCAACTCTTTTTACAAAATATGTGACTATCTAGATTTAGGGATTAAAACTTTCTGGTTAGGTACTTGGAAAGTAGCAGTCCATGTTAATTTATCAGAAATGTTTGGTGAAAATCTAAGACTATAAAAACATTAGGTTTTTTTTATGAAATAACTTTACTGCTACCAGTCATGAGTAGCATTGTTATAAAGTTTTATAACATATAATAATGTTCTACAAATAGGATTCAGTATTTACAGATATAAAAATACTTTCTTCGAAAAATACCACTACATTCAAGTCAATATTGAGCTACTAAAAGGAGATAAACAGCGGCTATATAATAACAATTAGGAGAGAGCAGCTATTTTCAAATTAGCAGCTTTTTTTACTAAATTACTTGATTAAATTTATATGGTATACGTGTGAATAACTTTAAGGAGAGTTATTATAGTTTATTGGTAATAAAATATACATGCAGACTGAAGCGACAAATGAAAATTTTTACCAAGGTGAGGATTCAAACCCAGGTCACCTGCTCACTAGGCAGATGCACTAATCACTGTGCCACCCCAGCACAGTGGCTCTCAAATGTAATCTCACTAACAAGGTGACTTCCTCCCCCCCCTCCCCCCTCTAAGATCTAGTTGTAAGATGGCCCAGGATAGCCCATCACAAACTGAACACAGATCTAGCACGAAAACGGCAAAAAGATGTCCGAAATTGTGAAAAAAAAGCAAAATAAAAACAGTGATTGTGTGGGGGTCGGAGATGTTACGTACAGTAATATCGAACCCACCATTAAGTATTTTCTCATTTATAATGAATTAACTTTATTTTGATCATGTCAGTACAAACACATCTGCTCGAATACAGAGTTCGGAACACACTGAGATCAACAATTTTCAAAGACTTTTGTTCTAAAAGATGAGGCGGTTGACTCTTGCAGTTGATAACTGCTACAGAGCCCCCACAGGTAGTGTGGAGCATGGTAAGGATGATGAGAGGCGTGTGTGCACCCAGCCGGCTGATGGCGCAGGTGCGCGTGACCGATCATGTCGTGGCAGACGCTAGTAGGAGGCACGATCGGACCGTTTCTCGATGTCTTGGTAGGCACGACCAGTGGAGGGAAGGAAGCGCCAAAGGCATCCACAGGTTGACCATGCCATGCTGCTGATGGCACGGTGGAAACAGAAGGCGGTGGCGTGTCGGTGGGGAGAACATCGTCATGCCGAGGCCTTGCGGTGCAGCGGGCTTTTGATCCGATCAAAGGTGCGGAGAGCGTCGAAGATGAGATGTGATGTATTGCCAAAGTATTTGCCGGCGAGCACCACGGTAAGTGCAACGTGTCGGGCAACAGTTTGTTATTGGCTGCATGACATAAAGGAGCAAGCATGGTGTGGCTTAACAGGTTGCGTAAGAGCTGCCGGATGAGCAACACTCGCTGTAATGACGGAGTTATAGAGGCACTTGATGTCGCAGCAGGGGAGAAAACAGCAAGCTGCACGTGACTGACCTTGGCAGCGGATGACTTCAGTGTAGATGGAAGTGTCACCTCAGAGTCCGTGGATGGTGAGTGTGTTACAGCGGTAGAGGGCATGATGTTCCAAGCGGAGTTGACAGTGTCGGTGCTTTGGTGTGCGAAGCAGCCGTGATCGAAGGTTGGGGGGCATGGCCATGAGCCTGTGCATGAAGCATGGCAACTTCGAGAGGTGGTGGAAGGCAGACGTGGTCGGCGAAACCATGGTCAGACCAGGAAGGCGATGAGACATAATGTGAACGTGAAGAAGTCGAATCGGCGGATGAACTACTGGTCCGTGGCGGAGAGGTGACACAGATCAATGGAACTGGAGCTGCGTGTGTGCTGTTGCTGTTGGTGCTGTGGTCAAGTTGTATGGCTGCAAGCTGCTCACGTGAAACTGCTGCACAGTCGTGTGTTGGAGCGGAAAGATGCTCACTCGTCGAAGCAGAAACGGCAGATGTGTTGGTTGTACATTGCGGAGGTAGTGAAGAGGATGGCAAAGCAAGCAGCACTGGAATGCGGCTGGTTATGCTGTGGTACAGAAACGAAGTGTCTGGAACTACCAAGGAAAGGTGGCAGTGGCGTAAATAAGTTGTTGTCTCATATCACTAACATAGAATTTCCACTTGAGGCGGCGTGATGATGACAGTTGTGACATCTGGGACATAGATAAATGTAGCGTGATTGTCAGGGTATTAGTTGTTGCTGGTAGTAATGGCAAATGATCGTCAGCAGTCAGAGGCGGAACAATGACAGGAGCATCTTGTTGCATGTTGTGCTCGGTCAGTGTTGGCTGCAGCATGTGTAACTGATCTTGTACCAACAAGTTGTATGTTGCAATTTGCTCACGTAGCTGTCGCAATTGTTCAGGCGAAAACGTATGTCATGAAGCAGTCTGCTGTGTATCACTGAGTAAGATGGGGTCAAAACCAGAATCTGTCTCTATCAAAGGGTAACCTGGTGTACAAGACAAGGTCGGCGGCACAGTATTGACGTAACAGTGCGAGTAGAAGAGATCGTGTGTGCGATCGCGAATGTGAAACTCAGTACTCGGCGGTGGCGGAGTGACAACACGTTCACTGCTGTATGAAGCATTGATATGGCTGAAATCGTGTTCTGGGATGGGTGAACAAGTTGCGGGTGCGATCGAGTAGTGAACGGCCGGTCGGTAAGCGTGCGTAGTGTCGGTGAGTTGTTGAAAAGATGCGGGTGCGGTAGCCATGGCGGGATTGTATGTCACACAGCTGTCTGTTTTGGCTGGGTTGAGGTCAGTGAGCCAGCAGGCGGCGGCCATGACATTGCTGTCGGTAGCAGTCAAGCAGAGTCGGTGTGGGTCAGGTGCTGCGTAGAGGGAGGCATGGCATGTCCAGTGTTGCACTGAGAAACAGCCGGCATTGTCGTTGGTGTAATTGGTGCATTGTCATTGATCGGTAGGATGTCCTTGATGAAATTGTTCCTGTAATGTTGGTGACAGGCACTGAATTAAAGCAGCTTTCGCTCTGGTGTACTTGTCACTTAAATTGTCACAGATAATGTCCATAATTATATAATGATACCCATGTAGGCTTTCACGGCCGGCGACTTCATCAGTAAACACTTCCGGGCTAAGTTGCCGTGGTCGATCTGTAGAACTTCTTCTCCCTGATGTTTTGTTCTCAACTACGGAGAACATCTTCCAAGGCGAGTCGACGACTGGCTGCTAGGAGCTGGGGCCACCGCTTATATGGAGATCGTAGAGGGCACCACCGCACGTCACGCGGCGTCGATGTGTAGCTATCTCTGGCTATCATCTGTTCTCTCGATTGCAGGCAATCGATTGTCACGTGATTGATGCAACTCGACCACCATATCTTGTCCAATTTTAATCCTTCTTCTTTACAATTAAAATTGTATTGGTGTTTGTGGATTTCAATTGCCTCTCTATACATACGTGTATAATCATGCGACGTCCTCGCTAGCATGCTTGTCTCACCAAATTTTATTTCGTGATCTCCATCCTTAAAAACATGTTCCGCTACTGCCGATTTGTCGATATGTCTCAAGCGACAGTTTCTTTTGTGCTCCGTCAACCGTGTATTGATGCTTCTTTTTGTAGTTCCTATGTAAACCCTGCCACAACTACACGGAATTTTATATACCCCTGGGGTGGCTAGGGGGTGATGAGCATCTTTTGTTGATCTTAGGCATTCACTAATTTTCTTAGTAGGTCTGAAAATAGTCTCCACCTGAAACTTGGCTAGTACTTTCCCAATGCAATCTGTGATGTTATGGATGAACGGAAGAAATACTTTTCCAGCTGATGGTTCTTGCTGTCTCCTATTTTTAGGCATTTTTCTACTTGGGTGAAGTGCTCAGTTAATCTCGTATTTCGTATAACCATTTTTTGCAAAAGCCATACGTAAATGATTTAGTTCTTCTTGTAAGTAGCCTGGTTCACAAATATTATTGGCCCTATCCACTAGTGTTTTTATGACCCCCCTCTTTTGCCTAGGGTGGTGGTTTGAGTTCTTATGGAGGTAGCGGTCAGTATGTGTACCTTTCCTGTAGACCTTATGGCCTAAGGTCCCATCCGCCAGTTTGATAACTGATCAATACAATTTTAATCGTAAAGAAGAAGGATTAAAATTGGACAAGATATGGCAGTTGACGTTGCATCAATCACATGACAATCGATTGCCTGCAATCGAGAGAACAGACTATAGCCAGAGATAGCTACACATCGATGCCACGTGACGTGCGGTGGCACCCTCTACAATCTCCATGTAAGCGGCGGCCCCAGCTTCTAGCAGCCAGTCGTCGACTCACCTCGGAAGATGTTCTCCGTAGTTGAGAACGAAACGTCAGGGAGAAGAAGTTCTACAGATCGACCACGGCAACTTAGCCTGGAAGTGTTTACTGATGAAGACGCCGGCCGTGAAAGCCTTCATGGGATGATTCGACGCCTCTATGGGGAGGAAATGTCAACTAGGGTACGACGACTGGAGAACCTACACAAGAAGAAAGGTCAACAACTTTGCTCACTCACTTTTCTGCTATGCTGTTGTGATACCAGTATAGGTCCCAAGTTTTTAAAAGTGAGAAGAATGTTTCATTCGGCACAAGCTAACTGTATTTATTCTCGTATGGAACTGGCATTACTATGTGAGCGGATACATCAGACATGACAAGGACTGGCGGTATGTGATAGTCAACTGCTAAATCTTAATTTATGTATTAGCAATACTATGCAGTTTTGTCATTGGAACAAAGTGGACAGTTTAACATTCAGATCTATGGAGATTAGTGCAGAAGTGTCTTCCAATAGGCAGAAGGAGAAGTTTGATCGTCTACAAGAGGGTCGACAGGAAACACCGATTCCAAACAATACCCAAACGGTTATTAATTTATCGGAAAAAGAATTGTCTAAGGAAGAACTTTCTGTTCTGTTAAAGGAGGGAATTTTGCAATCACTCCATCCAAGGTTCCTATGGAGGACATTATTGCTAATATAGAGGCAGGAATTCGTCAGTTACCATCATATTCTGCTGATGAAATTAGGGTGGAAACCTCCAGGATATTACGTAAAGCTAAGCCACCCAGCAGCAATCTGTCTCAAGGGGAAAGGAAGGTATTGCGGGAGATCAATGCAGACAAGAATGTTATTACAGTTGCCGCTGACAAGGGAAATGTTACTGTTTTAATGAATTCTGAGGATTATCACAAGAAGATCAGTGATCTCCTGGAACCCAGCACATACAAGAAGTTGAAAAAGGATCCCACAACGAATGTGCTGAATGCCACCAATCATCTGATAAAACAGTCTTCCGTTCCTACAGAAGTTAAAAAGTATCTTTGTAAAACAGAGGCTTATCCTCCGAGATTATATGGATTACCAAAGACACATAAGCCTGATGTTCCTTTGAGACCGATAGTCAGTGCAATTGGAGCTCCTACTCAAGAACTAGCCAGACACCTTGCCTCTTTGTTACAACCTTACATAGGCAAAACTGAGAGTCATATTAAAAACTCTCTACACTTCATTGAGAAATTGAGGGAAATTACTGTCGGTCCTAATGACATCCTCGTCAGTTTTGATATAGTGTCTTTGTTCACTATGGTTCCAGTTGATGAAGCTCTCTCTCATATAGCCGATATGTTCCCTACCGATATAGTGGCCTTGTTCCAACACTGTCTATCCTCGACCTATTTTCAGTACAATGGTGAATTTTATGAACAGATTGATGGGGTAGCCATGGGAAGCCCCCTAAGCCCCACAATTGTGAATTTATTCATGGAATATTTTGAACATCAAGCACTGCAGTTGGCCAAAAAAAGCCTCTCGAAGTGGTATCGGTATGTGGATGGTACCTTTGTAAAATGGAATCATGAGGAAGAGGACTTGAATGATTTCCTGGTGCACTTAAATAGCATCAACCCAAAGATCAAATTTACTATGTAGAAAGAGAAGAATGGACAACTTAACTTTTTGGATGTATTAGTTATCAAACGGGCGGATGGGACCTTAGGCCATAAGGTCTACAGGAAAGGTACACATACTGATTGCTACCTCCATAAGAACTCAAACCACCACCCTAGGCAAAAGAGGGGGGTCATAAAAACACTAGTGGATAGGGCCAATAATATTTGTGAACCAGGCTACTTACAAGAAGAACTAAATCATTTACAAATGGCTTTTGCGAAAAATGGTTATACGAAATACGAGATTAACCGAGCACTTTACCCAAGTAGAAAAATGCCTAAAAATAGAAGACAGCAAGAACCATCAGCTGGAAAAGTATTTCTTCCGTTCATCCATAACATCACAGATTGCATTGGGAAAGTACTAGCCAAGTTTCAGGTGGAGACTATTTTCAGACCTACTAAGAAAATTAGTGAATGCCTAAGATCAACAAAAGATGCTCATCACCCCCTAGCCACCCCAGGGGTATATAAAATTCCGTGTAGTTGTGGCAGGGTTTACATAGGAACTACAAAAAGAAGCATCAATACACGGTTGACGGAGCACAAAAGAAACTGTCGCTTGAGACATATCGACAAATCGGCAGTAGCGGAACATGTTTTTAAGGATGGAGATCACGAAATAAAATTTGGTGAGACAAGCGTGCTAGCGAGGACGTCGCATTATTATACACGTATGTTTAGAGAGGCAATTGAAATCCACAAACATCAATACAATTTTAATTGTAAAGAAGAAGGATTAAAATTGGACAAGATATGGCGGTCGACGTTGCATCAATCACGTGACAATCGATTGCCTGCAATCGAGAGAACAGATGATAGCCAGAGGTAGCTACACATTGACGCCACGTGACGTGCGGTGGCACCCTCTACGATCTCCATATAAGCGGCGGCCCCAGCTCCTAGCAGCCAGTCGTCGACTCACCTCGGAAGATGTTCTCCGTAGTTGAAAACGAAATGTCAGGGAGAAGAGGTTCTACAGATCGACCATGGCAACTTAGCCTGGAAGTATTTACTGATGATATATAATGATAGTCCTTTAGGTACCTGAAGAGTACGAGGTATTTTTCACTTTTGTCGGTGATGCCATAAGAGGAGAATATATAATCTGCTGCCATGAACCACATTGGAAGTTGGTCTGAGAGAAATGTTGGTAGTTGAATGCTGCAAATGAGGGACAAGCGCGGAGAAGCAGCAGAAAAGTTGGCGCGAACATTCGAACTCTGGAAGACGGGCTGTGCGGAAATCGGGTCGAACGAATTTTCACACGGTGCAGAAGATGCGATAGCTGTGACGGGCATTTGTGAATTTGACCAGGCATGGGATTTAGCCATAGTTCAGAGTTTGTGCGAACTGGAATTTGCAACATAGTCCCCATTTGTTGCAGTCCATTGTTTGGCACTTACGAATGTCACTGTAATAATTCTCACACAAAAGCAAGTCAAAATTGTCCAAATTAATCAGCGAAGGAGCACTGCACTGTCCGGAAGTGAAATTACCGACGCGTTGAACGGGTTTTGACGGACAACGTGTGCATCTCGGTCACATTGCCGATGTGTGAGAAGGTGACGAAAGTTACCAAAAAGCACGATTCACACAAGAGCCGGGAATTTACACACTAATTACACTTCCTGTACGCTGCATCCAGGTGTGGCGCAATGCGAAGTCGATGGACGTAGAAATCCGACAAAGGGTTGCTGCATTGTCTGTCCCTGGCAATGTTCTAGTACACATTTCTAGCATCGTAAGCAGTGTTCGTGAGTCTCGGGGTCACCAGTGTAGTGGTCGGAGATGTTACATACGGTAATATCGAACCCACCATTAAGTATTCACTCGTTTATAATGAAATAACTTTATTTTGGTCATGTCAGTATAAACACATCCGCTTGAATACAGAATTCGGAACACACTGAGATCAACAGTTTTCAAAGAAGTTGATTCTCAAAGATGAGGCGGTCGACTCTTGCAGTCGATAACTGCCACAGATGTTCAATGGACAAGAAGCGCAATGTAGAGGAGCCATTCCTGTTCTCATGCTTGATCTGTGTTCAGTTTTTGATGGGCTATCCACTGGGCCATCTAAATCTGAGGGGATGCAATGGGGAGTTTCCCTTGTAAGTCTCACTTTTTCCAGCCTTCCATTGTTTATTTGGGTCATGAAATTTCCCGACAGGGTGTCACTCAATGTGTGATAAAGCAAGCTGGGATAATTTTAACTCCCCTCTTGTTTTGTCATCTGCCTCGTTAACCCTTAACTACTATGGACATTCACAGGAACACAATTACTATGGAGGGGTCTTACAGACCACATTTTTCTATTTTATACACCAAACCAGAATTTTGCTGAATATATATAGTTTCTTGACTTCCAGTCATTCATTACACTTCTTAGATGTGGCTTTTGTAGAAATTTGAGTTTTTTTAAACACTGCGGTATTTTAAACACTGCGGTATTTTAAACACTTCAACAATTAAAACAAAGCGAAATCTAGAGTATATTTTTATTTTATGAGTTACGAAAATAACAGCAAATAGTTAGCTCTCTACTCACACATAGATTTTCATAAGAGGGATTATATTCCAAATTGGCAATATAACTAGGTGGAAAAATCCGACATGACTTACGATAAATTGCGTGCGAAGTTAGCTTTCAGTTTACGACTCACTTTGCAATGTACAGCGAATATTTCAGTCCATAGGTCTATGAATGGAGAAACTTTGGCACCATTTTACTTCTAAAATTACAAGTAAAAACTAAATACTTGTTCTCATGTGCCACTGAATCATACTTTAGTCAATTTCCACCTGCAAACACTTCACCCAGACCTTCCTGGAACACTCCAAACAAATTGGAACACCACACTGTTAACACGGATACCTTGTTTTCCTCTTCAGACGAGGAGGGCAAAAGGTGCATGACTTTCGATTTTTGAATTCTTCTTTCGGTGTCTGAGGCTCATCTTGCAAGTGAAGACATCTGTCTCACATAACACACATTGCACAGAAGGCCCAGCTTTCCCCGCCATGGAGAAACAGTAGCATGCAATAAAAACGCGGCATGCAAACACTATGGTATGTCTGTGAGACCTCTCAAGGCTAATAATTACGAAACAAAGAGCAGCAACATTGCAAGAATGCTGGCACGTGTAGCTTGACAGCCAATAGGAAGGTACGTATAAGAGTCCATTTGGCTTTGCAGGGGTGTGAGAAATATCTCGACACAAAAATCTGTAGCGGTCTGAGAGATGGTCGATAGTAGTTAAGGGTTAAACTCTTTTTTTTAATTTTAACTATTTAACATTAGCATATGTGAATATAATCTGCATTTTCATAAAAGAGAAAGATTGACCCTCAGTTTAAAGAATATAACACCAGATCTAATTTTGTGCTTAGTTTTATGTATGTAATTGATTTTCCAATTTATTCTGATTATTACTAGTTAGTATCATTTAATATCGGGCGAAATCAGTAATTGTTTTGTAACTTAAATTCTGTTGTTGACATATAAACAAATATAAATTCTGTAATAATTATAAACTTTTGGATGATGAAATACTAGTAATCTTAAAGTATCTATTTCAATCTCTTCAAAAACATGTTAGCAAAGCCAGCCCTTAATTCCAAAGTAATTAACAGTTTTGTCAAAAGTATTGTTTGCCTAACTATATTTGTTAATTTCATGATTTAAACAGATAATTTGGTTTAACTCTTGCAGTAGAAGAAACTGTTAAAAAGAATGAATTTTTTGATGTATTCAGTTAATTTAATGAGTTAAGTTTTAATTATGATTTCTGTAAATTTAACTTTAAACAATGTGTAGTTTCAGTACCTATTATTATGATGATATATAAGGGCCCGATTTTTGGTCACAAGACAGTCGGTCCACGGCCGAGTTTCCGACGAGAAACCTGTGCTGGTTAGAATAACAACAATGCTTGAAATTAACGGTGGAATAAGTGTTAAACAATTAGGCCGTGTGTCAAAACAGTGACAGTGTCTGCTCCATAAGTACCTTTCTATTCTTCAAGAACTGTGAACTTTTTGGTTAGGTTTTACTGCTCGTTGACGTTCAACAGGAAACTATTGTAGCAGATTGTGGATGTTTGCCTGAAAACTATTAATGACGCTTATGTAAAGTTAAACAATAGTGTGCTGGCAATATAAATGTATATATGGGGCACTGTGAAAAGTGACAGTAGAAGACGGTGAAATGCAACTGTGCATCTGTCAGCTACATCATTTACAGTAGTCAGTGTTCAAATTACAAACCCCATTTTTCAGCCAGTGTAGCAACGCAGTACGTTGACATTAAGGATTACCAACAAATGAAGAAACAAAGGCAGGAGGAACCGATACACATGGAACAACATGTGGCCAACGTACAACTTTTTCCAGTCTAGCTAACCTATGAGAACTTCAAGCATTCCTCAGCAAAGTGGCACAACATCACAATTCCCTTTTGTAACAGTGAGGACCAGGTCCCAAAAAAGTAGATCCTGGGTAACAAAAGGAATTAGAGTGTCTAGTGCTACTAAGAGGAAACTGCATATGGAGGCAAAAGTAAATCGAAGCCCTCAATTTCTTAAGTATGTAAGCACATACAAAAAAACATTTGACAAAATAGTTAAACTAACAAAACGTACTGCAAATAACGACTTCATTACAAATGCAAAAAACAAATCAAAAGCTGTTTGGTCTGTTATAAGAAGTGAAGTTGGCAGTGAGGCAGAGAGAAAATGCCCTTCTAAAATAGTGATTAATGGTAGAGCTGTTACAGAACCCAGTGCCATTTGTGAATCATTCAATGACTTTTTCATAAATTGTAACAAATTTGGTGACTGTTCACCACCAAATACAAAGCCCAATATGACAGATAGCAATTGCACATGTTTTAAGTTTTCTCATGTTTCCATCTCAGATGTCATCAAAATCATAATGTCCCTAAAAAATTCAAAATCTGCGGGGTGGGGTGAGGTCCCCACTGAAATAATAAAAATAGTCCGTCACAGTATTGCATATCCACTCTCTTTCATAATCAACCAATCATTTGATGAGGGATGTTTCCCAGATCGATTAAAATATGCAGAAGTTCGGCCCATACACAAAAAAGGCAAACAAGATGAATTGGGCAACTATAGGCCAATCTCACTGTTACCAATTTTCTCAAAAATATTTGAAAGAGCTGCATGTGATCAGATTGAAAATCACAATTCATCTAACAGCCTTATCTTAGGCAATCAATATGGTTTCAGAAAAGGCCGCAGCACAATCCATGCAATAAATGAATTAGTCACAAAAGTCAGCAGATGTCTTGATGATAGAATGTGTGTGTCAGGCATCTTTTGTGACCTGTCCAAAGCCTTCGACACAGTAAATCATGACCTGCTTCTCCAAAAATTGGCACGCTATGGTTTTCAAGGCAAATCTCTTAGCTGGATGTCATCATACTTGGCAAACAGAAAACAAAGAGTACTTATTAACATCAACGGCAAGAAATTTCTCTCTGGCTGGAAAAACACTCAATTAGGTGTTCCACAAGGCTCAATATTAGGGCCACTGCTTTTTCTACATTATATTAATGATATTCCATGTCAGGTCCAGTCTGATACTATCCTCTATGCAGATGACTCAACAGCTGTAGTCTGTTGTAAAAATGAGGTAGACCTAATTCGTCATATTGAACAAACACTTGGGGAAGTGGAGGCATGGGTCAAAAACAATAACTTGACATTAAATTTTACGAAAACAGAAATTGTTCATTTTACCACAAAACAATCTGCACAGTCTATAAGTGAAATAAGGTATATGGACAAAAAATTAGAGACTGCAGACTGTGTCAAATTCCTTGGCGTGTTAGTCAATAAAAACCTGTTATGGAGTCGCCATGTGGATAACATACTGGGTCGACTGAATAGCCTTGTATATATTATGAATATCTTGTATAGTATTACTGATTTAGCTGTAAGAAAAACTGTATATAATGCATATTTTGTTTCAGTCATCAGGTATAGTATAATTTTCTGGGGGTCTGAAAAAACAAATTTACTTAGAGCTTTTAGACTACAAAAAAGAATCATCCGAGCAATGGTGGGAGCAAAACCAAAGCAACACTGCAAACCTTTATTTGTAAAACTGGATCTAATGAGCATTCCAAGCATATACATCTATGAAACTCTCACTTTCACGAAAAGAAACCCACAACTTTTTGAGGGCAACTTCTTCTTGCATCAATATGATACAAGACATAAAACGAGCTACATGTTACCTACCCACCGTTTAAAATCATATGAAAAAACCCCATACTATATGGGCATGAAATTTGTAAATAAAATATGGAAAGATATGGATGACCCAAATATAAAAGGCACCAAAAGAGACCTGGAAAAATATCTGAAAGATAAATGTTACTATAGTGTAGAAGATTTCATGAATGGTAACAATGCATTATAATTGTAATTAAAATACCTCTTTGAAGATGTTACACCATGTATATTATTAGTTTATTGTCTATTTTTAGTATTGTTATATATAGTGTAAAAACTGACAAGTCACCTATGTCACAATCTTTGATTGTATAAGGCATGTTATGTGATAATAAAAATTGAACTGAATTGAATTGAATTGAATTATTCCCAGAGTGGCTACTATCACCCAGCTCTTGCACCTGTTGCTTCAGAAACATGCTCCTTTGTTTGGTCTGTTGCCTGATACTGTAATTTTGTAAAGCTTAAAACCAGTCTCCACTCTGCACTATGTCTTGCAATATTTCAACCCAGCAAGCATCTGGTCTTGGCCACAGATGCAACTTGGGAACTGGATATGGGGGAGTCAGCCACACATCCGAGTATGGAGTGGGTGTGATACTGGCCCATTGCCATTCTGATGGCTCTGAATAGCCTATTGCATGTGCATCAAAAACACTCAACTCAGAAACTTTATTCTCAGGTGGAAAAATAAGGTCTTGCTATTGTCTATGCTTTAAAAATTTTCATGTGTTCTTGTACAGTACAAAATTTTATTTATTTACCAACCACAAGCTGGTGTTTTTCCTGTTTAAACTGTTGGTGTCTTTACCAGACAAACCAACTCATTGTCTTCAACATTAGGCTCTGTTCTTGTCCCAGTACAATTATGAGATCTATTTTTGTCCCACATTGCAACACGCAGATGCAGATGGTCTGTCCCAGCTCCCATGGCCTCTGACCTCTGACCCCTCATTTGTCCAGGAGGAACTGCTTTCTTTTCAGCTGGATATGGAGGTGAGGCACATGGTGGCTGACTCCCCCATATCCACTTCCCATGTTGCCTCTGCTGTGATGGCAGATCCAGTGCTCCGGCAACATGATACAACATGGGTGGCCTGAGTGTCTGCCAGGCCAGACACTGGACCCACTTTAGAATTTTTATGCATTGCACCATCACCTCTCCCTCTTGGATGACGTAATTCTCCTGTCAACACTAGGGACCATGCCCCGCATTGTGGTTTCTGATGCTCTGTATTGGGAGGTTCTCTGATTATTACATGGGGATCACTGGGGATCCCTCATACAAAACTGCTCATGTGCTGCTATGTGTTGGGGGTTGAACTTTGATTGGGAGGTGGAACACCTGCTTGTGGCCTGCCACAAGAGTTCAGATCAGCACAGCAGGCAATATCATGCACTGTTTTTTCAACATGGCTGGCCCCTACAAAGCCCTGGGAAAAGATCCATATTGATTTAACTGATCGTGTTTTGGACAGTTTATGATTGTTGGCAATTCATACTTTTTCTTGTTTTCTTTATGTCATTTTTTATCCATCTGTGACAGCAGGGATGACTGTTGCCTTGCAACCTGGGTGTGGACAACAGTCCTCAATTAGTGACACAGTCTTTCAAGGGCTTTTGTACATATAATGGGATTTGTCATGTCATGGTGCCTCTCTTCCATCTGCTGTCAGACAGCTACGTGGAATGCAATGTCCAAACGTATAAGATGCAGATTTGCAAGTACATTGATGATTTCCCAGCCAAGGAGGCCTTCACAATTGTTCAGCCCTTATAGAATGATGCCAATTAGGGCCAACAGTCCTGCTGAGCTTCTGCATGGCTCTCAGCCATGAGCACTGCTCATCCTCTTGCTGATGGGCAGGCATCTGCTAGTGGCACCTGTTTTGTTGATGTCCATGCCTGGTGCATCAGTTTGGGGCAGCATGTTTGGATGGTGCCTATGTTGGATTCTGGCCAATTGTCCATAGCTGGCAGAGTCACTGCATTTTCATGATTTGCATCAAATATTGACTTGTGGTATGCCACCAGACCTGGGAGCATCCCAGGATGAGTGCAGGGCCTCGTCCTCGGGCCAAGGGTTCAACACTTCATCCTTGTCAGCCTTGGTGGCTTTGGCAGTCATATAGGCTGGCTCAAGCCTGCTTATCCTGGCAGTTAGGGCTTTATCAGGACCGACAGTGGGTTTGCTTCCTGCAGCAGGTGCTGGTGCCCCTCACTGTGCTGAGTAGGTGCTGCTGTCAATGGGGACAGAAGTCAGGTCTGTCACCAGAACCTCTCCTTTCCAATCCGACATCATAATGGTTTGTGCCCCCATCACTGGCCCTGTTCACCAGTCACCTTGGGGTGCACAGTCAGTGAGGATGTTCTCGTCCCACTCACTTTTGCCCATATGGGCCAATGTGGGCAGATCGGGAACTTCTCCCATCTTTGACTGCCATCGCTGGCACTGCCACAGATGCCATGGGTGTCTCTTCACTCACAGCATTGTGGGCTGTGATGCCTTGTTTTTCCCTCCTCCAAGAAGGAGGAGTGTAATAACCAAGTGGTTACTACAATTTCCATCCACAGCAGACCTTAGGCCACAGCAGCAAATGTAGTGCACACCAACATTCACTTGGCTTGCCCACAACTACCTGAGGTGGGCACCAGAGCCCCCCAATCAACTGCCATCACCTGGTTTTCAATGCATCCACAACACTACTCCAGTGACACCTGATGGGGAAGTGTCTTTATAAGGACACGCAAGAGCCTCCAGGTCCTCAGTTGTTAATGTTTATGAGACATGTAACTGCCTACACTGTATTTTTGTTGTTGTCACTCCATGACCATACTTACACTGTACACATGTTATTGTCACTCTGTGAGCCAATAAATTGTGTTTCTTTTCTGGATGTGTGCTTCCTTGTGTTCCTAGTTAGAACAGTTTGATTAAGTTATGTTAGCACACATTCAAGTAATGTCAGTACGTATTCGAGTAAATCAATACATAGCTCACTTGTAATGTGGGCCAATTCTGATGCAATTACACAAGACCTGGATACACAATTTTGATCACAGCTTTCTATATTAAATTTGTAATTTAATTTCTTTTCTTAGTTTATTTTAACACCACACTATATGTTCTAAGCAGTTCACTACACTTCCCCAAAAGAGGTCTGAAGATCACCTTCACATGGTTTAAGCTTCCACAGGTATCCCATGATTTTGCAATCTAATAAGAAAAAGTAATGATATTGGTACAAAATTTTTGCACAATATCTGTGATATTGATCTAGCTTGTAGGTGAATACACTTGCTACTTTGCAGTGAAATAGAAATAATATGAGTTTTCTTCCTGTTGGTTCGAACCGTTGCTACATACAATTTAAAATGAATTATGGTTTCTTTGTTTGATTAGTAGTCATTATTCCTAATAATTATTCTCATATGATTCCTTCTTGTACTTATGTATAGTGGGAGCTTCTCCATGTTTAACACAAAAAAATAACCATTCACAGTCAACATGCTCCATTTTTAAGACAATTAGCCAAGTTTTGCTTTTATGTGCAACATACTTATGTATAGTGAGAGCTTCTCCGTGCTTAAAACAAAAAATAAACATTGACAGCCAACATGGCTCATTTGTAACAAAATTAGTCATGTTTTGCTTTTATGTGCAACATACACTCTTTTTTTCTTTGTCAATTTTAGAATTTGGGTGCACATAATGCAGGAAACAAGCTGTTTCCTACATATGAACTGTTGTGAGCAGGACCAGACCATAAAGAGTACCTTCAGCATCACCTTCCTTACTCTGTACCTACACTGTTTTTCGAACCAGGTTCCTATGAAAGCAAAGACAATGAAAGCTCATATATCTCAACTAATTGAAATTATATTATAAAGTTTATCTTATACATGTCATTAATAATGAAAAGGGACAATTACAACACCCTGTTACATTAAATGCATAATCATAATGTTATGCTTTTACAAGCAAATGTGACAAGATCTGTAGTGCATGATAGTAATGCTTTGTCACTCTAATGAGCTGAACATTTCATTGATTAGGTGGGATACTGACTCAGTTTTTGAAATGGACTGAAAGAGGATGTGGGACATGCAAGTTCATGGTCATGAGTGTGCAGCTATAGTGTCTGCAGTGGTGCAACACCAACTTTGTTGTAAGATATTCGGTGTACACTGTGTATTATCAAAGAGATTACTGCATGGTATGGACCATACAAATGATGCAATGCACTGACTTTACATTGGAAAGATGGAGTTTGCTCTGCCTGGCCATTCTAATTATGTTTTTCCTTTATCATTTCAGGCAAATGCTGCAACTGTTCTTTCAGCGAGACCATGGCTGATGACCTGTCCTATAATCATAAGCAAACTTATGTATTCTGTGCATTGTGCAATCTAAGACCCCCATCCAAAAAAAAGAAACAGCAGCATCATGAAGGAATTATCTGAATTGGATGGAAATCGGTAGATGTTTTGTACATGTACAGACAAACAACTGATTATGATTTCAGAAAAATTAGATGTTTTATTCAGGAGAAAGAACTTCACAAATGGAGCAAGCTAATAATGTGCTGGTCCACCTCTGGCTCTTATACAAGCAATTATTTGGCTTAGTATTGATTGAGAGAGTTGTTGGATGTCCTCCTGAGAAACATCATACCGAATTTTGTCCGACTGATTTGTTAGGTCATGAAAATCCTAGTTGGTTGGAAGGCCCTGCCCAAAATGTTCAAAGGCTCTCAATTGAGGAAAGAACTGGCAACCTTGCTGGCTAAGGTAAGGCTTGGAAAGCACAATGACAAGCAGCAGAAACTTTCACCATGTGTGGGCAGGCATTATCTTGCTGAAATGTGAGGCCAGGATGACTTGCCATGAAGGGCAACAAAAAAGGGCATAGAATATTGTCAGTGGACTGCTGTGCTGCAAGGGTGCTGAGGGTGACAACCAGAGGGGTCCTGCTATGAAATGATATGATACCTCAGACCATCACTACTGGTTGTCAGGCTTTACAGTGGGTGACAGTCAGGTTGGTATCCCACTGCTTTGCAGGGCATCTCCAGATACATCTTTGCTGGTCATCACAGCTCATTCAAAGTGACACTCATCATTGAACAGAATTCTACTCCACTCAGTGAGATTTCAGGCCATAGATGTGTTTGGAGATTCCCCGGACAGTGATGGAATTTTTCTGAAATTGTAATCATTTGTTTGTCTGTACACATACCTCACATCTACCGATTTCCACCTCATCCAAATAATTCCTTTGTTTCTTTGCCTTAGAGTGTATATTGGAGCTATTTACCTTCATTGTATTATGATGCAAAATCCTAAATCATTATGAAATCATCCTTGGATGACAGAATAAAAAAAAAAAATTGTAGGATATAGGACCTATTCTACATTCCAGAGCATGATTCAGTGATGTACAGTTGTAGTACTAGTTCTCACAGGAGACGGGTTCACAAGTAAAACATGAGGTGTGTGTGTGTGTGTGTGTGTGGGGGGGGGGGGGGGGGGGTATTGTGTTGTCAGTAGAGAAGAAGCAACAGCAGAATGAAGTGGTCAAGAGAGCACACTAGTTTTGGACATGGACTAGTCACTGGATGTCACCTGAGTAACAGATCCATATCAGGGATATTTAAATCATGCTAAAGCTGCCCAAGCTGATAGTTGGTGATGTAGCTGTGAATTGGAAACGTGAAGGAACAGCCACAGCTAAACCAACACCGGCAGCCCTCAAATGCTGACAGACAGGGACTTCTGTGCATAATTGGGAGTGGTTGTGAAAAATCATACAAAATCAAAGTTCCACAGTGCTAGAGAAGTCCAGTTACTGCACTGACTATGCATATGGATTAAAATGAATTGGGCACAATGGTAGAGCAGATCCTCATAAGCCACACATCTCTGTAGTAAGTGCTATGTGATGCCTGAGGTAGCGTAAACAGTGACACAGTTGGAGAATGTATGACTGGAAATGAGTGAAGTGGTAAATCGTACTATACCCTGTGACCTGCAAGAAGAATTTGACAGAGCACTGAAATACTTAAGCCAAAGCAAAGCCCCAAGAGTAGACAAAATCCATCAGAATTACTGAAAGTCTTGGCAGAACCTTCCACAGCAAAACTCTTCCATCAGATCTGCTATACATATGAGACAGGTGAAGTACCCTCAAACTTCAAGAACAATGTAATAATTCCAATTCCTACGAGAACTGTTGCTACCAGGTGTGAAAATTACCGAACTGTCAGTTTAATAAGTAATGGTTGCAAAATACTAACACAAATTCTTTACAGAAGAATGGAAAAACTGGTAGAAGCTGACTTCGGGAAAGATCAGTTTGGATATCAGAGAAATGTAGGAACACATGAGGCCATACCAACACTATGACTTATCTTAGAAGATAGGTCAAGGAAAGACAAACCCACTTTTTTAGCATTTACATACTTAGAGAAAGCCGTTGACAATGTTGACTGCAATACTCTCTTTGAAATTATGAATGTAGGAGGAGGTAAAATAGAGGGAGTGAAAGGCTGTTTACAATTTGTAAGGCAACTAAACAGAAGTCATAAGAGTTGAGGGGTATGAAAGGAAAGCAGTAGTCGAGAAGGGAGTGAGACAGGGTTGTAGCCTATCCCCCATGTTATTCAATCTGCTCACTGAGCAAGCAGTAAAAGAACCCAAATAAAAATTTGGAGTAGGAACTGAAGTCCAAAGAGAAGAAATAAAAACTTTGGGGTTTGCCGATGACATTGTAATTCTGCCAGAGACAGCAAAGGACCTCGAAGAGCAGTTGCACAGAATGGACAGTCTCTTGAAAGAAGGATATAAGATGAACATCAACAAAAGCAAGACAAGGATAATGGAGTGCAGATGAATTAAATCAGATGATGGTGAGGAAATGAGATTAGAAAATGAGACACTTAAAGTAGTAGATGAGTTTTGCTACTTGGGCTACAAAATAATTGATGACAGCTGAAGTAGAGAGGATATAAAATGTAGACTGGCAATGGCAAGAGAAGTGTTTCCAAAGAAGAGAAATTTGATATCATCAACTATAGACTTGAGTGTTTAGAAGTCTTTTCTGGAGGTATTTGTCTGGAGTGTAGCTATGTAGGAAGTAAAACATGGGCTACAAACAAATTAGATAAAAAGAGAATAGAAGTTTTGAAATGTGGTGCAGCAGAAGAATGTTGAAGATTAGGTGGGTACTGTAACACCCCAAATATGGAACCCCTAATGAAAGCCCTTTAGCAGCAAAAGAAATAGCGAAATTAGTTATCCTGACATTGATGGGAGCTACTGACAACAAAATTAACACTATTGCAAGTTTGACTAACAGGAATACTATGTAGCTAATAATGTTCATTATAAAGAAATGACTAAATGAAAGACTATCAGATGATATGAAGCCTGAAACTTTAAATAAATAATTCAAAATATATTCTTTATGAAGGTTAAAGCCCTGACCATAAATAGATCAGAGATAATATTTATCCAAGAAGAGAGTTGTCGCCACATCAAGCTGTAAGTTCGCTGCGACTACAATGTGACGCTGCAATGAAGATGTTAATTCAGTCTCTCTTGTAGACATCACAATAGTAGTAAGCCTATTGAATGCTACTAGATTGTTTCAAACCAATCTGAAGTTTTAAAAACTTTCCATTATCGACTTGACATACTAGTCAGAATTTTGAACTGAAGTAAAATAACATTTACAGTTTAGCCAGACAACGGAGCAGTTATTATATGTGAAAGAAAAGTAAATTGTGTGATACCTGATTAACGCTGGGACTTAGCCTTCATGATCTGTGATTGTCACAAACATCAAAGGACACAGCAATATACCAACTGCCGACATAAACTCTATTATTAGCCTTGAGTAGGAAACAGCTACATGTGATCACGAAGAACTAACAGTTATGCCGTGTTGTTGGAAGCTGTAGTCACTGATGCAAAAAGATTCAAGACCCTCAATGACAGATCGGTGTGTTTTCAGAGCAGGTTTAAATAATTAGAAAGTTTAATAAACTCCAATATGACCTTAATGCTTCATGTTGGCTACGTCATTTAAAGGAAATTTACTGTGTAATTGTGAAATTTACTATTTCTTGAGAGAACGCAGAAGTTAAAGGTGATTTAATGATTTTATTAACAGTGAACAGCAAGTTTACACTGAAATCCGATGCTTTCTGTATGTTGTCTGAAGAGTATTTTATCTCTGGAATTACATTGTATTAGTTGTTGAATTAACACTGTAGTGACACCTTGACAATGCTATATTAATTAATAAATCAACATCCTCGCAAAACTATGATGTGGTATCAGCTTGAGTGATGGACTTTATAATTCAAGATATACTATTATCTGCATTTGAACACTCATTCGCAAACTGGGCATAAGAACTACAGTTATCAAGTTTGCGTAAGCTTATCAGCCTGTTGTGAACACGTGGAGCATATTTGGTTAATTGTTTCAGATCAAGGGAGTTGTTACGGTATCGTGAGGTGCAGTCGCTGTGGGTTCGAAGTAAAGCAGACTGACAGAATTTGAACACCAGTGCTTCAATATTAAACAAGGGCTGCTTACACATTCCAATGTGCTGCTACATCGATACACTGATATCAGTCTAAGGGAGATAATGTCTGAAACTATCAACCAAGCAAGGAGTTTGTTCTTAACAGTTACAGATCAGAGTCGTCGCAATCTACGGACGCTGTTCCATGTCAACCAGACTGGGACAACCATCACCATTCAGCCAACACAAATAAAATGCCACAGCAGATCACATACCTAATTAGGAGAAACTGAACAGGACTGGGGAAAAATGAAATTTGTGACACAACTGGACTAAAAGAAGGGATTGGTTGATAGGGCACATTCTGAAACATCAAAGGGCCACCAATTTAGTTTTGGACGGAAGTGTGGCGGTGAGGCATAGCGCCATATAACGATCCTGCCTTGGAGGCGGTTAAGTGGGAGATGTGTCTCAGAGCTGGATAGTGACAGATGGTGACGTGAGACTGGTCACGCACGTAGTTTATGTATCAGCCGATACAGGACAATATTGGACAGGGGGACTGTGATTTTAGTTTTGATTGTGCCCACTAGAGTGCACTAAAGTAATAGAATGTTTTTCATAAACTGTTCTAGTATTTCCATAAAGTGTTATTATTTCTTTTTGTGTATGTAAAATGCTATAAATATAATGGAAGGAAACATTCCACGTGGGAAAAATTATATATAAAAACAAAGATGAGGTGACTTACCGAACAAAAGCGCTGGCAGGTCGATAGACACACAAACAAACACAAACATACACACAAAGTTCAAGCTTTCGCAACAAACTGTTGCCTCATCAGGAAAGAGGGAAGGAGAGGGGAAGACGAAAGGAAGTGGGTTTTAAGGGAGAGGGTAAGGAGTCATTCCAATCCCGGGAGCGGAAAGACTTACCTGTATGTGTGGATGGATATGTGCGTGTGTGTGAGTGTATACCTGTCCTTTTTTCCCCCTAAGGTAAGTCTTTCCGCTCCCGGGATTGGAATGACTCCTTACCCTCTCCCTTAAAACCCACTTCCTTTCGTCTTCCCCTCTCCTTCCCTCTTTCCTGATGAGGCAACAGTTTGTTGCGAAAGCTTGAACTTTGTGTGTATGTTTGTGTTTGTTTGTGTGTCTATCGACCTGCCAGCGCTTTTGTTCGGTAAGTCACCTCATCTTTGTTTTTATATATAAAATGCTATAAATGTGTTTTAACAGTATGAATGATGCGTGAGTGTGGTTTAAGGTTAAGATGAAGATAATTGTTTAACGAATTATGTAGTAGGATTTAGTGTCGGAACATTTTGAAGAAGTATGGATGTGGACAAAGGGGATTTTTGTAGAACAGATTTGTAAAGTAAGCTTATGGTAAAGGGAAGGTTAATTTAGGTATAAATAACAATAGTAAATGACTTTATGCATAAGCAAAACTTCAGCATATTAGATAATTACGTCGGTAAAAAGTGCAGTCATTAGGTTTACTATTTTGCGATTGGTTATTGATGAAAAGCACGGACTGATGCGAGAAAGTGTTGTTTTGCTATTGGCTGTTGAGTAAACTGACCAATGGTAAAGCAATATTCTTCATGCGCCTTTCTCTGCTGGTGGAGAAGACTTAGAGTATTCTAGAGAAGAATGGGAGCCTAACTGTGAAACAGTTCGGATGTGTGTAGTAGTAGTTCCAATGGAAACAATAAGTTGCTGGATCTAGCAGCGTTTCATACATCAAAAGTGTTGTAATGTGACGGAATAATTATTCTGATGGGTGTGTAGAAATTTCGGAATTTTTAAGTGAATTTTGTGTTGAGAAAAAACATATAGTCCACGTGGCATATTGAGCAGGTTGGTGGCTAAAAACTGTGACTGCATTTGGTACCGACAGACTTAATATTTGGGGAGCATTCTCAATCAAAAACAATCAGTATTTTTGTAGCTATTACATTTTTGGGAAATGCAACACCACAAACTTGCTAACGTGAGTGAAAGGGATTGTGAGTGACTGTGTTAAGACTAGCACAGGCTTGGCAGTGATACTTGTTCACCTAAGTTTCAGAATATATTAATTGAGGACAAAATTTCCAAACTTTCATTTGTGTGAAAACTTTCTCCCAAAACGTAGATTAGTGACTTAAATTGCAGCCTCATTCACTTCGAAGTACAGTAGGTATCACTCAGCTTTTCTACTGATGATCTGCTGAGACAATGTTCACAGGTAGGTGCAGGTCCGTCGTAAAGGGACGGAAAGAACCGCGCCGCCGCACGTGGTGCATCGGCCGGGAAACACTAAAGCCGTAGTATTTTGTATCCACGCTCGAGAGAAAGATTTTGATGCACTGAACAGTGAATGTTAGTGAAAGAATTTAGTGAACCGGTACTAGCAGAAGTTTGAACGGCACTCGTTTCGAGTTGCTGGAGTTGCAAGAAAGAAGATGATCCACAACGGCTGCAGTAGCAACGGAAGCACAGTGAAGTAGCAGATGGTATCTTAGCGGCAGTGGTGAGCAGTACAACGTGGCAGCGTGGCCAGCCTACACGACAAGCGGGGGCCCAGAAACTGTTACGGCAGCCGCAGGGGATCGGACTCCCAGTTTCAACATGCCGAGGCTGCAGCATTCGACAAAAGATAAGTCAACTTTGTTACATCTGTTCTGTGTGTGTGCTGAAAGACTGAGAAACATGGAAAGTGATAAAGGTTTTGTGAATACGGTGAAGGAGGAAGAACTTTCATTCAGTATGAGTGCTTAACACACAAGCACACTTGAACAGAGAGAAGAAGTAGATGTTAAAATAAAAGGGGATGTTTTTGATGATATTTCTATGTTATTAATGGACAGTGGAATTGAGTCTGCTTCAAGTAGGTTTGTAAATGTAACTAGTGGGGATAATACTAATTCCAAAAGTGACATTAATCATGAACTCAGTAACGATCAGGTGTGTGATGATAGTGTTGGGAATGTTACTGAATCAAATGTATCAAATGTGGATACCAAATTTGGTATAGTGCCAGTGGAACAAGGTAAACAAGAACCAGTGATGCCAAAAATGGAACTAGGAAGTATGCAGGAAATGTTTGCCGCTTTAATGGGCTCTATACAAGGACAAACTGAAAAAATTATTAGTATACTTGACAGTGGTTTTAATGAAAAAATTAGTAAACTTGACAGTGGTTTTAGTGAAATAATTAGTGAACTTAATAGTGGGTTTAATGAAAAACTTGAAAAGCAGACTGCTGTTTTAAAAGAAATGTGGGAAAATGAATTTAAGTCATTAGAAAATAAAGTAGATGACAAAATTTCTCAAGATGAGAATAATTGCAAAAGATCTGTTAGCATTGTAAAAGCTGAATTAACATAGGCTTTGAAAAGAGCTGTTATTGGAAGCAAACAAAGAGTACATCAAATTAAAGAAGGTATACAAAAAGTACAGGTTAAAATAGCGGCTGTAGAATCTGTATGTGAAACTGATCACAAAGTGTTAGCCAGTAAAATCAGTTCTGAATCTGACAAAAGTATGAATGAAGTAAAAACTGTGTCAGAACGAGTGGATGAGTCGGAAAAAAATGTTCTTCAGCTAACTAACCAAGTAGAAGAGATGGAATGTAGGTTGGATGAGCATGATAGACTATGCCAAGTTGAAACTAACCTCAAACATGGAATTAACAGTAGTGGGTGTAGTTTTGTGGTAGAATCATCTGAAATTTCATATGTCACTAACAGACAGTTTTTACATTTTGATCCGACAGGAAATGTTTGTCCAAAAGAATTCTGGAATGATTTTGAAGGTGTGTTACCTAGTTTGTGGTCAGACAAACGAAAAATAGGTTTTATTACGTCAAAATTCTTAGGAGAGGCC
The DNA here is from genome assembly GCF_021461395.2 of Schistocerca americana. Classification (NCBI taxonomy): domain Eukaryota; kingdom Metazoa; phylum Arthropoda; class Insecta; order Orthoptera; family Acrididae; genus Schistocerca; species Schistocerca americana. Next base: position 159,016,388 of record NC_060123.1, read on the forward strand.
AGAACTTGGGGGGTTATTGCTACTGAACAGTACGATACTTTGGATAAATTTAAAGAGGCATTTTTGAAAGAATCAAAAACAGATGGAGTTCTTAAATAGCTTCTGGGTGGGGGAAAAGTTTAATCTCAGAAGGGAAAGCGTAAAAAAGTTCGCGTTAAAGTGGATGACAAATCTGTCACACTTAAACAACAAAATTGAGCCAGAGCAAATTGTTATGGTTTTGGAAGGTAAACTGCCTATGCACTGGCGGAACAAACTTATTTCAGCACCAAGGGATGATGTGTGTAAGTTCATTAGTCATTTGGAGAGGGTGGAGAAGTTATTGCGTGAGGAGGAATATGCAAATCATAATGACAGACCACCAAATGATGCAGGACCGTGACATAATGTAAACATTAACAGAATTGGCATGTTCCGTGGAAATGGCAGGGGCAGAGGTGCCGGGAAGTGGTACTATCCTGCAAATAATAGGTGAAGTAATGGGGAGCAGGTGCACGATTATTGATCGTATTCTCCAATACGAGAGAATGTTGTTGCGCAAAGGCAACAGCAGAGAGGGGTAAACGTAAGAAAGGATACTGAATTACAGAATCCGTCAAACTAAATGCTGTCTGTGAAAGGGCTAGCATTTACCAGATGGGAAGTAGTAGTTTGAGCCCGCTAGCAAAACCTTTTGTATGTGTTAATAGTAACCAGACAGGGTCTGTAAGGGAGGAACAGGAGAAGGTAGTAGCAACAGATGAAATGAGCTACGTAAAAATCTGTACGTTTATTGGAGGTTTAGAGGATTTTTTGGATAGACATAAACAAGATAAGCACTGTATAGCAGACGAGAGGGATGGTGTATTGGTGGAATATGTGACAGAATCCGACTGCATGAAAGTGATTAGCAACCAAGCTGAAGTCGAGTCATGTTTTGAGGAAGGAGAAAGTACAGAGGCTGCAGAACTACAGGAAATTAGTGATGCCAGTGTGGAGGAAATATTAGCGTCTATAAATGACGACATTTGTGAGACTATTAGGGAGAAGCAGGAGGATGGTGACCAAAGTGGGGGTCGAGTAATTAATAGTGGCGAAAGGGAAGAGAGAGAGGCTATAATGGAGAATCGCGAAGCACCAGAAAGGAGTTTTGAGTTGTCACTAGTGGATAGAATACTTAGTATGGGGGAAAAAATGGTGAAGGTGGTTCTGCAAAAATCTGTGTAATTTCCGGAAAGAGGCAAGGTTTCAATAGAAGAGAGGTTGTGAACAACTTGTTGGAGGAGGGGGCTGATACTAGCAAGGAAAGGATACTATTGAGTCAACCAATAATTAGTCTGCAGGTGTGTGATGAAGAGGTACAGTGTTTTGCAGATACAGGTAGTGATTTATGTGCTGTGAGTAAAGGTTCATTAGAATCATTGCAATAAGGGAATAATCTTGTAATTATGCCAGTAATGGGGGTACAGATTATTGTAGCTACTGGAAAAGTGAAAAAACCTGTTAGACATGAAGTTCTGTTGCCAGAGAAAATAAATAGGGTGGAAGTATTCCATAACTTCCTTATAATTCCTGATCTGTGTATAAAAATGTTGATTGGTGTAGATTTCTTCAACCATTACAAAGGGAGATTAAATTTTAAAGAAAGTGTGATAATTTTTGGAATAAATGGGAAAGATGTGGTTGTGCCATTTTTTCAAGAAGATTATGTGATTGATGAAGAGGTAGCCAGTATACCAGTTAGATATTGTAGAAGGACAGAGGATTTGGGGGACTACAATGAACATGGAGATGATGTGGGGGTGAACCCTGAGGAAATGTGGGTGGTACAAGAAAAAATAGAGCAAAAAGTGAAAGAGGTGCCAGATTTAGAGCAGGATCAAAGGGAGTGGTTAAGAGTAGTGTTACTAGATTATAAAAATGTTTTTTTCTGATAAACCTGGCTTAGTCAAGGGGTATGAATGCTACTTAAATGTAAAAGATGACACTTCTTTTTTTCAAAAAACCTATACCTATCACTGAAAGACACAGGGAAGCTGTTAGGGATCTTATACAGAATATGATTAAATGGGGGATTGTTGAAAAGGCTGTGAGTGTATATAATAATCCGGTCATCGGAGTTACGAAGAAGGATGGATCTGTAAGACTAGTGCTGGATGCTAGAGCTTTGAATAAAGTTGTGTTACCAGAAAGCGACCGGCCAGAAAACATTGATGAGTTACTGCAAAAATTTGAGGGATCTAATTATTTTACATCTATGGACGTGACCTCTGGTTACTGGAATCTGCCGCTGGCCAGGGAATCCAGAAAATATACTGCTTTTTTGATTGAAGGTAGATGTTATCAATATAAGGTGGTACCCTTTGGTTTAAATATAAGTGTGTGTGCTTTTGTTAGAGCCATGTCACAAGTGTTGGGGGATGAACTATAGTCTATGTAGATGATATATTAAATTCAACTGCCACATGGGAAGAACATTGTATTTTGTTAAATAAAGTTTTGGATGCTATTGAAAAAGGGGGATCGAAACTGAAATTGGAAAAAACTGATTTTGCTAAGAAAGAATTAAAATTTTTAGGACACATTATTAGTGGGAAAGGAATAAGGCCAGATCCAGACAAATTGAAGGCTATTGTGGAATACAAAGCTCCAATTAGTAGAAATAGTTTAAGAGGCATGTTTGGATTATTTGGATTTTACAGGTGTTTTGTACCAGGGCAATTATTCAACGTAGCCTGTTTAAGAAATTTGTTGAGAAAAGATGTACCATACAAATGGACCAATGAATGTCAAATTGCATTTGAGGAACTAAAGAAAGCCTTATGTGAAAGCCAAATACTTCATCATCCTGATTTTTCCAAACCTTTTTGCTTAATGGCAGATGCGTATGGATACGGAATTGCAGTAGAGCTGCTTCAAGTGTGTGAAGAAGGAAATAATGAGGTTCATAAAACCATAGCATTTGCGAGCAGATCATTGCAACAGTCTGAGAAGAGTGATTGCATTTCAGAACAAGAGGCATCAGCAATTATCTTTGGATTAGAAAAATTTAAACAATACCTGTTGGGACATAAAGTATTTGTATACAGTGGCCACATGGGGCGTTGACATATCTGCAGACGCGCAAATTAAAACACCCCAGGCTAACTAGGTGGCCTCTATACTTGCAACAATACGATCTGGAAATTAAGAACATAAAAGGATCTGAGAATGTGGTGGCTGATGCATTATCCGGAGGGGGGGAGGGGGGGGGGGGTAGAAGATAATGAGGATAATGGAAATATGTTGACAGACAAAGAAGGGGTTCATGTATTTGCAACTGTGATGAAGATTGAGGAGGAGGGACAGTTGAAAAAAGTGTGTAAAGAATTAAGAAGGGAACAGAACCAAGATGATAATTTGAAAATAGTAAAAATTTATTTAGGTAATCCAGCTTATCTTAAAGTTGCCGAATATTATAAGATGCATCAAGGGGTTTTATTCCATCAGAGAAAAAATACTGATAGTCAATGGTAGGTTTGTTTTCCTGATCAACAAGTGAATTTATTAATTGACTATATTCGTAAGAAGTTTGGACATTATGGGGCCAGAAAATGTGTAACCAAACTCAGTGAAACTGTAATTTTTAATAATATGTGGAGACGAGTAAAAGCAAGGGTTGAAACATATGACAGATGTCAAAAAGTGAGAGCTAATAACAAAATAGTTCAGGGAGACATGTATAGTGTTGAGCCACAGAATAAACTAGACCTGATAGCCTGTGATTTGTTCGGTCCTTTGCCTGTGTCTCAAGGGGGTTGTGAATACGATTTTGTGTTGGTGGATGGGTTCACAAAATTTGTGAAACTATACCCAATTAAGAAAGCTAATGTGAAAGTGGTAGTAAATTGTTTGCAGAAAGAGTATTTTGTGGTGGTAGGAGTTCCAAAAGCTATCTTGTCAGACAATGGTCCGCAGTTTGTCTCCAACAAATTTAAGGAATGTTTAGAAAGCAGGAACATTGAGCACATAAAGATTTCAGCGTATTTTCCGCAAGGAAATATGTGAAAAAAAAAAAAAATTATGAAGGAGTTGAAAAGGTTATGTCGTACTTATTGTCATAAAAAACATATGGCATGGGCACAGTATATAGAATATTCTGAGAATATCATTAATAATATAAAGCCTGAGGCCACATGGTTTGCCCCTTGTGAATTGATGTGGGGGGTAAGACCAGACAATTTGCTGTTTGACTTGGTAGAGTTTCCAGTTATTGTAGATGTTGCACTGAGTGTAAAAGAAAAAATTGCTAGAGAAAACATTAAGAAAAAAGCATTGGAATGTAAAAGACGTCATGATGCTAAGGCTCCACCGACATGTTTCCAAATTGGAGAATTGGTATTACATAAAACAAGGGAGAAATCAAAAAAGATTACAGCATAAACGCAAAAGTTCACTGATGAATTTATGGGTCCATTTAGAATTACTGAAAAACCACACCCAAATGCATATAGATTAGTGTACTGGAAGTCGGGGAAACCATTGGGCTTAAGAAACATTATTGATTTAAAAAGATACATTAGTCCTGAGGTAGATGTGAGTTAAGCTTGGAGACCTCAGAGGGCATTGCAATCTATGCAATGCTAGGTGTTTGGCGAACACCAGGTGCTCAAGTTACTGGCAGTGCTATTTCATTTTCTTTTCGTATTGCCAGTCTTCCTCTTCTAATCATTCTGAGCTGAATCCTTCTTCTGCAATATTCTTCACTATCAGGGAAGGTGTGCTTGTAGGTGTAAGATGGAGTAATGGTATTAAGATGAAGTACGTTTTGTGGTGAGAGAGATGGGGGTCAGTTTGTGATTGAAGGCTGAGTGACATGTACAAATAGGAGAATAACCAGACGTGACAAGGGCAGTTAGTAAAGGAGATCTTGGTGAAGAATATTTTTTATGAGTGGAGTATGAATGAATGTGGAGAATATATGTATATTTTGTATATACAATTCTTGATTTTTGTTACATAGTGGTGAAACTATGAGGAAGAAGTGATGAAAAGAGACACTACATAAAAAGTGGTAACTATATACTATCAAAAATGTTTGTAAATAATTGCTTTATAGGAAATGCGTTTTTTTACCATTAAATACACTCCTGGAAATGGAAAAAAGAACACATTGACACCGGTGTGTCAGACCCACCATACTTGCTCCGGACACTGCGAGAGGGCTGTACAAGCAATGATCACACGCACGGCACAGCGGACACACCAGGAACCGTGGTGTTGGCCGTCGAATGGCGCTAGCTGCGCAGCATTTGTGCACCACCGCCGTCAGTGTCAGCCACTTTGAGCGAGGGCGTATAGTGGGCATGCGGGAGGCCGGGTGGACATACCGCCGAATTGCTCAACACGTGGGGCGTGAGGTCTCCACAGTACATCGATGTTGTCGCCAGTGGTCGGTGGAAGGTGCACGTGCCCGTCGACCTGGGACCGGACCGCAGCGACGCACGGATGCACGCCAAGACCGTAGGATCCTACGCAGTGCCGTAGGGGACCGCACCGCCACTTCCCAGCAAATTAGGGACACTGTTGCTCCTGGGGTATCGGCGAGGACCATTCGCAACCGTCTCCATGAAGCTGGGCTACGGTCCCGCACACCGTTAGGCCGTCTTCCGTTCACGCCCCAACATCGTGCAGCCCGCCTCCAGTGGTGTCGCGACAGGCGTGAATGGAGGGACGAATGGAGACGTGTCGTCTTCAGCGATGAGAATCGCTTCTGCCTTGGTGCCAATGATGGTCGTATGCGTGTTTGGCGCCGTGCAGGTGAGCGTCACAATCAGGACTGCATACGACCGAGGCATACAGGGCCAACACCCAGCATCATGGTGTGGGGAGCGATCTCCTACACTGGCCGTGCACCACTGGTGATCATCGAGGGGACACTGAATAGTGCACGGTACATCCAAACCGTCATCGAACCCATCGTTCTACCATTCCTAGACCGGCAAGGGAACTTGCTGTTCCAACAGGACAATGCACGTCCGCATGTATCCCGTGCCACCCAACGTGCTCTAGAAGGTGTAAGTCAACGACCCTGGCCAGCAAGATCTCCGGATCTGTCCCCCATTGAGCATGTTTGGTACTGGATGAAGCGTCGTCTCACGCGGTCTGCACGTCCAGCACGAACGCTGGTCCAACTGAGGCGCCAGGTGGAAATGGCATGGCAAGCCGTTCCACAGGACTACATCCAGCATCTCTACGATCGTCTCCATGGGAGAATAGCAGCCTGCATTGCTGCAAAAGGTGGATATACACTGTACTAGTGCCGACATTGTGCATGCTCAGTTGCCTGCGTCTATGTGCCTGTGGTTCTGTCAGTGTGATCATGTGATGTATCTGACCCCAGGAATGTGTCAATAAAGTTTCCCCTTCCTGGGACAATGAATTCACGGTGTTCTTATTTCAATTTCCAGGAGTGTATTATCAAGTTAAGTGAAAGTTAAACAGAAAAAATTAATATAACCTTTGCTTGCAATAGCAACTAGTTCTTTTAAATTCATAAAGTTTTTGGAAAAGAAGTAAATTTTAGAAAAGATTTTCGAATAGATTTGATCTTGCAGATTTGAGTAAGCAATACTTTGCTAATTTACTTTCATTTGAATTCAAGTTACACTAAATGGTAAAAAATGTAAATAATCTCCTATACTATAAGTAATTGTATATTGGTCTTTAAATATGTCTGCTTGTGTCTGTATGTGTGGATGGATATGTGCGTGTGTGCGAGTGTATACCTGTCCTTTTTTCCCCCTAAGGTAAGTCTTTCCACTCCCGGGATTGGAATGACTCCTTACCCTCTCCCTTAAAACCCACTTCCTTTCGTCTTCCCCTCTCCTTCCCTCTTTCCTGATGAGGCAACAGTTTGTTGCGAAAGCTTGAATTTTGTGTGTATGTTTGTGTTTGTTTGTGTGTCTATCGACCTGCCAGCACTTTTGTTCGGTAAGTCACCTCATCTTTGTTTTTATATATAATTTTTCCCACGTGGAATGTTTCCTTCCATTATATTAATTGTATATTAGGATGTATATAAAGGCCTTGCTGTGCTGGTACTGCGAACGGCTGAAAGCAAGGGGAAACTACGGCCGTAACTTTTCCCGAGGACATGCAGCTTTACTTTATGATTAAATGATGATGGCGTCCTCTTGGGTAAAATATTCCGGAGGTAAAATAGTCCCCCATTCGGATCTCCGGGCAGGGACTACTCAAGAGGACGTCATTATCAGGAGAAAGAAAACTGGCGTTCTACGTATCGGAGTGTGGAATGTCAGATCACTTAATCGGGCAGGTAGGTTAGAAAATTTAAAAAGGGAAATGGATAGGTTAAAGTTAGATATAGTGGGAATTAGTGAAGTTCGGTGGCAGGAGGAACAAGACTTTTGGTCAGGTGATTACAGGGTTATAAATACAAAATCAAATAGGGGTAATGCAGGAGTAGGTTTAACAATGAATAAAAAAAATAGGAGTGCGGGTTAGCTACTACAAACAGCATAGTGAACGCATTATTGTGGCCAAGATAGACACAAAGCCCATGCCTACTACAGTAGTACAAGTTTATATGCCAACTAGCTCTGCAGATGATGAAGAAATAGATGAAATGTATGACGAGATAAAAGAAATTATTCAGGTAGTGAAGGGAGACGAAAATTTAATAGTCATGGGTGACTGGAATTCGTCAGTAGGAAAAGGGAGAGAAGGAAACATAGTAGGTGAATATGGATTGGGGGGAAGAAATGAAAGAGGAAGCCGTCTGGAAGAATTTTGCACAGAGCATAACTTAATCATAGCTAACACTTGGTTCAAGAATCATAAAAGAAGGTTGTATACATGGAAGAAACCTGGAGATACTAAAAGGTATCAGATAGATTATATAATGGTAAGACAGAGATTTAGGAACCAGGTTTTAAATTGTAAGACATTTCCAGGGTCAGATGTGGATTCTGACCACAATCTATTGGTTATGAACTGCAGATTGAAACTGAAGAAGCTACAAAAAGGTGGGAATTTTAGGAGATGGGACCTGGATAAACTGAAAGAACCAGAGGTTGTAGAGAGTTTTAGGGAGAGCATAAGGGAACAATTGACAGGAATGGGGGAAAGAAATACAGTAGAAGAAGAATGGGTAGCTCTGAGGGATGAAGTAGTGAAGGCAGCAGACGATCAAGTAGGTAAAAAGACGAGGGCTAGTAGAAATCCTTGGGTAACAGAAGAAATATTGAATTTAATTGATGAAAGGAGAAAATATAAAAATGTAGTAAATGAAGCAGGCAAAAAGGAATACAAACGTCTCAAAAATGAGATCGACGGGAAGTGCAAAATGGCTAAACAGGGATGGCTAGAGGACAAATGTAAGGATGTAGAGGCTTGTCTCACTAGGGGTAAGATGGATACTGCCTACAGGAAAATTAAAGAGACCTTTGGAGAGAAGAGAACCACTTGCATGAATATCAAGAACTCAGATGGCAACCCAGTTCTATGCAAAGAAGGGAAGGCAGAAAGGTGGAAGGAGTATATAGAGGGTTTATACAAGGGCGATTACTTGAGGACAATATTATGGAAATGGAAGAGGATGTAGATGAAGACGAAATGGGAGATAAGATACTGCATGAAGAGTTTGACACAGCACTGAAAGACCTGAGTCGAAACAAGGCCCCGGGAGTAGACAACATTCCATTAGAACTACTGATGGCCTTGGGAGAGCCAGTCATGACAAAACTCTACCATCTGGTGAGCAAGATGTATGAGACAGGCGAAATACCCTCAGACTTCAAGAAGAATATAATAATTCCAATCCCAAAGAAAGCAGGAGTTGACAGATGTGAAAATTACCGAACTATCAGTTTAATAAGTCACAGCTGCAAAATACTAACACAAATTCTTTACAGACGAATGGAAAAACTGGTAGAAGCGGACCTCGGGGAAGATCAGTTTGGATTCCGTAGAAGTGCTGGAACACGTGAGGCAATACTAACCTTACGACTTATCTTAGAAGAAAGATTAAGGAAAGGCAAACCTACGTTTCTAGCATTTGTAGACTTAGAGAAAGCTTTTGACAATGTTAACTGGAATACTCTCTTTCAAATTCTGAAGGTGGCAGGGGTAAAATACAGGGAGTGAAAGGCTATTTACAATTTGTGCAGAAACCAGATGGCAGTTATAAGAGTCGAGGGGCAGGAAAGGGAAGCAGTGGTTGGGAAAGAAGTGAGACAGGGTTGTAGCCTCTCCCCGATGTTATTCAATCTGTATATTGAGCAAGCAGTGAAGGAAACAAAAGAAAAATTTGGAGTAGGTATTATAATCCATGGAGAAGAAATAAAAACTTTGAGGTTCGCCGATGGCATTGTAATTCTGTCAGAGACAGCAAAGGACTTGGAAGAGCAGTTGAACGGAATGGACAGTGTCTTGAAAGGAGGATATAAGATGAACATCAACAAAAGCAAAACGAGGATAATGGAATGTAGTCAAATTAAATCGGGTGATGCTGAGGGAATTAGATTAGGAAATGAGACACTTAAAGTAGTAAAGGAGTTTTGCTATTTAGGGAGTAAAATAACTGATTATGGTTGAAGTAGAGAGGATATAAAATGTAGACTGGCAATGGCAAGGAAATTGTTTCTGAAGAAGAGAAATTTTTTCACATCGAGTATTGATTTAAATGTCAGGAAGTCGTTTCTGAAAGTATTTGTATGGAGTGTAGCCATGTATGGAAGTGAAACATGGATGATAACCAGTTTGGACAAGAAGAGAATAGAAGCTTTCGAAATGTGGTGCTACAGAAGAATGCTGAAGATAAGGTGGGTAGATCACATAACTAATGAGGAGGTATTGAATAGGATTGGGGAGAAGAGAAATTTGTGGCACAACTTGACTAGAAGAAGGGATTGGTTGGTAGGACACGTTTTGAGGCATCAAGGGATCACAAATTTAGCATTGGAGGGCAGCGTGGAGGGTAAAAATCGTAGAGGGAGACCAAGAGATGAATACACTAAGCAGATTCAGAAGGATGTAGGTTGCAGTAGGTACTGGGAGATGAAGAAGCTTGCACAGGATAGAGTAGCATGGAGAGCTGCATCAAACCAGTCTCAGGACTGAGGACCACAACAACAACAACATAAAGGAAGTAGGCTTAGACGGAAGTATGGTTTCAAGGACAGCATTGCATGTAAACCATGGAGGGATCAATAAGTGGAGAACGGAGGTGTGTTATGGACGCTACAATGCAAGGTGCCATACTCAAGACTCACGGAAAAATGTGTGATAAAGAGGCGATAGATATATGCAGTTTTTTAAGGTAGGACAAAATACTATTATTAAATAGTAGGACACCAACCACAGTGCCTGAAAAAAGACATTCAAAAAGCAAATGTAAAAAAAAAAGAAAAAAATAATTATTAAAAAAGTTAGGAATGTTTTTGAGAGGTTTACAAAAAATGTTTTCAAGTAAGAAAGGATTACTATCAAAGATAAAATTTGAGACTAGGTTAGTTATAGACTGCCAAGTCCGAAGGAAGAGATTTGTGATTTTAGTTTATAAGATTGAGAGTACTTTTGTGAAATATTTTGTAATTTTAAGTCAGGATCAATATGAGTATAATTTTAAAATTTTTTGGAATCAAATATTATAATCATAGCAGGTGTGAGGCATAGCGCCATATAACGATCCTGCCTTGGAGGCGTTTAAGTGGGACATGTGTCTCAGAGCTGGATAGTGACAGATGGTGACGCGAGACTGAACGCGTACGTAGTTTATGTATCAGCCGATAGAGGACAATATTGGATAGGGGGACTGTGATTTTAGTTTTGATTGTGCCCACTAGAGTGCACTAAAGTAATAGCATGTTTTTCATAAACTGTTCTAGTATTTTCATAAAGTGTTATTATTTCTTTTTGTGTTTGTAAAAAGCTATAAATGTGTCTTAGCAGTATGAATGACGCGTGAGTGTGGCTTAAGGTTAGTATATAGATACCTGTTTAACGAATTATGTAGTAGGATTTAGTGTGGGGACAGTTCGAAGAAGTACGGATATGGAAAAAGGGGATTTTTGTAGAATAGATTAGTAAAGTAAGTTTATGGTGAAGGGAAAGTTAATTCAGGTATAAATAACAACAGTAAATAACTTTATGCATAAGCAAAACTTCAGCATATTAGATAATTACGTCGGTAAAAAGTGCAGTCATTAGGTTTACTATTTTGCGATTGGTTATTGATGAAAAGTGCGGATTGATGCGGGAAAGTGTTGTTTTGCTATTGCCTGTTGAGTAAACTGACCAATGGTAAAGCAATATTCTTCGTGCGCCTTTCTCTGCTGGTGGAGAAGACTTAGAGTATTCTAGAGAAGAATGGGAGCCTAACTGTGAAACAGTTTGGATGTGTGTAGTAGTAGTTCCAATGGAAACAATAAGTTGCTGGATCTAGCAGCGTTTCATACATCAAAAGTGTTGTAATGTGACGGAATAATTATTCTGATGGGTGTGTAGAAATTTCGGAATTTTTAAGTGAATTTTGTGTTGAGAAAAAACATATAGTCCACGTGGCGTATTGAGCAGGTTGGTGGCTAAAAACTGTGACTGCATTTGGTACCGACAGACTTAATATTTGGGGAGCATTCTCAATCAAAAACAATCAGTATTTTTGTAGCTATTATGTTTTCGGTAAGTGCAACACCATAAACTTGCTAACGTGAGTGAAAGGGATTGTGAGTGACTGTGTTAAGACTAGCTTGGGCTTGGCAGTGATACTTGTTCACCTAAGTTTCAGAATATATTAATTGAGGACAAAATTTCCAAACTTTCATTTGTGTGAAAACTTTCTCCCAAAACGTAGATTAGTGACTTAAATTGCAGCCTGGTTCACTTCGAAGTACAGTAGGTATCACTCGGCTTTTCTACTGATGATCTGCTGAGACAATGTTCACAGGTAGGTGCAGGTCCGTCGTAAAGGGACAGAAAGAACCGCGCCGCCGCAGTGGGTAAAAATCATAGAGGGATACCAAGAAATGAATAAAGTAAGCAGATTTAGAAGGATGCAGGTTGCAGTAGTTACTCAAAGATCAAGAGGCTTACACAGGATAGAGTAGCATGGGGAGCTGCAGCAAAACCAGTCTTTGGACTGAAGACCACAATAGACAACCCTGTGCCAATCTGATGGAAGGGTTTGAGTTTGACGAATGTCTGGAGGATGATACCTGCTATCACTTGTAGTGGCTAACAGTGATATTTGGAGGAGGTATTGTTATGGTTATGGTAAGGGGATTTTTTTTTTTTTTCCGGTCTGCGTATTGTGGCGTATTGTGGATAAGGAAACACTAAATGCAGAAGGATAGTAAGACATTCTACAGCATTGTGTACTGCATACAGCAGAGGAAAAGTTCAGAGGCAATGGTTGATTGTATCAACATGACAATGCACCCTATCATAAATGAGCATCTATGGAGCAATGGTTTGAGGGCAACAACACTCCTGAAATGGAGAGGCCTGCCCAGAGTCTCAGCCTGAACCCAATGGAACAGCTTTGGTATGAATTAGAATGTAGACTTTGCTCCAGACCCCAGTGTCCACCTTACCAGGTTTCAGCCTATAAGGAAGAAAGACCTTCAGGCACCTCCTTGAAATGGTACCCAACAGAGCTCAAACTACCATAAATATGAAGGGTGGATCCCATATTAATGTCCACTAATTTGTATCTGGACACTTTTGGTCAGACACTACTGTATTATTATAAATGGATTAACAGAGTTATATACATAATACAGCCTTCCTTTTTTGTTCACAAACGTATCAATTGTTTAATTAAAGTTTGATAAATTTAACTGACAAGCCAACAATAATACCATGACTAGTACTCCTAAATCTAATAATACTGCCACATTGTTAAATGAATGCAATAATTTAAAATAACTCCTCTAGCTTGTTTACACTTGCTAATTCATTTCAGCTCTATAAAATATCATAATGCACTCTTGGAGGTTTACAGCACAAAGATAACAAACTTGTGATGAAGAGAAGAAAGTTATTGTGAAAACAATCACTAAGGCATAGTGAAGCACACATGGTACAGCATGTGGCGTTAAATTGAAGCATAACAGTTGATTTCAACAATATCCGAAATCATATGTAGAATATTCATTTATATGCAGGCTGTCCCATTTATCTCGACCACCCTAAATAACTGTTTGTCTAGATGCAAATTACAAAATGTTTCAAGCAAATGTTCTTTAGCCATCAGGGGGACATCAATCAGCATGATTGCCTTCACTGTAGCTTTGTTTTTTACAAAGATATGAACAATGGTATGACTTTTTTAAATGGCGCCCTGTATTTTTAATCCAGTAATTCATTTCCTCTCCTAAAGACCTATTCAAAAAGGTATCACATTGTACAGTTCACTGAAACAGAACGTTATTAATTACACAACATTATGAATTACACAATGTTATTAATTACACAACACAACATTGACGTTGACGCTCCCAGTGCTTAGTGTAGGTACTCAGGGTAATGGAACACATCCACATGCTAATGTCGACAGAGGACAAATATAAATAAAAGTAGAATGCACACCCAACATTCCATCAACCATCACCAGTTGAAGAGTTGTGTGAGTAGAATGTACACCAACGAAGAGAAGGTAGAAACACCACTCATCTATGGGGAATGTAGCTTACCAGAACAGTAATTGCAATACTGTTTTTTTTATGTATGAGTACATTTAGTACAGTAGTTTAGTCCTTTTTAAATACTATTGTGTAGAGTAGTCATACAGTAAAGGCTGTCCTTCCTACAAACTACATCATTTCTTTTATTATTGATGTTAAAGGTAGGCGAAATGGTACGCACGCAGCGGAACTGTACAGAGAGCGATATCCTCACAAGAACCCACCTTCCTGATGGATGTTTCCTCTTCTTGTTACAATGCTTCAGGAAATGGGAAGTTTTGACGCATGAAAACGCAATCATTGAAGCACCCGCACAGATGAAGCTGCCAAAGTTACTGTTCTCGCTTCTGTTGTTATGAATCCACATGTGAGCATACGATAGCTTGAATATGATATTGGCATTCCTAAAACCAGTGTACATCATATTCTTACACGTCACCGGTTCCATCCTTACCATGTACACCTACACAAGAATTGCATGGAAATGATTTCCAGAATTGGGTATAGTTCTGTCAGTGGGCACAGGAGCAAATCCTCGCCAACCTGAACTTCTTCTCCAATGTTCTATTTACCGATGAATGTTCCTTCTCAAACAAAGGACAGGTAAATACAAGAACATGCATTATTGGTCCAGCAACAACCCACAATGGGTTAGACAGGTGGAGAATCAGTGTCAATGGAGAGTTAACGTCTGGTGTGGGATGCCTGGTACTACAATTATTGGCCCTTATTTTATCAATGGTAGTCTAAATAGCACAGCGTATGCCAACTTCCTCAGACAGATTCTTCCTTCTCTTCTGGATGAAGTGCCGCCAAGAACCAAAATGCTTATATGGTATCAACCCGATGGGTGTCCAGTACATAATGCCTTGCGTGCACATCGTGTTCAGGACCAAAGGTATCCTGCCAGATGGACTGGTCAAGGAGGAACAGTTACTTGGCCTGCTAGGTCTTCTGATTTAAATCCTCTGGACTTTGTTCTTTGGGGATGCATTAAAGACATTGCCTATCGCAATATTCCAACAACTCCAGAGGACATGCAAGAACGTATCATGCTTGCTTGTAATTCTCTTCAACAGGCAACACTGGAAGCAGTAAATAATTCTTTCATTCAATGAGTGCACCAGTGTATCGGTGTCCAGGGTCACCACTTTGAGCACCTTTGTATGTTCTATTCCTGGGCAATGGTAACAGGAGAGTCAAAGTCAATTTTGTGTTATGTTTTAACTTGGTTTTCATTTGTTTTCTGAGAACTCCAGCAAGTGGATGAGTTTGTGATCCCGGGCTCAGAGTCAATGTTGTGTTATGTAATTAATAGCGTTGTGTGTTCAGTGAATGGTATACTGTGATACATGTTTGACTAGGTCTTTAGGAGAGGAAATGAATTACCGATAAAAAATACAGGGTGCCATTTAAAAAAGTCATACCACTGTTTATATCTTTGTAAAAAACAAAGCTACAACAAAGGCAGTCAAGCTGATTGATGTACCCCTGACGCCTAAAGAACATTTGCTTGAAACATTTTGTAATTTACATCTGGATAAATAGTTATTTAGTGGAGGTCAAGATAAATGGGACACCCTGTGTACATATGAAATACATGTAACCATAGATGCAAACAATATCAAAAGAAAATAATACAAAACAGCTAAACATGAGTAAAAATCATCTAAGGATTTGTTAGTAATAACTATGTATTAATGTTTTTTCTATTGAAATGTACTGCTGACATGAATGAATGCAGGAATGAATAAGATTATCTGGCTCTTTTGTAATCTGCAAAAATGAAATCACAAACAATGAGAGATGTAACATAATTTATCAAACATTAATACGGTCATATTTCAATGTAATATTAACCCAGATGTATTGCTATTAAACATCATTAAACTTTTCATGTGTTTAAAGCTACAGAAACAAGTTAATATGTTAGAAACATACAATTAATGGTGAGGACATTATTAGGAAATGTAAAAAATCTAACTTTCTGAAAACTAAGCCAGATACATAAGTTTTGCTTACTTCACGAAATGCTATATTTAATTTCATCTCTCAGTGTACAGTAGGAACTCTTTTTACTAATTAGTTTGCCCAAAAGTAAAGAAAGAAGTAATTGAATTGTTGTTAAATTGAACATCTTGTATTTCACTACTAAAATATAAAAAATACTGTGATCTTTGTATTTAAAAACATGTACCTGTAAATTAGAAGTATTTTGCCTTCCAAATTGTCAATGCAATGTAAAATGTTTAATTGTAATTCATTTAAAATCTGTTAATAACAATTAACCCATTGTAGTGTTTACTAGAAATACTGGTGGATTTTTGTAGCCAGCAGGTCATTCTTTCATCATATTTTGAAGCAGAATCTATGTTTGTCATTGGTCCTAAAATGGTGCATCTGTAAACTTGATTATTATACATATCACATATTAAGTTTGCAGATCGGAGGAATTTCAGACTGTCTACAAGAATCATTTATTTATTTATTTATTTATTTTGATCCAACATCAACTGATTGCAACAAAGAAGACAAGTGTTGTACTGCTTGAATTTACACCCCATATGCTGAACTGTTCACGATATTAGCTGTTGTCATGAACAGTGACAAATTTTTTATATTTCATCAGATTTTGAAACAGTATAATGTTTCAAAATGGAGCCAAAAAAGGCTTCAGATTGTGTTGCATTTAGCTGTTCTTGATTATATAACATGACTGCCAGGAATTTCATTATGTGAATGGTGGGGTTAGTAGGTTGACAATAATATGCTAAAGAAGACAATAAAAGAAGTCAGCATGGTACAAAAGGTCTTTTTTACCCTGCTCATGATTGTTCCATGGTACAGCCACGATCTCGGTAATTTGGAAGAATAAAAGACTCACAAATGAAGGAGACATATTATTGAGTGTGTGGACTTACCATTTATCACTATCTTTCAACAGAAAAGATAGTATTCTTCTTGCCATAAAATGAAACTGTTATAATTTAAACTCACCTTTTTTATAGTTGCCCTTAAAAACTGGTTATTATAATTTACAAATTTTGTAGCTTGTATACATGCTGGTTAACACTAGTACAGTATAACTATCTACAACTAACATAAAAAATAGTCAAAAAGTAAACTCTAATGAAAACAGGTAAGGGTGGACAATGGAATAATTAACATCTGAAATTTGTAAGTCATCCTTACTTTACATTGTATACATATGAGTAGTGCTCATTAATCAAGTGAACACGACTTAATTTGGAAGGACTGAGATGGGTTGAAGCACATAATGTATATGGAGATGTGCAAACACATTCAAATTAAGCTGAAAAAGAAGCTAAATTAGGAATCAGAACCTGCTACATGATTGTCTCATAACTGTGTGCATGTTAAACTGTGCCATCTTTTGTGGGAGTCATTTTTAGAACAATAACATGACAGATTTATGACTTCAGTTGCTAACATCATTTCTACACAAACTCTCACGTACTCTGTCACTTAACTCATAACACAGCTGCTTTGGCGAATGAACACAAGTGACAAGAGCGATAATGTAAGGAAAGTCCAATATTTTAGTAAGAATTTTAAAATATTGTGCAGCTGAATTTACACTGACTTCTGAAAGGTCTTATGATTATATACAATTAGTTCTATTTATTATGGAATTACATTGTCCATGATTTTGTCTGAATTCCATTTATACTTTGAACAAAAGAAATACAGTATTCATTACACTAATGTGAAAACAAGTGAGAGTTCCATTCACTTCATTCTGGCTTTTAAAACATAAATAAAATTTGCATTTTACAGTAGCATGTGATCTTTCACACACTGAGTTATATTTCCCACCACCAATCAAAAATTAAAAACAGCAAAGCATCAGTATACATTTGGAGTTTGATTTGTTGAAACAGTACTTCCAAGTCTGGGCTTTGTTTCCACAAAAGAGTGAGCTGTAAAATCGAATATGCTCATCTTGGTATCAGCTAGTAAATAAAAGTATGGTGCAGCATCCAGTTCCTCTGCAACTGCTGACACCGACCATGTCTGTAGCAGTGCAGCACAACAGTGGAAAAAGAGAGACCCTTAAGAACCTTCCAACATCCTGTAATTTAAAGGCTGAAGTAAAAGCTGATACCCGAGTAACAGAAACTTGCCAAACAGCTCTAGATCAATTTATAGGCAAGAAGAGTTTATACAACACATCACTAAAAATTTTCAGTGCGAGTTTTAGTGACCATCTTCCTCAAATATTAAAGCATAAAAGTAAAAGGCAGTATTATTAACAACATGTCTTTCAGAACCTCATGCAGAAGTTATAACCAGTTTTTTGATGCATTAACCCATTTCTTTGAAATTGCATTCCCACTGAAAACATTAACCATATGGGGGAACTCTAGAACAACAGCTGTATCACAAGGGCAACAAGGGCATCATGCCAGAAGAAAAGACTACTTTATAACATATGTAACTCAAAAAATTCCTCACCTGTAGTACATGCATACTATAAAAAATACTCCAAAATATTAAAGAAAGTAATAAAAGCAGCAAAAATAATGCATAATGATGAATACATTTATAATTCAGCTTATAAATCAAACACTATGTGGAGTGTTATATTTAAAAAAAAAAAAAAAAAAAAAAAAGAATCTGGAGAACACAGACAATCTTGCAAAAATGTAACACTATCACAAAAAAGTAACAAATCCTTTGAAGTAGCCAACATATTTAACAATTTTTTCAAGGTGTTGCTGATAATATGTTACAATCAAACTTTAAGAGCACCCAGGCAAATGAATATAAAATAAGTGCATGTAGAGGATAAATGTACATCAGTTCTGTTTCACAATATGAAGTAGCTAAAGCAATGAAAGGACTAAAAAATTCCAACTCTGCAGGCATTGATGGTATACCTGCAACAATATTAAAGAAGAGTGCATCAAACCTAACTGAAATACTCACACGCTTATGTGGCTGCTCACTTCTGGCAGACACTTTCCATGATGTATTGATAACATCAAAAGTTATTCCTGTACATAAAAAGGGTGAGAAAGATAATGTAAATACCTACAGACCCATCAAAATTACCTCCTGCATCTCTAAAGTATTAGAAAAAGAAATGTACGACAAACTTAAGAAATTTATAAGTAAAAACAGCATCCTATGTAATGAACAACATGGATTCAGAAATAAGAGGTCAACAACAACTGATATTTACGACTGCATCAATTCCATCCTAAACCTGATGGACAAAAAACAGGAATCAACAGAAGTATTTATTGACTTGTCGAAAGCTTTTGACATGGTGGATCATAAAATTCTGCTATCAAAGCTTGAAAGATATGGTATTCGAGGACTGTCCAACAAATGGATCAGTTCCTTCCCGACTAATCGTAAGCAGACAGTGTGAATCAAGCATACAAATATTGAACTAAAAACTCTATACAAACACTTGTCAGACTACAAACAAATTAAATGTGGTGTACCGATCAGCAATGGGACCCCTTCTGTTCATTCTGTACACAAATGATCTAAACTTAAATGCTAATGACACCACAATTCTACTAAAAGGAGACAGCAACAAACAGTTACAGCAGACAGTAAATGCGGCATGAAACAACTCAGCAACTGGGCACAGAATGCTTGTAATAAACAGTAAAAAAACCATTGCACTAAAATTCCACAACGCTCCTAACAAGGACATGTTTATCCTATTGGTCTCTATCAATGATGAATTAGTTGGTAACAGTACTGAAACCAAATTCTTAGGACTTTGACTGCAGAGGAACGTCAGATGGAATAAGCATATTGAATATCTCAATGCAGAACTGAGGAAAACATCTTACCTTCTTTGCTCATTACAGTCATGCTATAGTGTGAAAACAGTAATGAATGCATATCATGCCTACTTTCATTCTCGTCTCAGATATGGGGTCACTTCTGGGGAAACTCTAAAACAGCTAATACTACTTTTAAACTGCAAAAAAGGGCCATTAGAATCTTGTTTGGGTGCAAGCCTAGAGACTCTTGTAAATCTCTGATTAAGAAATCTGGTATTCCTCCATCACCATGTGTATACATTATGGAAACCCTTTTATTCTTTAAAATAAATCTAATAGGTAAGGACTGCAGACTGCAAAAAACTATAATATACATGATAATTTTACCAGATGAAAGAAAAACTTACATATAACTGAAATCAGCACAGCTCTGTGCCAGATAGGTACTTTTCACACGAGAGTTAAGTTTTATAACAAACTTCCTGAAAATATAAAACCTACTACTGAGGTCAATACCGTTGGAAAATCTCTAAAGTCATATTTACAGCATCACTGCTTTTACTCCATTGAAGAATATTTAAATTTATGAAGTGTGTTATATAAATACTTATGTATAAAGTGCATTATTGTAACCTTAAATCCATATGCCTAGAAATGACTTTCAGCAGTACATTTATAACTTTCACATAAACTGCTTTGTAGACAACAGGGCCAATAAATACAACAACAGTACATACTACACTGCAGTAATCATCAATATACCGTACTGGCTAACTGAACTTCAGCATCTGAATATGTGGATTCCTGGACTGTAAATTACTTTAATTACATGGCAACAGCACAGTTTGTCATAAACCTGAATGATAAGTAATAATGTACTATAAACAGGACTCAGTATTTATAAGACATAACAGTATTTTCTTGGAAAAATACAATTGTGATCAAGTACATATTAAGCTACTAATATCAGGTAAATAGTAGCTATATAATGAAATAGGGGAGGCAGCAGCTTTATTCAGAGTAGCAGCTTACTAATTAACTCAGCTTAATTTAGGTAGCATATCCTCAAATAGCATTAAGCAGTGTAGCCACAGTTTACTGTTAATACAGCATACAGATTAAGTTTCTACTACGTCTGTGTCTTGTGTTAATGTATGCCTTGACTCATTCCACATCCCTGAAGGTTATCCTTCTTGATGGGATCTATGGAACACAATGAATGAATGAATGAATGATCTTGTTATGGATTCTGGTAAAAGTGCCTGTACAGTTTGTGTTTCACATTTTAATCATATGCCCTAGATTCAATCATATGCCTTACTTGATTTATAGAGTAACAGTTTTATTTTTGGTCATAAATGAAAAGCCCACTTGAGAAAATTACAAAATTACAGAGAGATAGAGTGGCTGATCAACACATTTAAAAGTGAGAAATTAATGATCATTTCTACTAAAACTAATAATAATACATAATAATTAACAAACCTAATAATAAATAATAATATAAGGGGCAATCAAAAAATTTCTTTTTGAAAGCCATACAGTCCAAAATTGGTATGACAGTCAGGCAAAATCACCATGAGTATTGAGGCAATCATTGCACTGACACACCACGTTGAAGATGCCCATTTAGTAAAACACAGTCTACTTACGTGTGGAGAAGTCTATAACTGCCTGCTGCACATCCTCGTCCAAAAGGAATCAGATCAGAATGATAGAGCAGGTGTTTAAGTGTCTCCCACCAGAGTTGGTGTAATTTCTGCATTACAACATTTGCAATTCGCAGACAAGCGTTATCATGAAACAGCAGCACCCTTTGTTGCACCACTCCACAATGGTGGTTTTGGACAGACATGCTGCTCCATACAGATTCTTCATTCTCTGTTGTATGTCTATTGGTTTTGCCTTCAGAAGTCAAGAAAAGATTAACAGCACATTGGTCCTGTTTGGACACTTTCAGTAGTAATGTCGCCAAAATTCGTGTTGCCACCTCTACTGCACACATATTGGAAAGACAAAATTGCCACATTAATCCCTTGCCTACATGTCAGTTCTTATATACCTGCATCGCAATCACACTATGTTGCATATATGCTGTGAAAATGCCCTCAAGTGGAAACTTTTTGATTGACCCTTATATTCCATGTTTGTGTGTTCCTCAAATTCTTTTATCCTCCCCTCTCTCCCTCTCTCTTCACACACACACACACACACACACACACACACACACACACACACATATACTAAATTACATACAATTAACGATGCTTACCTTTGAAGCTTTTATTCCAAATGACATTATTTCCATAGTTTCAATGACAGAATTTTTTATTTTGAAACTTCCTTCTTCAATAAAAACATTGGCAATGGCGTTTGTATCTAAAAGGTTTACATTCACATTGTCCCATTCAATGTGCACAGCAACATTAAGTTCTGCAAATGCATACATGTCAATTCTGTCAATGGTTACATTGGAAAATGCTATAGACTGCCAGTCTCCTGAGAAAGTGTTCCTTTTTATACAGTCCAACCAATGAATGTTATTCAGAATAATATTTTGTGGAATGGATAATGTATCAGGAGCTGCTGTCAAGAGCAGACTAGCAACATTATTTATACTGAGCTTTGGCAGCCTCTGATTCAAATCACTATGGAAACTGAATGACAGTGGAATCATAACATCATAGCAGTCCGTAATTGTTATGCTGTGTGTTCCATCAGGTACTGTCAGTACACTCTCCTCAAAGACAGCATTCTAATGGGAAAAATAGCAGTAAGTATGTATTTCAGGTATGATACTACAGCAATCTACACATTTTCTGTCAGTACTTACCCACCCAATGTCTTCATTACAATGGTACAGTAAGTTCACGGATTTACCTTCTACTTCACATGACCAACCTTCCTCCTGGCATAGACTAAGACACCGGATCACACTTACTTGCAATAATAGCAATTCAGTAACAATAAATAGTGCAGAGCCTATGAGAAACATGGTTTATGCCTACTGTGATAGCTGTGACACTTGACACTAAGGGAGACTTCCTAATGAAGCTTTGCAGTTATCATATAGATAGGCCGCTTCCTGTTTCTCCCACACATGTGTAGACATACCAAGATTTCTGCCTGTTTGGAAAGGCTATCCATGGAACACTTAGACAATGAATCTTATACAACTATTTTCTAGTAGCTAGCAATAGATTATTTATATACAAGGATGTTATTATTTACATCCATATATTTTGTTAAGCTAGGGACTGAAGACCACAACAACACATTTTGTTAAGGGTATTCCAGCACATATTGCTTGGAGAAGATGGCAAGCAGTAACAAAAGCCTTTTAACAATTGGAATTCAGTATTATGAGACAAGACAAACATCACAACACACTTTCTTGTGTTCATGTCTTCAAACTAACTCTTCTCAGAACTGGCTCATTTATAACAAGAACATGCAAATGGAAATTTATGATAAACAAACAGGAAGCACAGCTAAAACTCTCATACTGGCTATAAAAAAAAAAAGAAAGGCCATACAATATGAAAACTGTCAGACACACATGGCAGTAGAGAATCATATTTACCATTATGAAATGAAATCCACAAAGTGTTTCATCAAGTTTAACAATGCACTCTGTTTATACAATGACACAGTCTTTGTCACAACAAATTTGCAAAATTACTGAGAATGCTGAACTAATAGCAAAATATAGATGAAATAGACTCAAACATTTAAATGTAATCAGTTCATAGCTCGTAATAGTAGTACTACCAATGTTCTCCTGTAATTGTCTCTTAGTTTAGATCAATTAATAAAAAAAGAATATTGAGGTTCATTCAGCTTGGAGACCATGTACTGTTTTTGCTCTTCCATGGAGATGAGTTTTTAAAATTAGAGAGATATAAAGACACAATTCAAAGAAGGCAACTAAAACTGGGTTAGAAGAATGGTAAAATGTAGAAGTCAACTAAATGCATCCATGTGCAAAGATGTAATTTGTAATAAGTATTGTTTATTGGAAAAGTTATTCAAATTATTATTCTCATTATTATTATTATTATTATTATTTCTCTTTCCTGTCTCAGACATTATGTCTGGTTAAAAATGGAAAGTGACACAGACCTTGGTCAAAAGTGACTTCCTTTTAACTGTACGGTATATGTTACATTGCATTTAGGAACTTTCGGGTAATTGAACATGTATAAATAATTACAAATTTCTGTAGTTGTATACATACATTTGGATGTATTGCATTGATGTACTGGTGGATATTGTGTGGTATGACTCTTGTAGTTGATAGTATAATTGGTATGATGTCAACTTGCTCTATAAACAATGACTGCACCGATTTTACAGAAAGTGAGGTCATTGTTATTATAACAGGTTCAAACGACGTTTATTGCAATGAGGCCAGTTCATTTATTAAAAAGTTGATTGTTATGTTAAAGATGTCCCATACAAATGTGATCGTGTCAAATATTCCGGCGAGATTTGATCTGCCTGACTGGTTGTGAACTGAGAAATCCGATTTACAAATAAAAAATTAAAACATTTCTGCTCCAAGTTAAAAATTGAGAGACTGCTGGACCTTAACAGTTATCAAAGAAGCAGCTTCACTGTACATGGACTACATCTTAATCGTCTGGGTAAGAATACTCTAGCAACTGACATCAACAGAGCTATTGAGGAAACAAAAATCAATAATTCAAATCTGCTAACTTGTACCTCAGATGTCATACACACGAAAGACAGAAGTGATAATTATATATGCCTGCAGAGCAAGCAAACGGTAATAATTCATCACTGCAATGTCAAGACTGCTGATTTTTTAGGATAACAAAGTCCCTCAGTGTTCCTAATTTAGAAACTATCAATTTGTGTGATAATATTAACCTTGACAAGGATACATCCTCTCATGAGTGTACTAATGTATCATTTTTACATTATAATGTTGAGGGCTTGGGTAACAAAATCGATGTATTCGAGGCCATAGTGACAGATCTAGCTCCACATGTAATCGTGGTTACAGAGCATCAAAAAGCTAACCATAATATTCAATATTATAAGTTACAGGAGTATAATCTTACATCGTTTTTCTGTAGAACACAACATAAAGGAGGGGGTGTTGCTACTTACGTAAGGAAATGTAACCTAATAAGTTCTGTAGAAAAAGTATCATGGGTTAATGATTATTGCATTGAGAAAGATTTTGAAGCAGTGATAATTAAGTTAATGATTGTATCCGTCCCACTTCTTGTGGTAGGTATATATCGAGCCCCTTCTGATAATCTCGAAGTTTTCCTGGAAGCACTGGATAGTGTATTGGGGAAGCTAAGCAAGGGTGGCAATACAGTAAAGATTATAATGTTATGAGACTTTAATATAAAAACACTAAGCGACAGCCAGGAATGCAAAGGTTTACAAGACTGCATATGATCCTATGGTATTAAATATCTACTTGGTCATCTGCCCACTAGAATAACTGAGACAAGCAGCAGTTCCATAGATCATGTAATGACCAATTATGAAAATGTTGTGTCAGCACAGACTGTAAACGGGCACATATCTGATCATCTAGGACAGTTATTAGTGATTGGTTGTCTTAATAAACTTAAACAAAACAAAAAATATGAGAATAGAAGATTATTTTCTGAATACAACATCACCTTGCTAAAGAAAACTTTGGGTTAAGAATCTTGGGAATCAGTTTATAGAGAAAGGGGAGTTGACAGCAAATGGGTAGTATTTGTAAAAATTTTAACTAGACATATTGATATTACTATCCCGGCAAAGAAGATCAATGTAAATAAAAATAAACCTCCACTAGTCAAACGTGTAAAACTGGATGAAAAAACGAAAAGACTCAAAGAAGGAATGGAGTATATGTATAAGCTACGCAGAGAAACCAGTCTTGATTTATATAAAGAGGATTATAAAAAATATAAATATGAGTATCACAAGGAAGTAAGGAGAAGGAAAGTAGAACACATTAGTATACAGATCAGAAATTCTGACTGTCTCAAAGTCGTGCTGGGCAGTAGTTAATGATATGAGGAACACTGATTCAAAAACTAAAATTAATAATATAGAGTTAAGTATACGTAATGATAATTTTTCTGATCCTTATATAGTTAGCAATATATTTAATGATTACTTTATAGATGCTATTGAAAATGATACTTGCATGAAACAGGAGACGCAGTTTAAATATGATAAGGAAAAGAAACGGAACTCTTGTAAGCTACCTACAGTAACCATCAAGGATGTAAGTTTGGAAGGTAGGAGACGAGATGCTGGCAGAAGCAAAGCTGTGAGTACCGGGCGTGAGCCGTTCTTCGGTAGCTCAGATGGTAGAGCACTTGCCCACGAAAGGCAAAGGTCCTGAGTTCGAGTCTCGGTCGGGCACACAGTTTTAATCTGCCAGGAAGTTTCGTATCAGTGCACACTCCGCTGCAGAGTGAAAATCTCATTCTGGAAACCTCCCCCAGGCTGTGGCTAAGCCATGTCTCCACAGTATCCTTTCTTTCAGGAGTGCTAGTTCTGCAAGGTTCGCAGGAGAGCTTCTGTAAAGTTTGGAAGGTAGGAGCTGAGATACTGGCAGAAGTAAAGCTGTGAGTACCGGGCATGAGTCGTGCTTTGGTAGCTCAGATGGTTGAGCACTTGCCCGTGAAAGGAAAAGGTCCCGAGTTCGAGTCTCGGTCGGGCACACGGGTTTAATCTGCCAGGAAGTTTTAACATCTAGTCTGTATTTACTAAGGAGATTAGTTCAATATTTAGATATCGAAGCAATAAAAATAGCGTATTTTGGGTTGGTGTATCCCCATCTATCTTATGGAACTGTATTGTGGGGTGAGTGTAGCCAATACAATATAAAAAGGGTATTTGTATTGCAGAAGAGAGTAATAAGAACTATGGCAAAAGTAAGACCCAGAACTTCATGTAAAAACCTGTTTATTAAGTTTAATATTATGACTATCTATGCAGTATATATGTTTCAATCAATATTATTAGTGAAAAAAGACAAAAAAGTGACAAACAGGAATATGGAAATCCATGATTACAATACAAGACAAAAATCAGACTTTCATGTGGTGAGCTGACGATTGAATCTAACAACGAATATCCCATTCATTAAGGGAGCAATATTTTATAATTCTCTGCCAAACAACCTGAAACAGCTTTCTGGTAGAATTTTTAAAATGAGTTAAAAAAATGGCTTATATTGAAGTGCCCATACAGTATGGTGCTGACATGATTTGACCTCAGGAATGCTTTGTTAAATATACTTAAATGATCTTTTACTTAATAGCATGTAATCTATTTATATTGCGTATCAATAATCTAAATGTAATTATTATAACATTGCCCATGCATGTTAAATACATGTTTCGAGCTGTAAGATAAATAAATAAATAAAATAAAAAATAAACTTTATCCTGATGCCACATGTCTATGACTTCCTCAGCCAGTTGGAAGTATTTTTCAATTTTTTCTCCTGTTTTCTTCTGTATATTTGTTGTATTGGGTATGGATATTTCGATTAGTTGTGTTTATTTCTTCTTTTTATTGGTGAGTATGATGTCAGGTTTGTTATGCGGTGTTGTTTTATCTGTTATAATGGTTCTGTTCCAGTATAATTTGTATTCATCATTCTCCAGTACATTTTGCGGTGCATACTTGTATGTGGGAACATGTTGTTTTATTAGTTTATGTTGTATGGCAAGTTGTTGATGTATTATTTTTGCTACATTGTCATGTCTTCTGGGGTATTCAGTATTTGCTAGTATTGTACATCCGCTTGTGATGTGATCTAATGTTTTTATTTGTTGTTTGCAAATTCTGCATTTATCTTTGTGGTATTGGGATCTTTAATAATATGCTTGCTGTAATATCTGGTGTTTATTGTTTGATCCTGTATTGTAATCATGAATCTCACTGTATATATTGCCTTTTCTTAGCCATGTGTTGGATGCGTCTTGATCGATGTGTGACTGTGTTAGATGATACGGGTGCTTGCCATGTAGTGTTTTCTTTTTCCAATTTACTTTCTTCGTATCTGTTGATGTTATGTGATCTAAAGGGTTGTAGAAGTGGTTATGAAATTGCAATGGTGTAGCCGATGTATTTATATGAGTGGTTGCTTTGTGTATTTTGCTAGTTTCTGCTCATTCTATAAAGAATTTTCTTAAATTGTCTACCTGTCCATAATGTATGTTTTTTATGTCGATAAATCCCCTTCCTCCTTCCTTTCTGCTTAATGTGAATCTTTCTGTTGCTGAATGTATGTGATGTATTCTATATTTGTGGCATTGTGATCGTGTAAGTGTATTGAGTGCTTCTAGGTCTGTGTTACTCCATTTCACTACTCCAAATGAGTAGGTCAATATTGGTATAGCATAAGTATTTATAGCTTTTGTCTTGTTTATTGCTGTCAATTCAGCTTTCAGTATTTTTGTTAGTCTTTGTCTATATTTTTCTTTCAGTTCTTCTTTAATATTTGTATTATCTATTCCTATTTTTTGTCTATCCTAGATATTTATAGGCATATGTTTTTTCCATCGCTTCTATGCAGTCGCTGTGGTTATCCAATATGTAAACTTCTTGTTTAGTGTGTTTTCCCTTGACTATGCTATTTTTCTTACATTTGTCTGTTCCAAAAGCCATATTTATATCATTGCTGAATACTTCTGTTATCTTTAGTAATTGGTTGAATTGTTGATTTGTTGCTGCCAGTAGTTTTAGATCATCCATGTATAGCAAATGTGTGATTTTGTGTTGGTATGTTCCAGTAATATTGTATCCATAATTTGGATTATTTAGCATGTTGGATAGTGGGTTCAGAGCAAGACGGAACCAGAAAGGACTTAATGAATCTCCTTGGTATATTCCATGCTTAATCTGTATTGGCTGTGATGTGATATTATTTGAATTTGTTTGTATATTAAGTGTGGTTTTCCAGTTTTTCATTACTATGTTTAGGAACTGTATCAATTTAGGATCTACTTTGTATATTTCCAATATTTGTAGTAACCATGAGTGGGATACACTATCAAAAGCTTTTTGGTATTCAATGTATGAGTATTGTAGTGACCTTTGTTTGGTTTTAGCTTGATATGTCACCTCTGCATCTATTATCAGTTGCTCTTTACATCCTCGTGCTCCTTTGCAACAGTCTTTTTGTTCTTCATTTATAATTTTGTTCTGTGTTGTATGTGTCACTAATTTCTGTGTAATGACTGAAGTTAATATTTTGTATATTGTTGGTAGGCATGTTATGGGGCGATATTTTGCTGGGTTTGCTGTGTCTGCTTGATCTTTAGGTTTCAGATAAGTTATTCCATGTGTAAGTGTATCAGGGAATGTGTATGGGCCTGCACTGTAACTGTTAAATAATTTAGTTCGATGTGAATGTGTTGAGGTGAACTTCTTTAGCTAGAAATTTGCTATTTTATCTTTTCCAGGAGCTTTCCAATTGTGCATAGAATTAATTGCTCGGGTAACTTCATGTTGCAAAATTATCACTTCGGGCATTTGTGGTATCATCTTGTATGTGTCTGTTTCTGCTTGTATCCACCGTGCATGCCTGTTATGTTGTACAGGGTTTGACCATATGTTGCTCCAGAAGTGATCCATGTCTGTTATGTTTGGTGGGTTGTCTATTTTAATGTGTGTGTTACCTATTGTCTGACAAAATTTCTTTTGGTTTGTGTTGAATGTTTGGTTTTGTTTCCTCCTATTTTCACTCTTTTTGTATCTTCTAAGTCATTTGGCCAATGCTTGTAATTTCTGCTTCTTTTCATCTAATTGCTCTATCGCTTCTTGTTGTGAGATTTTACCTAACCTTTTTCGTTTTTTGTCTGATATTTCATTTCTTATAAATTGTGTTAGCTGTCCGATGTCTTTTCTCAGTTTTTCTATTCTGATCTGTAGCCTGTGTTGCCATGCTGGTTTTGTGGGTTTCTTCTGTGTGTTGGTTTGTTCTGATCTCTGCCTAGTGTGTATATTTAGTGTAGTGAGTGCTCCTATATAGACCAGTAGTTGTAACTCTTCCATAGTTGTATTTTCATTTATTTTGTTGTGTATGATTGTGTTGATAGTTGTTGTTGTTTCGATTTGTGGGTTATTTGGTGGTCTATGCAAGAATGGTCTAATGTCTATATTTGTGTCTTTGTATTCTATATATGTTAGCTGAAATTTTTCTTCTATATCTAACATGTGTGTCACTTCATGTTCTGTTTGTGCTTGTTCTGGTGGCTGTCTTAAGATGTAGTTTTCCTCTGATTGTTTAATTGATGCGTGGTGTTCTTTGTATGTTTGCTCTGGAATGTTTGAGTCCATTACTGTATTTTCTTCTTCTTCTGATTGCACATCATTTTGTTTCAGTATTTATTGTGCTTGTTGTTTGATGTTTTCTAATTCTGACTGGGGTATCCTGTTATTTTTGATTATTACACGGATCTGATCAGCTAGCCGTTGTTCTGTTAAAAATTTTAATTCTGTGTATCTGGTAATAAATGTTGTGTATACTTGCGATCTGTATCCAGTTGTGTTGGTTCCTAAGTTTGTTGCTTGGTAATAACAGAACATGAGGTGTTATTATTATTATTATTTTGAGGGGGAGAGGGAATATTAGTTGCACATTGCTCTTGGTTAATAGGTGATGATAGAGCAAAACAATACGATGGATGTAAATGAAGTTTAGAAGATTATGTGTACAGTAGCAACGCTTTGAATCATTTGTTTTAGATCTCTTGTGTGTGGTAAGGAAGTACTACTTCTAATTGTTTCTTAATGCCAACATCTATTTAATTTCAAGTTTGATTTTCCTTTATTTTCTGATTATCTTTTTGTCCAAGATATGGTGTTTAACATACAGTTCTGTGACAACATTCCACAGATAGAATTTTGGAATTAGACAGAGGTTGGAAGGTGGTGAGTTAACTCTGTTAAAGGTGAAATTCATGTTGGTGATGATTAAATCAGCAAAGCCAACATAACAAACATAGTTCATCTTACAGAATGAGCAGACAACATTTAAAGACCTGTTTCACCAATTACACTCAGTAAGCTTAAACACAATATTAGAATGAGGACACTATTGGTAGAGAAAAATGGAACAATGTCTCTAAGATTACTACAAATCGATTCTTAAATTCTTATGGCTTGATTTCCAAAAAGCTGCTGTAATATTTTCGTTAACAGTGTGAGGATGAGGCACTATATTTTGGGAGTATGATGATATGTGACTACATCATGTAATAAAACATATTTATTATGATACACCAAAACAAAGTCATAATTCACTAATGATCACAACGGCAAGAGAAAACAAACTGAGTCAAAGATGGTATCACTGAGATTCACAGCAGTTTAGGCAGACTCTCGATAGTCAGTCTGCTATTGGTAGTCACCACCTGCCCCCTGACCCCACCTGACACCTTAGAGCATGGGGAAGGAAATGAAGGACCAGCACATTGGTTGAAAGGGTGGAATGGCAGCAGGTTGGCGTCAGACAACGAGGTGTGCAAGATTGCGCAATCAGTGACGTCATGGCAGGTCAATGAAGGAGATACAACTGGACCATTTCTCGAGGCTGGAGGCAGTGTGAAGGGTTGGATCCCTGTAGTTCTGTAATGAGTGAGGAAGACACAGAGGTCGGTCCACTTGAGAGAGAGGGACTGGGTGTCCAGCACCATAAAGGGAGAGTGCATGGCAATTGGGACAATGAGGAAGCTGCAATATTGTCCTTGTCAGCATTGTGCAGAAACTGGAAGGAGCAAAGAAGAGTGATGTGGGCAGTTGCCGAATCATCAAGCGTACACGGAGCAGTGTGGAAATGAAGAGAATGTTGTTTCAGAGTTGGAAAGAGAGATCTTTGATGCAACATGCTGATATGTTGATCATGAAGATGGCAATACTGGGAGAAGAGTGCAGTGGCAATGGTACAGATGTAACACTCAGGGAAAGCAAGTCATCTGGCTGTGAGTCATCAGGTAGAGCACTGTTGTTGGCAGGTACACAGGGAGATGTGGACTCAAGGCAACTGGCCAATGCACATGGAGGAAGCATGTCTAGGGATGACATTTCAAAATTGGATATCGAGGGAGGGTCCTCATCAAGGGTCCAAATGGGTTTAGCTCTGTTAAGTGACATGGTGTTTTGTTTCCCATTGACGCAAATGTCTAAAGTATTATTCAGTCAATGAAACACCCTGTATGGCTGGAGAAGGAGGTTGTAATGCTGCCTGTAATGTGTAATCACGGAGCATAACAAACTAACAGTGCTTAGATCTTTGTATACAAAAACTCATGGTACAGTGTGAGTGTGTGGAGGTGGAGTGCGAATGGATGTGCTCGACAAAGGCGAACGGATGCGCTCGACAAAGGCAGGGACCTCGGCAAGGGAGGGGAGGGGAGATCAAAGTCATCAGTAAACTCATCAGGGAGTATCAGACTGTCGCCATGTAAATTTGAGCTAAGGAGGAGTTCAGGTCATCAAAGGTTGTGTGGAAGTGGAAGAAAATGCACACAAGGGCCTCTGACCAGGAGCCTGAGTGACATATGAGTGGTGCAATCTCTCAATCAGTCCACTGCTCTGGGAGTGGTACATAGTCACGGGGGTTTTGTTGGCACTGAACAGGGCACATAACCTGGTAAAGAGGAGTCACTCAAATTGTCTGCCTTATTTGGTCATGATAGAAGATGGACAGCTGAAGTGTGAGAACAATGAAGAGACAAAGGCTTATGTGGCTGAATTTGCAGATGTGTCTGAGGGGAACACACTGCTGGCGTGGTCAGTGACTGATAGTATATACCTAAAGCCTTTCGAAGGATGGAAGAGGACCCACAAGGTTGAGGTGTACATGATGGAACCACCCTTTTGGTATTTTGAATTGTCCTAGAGGGGATCGAGCATGATGACCAACCTTGCTACACTAGCAAGGTAAGCACATGCATGTCCGAGAGAGTCATTTTTATCCGAAGCCAGA
Source organism: Schistocerca americana (assembly GCF_021461395.2). Taxonomy (NCBI): domain Eukaryota; kingdom Metazoa; phylum Arthropoda; class Insecta; order Orthoptera; family Acrididae; genus Schistocerca; species Schistocerca americana. The sequence goes on from NC_060123.1 coordinate 159,048,808, forward strand.
TGAGATATTATGTCATGAAGCCAGTGGTAGCCTTAATTTCTAGGTGTGCATGGTCATGAATGGCCGAAAAAGTCGTATGTTGGAGGGAGACCAGGACAAGGGTGTGGAGAATATCCATAGAAACATCACACGCCACTGGACGTGAAGCATCGGGAAGACAGCGTGATTCCACTGTCAACACAAAGGAGATTCTGAATGTCTGGGTCATCCACTCGTAAGTGCACTAGTTTATGCAAGTCCGAGGGAGAAGAAATGGCACGCATATGCAACATGTAGTTGGCAACAACATTATCAGCCCCCCCCCCCCCCCTCCTCCGCCAATGTAGTGGAAGTTTGTGGTTTATTGACTAATGAGGTCCATATGACGGAAATGTTGTGGGAGAAGATTGTTGGCAGCAGTTTGTGATCAGTGAAGATCATGACTTCACAACCTTCAATGTACTCACAAAAGTATCAAACAGTCTCATACATTGCAAGGAGTTTCTTGTTGAATGTCGACCACTTGCATTGACAAGGATGTTTCTTTCTGAAAAAAAATGGACAGCCTGGATCGTATCATCGACGTGTTGCTGAAGAACAGTGCTGATTGATAATTCACTCACTTTGGTCATAATAGAGACGTGAGGATCAATACGTAGGTGTGCGAGTGTAATGGCATTTGTTTGGGTAGTCTTGAGAGTGTCAAATGTGCAGATCATGCTGTTGGATGACTGCACTTTCCATGCCCCACAAGTGTGTTGCCTGCGAAGGTGTCCATCAAAGGGATCTGGGGAGAAGTAATGTGAGGTATATGGCACAGGAAGAAATTTACCATTCTGAGTAATCATCAAAGATTGTGGTAGGTCTCTGGCAATGACAAGTCATTGATAAATGTGACGCAGTCTGATGCTGGACAGATTCCTTCAGCAGTGATGGTGTGACTGAGGAAGGTAATGCTAGTGTGGTGCAATTGTGATTTGTCATAGTTAATCTCCACACTGTGGTTGGCGAGTGCTTTCAGGACCTGTGTTAAGTGTTGCTTGTGCCCCTTGGTGGAGTAGATGAGAATGCCATTAAGACAGACATAGCTAAAAGGTAGTGAGAAAGGTACAGTGTCGAGGAACTGTTGCCACATTTGAGCAGCATTCTCGAGAACTCATGGCATAAGGCGGTATTCAAACAAGCTGAATGGCTTAATGATGCTGATTTTGGTATATTGTCTTCATACATAGTAATCTCATGATATGCTTTGGGACAGTCAATCACACTAAATATCCATGTGCTGTTGAGTTGTTGAGCAAAGTCTTGTATGGGAGGACTAGAGTAGTTGTTGATAATGGTACATGTGTTGATCATGCAATAGTCCCTGTACAACTGGAATGAACCATCTTTCTTATGGATTAGATGAACTGTTACCTGATGGATGAACAACTCTGGCATTTAGGAGTTCATGAATGACTAATGAATAAGTGACAACAAATTGCTATCTGATGGATGCATGATTCTGCCATTTACGAGTTTATGAATGGTTACTTTTGTGTGACAGAGTTTCTTAGAGTTTAGGTGTTGTGCCTTGTAATGGTCTGTAGTGGATAACCTACGGCAGATATTATTTTCAATTAAGCCAAAAAGAGCAGTTTGAGTATGTGTGGGGAACACACACATATCATCATGAGATGGGAGCGCCTGATCACATGAAACATTGATAGTTTGAGTGTCTCTGACCTAAGTTGTATGAAGCACGGCCGGGGGTGAGGGAGCAGCAGGTGAAGAGGCCAAGTCCACGCCATAAAGCGGCCATGAACAACCTGCACTTGCAGGTGCCTCCATAGCTGTGGAGGTGTTCTGGCTTGAAGTTGTACGCCATGGACAATGTAATGTACCACTTCCGACACAGAGTGCAACATGCACTCAACAATGAGAGACTTCATGGTGATGTATTTACATTAGGTACGCGAGTTGAGAAGCAGATCACTAATAAGTAGGGCCCAGATTTTAATGACAAGTCATATTTTTCTCTGAACTATAGGGTGAATTTTAGAACAATTCATACACAAATCTAGGCATTTTAGTGTCGAAAAATGTATTTTGATTGTGCATATAAAGTTATATTTCAACAAATTTTAATGATAGGTCATATTGCGGTTAACTTTCAATATAATAGGTCATATTTCCGTCAACTTTTGTCAAATATGCATATACTGTTTTTCACTGAAAAATTGGCGTTGATGTATGCCAAGTTTCAAGAAAATGAATATGTTGCTCATGAGACAATATTTAACGTGCTATTATGAAAGATAAACAGATAAATTAGTACACAGCTTTATTTCTCAGGACTGTAGCAGAAAATCGGTGTACTACAACAGTCGTTTCGCGAACATAAAAAAGATTGTTGGGCAGAGTCGACAATACGCTCTCAGAGCCAACAAAGGCGACTTCTGCCATAATAATCATCGCAGTCGCACAGGTGTTCCCAGTAACCAGTATGAATACAGCCTTTGCCTTGTTCAACATGCCTAAAGCAAAGTGCTCTGACAGTGTGAAGTTGAGAGATATGTGCAAGAATTTGGAGAGAAGTTCTTTAGTACTGATGGGAAAATATTATTTTGTACACTGTGTGAAGTTAAAGTTAGTGCAGAAAAGTGCTTTAACGTGCAACAACACTGTAATACCGCTAAACACAGCAGCTGTGTGAAACGAAGTGCCGAAAATATCAGCAGGCAAACGCTGTTATTTGAACAGACGGGTCAATTGTCAACCGTGAAATCATTCTGCAAGGATTTGTGTGAGATGATGGTGTCCTGTAACATCCCATTGGAAAAGCTGAAGAATCCAGGCTTCAGACGGTTCTGGGAGAAGTGCACAACACATCCAGTTCCAGATGAATCAACACTGAGAAAGACCTATTTATCCGTATGCTACAATGATGTGCTCAACAAAATATGAATTACTATTGCTGAGCAAAAGATCTAGCTGTCGATAGATGAAACTATGGATATTAGTGGGCAATATATTGCAAATGTTGTTGTTGGTGTTCTAAAAGTTGATGGCCCTGGAGATATGTTCCTACTAACATGTGAAGCTCTCGATAGAGTAAACAATTCGACGATTGCTATTTTATTTGACAACTCTCTGAAGCTACTGTGGTTGGATGGTGTGTAAAGAGACAACATTTTGCTGCTTGTAACAGATGGTGCTTCATATATGGCTAAAGCAGCCATAGAGCTTCAGATTCTCTACCCCAGTATGGTGTACACCACATGCCTTGCACATGCATTACACAGAGTTGCTGAAGAGGTGCAATCAAATTACCCTGACATGGACAAATTAATTTCCTGTGGCAAGAAAATCTATGTGAAGGCTCCATTACGGGTGCAGAAATTCAAGGAACAAGCACCTTCAACGCCCCTTCCACCTAAACCTGTTCTTACACGATGGGGTTCTAGGCTTAATGCTGCTGAGTATTACTGCACCAACTACACCCAAATAAAGACAATCTTCTGTGAGCTTGATAGCGATGAATCAACTGCTATCAAAATTGTGAAAGAAGTTTTTACAGATACATTGTCTTGAAACTTGGCATACATCAACGCCAATTTTTCAGTGATATCAAAAGCCATCAAATGACTGGAAGCTGTTGGCACTCAGCTACGTGAGGCCCTGAGTATTGTGCAACATGTGCAGAGTGAGTTGGGTCGAGCTCGTGGTCATGTGGCTGAGAAAGTGAAAACCAAACTGCAAAGTGTTCTCCAACGGAATCCTGGATATTCTACATTGTGCAAAATTAGTGTCAGTCTTTCAGGGAATGCCGCAACATTTGAAGATACTGAAACAAAGCTGAACTCCAGTGACCTGGCTGCCTTCAAATATGCTCCAGCGACATCTTGTGAAGTGGAGAGGAGCTTTTCCAGGTACAAAACTATCCTCAGCGACAACTGTAGATCTTTGACAATGGAAAACCTGAAAATGCACCTTGTGATCCAGTGCAACTTTGCATCAGATACTGAAGATTGACATACGGTATTAAATAATGTGAAACACTTTAAATACTATGTAGAAATAAAAACATTGTTTTACTGTTTCGATAGATGATCTTTTCACTGTGCTTTGTATTTAGAAAATAAAACATTCAGACATTCAAAAAATAGTTGCAAATCAGCCACAAACCCTACAGAAAGAAAGAACTGTACTTACAATATATTGAGAAGTGAATTTTGTATTACTTTATGGCGAATAAAAAATTAAATAAACAAAGAAGAATGCTTTAAATAAACTTCTATTAAGTCATATTTTATTTTTAAGGTCATATTTATGTAAGTTTTATGTCATAAATGCTTGCATATTTCACTGTTTTTTAGGTAATTAAAATCTGGGCCCTACTAATAAGGTCTGCATGATCATGGTCATGGCTAATAAGACAAATAAAACAAGTGTCATGATTCATTATTTCACGAATGTCTGAGATGTTACCCACCAGAGTAAACCATGTTTTTGCGTTCTCTTATTGCAGCTAGGGAAGTCTGGGGAATCTGTCCACAGCAACATGCTGCAGCAAAACAGAGTAGGACATGGGCTGACAAATGAATGGTGAAGAGGTGGTGGAATTGTGATGTAGAGCAGCTGACGAGCTAGGCAGAGGATGCGTTGCATTACCCGAGGCCTAAAGTGAGGGGGCAGGTGGGAACACACATGGCATCGTTAGCACGTGAGGTACCCCAATCATGTGGATGGGGTGACCATTGTCGTCACTGTAGAACAGTTCGAAAAGTTTGTAGGAAACAATTCGGATCAGTGAGCGGAACATTGCAGTATGCACGGATGAACAAAATTCAAAGGGTGCTAAGGTAGTGAAGACAGAGGTGTCAGTCTGGCAAATTGATGAGGCAATGTGGCTTCATGCTTCAAACTGTGTGGCACACAGCCTGAGTAGGCTGAATGAGCCTGGAAACACACATGTGGTCCAAGATGTAGAGGCATGAGTATAGCCATGGTGGCATTGGCCAGGTGAGGTTAGGCACTGGAGCACCAGTATGAAGTGAGTGTAAGTGCACAAATGAATCTGGGAAGCACTAAGAAGGCAGAATTTGTGCTTCACAGTCAAAGTTAATTAAGAGCCAGGCATGCAGAGTTCGAGTCACAACATGATAAGTGATCCGTTGTTTACAGGTCCTGGCACAAAACCGCTAAAACACAACACATATTTTGCAAATGAAAGAAATGAATCGGGATCAATGTGGGAATGAGGCATTATACTCAGTGAATATAATGACATGTGACCACTTTATGTAATGAAAACAGGCTGAGTCAAAGATGATATCATTTATCTTCGCAGCAGTTTAGGCAGATCCATTATTGATAGTCAGTACATTGGCATAGGATTTTAAAGCTGCAGTTGTCTCACTGGCTTAAAAATTTTGTATTGAAATTGTACAAAGGTGTAACATACCCAATATATTACTGTGTTCATTAAAATATATCTAAAAACAAAGATGATGTAACTTACCAAATGAAAGCGTTGGTATGTTGATAGACACACAAACAAACACAAACACACACACAAAATTCAAGCTTTCGCAACTCACAGTTGCTTCATGAGGAAAGAGGGGAGGAGAGGGAAAGACGAAAGGATGTGGGTTTTAAGGGAGAGGGTAAGGAGTCATTCCAACCCCAGGAGCGGAAAGACTTACCTTAGGGGGAAAAAAGGACAGGTATACACTCGCACACACACACATATCCATCCGCACATACAGGGTGGCCCAAAAAGGATGGTCACATTTTAAATAACTATAACTCCATCAGTTTTACAAATTAATTTTATTCAATTACGTAACTAAATGCTCCCAGGCACCCAATTACAAGAACTAACCACAAAAAATCATGTACGGAAAATGACTTCCGGAAGATGGTGTCCTTCCTCGGTGATGCATTCCACAAGTCTTTCCTCGAAATTTTCCATCACTTTCACTACTGTTTCTTCTTGAATTGCCATAATTTCCGCACTGATTGCCTCCTTCAGATCAATTAAGTTTCGGGGCTTCTTTACGTAGACTTTTGACTTTAGGTATCCCCAAAGAAAAAAATCACAGGCTGAGAGGTCAGGTGATCTCGCGGGCCAGTGGACATCTCCAAAACGCGAGATGATGTGGTGGGGGAACATCCGCCTTAAAACACACATGGAGTCATTGGCTGTGTGGGCCGTGGCCCTGTCCTGTTGAAACCAAATTCGATCTCGATTTACATGTAACTCTCGCAGTTTCGGCACCAAAAAGCTACGTAGCACGTTAACGTAACGTTTCGAGTTCACTGTGACTGTTGCGTTGTTCTCCTCAAAAAAATAAGGACCAACAATCCCCAATCTTGAAATTCCACACCGGACTGTTACCTTAGCACTATGAAGAGGCTTTTGGTGCAATTCTCTGGGATTATCTGCTGCCCAATACCTGCAGTTTTGTTTATTGACATAGCCGTCTAAATGGAAATGGGCTTCATCTGACATAAGAAGCACAACATCATTATTAGAGTACAAAATGTCAAGCATTGATTCACAAAATCGTCTTCGCTGCTCAAAATCACGATCATACAGCTTTTGCGTGATCATAATTTTGTATGGGTGAAACTGTAACTCACGGCTTAAAATACGCTGCAACGAACTACGGCTGAGGCCTAAAGTTTGAGCACGACGCCTAGTGGAACGACGCGGGCTTTGCAGCACTGACGCTCTAACATCATCAATGTTCTGTGGAGTAACTGCCGTACGTGTACGCCCTGTAGATTTACCACTTTTGACAGACCCTGTTGTCCGGAATGCAGTCACCCAACGTGATATGGATCTGCGATCTGGAATGGGTCCATCACGCGCTACACCAAAACGTTGTCGAAACAATCGTTGCACAATAATAAACGATTCATCATTTCTGAAAAACTGTTCCACAGCAAAAACACGATGCTCGACCGTCCACTGCGCCATCTCGTGGCAAACTGGGTGTAATGGCCGACTTGCAGACGGCCGGCAGTGGTCCCCCCTCCTCACCTTTCAATGGTACTACGCAGTTCAAATCCGACCATCCTTTTTGGGCCACCCAGTATATACATATATACTTACCTTTGTCCTTTTTCCCCCTAAGGTAAGTCTTTCCACTCCCGGGATTCGAATGACTCCTTACCATCTCCCTTAAAACCCACATCCTTTCGTCTTTCCCTCTCCTTCCCTCTTTCCTCATGAAGCAACCGTGGGTTGCGAAAGCTTGAATTTTGTGTGTGTGTTTGTGTTTGTTTGTGTGTCTATCAACATACCAACGCTTTCGTTTGGTAAGTTACATCATCTTTGTTTTTAGATATACTTTTCCCACGTGGAATGTTTCCCTCTATTATATTCATATCATTAATTTGAACCCAACAATTGTGTTCATTAAAACTTATACTGTATGTATGCTAAACAATATTATGAAAACGATACATTGCTACTCACCATATAGTGGAGATGATGAGTTGCCAATAGGCACAACAAAAAGACTGTTACACAAGTAAGCTTTTGGCCAAAAGGACCAGAATGTGGTCTGAGCTGCCGGAGACAGTGATCATTTGTGCGTGGGGTGTGCTTGCTTATGTAAATGAATGTATGTGTGTTTCTCTTTCTGATGAAGGCTGTGGCTCAAAGCTAATGTGTAAGTGTCTTTTAGCTCTGTATATCTGCAGCTTAACATGTCATCTTTATGGTAAGTAGAATCTCTCTTTTCCTTATATTGATGATATCATCTGATGAGTAGCTTTTCCTACTTATACTGATTATGCCACAAGCCAAAGTTTTCTCTGCTTTAAGCGTAACAGGCAGGGCAAAGTAAGTAAAAACTTATTGAGGTCCAGTCTCCTGTTTTTGCCCAAAACGTCTTTGGTGAACCTGAAACCATCCCTTTTTCCAAACACATAATTTTCAAATTACTTGTCCAGGGTCTCATTTCTCCTTTGATAAATATGAAAGGTAAGAATGTGGCATTTCTAGTCTGCAACATGCTACAGTTTATAACTGTGTTACACAGGGTTCATTGCATTGGGTTATCTCACTGAATTTCCCCCCATTGCAGAAAATTTTGGATCATCTATATTTCTTCCACCTACCGTCTCAGGGACCTTCCTACTTCCGCAAGGCATTCGTGTACGTCACCATTTATCTCTTGAAACTTACTGGCAGATTAAAACTTGAATTTGTAACCTTTGTCTTTCGCGGTCAAGTGTTAGGTCATGAGTCGTGCTTGGGTAGCTCAGTCGGTGGACCACTTGCCCACAAAAGGCGAAGGCCTGAGTTTGTGAATCAGTCTGGTACAGTGTCTTAATCTGGCAGTAAGTTTCATATCAGTGCACACACTACTGTAGAGTGAAAATTTAATTCTGGAACCATTTATCTCTTGTTTTTCTTATTTCTCTACAGCTTCAAGTAAACTGATTTTGAGCTCCACTGGTACACTTTCTATCAAACAACCTCTTTCAAAAATTGCATCAAGACCCAAAGCTGCAGGATTGGTAGAATCAGTTACATCAGCATCATTGTCCTCACCATCCTCTACTTCCATAACATCAATATCATCTCACAAACCTTTGAGAAGAATGGCAACAATTTCATTTTCTATTAGTATTTTTGATGCACAATAAATGGTACTTCTCTGCGAAACACTATTTACAGCCAGGAGAATCATGCTAACAGTAAAAGGAGCCTGACCTTTATGCAACTAGATGAATAAAGCTGGAAAAATACAACAAAAAAATCAAAGAAAGCAACAAACTACAACAGTGTAGCAGCACACAAAGGATGCACATATGGGCAGATGGTATTCTAAAGTACAACAAGGTTTTTAGTTTATTTCACGCATACATCACACAGATTTAACAAAACAGGTACCTGAGAAGAAAAAAGGACAGAACTCTGTCATTTCTGCACTAATAAACACTAAAATAGCCAACAGCTGTATGACAGTAAAAAAACAAATATGGTACCTCCAAAGCTAACCTTCAGTAGCCACGAAGGTCATACAAACATAGTTTTTAAATAGCAAATGAGATCAGAAGGCAGTGAAGTTTTTCCCACTGAAGGCAAACATGTATTTGAAGGTATTATCAGCTCAAGATGTGGGATATATGTGTCCATTCAGAATAAATAATGACTAAAAGAAGTGGTATTTAGAAGCACCAACAGGGAATGAAGGGTTAAGTCTTCTAAAGCTCTTTTAAATTCTGATTCTCATACTGGATCCCCTATCTGTTCCCTATGAACTCCCACTTCTTCTTCTGTCACACCATCAGACATGCTCCCCACTTCATAGAGGCCTTCAATGTGCTCTTCCCACCTATCTGCTCTCTTCTTTGATTTAACAGTGAAATTCCCATCGCACTCTAAATGTTATCACCATTGCTTTTAAATTCACTGAAGATTGTTTTGACTTTTCCATATGCTGACTCAGACCTTCTGACAATATTTTTTTTTTTCAATTTCTTCACATTTTTCATGTATTCATTTCACCTTAGTTTCCCCGTACTTCTTATTTACTTCATTCCTAAGTGACTTGCATTTCTGTATTCCTGAATTGTCCAAAACATTTTTGGTTTTCCTTCTTTTGTTGATCATCTGAAGTATTTCTTCTGTTATCCATGATTTCCTTGCAGTTACTTTCCCTGTACCTATCTTTTTCTTTCCAACTTCTGTGTATGCTCGTTCTAGAGATGGCCATAATTCTTCAACTGAACTGCCTATTGACCTGTTCATTATCACAGTATTTATATCCTCAGAGAACCTCAATTGTATCTCTTTATTCCTAAATACCTAGGGATTACACTTGCGAACAGTTCAGTGATCAATACATTAATAGTTACTTCAGATTCAGGTTCCAGAGGAACATTGCAGATTTTCTGGAATGTATGCTGAAACTCACACACCAACTGTACATAATAGTTCAACCAGTACTTCTCAGACATGATGCCCAAGGCATGAAAAATCAAGCCTGAGAATCACTTCATGATAGAAAAGAATCAATATTACTACAAATGTGTGTAGGAATTGACTGTCTGTTAATTTTCAACTTGAATGACTGGAAAGAAATGAATATGCAGTTCTTGGTCTACATCTAAACAGTCAGGGAAAGATCCACATTTGCAATAGACAAACTTCACTTCACCTGTCTAATTGTTTGCCAGACTTTTGACAGAATTACTCACTGAAGTACTCTCATAGCTGATGAGGTTTTCAATACAGTCAGCTAACTTAAACACCAGCAATACCTCCACTTCGACAGCTGCCACTCGTTTCATACCAAGAAGTCCCTTCCGTACAGCCTAGCCACCCGCGGTCATCACATCTGCAGTGACGAGCAGTCCCTCTCTAAATATACCGAGGGTCTCACTGAAGCCTTTACTGACCGTAATTATCCTCCTATCCTTGTACAAAAACAAATCTCCAGTGCCTTATCTTTCCAGTCTCCCACTACCTCCCAAAGTCCCACAGTAGGCCACAGAGGAGCATTCCCCTTGTAACTCAGTACCATCCGGAACTGGAGCAACTGAATTACATTCTTCACCATGTTTTCGACTACCTCTCATCGAGCCCTGAAATGAGACATGTCCTATTCACTATCCTTCCCACCCCTCCTACCTTGGTATTCCGCCGTCCACCGAACCAACACAATATACTCGTCCATCCTTACACAATCCCTGCTCCCAATCCCTTACGTCATGGCTCATACCCTGTAATAGACTAGATGGAAGACCTGTCCCATACATCCTCCTACCACCACCTACTCCAGTCCGGTCACTAACATTACCTATCACATCAAAGGCAGGGCTACCTGTGAAACCAGTCGTGATCTAACAGCTAAGCTGCAACCACTGTGCTGCATTCGATGTAGGCATGACAACCAACAAGCTGTCTGTCCACATGAATGGCCATCGACAAACTGTGGCCAAAAGCAAGTGGACCACCCTGTAGTTGAACACGCTGCCAAACATGATACCCCTCATCTCAATGACTCCTTCACAGCCTGTGCCATATGGATCCTTCTCACCAACACCAGCTTTTCTGAATTGTGCAGGTGGGAACTTTCCCTGCAATACATCCTATGCTCCCGTAACCCTCTTGGCCTCAACCTTCGTTAATCACTGTCCTCACCTACCCAGCCGCCCCCTGTTCCCCATTCCAGCATTACACAGCGGTCCTTTCGCCACCACGCCCAGTCTTTTAATTTCTTTTATTTTTATTTCTCTCCTTTCCACTACTTACCCCCTCCCCCATCCGCACCTTCTCTCCTACCCTCTGTCTAAACTGCAACACTTCACTGTCCTCCCCTCCCACCATACTATCCACCGCCCCCTCCCCACCCCAGCTTCCTCCTTACCCCCATCCAGTCGCCACTCCCATCATGCGCTGGTGCTGCTGCTCGCAGTGTAGTTTCAGCTCTCTGAGTGTGTGTGTGTGTGTGTGTGTGTGTGTGTGTGTGTGTGTGTGTGTGTGTGTGTGTGTTGAAATTAAATTTTATTTACCATTTGTTTTCACGCCGCTGCAACATTTAAATGTATCTGACATTCAGTAAAATACCAATTTTTACTATGTTTTAATTCAGTCTGAAATTTCCATTAACTGCAGCTAAAAATGTTTATATCTTTATCAACTGAAGTCTACTTTTCTCTGGGTTAGTTAGGTATGGCTATGAATGGAAAGGTTTCATTGAACATTTCTAGAAAGCTACTGAAAAGTTTCATACAGTTCTGCTACTTGATAAGCAACTGTTAAAGCTGTATTTTAATTTATTACTAAATATGGTGAATTTACTTCAGATGCCTGCCAAATATGTTATGCTTCCCTGCACACAATTTATTATCGTTATGTGTTTTGTTACTGTTCTGTGTGTTCTTCCATCATCACCACCTGTATATGATAAGGTAAAAATATTTCAAAGTGTTAACACCACCATCTGACCCAATTCCAAGGGCTCTCAGTAGCTTTATTACACTGTAAACACAATAAACAATAAATTTACCATTAAACTGAGTTTGTGAGACTTTTACAGGAGAAAACACAAACTTGACTTCACATTATTATGACATCCACTGCTGATAAAAGCCTCCATCCAATACACTGTTTCACGCATTACGGTCTTTCAGCAGTGTACATCCTTGCTACTTCTGTCCCCCCCCCCCCCACCCCCCCCCCCACCCATTGAAACTGCATGGATATTAATGAGCTAGGTTCATCATGCACATTCTCAACAAACTGCTACCAACTTCTCATAGCGCTCTTTTTTCATTTTATTGTTCTTTATCAATCTTAAAATCATTCAAGTGTATTCAAAGCTTTCCCCAGAAATTATTTTGAGCTCTCTTTCATGAGCCCACACAAAGTGTAAAGATTGCGATAACAAACTAGACTTCTTGGCAGCAAACAATCCTGAGCATATGGTAAGCAGCTGTAACATAAAAATTCATCAAAAACAAATGCAAAATACAATATGACTAATTACAAAGCAGATAAAAACTCAGTAGACACCTTCCGAGAGACAATCTCCATCCCTTCCGTACTAACTATGTAACCATTGCCCAAATTTGGCTTAAACTCAAAGAAATAGTGTAATTGACAGTTGAGAGTTTTATATCAAGTAATGAGAGATGAAAGAGATATGTGACTGTACATAAATCAGTTCAGGGGACTATCACAGAAGCAATGGGAAAATGCACACCAGATTTAAAAGAATGCAAAATCTCCCAAGATTGGCAAAGCTTTACAGATGCTCAGAACTTATAGTGAACTTCAATCCGAGCTACTTTTCACAGTTTCCACAATGAAAATCCATCTTGAAATATGGCAGAAAATCTATAGAGATTTTGGTTGTATGTTTAGTATACTAGTGGCAAGGCACAATCAGTACCTTCATACCAATGGTAATGTTCCCCTTGACAGTACCACTGAAGCAGAGTTACTTGCATGTGTGTGAATGTGTATTTGTGTTGTATAATGCAGAAGAAGGCCTTTTGGTCAAAACCTTAACTTGTTTGCAGAATTTTTGGTGTGCCTGTCTGTGACTCAGTGCTTCCACTATATAGTGATTGGCAATGATTCTTTTCATAATATTGTCATTATTCTATCCTGGATCTTCCATAGTTTGAATTAATATTCAAAATTGGCATACTGTATCACGCGGCTGCCTCAAGCCTCTATTCTGGGGCTAAAATTTTTTCTAATCCAGGCAAATGGCTTATCTGTAAAGATAAATTTTTCAGAAGCTCAGGTGACCTAGTACTCAATTCTACTAACCAAGGTACAAGATAATTTCAGAAGATGGTCAAGGAACATCAGTGACACACCCAACTGGAACAACCAAGCAAAGCAGCCGTCATTGAGCACTGCGTCAAATATAGTCAAGAACTGAAGTAGAATGAGACCAGCAGCATGGTGCAAATTAAAAGTTTCTGAGACAATGTAATTAAGGAATCTTATCAAAATAAAGATGTCAGAAACCTAATAAACAGGGATGGATGGTTCAGTTTAAACAAGGCTATATGTCCAGCACTCAATTTATTAAGACCTTAGCCATCACATCCACCAGAGTTGAGCACTGCTGAGAGTATTTGTGCTTCATGAAATATCCCTATCAGCTCTGAAAAATAAGAGAGCCTCAGTGATTGTAGTGGGCATCAGGAATCATACTCTGCTATAATTCACAGCATGAGACCAATAATATTTCACAGTCTGGTTGGAATACAGGCAGCAAGTACACATAACCACAAAACTCTCAGCACCTGAAGAAAATGGGTGGATCCGTTGTCAAAATATTGTGGATGAGATGGAAACTACAACTCAATCAGACTTTCAGGAACACACCATTAAGTTTAAGATCAATTTAAAAAACAGTCGTGTTATGGTCAGTACATTGCCATGTTTTTTTAGTGGGGCATTGCTTTGTAATTGTAAACAGATTCATTCAGCGAAATATTGAGAAATCACAATTATCATCCATGGAACAGGCAAGTAACTAACTTACATAAATTGATTGTTATGATCATTTATAACTCCCTGGTTCATTGCTATTTGACTTTTCGGTTCTTAACTGTACCAAACTGAATTCTGAAATGTTCAATTTGAATTCATTTTAACCATGACCAGGCTTCTAGAATACTGAGCAGGATCTCAGTAGAATCAGGATGTCTTTTCCCCCATTCTTCAAAATACAGCCTTGTACTTCCACCAATAGATGCTGTCTCCACTGGCCACCACAAAAATCAGAACCTGGTAAGTCTAAGATGTTTTCAGATGCCTTTCGCAGTTTTGAATGCAAGATCACATCGTTTCCCATCCACCACTCTTACAGATAAAATGCCATACGAATTTTGTTTGCACCTATGGTCTACGGGTAGCGTCTTTCATTCATAATCCAAACGTCTTCGGTCCCGGGTTTGAATCCCGGTGCTGCTTAAGTTTTGATTAATAGTCAGCACTGGCCGCCGAAGAAATCCGGCATAAGTAGTCACTCCTCATTCTGCCAATGGCCTTGTGAAAGAGGATGGAGGAGCAGACAGAGGTTCAGGGCACACTCTTGTCCTAGGGGTGAGAAACTGCCCCTAAAGGAGGAAGAATCAGCAATGCTTAATGGCATGAGGATACAGAAGGCAATGGAAACCACTGCATTAAAGACATGTATCGTGTATCCACAGGACATGTGGCCTGTAGCTGAAGAAGTGTCATGATGATCTCTCCACTGGCAAAAGATTCTGGAATAGTCCCCCACTTTGATCTCTGGGAGGGGACTGCCAAGGGGGATGCTACCTAGAGAAAAAGATTGAATAATCAATGGAAGGATAACATTCTACGAGCCAGGGTGTGGAATGTCAGAAACTTGAACATGGTAGGAAAACTATAAAATCTGAAAAGGGAAATGCAAAGGCTCAGTCTAGATATAGTAGGGGTCAGTGAAGTGTGAAGTGGAAAGAAGACAAGGATTTCTAGTCAGATGAGAATAGGGTAATATCAACAGCAGCAGAAAATGGTACCACAAGAGTAGAATTCGTAATGAATAGGAAGGTAGGGCAGAGAGTTTGTTACTGTGAACAGTTGAGTGATAGGGTTGTTCTTATCAGAATCAACAGCAAACCAACACTGACAACGATAGTTCAGGCATAAGTGCTGATGTCGCAAGCTGAAAAGGAAAGAGCTAGAGAAAGTGTATGAGGATATTGAAAGGGTAATACAGTATGTGAAGGGATATGAAAATCTAATAGTCATGGGAAACTGGAATGCAGTTTTAGGGGAAGGAGTAGAAGAAAAGGTTACTGGAGGATATGTGCTTGGGACAAGGAACAAGAGAGGAGAAAGACTAAACTGAGTTCTGTAACAAGTTTCAGATAGTTATAGCATATACTGTTTGAGAATTGCAAGAGGAGGAGGTATACTTGGAAAGCTGGGTGATATAGGAAGATTTTGATTAGATTACATCACAGTCAGACAAAGATTCCAAAATCAGATACTGGATTGTAAGGCGTACCCAGGAATGATGAGATATGGTTGAAGTTCTATATGACTATAGATACAGCAATAAGGAATAGCTCAGTAAGAAGTACAGTTGAAGAGGTATGGACATCTCTAAAAAGGGCCATCATAGAAGTTGGCAAAGAAAACATAGGTACAAGGAAAGTAACTGTGAAGAAACCGTGGGTAATAGAAGAAATACTTCAGCTGATCGATGAAAGGAGAAAGTATAAAATGTTCCGAGAATAACTCAGGAATACAGAACTACAAGTCACTGAGGAACAAAATAAATAGAAAGTGCAGGGAAGCTAAGACGTACTGGCTGCAGGAAAAACGTGAAGAAATCAAAAACAAAATGATTGTTGAAAGGACAGACTCAGCATACAGGAAAGTCAAAACAACCTTCCGTGACAGTAAAAAACAAAAAGCAAGGGTGATAACATTAAGAGTGCACAGGAATTCCACTGTTAAATGCAGAGAAGAGAGTGGATAGGTGGAAAGAGTACATTGAAAGCCTCTATCAGGGAAAGATTTGTCTGATGTTATAGAAGAAGAAACAGGAGTCATTTTAGAAGAGATAGGCAATCAAGTATTAGAATCAGAATTTAAAAGAGCTTTGGAGGACTTAAGATCAAATACGGCAGAAGGGATAGATAACATTCCATCAGAATTTCTAAAATCATTGAGGGAAGTGGCAACAAAACGACTATTCACATTGATGTGTAGAATGTATGAGTCCGACAACATACCATCCGACTTTCAGAAAAGCATCATCCGCACAATTCTGAAGACGGCAAGAGCTGTTAAGTGTGAGAATTACCACACAATCAGCTTAAGATCTGCTGAATGGAATGAACAGTTTAATGAGTACAGAGTATGGATTGAGAGTAAATTGAAGAAAGATGAAGGTAATGAGAAGTAGTATAAATGAGAACAGCGAGAAACTTAACATCAGGATTGATTGTCACGAAGTAGATGAAGTTAAGGAATTCTGATACCTAGGCAGTAAAATAATCAATGACAGACAGAGCAAGGAAGGCATCAAAAGCAGACTAGCAATGGCAAAAAGGGCATCCCTGGGCAAAAGAAGTCTACTAATATCAAATATCAGCTTTAATTTGAGGACGAGATTTCTGGGAATGTATGTCTGGAGTACAGCATTGTATGGTAGTCAAACATGGACTGTGGGAAAACTGGAACAGAAGACAATTTGAGATGTAGTGCTACAGACGAATGTTGAAAATTAGGTGGACTGATAAGGTAAGGAATGAGGAGGTTCTGTGCAGAATCGGAGAGGAGAGGAATACATGGAAAACACTGATAAGGAGAAGGAACAGGATGATAGGACATCTGATAAGAAATGAGGGAATGACTTCCATGGTACGAGATGGAGCTGCAGAGGGCAAAAACTGTAGAGGCAGACAAAGATTGGAATACATCCAGCAAATAATTGAGGACATAGGTTGCAAGTGCTACTCTGGGATGAAGAGGTTGGCACAGGAGAGGAATTCGTGGTGGGCTGCATCAAACCAGACAGAAGACTAATGAAAAAAAAGAATTTTGGTACAGGAGGAAGCCTTCCACAACCACATTTGAAAATTTTTTGACTGGAGTGCATTGGTTCACATCCCAAGACCCATCACAATAAGTGGGATAAGAAGTCACGGAGTTGACATTTGTAGGCTACTAACGGGCAATCAATGCTATTGATAGGAAAAGTTGCCACATAACTATCAGCAGGTATGAAAATTTCCTGCAGGATGAGAATTTTCCAAGTTCAGAGATAGAGGAAAGTAAGATCACCAACATTTAGGGCCGGACAACAAGAATTTCTTCATGACAACAACACTTCACATATGGAAGATGAAATTAAATCAGTAGACAATGATAATGAATGCTTTTATGGTTTTGACAGTTATCCAATGAAAACTAACATTCAAGATGAGGATCATCACAATTAAAAAAAAAAAATGATCCTATGGTTCATAAAGGTGTTACACTCTACAGCTAATCAAGGAACCAAAACCCAAGAAATGGCCTGATTGCCTTACTTAGTTCTTGCAAGAAGTACTTCTAAATGAAGTTATTGATGTCAAAGAGGCCTTGGAAAGGATAAATAAGGAAGACAGGAAAAATGCAAAAAAATTATTCTTTTCTCTAGTTCTCAATGACACACTTGACATATATATATATATATATATATATATAATGGAAGGAAACATTCCACGTGGGAAAAATTATATATAAAAACAAAGATGAGGTGACTTACCGAACAAAAGCACTGCCAGGTCGATAGACACACAAACAAACACAAACATACACACAAAATTCAAGCTTTCGCAACAAACTGTTGCCTCATCAGGAAAGAGGGAAGGAGAGGGGAAGACGAAAGGAAGTGGGTTTTAAGGGAGAGGGTAAGGAGTCATTCCAATCCCGGGAGCGGAAAGACTTACCTTAGGGGGAAAAAAGGACAGGTATACACTCGCACACACGCACATATCCATCCACACATACAGACACAAGCAGACATATTTAAAGACAAAGAGTTTGGGCAGAGATGTCAGTCGAGGCAGAAGTGTAGAGGCAAAGAAGTTGTTGAAAGACAGGTGAGGTATGAGTGGCGGCAACTTGAAATTAGCGGAGATTGAGGCCTGGCGGATGACGAGAAGAGAGGATATACTGAAGGGCAAGTTCCCATCTCCGGAGTTCGGATAGGTTGGTGTTGGTGGGAAGTATCCAGACAACCCGGACGGTGTAACACTGTGCCAAGATGTGCTGGCTGTGCACCAAGGCATGTTTAGCCACAGGGTGATCCTCATTACCAACAAACACTGTCTGCCTGTGTCCATTCATGCGAATGGACAGTTTGTTGCTGGTCATTCCCACATAGAATGCATCACAGTGTAGGCAGGTCAGTTGGTAAATCACGTGGGTGCTTTCACACGTGGCTCTGCCTCTGATCGTGTACACCTTCCGGGTTACAGGACTGGAGTAGGTGGTGGTGGGAGGGTGCATGGGACAGGTTTTGCATCGGGGGCGGTTACAAGGATAGGAGCCAGAGGGTAGGGAAGGTGGTTTGGGGATTTCATAGGGATGAACTAACAGGTTACGAAGGTTAGGTGGACGGCGGAAAGACACTCTTGGCGGAGTGGGGAGGATTTCATGAAGGATGGATCTCATTTCAGGGCAGGATTTGAGGAAGTCGTATCCCTGCTGGAGAGCCACATTCAGAGTCTGGTCCAGTCCCGGAAAGTATCCTGTCACAAGTGGGGCACTTTTGTGGTTCTTCTGTGGGGGATTCTGGGTTTGAGGGGACGAGGAAGTGGCTCTGGTTATTTGCTTCTGTACCAGGTCGGGAGGGTACTTGCGGGATGCGAAAGCTGTTTTCAGGTTGTTGGTGTAATGATTCAGGGATTCCGGACTGGAGCAGATTCGTTTGCCACGAAGACCTAGGCTGTAGGGAAGGGACCGTTTGATGTGGAATGGGTGGCAGCTGTCATAATGGAGGTACTGTTGCTTGTTGGTGGGTTTGATGTGGACGGACGTGTGAAGTTGGCCATTGGACAGGTGGAGGTCAACGTCAAGGAAAGTGGCATGGGATTTGGAGTAGGACCAGGTGAAACTGATGGAACCAAAGTAGTTGAGGTTGGAGAGGAAATTCTGGAGTTCTTCTTCACTGTGAGTCCAGATCATGAAGATGTCATCAATAAATCTGTACCAAACTTTGAGTTGGCAGACTTGGGTAACCAAGAAGGCTTCCTCTAAGCGACCCATGAATAGGTTGGCGTACGAGGGGGCCATCCTGGTGCCCATGGCTGTTCCCTTTAATTGTTGGTATGTCTGGCCCTCAAAAGTGAAGAAGTTGTGGGTCGGGATGAAGCTGGCTAGGTGATGAGGAAAGAGGTTTTAGGTAGGGTGGCAGGTGATCGGCGTGAAAGGAAATGCTCCATCGCAGCGAGGCCCTGGACGTGCGGAATATTTGTGTATAAGGACGTGGCATCAATGGTTACAAGGATGGTTTCCGGGGGTAACAGATTGGGTAAGGATTCCAGGCATTCAAGGAAGTGGTTGGTGTCCTTGATGAAGGATGGGAGACTGCATGTAATGGGTTGAACGTGTTGATCTACGTAGGCAGAGATACGTTCTGTGGGGGCTTGGTAACCAGCTACAATGGGGCGGCCGGGATGATTGGGTTTGTGGATTTTAGGAAGAAGGTAGAAGGTAGGGGTGCGGGGTGTCGGTGGGGTCAGGAGGTTGATGGAGTCAGGTGAAAGGTTTTGCAGGGGGCCTAAGGTTCTGAGGATTCCTTGAAGTTCCGCCTGGACATCGGGAATGGGGTTACCTTGGCAAACTTTGTATGTGGTGTTGTCTGAAAGCTGACGCAGTCCCTCAGCCACATACTCCCGACGATCAAGTACCACGGTCGTGGAACCCTTGTCCGCCGGAAGAATGACGATGGATCGGTCAGCCTTCAGATCACGGATAGCCTGGGCTTCAGCAGTGGTGATGTTGGGTGTAGGATTAAGGTTTTTTAAAAAGGATTGAGATGCAAGGCTGGAAGTCAGAAATTCCTGGAAGGTTTGGAGAGGGTGATTTTGAGGAAGAGGAGGTGTGTCCCGCTGTGACGGCGGACGGAACTGTTCCAGGCAGGGTTCAATTTGGATGGTGTCTTGAGGAGTCGGATCATTAGGAGTAGGATTAGGATCATTTTTCTTCGTGGCAAAGTGATACTTCCAGCAGAGAGTACGAGTGTAAAATCTTTGACGAGGGCTGTTTGGTGAATCTGGGAGTGGGGCTGAAGGTGAGTCCTTTGGATAGGACAGAGGTTTCGGATTGGGAGAGAGGTTTGGCGGAAAGGTTAACTACTGAATTAGGGTGTTGTGGTTCCAGATTGTGTTGATCGGAATTTTGAGGTTTTGGAGGGAGTGGAGCTGGAAGTGGGAGATCGAGTAGATGGGAGAGACTGGGTTTGTGTGCAATGAGAGGAGGTTGAGGTTTGCTGGAAAGGTTGTGAAGGGTGAGTGAGTTGCCTTTCCGGAGGTGGGAAACCAGGAGATTGTATAGTTTTTTGAGGTGGAGGGTGGCATGCTGTTCTAATTTACGGTTGGCCTGTAGGAGGATGCTCTGAACAGCCGGTGTGGATGTGGGAGAGGAAAGATTAAGGACTTTTATTAAGGATAGGAGTTGACGGGTGTGTTCATTGGCTGAGTTGATGTGTAGGTGAAGGATTAGGTGGGTGAGGGCAATGGATTGTTCAGTTTGGAACTGGTATAGGGACTGATGGAAGGAAGGGTTGCAGCCAGAGATGGGAACTTTGAGTGTGAGGCCTTTGGGGGTAATGCCAAATGTCAGACAAGCCTGAGAAAATAAAATATGCGAGCGTAATCTGGCTAGGGCGAAGGCATGTTTGCGGAGGGAATGTAAATAAAACTTAATGGGGTCATTGTGGGGGTGTTGTGAGGGTGACATGGTATTAGAAGGTGGAAAGTGTAACATGAGGTGAAATGAAGAAGAAAATAAAAATATATGGGGAGAGATAAAGGTGAACCGGAAAGAAACTGGAGATCTGGAATGAAAAAAGGCGAAAAGGTGTTGGTTACAGCTGGGCTATGTTGGACTTGGGTTGGTAGACAACGATGTGCATAAAGGTTAGGTGGTTGTGTTGCCGCCAAAACACGTTAAAGGACGGAGAAATTCGGGAAAATTTCGAAAAAACTGCGTGTAGTATATTAAAAGGAGTGGTATTGTGGTGGCAGATTATGAAAATGAGGCTAACAATTGTCTGACGAAGAAATAATGGCGTTAAAACCTGTGGGACGCGGCTAAAAATGATCAGTGATGTGGGAAAAACGGAAATGGAAATTCAACCAAATGGAAATTCAACCAAACAGCCCTCGTCAAAGATTTTACACTCGTACTCTCTGCTGGAAGTATCACTTTGCCACGAAGAAAAATGATCCTAATCCTACTCCTAATGATCCGACTCCTCAAGACACCATCCAAATTGAACCCTGCCTGGAACAGTTCCGTCCGCCGTCACAGCGGGACCCACCTCCTCTTCCTCAAAATCACCCTCTCCAAACCTTCCAGGAATTTCTGACTTCCAGCCTTGCATCTCAATCCTTCTTAAAAAACCTTAATCCTACACCCAACATCACCACTGCTGAAGCCCAGGCTATCCGTGATCTGAAGGCTGACCGATCCATCGTCATTCTTCCGGCGGACAAGGGTTCCACGACCGTGGTACTTGATCGTCGGGAGTATGTGGCTGAGGGACTGCGTCAGCTTTCAGACAACACCACATACAAAGTTTGCCAAGGTAACCCCATTCCCGATGTCCAGGCGGAACTTCAAGGAATCCTCAGAACCTTAGGCCCCCTGCAAAACCTTTCACCTGACTCCATCAACCTCCTGACCCCACCGACACCCCGCACCCCTACCTTCTACCTTCTTCCTAAAATCCACAAACCCAATCATCCCGGCCGCCCCATTGTAGCGGGTTACCAAGCCCCCACAGAATGTATCTCTGCCTACGTAGATCAACACGTTCAACCCATTACATGCAGTCTCCCATCCTTCATCAAGGACACCAACCACTTCCTTGAACGCCTGGAATCCTTACCCAATCTGTTACCCCCGGAAACCATCCTTGTAACCATTGATGCCACGTCCTTATACACAAATATTCCGCACGTCCAGGGCCTCGCTGCGATGGAGCATTTCCTTTCACGCCGATCACCTGCCACCCTACCTAAAACCTCTTTCCTCATCACCTTCGCCAGCTTCATCCTGACCCACAACTTCTTCACTTTTGAGGGCCAGACATACCAACAATTAAAGGGAACAGCCATGGGCACCAGGATGGCCCCCTCGTACGCCAACCTATTCATGGGTCGCTTAGAGGAAGCCTTCTTGGTTACCCAAGTCTGCCAACCCAAAGTTTGGTACAGATTTATTGATGACATCTTCATGATCTGGACTCACAGTGAAGAAGAACTCCAGAATTTCCTCTCCAACCTCAACTCCTTTGGTTCCATCAGTTTCACCTGGTCCTACTCCAAATCCCATGCCACTTTCCTTGACGTTGACCTCCACCTGTCCAATGGCCAACTTCACACGTCCGTCCACATCAAACCCACCAACAAGCAACAGTACCTCCATTATGACAGCTGCCACTCATTCCACATCAAACGGTCCCTTCTCTACAGCCTAGGTCTTCGTGGCAAATGAATCTGCTCCAGTCCGGAATCCATGAACCATTACACCAACAACCTGACAACAGCTTTCGCATCCCGCAAGTACCCTCCCGACCTGGTACAGAAGCAAATAACCAGAGCCACTTCCTCATCCTCTCAAACCCAGAATCCCCCACAGAAGAACCACAAAAGTGCCCCACTTGTGACAGGATACTTTCCGGGACTGGACCAGACTCTGAATGTGGCTCTCCAGCAGGGATACGACTTCCTCAAATCCTGCCCTGAAATGAGATCCATCCTTCATGAAATCCTCCCCACTCCACCAAGAGTGTCTTTCCGCCGTCCACCCAACCTTCGTAACCTGTTAATTCATCCCTATGAAATCCCCAAACCACCTTCCCTACCCTCTGGCTCCTATCCTTGTAACCGCCCCCGGTGTAAAACCTGTCCCATGCACCCTCCCACCACCACCTACTCCAGTCCTGTAACCCGGAAGGTGTACACGATCAAAGGCAGAGCCACATGTGAAAGCACCCACATGATTTACCAACTGACCTGCCTGCACTGTGATGCATTCTATGTGGGAATGACCAGCAACAAACTGTCCATTCGCATGAATGGACACAGGCAGACAGTGTTTGTTGGTAATGAGGATCACCCTGTGGCTAAACATGCCTTGGTGCATGGCCAGCACATCTTGGCACAGTGTTACACCATCCGGGTTATCTGGATACTTCCCACCAACACCAACCTATCCGAACTCCGGAGATGGGAACTTGCTCTTCAATATATTCTCTCTTCCCGTTACCCACCAGGCCTCAATCTCCGCTAATTTCAAGTTGCCGCCACTCATACCTCACCTGTCATTCAACATCATCTTTGCCTCTGCACTTCCGCCTCGACTGACATCTCTGCCCAAACTCTTTGTCTTTAAATATGTCTGCTTGTGTCTGTATATGTGTGGATGGATATGTGTGTGTGTGCGAGTGTATACCCGTCCATTTTTCCCCCTAAGGTAAGTCTTTCCGCTCCCGGGATTGGAATGACTCCTTACCCTCTCCCTTAAAACCCACTTCCTTTCGTCTTTCCCTCTCCTTCCCTCTTTCCTGGTGAGGCAACAGTTTGTTGCGAAAGCTTGAATTTTGTGTGTATGTATGTGTCTGTTTGTGCTTCTACACACACACACACACACACACACACACACACACACACACACACACACACACACACTTAATACCCGGCAGAAATCTAACCTGCATTTGGATCGGACTTTCTCAACTCTTGAGCAGAATGGTGTGCAGTATACTGCTGAATCCATTTTCAACAAGCTACCACTCGAATTCAAAAATCTTAGCAGTAATCCACGCACTTTCAAATCAAAACTGAAGAGTTTCCTCATGGGTCACTCCTTCTATTCCGTCGAGGAGTTCCTTGAAAAATTAAGCTGATTCTTGTTGTATTGTTGATTGTGTTTACTTTAATTTATGGATTGAATTTTTTTGGGTTCATAAACATTTTATTTTTATCTGTTATTACTTTTATGTTGTAATTGTGGTGTCACCGCCAGACACCACACTTGCTAGGTGGTAGCTTAAATCGGCCGCGGTCCACTAGTACATGTTGGACCCGCGTGTCGCCACTGTGTGATTGCAGACCGAGCGCCACCACAAGGCAGGTCTCGAGATACGGACGAGCACTCGACCCCAGTTGTACAACGACCTTGCTAGCGACTACACTGACGAAGCCTTTCACTCATTTGCCGAGAGACAGACAGAATAGCCTTCAGCTAAGTCCATGACTATGACCTAGCAAGGCGCCATTAACCGTATCTGAAGATAGTCTTATTTGTATTATCAAGAGCGACGTACCACAAGGATCGAATAAAGTTAAGTATTCGAGGAGCTGCATACTTTTCTTATTAGCATTCACTAATTATCCTGTTCCAGAATTCACGCCCGTTGGCTTTCGGCCTCCTCTATCTACAAGGTGTTGGCACATTTACCAACACATCATTGGCGACGATTTAACGGAAAGGGTCTTGTTGTTTCTAATTGCTTACATTTACTTGTGTCATGGCTTCGCCACGATCTCCAGATGTACTGTCCGAATTTTATCGCTTGCAGAATCAGCAGACGCAGGCGTTATTGGATGCCCTTGGACAGCTCGTCCAGGGTCAACGTGCCATTCAAACCGATGCGGCAGCCGCCGATTCACCACTACCGCAGCCACAACATGCAGTTGCACCACCTTTTAGGCCCTACGACCCAGACGTGGAATCGTGGACCGAGTGGTCCCGCCAGTTTGGATTTCATCTCGCCGCCTACAGAATTCAAGGTAACGAGCCGCAGCCTCATTTATTGTCGTGTGTAGGGGTGCAAACGTACCGTGTGATAGTGAAATTGTTTCCCCGACGCGACATAGCAACTCTGTCCTACGAAGAAATTTTGTCGGCATTGGACGCCTATTTCAAAGAAACAGTTAATATAGTTGCAAAAAGGTATACGTTTTTTCGTACAAAACGTACGGCCGGTCAAACTAATAGGGAGTGGGTTGCAACTTTGCAAGGCCTTACTAGGGATTGTGCCTTTGAATGTGACTGTGGCCTTCCTTATTCAGATACAATGGTACGTGATGCCATAGCACAGAACGTTTCTGATGTTCGCATACGGGAACAGATATTGAAACTAGTTAATCCCTCCCTTCAACAAGTGATAGATATATTGGATAGACAAGACACACTTGACTGTGCACAGGAATCTTTTGAAACTTCGCCAGCAGTGTGTAACATTAACCGGCCGGCCGGGCGCGCTGCGCGGCCCGGTCAACTGCCCTCGCGCACGTCAACGCAGCTGCCGCCACGCTCTAAACCAGGTGTGCCGCGCCAGCACACAAATGCAGTGAAATCATGCCCGCGGTGTGCTACTAGACATTCGCGTGAACATTGCCCGTCACGCCAAGCTATTTGCTTTTTCTGTAATAAGAAAGGACATGTTCAAAGTGTTTGCCAGAAAAAGCTCAGATCAGACAATCATAATCATTCCAGGCCTTTTGCTTCGCGCCGGAATCGAACCAAGGACACTCAAGCTCGTGAACCTTCGCCCATGGACATTCATGTAGTTCATTCCACCCCGTCCAGTGCCACTTTCTCTAACAGTGACTGTGTTCGTCCCACAAAAAGTGTGCGTCGACGTCGCCGGAAATCACGTCAATTAGCGAGTGATGCTGTACCAGTGTCTGTTCAAATTGCACGAGACAATCGCTCTTGTCGTCAGCAGGACAATAAACTTTTTGTAGATTTGGACTTTAATGGCAAGGTCATACCATTCCAGCTCGATACCGGAGCTGCAGTTTCATTGCTTAATCACGACACGTACAAACAACTGGGCAAACCTCCGTTGCGTGCCGCAAATGTTAAGCTCACTACATATTCAGGACAGCTCATCCCTGTGTTAGGACAGTGCACTCTTCTTGCAACATACAAGGGACAAATAAAACTTGTGTCATTTTACGTTCTTCGTTCTTCTACTGCAGTGAACTTGTTTGGTTTAGATTTATTTCAGTTGTTTAACATGTCTACTGTGAATCAGGTCCTATCAGTGAATCAGACTGTACCTTCAGACAGTGTTTCTCGTTGGTGTGAAGAATTTGCAGACATTTTTGCACCGGGCCTCGGTTGCGCTAAGAACTATGAAGCACACTTGGAACTGAAAGTAAACGCGCAACCGAAATTTTTCCGAGCGCGCAATGTTCCTCATGCATTGCGTGATGAGGTCGCAAGAACATTACACGATTTAGACTCACAAGGTGTGAATGTGCGCATTGTCTCTTCTATTTCAGCTCCGCTCCATCGCTTACGCCGTACAGGTGTTCCGTTCGTCTGGACGACGGAATGCGAACGTGCCTTTCGCCAGTTGAAATCGGCGTTGCTTTCCAATACTTGCCTTACGCCATTCGATCCCCAGAAACCCCTTTTGTTGATGGTAGATGCAATGGATTTCGGGATCGGTGCTGTGCTTGCGCACAAAGTTGGCTCGCATGATCGCCCTATTGCCTTTGCGTCCAAATTGCTCTCATCTGCGCAAAGAAATTATTCACAGATAGAGAAATAAGCTTTGGCTCTCGTGTTTGGTGTTACTAAGTTCCATGATTTCTTGTATGGTCGTCACTTTACCATCATCACAGACCACAAACCTTTGACGTCGCTTTTTCATCCGAACAAGCCTGTACCTCCGCGTACAGCGCAGAAATTCATTCGCTGGTCTATTTTCCTCTCGCAGTACCGCTACGATATCTTGTATCGGTCCACTGCTAAGCACGGAAACGCAGATGCGTTGTCCCGTTTGCCTGTTGCTGAGGATAAAGCAGTCGATTCTTCCGAACTTGCTTGCATGTTCATTGATGCGGAAACCGATGAAGTGGTCGAATCGTTTCCGATTGATTTTCGTCGTGTAGCTACAGCCACAGCTGCTGACCCTGTCCTTGCTACCGTTTTGCGTTTTGTTGCTACGCAATGGCCTTTGTCAAAGTCTCAGATCGAGGATCCGTTGGTTCGCAGATTTTTTGCTCATAAGGAGAGACTTTTTGTTCGACGTGGTGTTTTGTTTTTGCGTTCTGATAATGATCAGTCCAGAGTCGTGGTCCCACGTTCGTTACAGTCCTCTGTTTTACGGCTTCTTCACCAAGGACACTGGGGTATAGTGCGAACGAAGCAACTTGCTCGTCGGCACTGAACTTGGTTCGGAATCGATGCTGCGATTACGAATATGTGCTCTTCTTGCATGGCGTGTGGCGAACAACAATCCGCACCACCGCGGAAAGTCTTTGCATGGCCAAAAGCCACTTCCCCTTGGCAACGCTTGCACATCGATTTTGCTGGTCCATTCTGGAATGCTCGATGGTTGGTTCTGGTAGATGCCTTCAGTAATTTTCCTTTTGTTGTCCGGATGTCTTCCACGACGTCCTCTGCCACCATCCAAGCGTTGTCTGCTATTTTTTGCATTGAAGGTCTTCCGCAGACTATTGTTTCCGATAATGGCCCACAATTCATGTCCGCAGAATTTCAGTCATTCTGCCAGGCCAATGGTATTCAACATCTGACATCCGCGCCGTTTTCGCCTCAGTCAAACGGTGCCGCTGAACGATTGGTCCGGACTTTCAAGTCACAGATGTTGAAGTTGAAAGAGTCGCATTCTCGGGAGGACGTGTTGTTGCTCTTTTTGTCATCGTATCGCTCTCAGCCCCGAGATGGTCGCTCGCCGGCTGAGTTGCTCCATGGTCGTCCTCATCGAACCTTGATGTCTTTGCTGCATCCGCCGCATCAGGTTCCTGTGCAGCAGCAGACTCCTGCTTTTGCTCCAGGCGACGTTGTATTCTATCGCAACTTTCGCGGTTCACGGCATTGGCTCGCAGGGCGCATTCTTCGCTGCCTCGGCCGCGCGATGTATTTGGTTTTGGGGGCCTCTGGTGAGGTGCGTCAGCATCTCAATCAGCTGCGCCTCTGTCGTCGCACGGGTTCTGCCGCTCCCCGTCTGCTTTCAGCGATGGTGCCGTCCGGTCAGCGCCCTGGGGACCCATCTACTGGCTCGCCTCATCCCCAGGTGTTACCGACGATGCCTTCCATTTTGCCCCATGGCGACGCGCCGCTGCCGCCGCCTGTTTTCCCGCCGGCGCCGCCCGCATTCAACGCTTCGCTGCGGCCGCCAAGCGCCTCCCTGGGTCACGCGCCGCCGATCGCTTCCCGTGACCAGCCGTCCTCCGCCATGGAACTCTTGCCCGCTCCGGACCACATGGCATCTTCGCGCGTCGGGTACCCCGACGCAATGGAGGTCGACCCTTCGGCCCCTCTTGTCTCTTTACGGGCGCATACACCGCATGTTGACGTGCACCCTGGGCTAGGTATT
This sequence comes from Schistocerca americana, assembly GCF_021461395.2. NCBI lineage: Eukaryota > Metazoa > Arthropoda > Insecta > Orthoptera > Acrididae > Schistocerca > Schistocerca americana. Next base: position 159,077,379 of record NC_060123.1, read on the forward strand.
CAGGCGTTTCCTAGCTCCCCTCGGACCGAATGGCCGGGTGCGGGTGGCACAGCCTCGCCTGTTGTTAGGCTCCCCACCTCATCGCATACGTCAACATGGGGTCCTCCCCACGGCGGGCGGAAGCCTTATAACACGACCGTTCGCCGATTTGCGGGGGAGGAATGTGGTGTCACCGCCAGACACCACACTCGCTAGGTGGTAGCTTAAATCGGCTGCGGTCCACTAGTACATGTCGGACCCGCGTGTTGCCACTGTGTGATTGCAGACCGAGCACCACCACAAGGCAGGTCTCGAGATACGGACGAGCACTCGACCCCAGTTGTACGACGACTTTGCTAGCGACTACACTGACGAAGCCTTTCACTCATTTGCCGAGAGACAGTTAGAATAGCCTTCAGCTAAGTCCATGACTATGACCTAGCAAGGCGCCATTAACCGTATCTGAAGATAGTCTTATTTGTATTATCAACAGCGATGTACCACAAGGATCGAATAAAGTTAAGTATTCGAGGAGCTGCATACTTTTCTTATTAGCATTCACTAATTATCCTGTTCCAGAATTCACGCCCGTCTGCGTTAGATTTCGGCCTCCTCTATCTACAAGGTGTTGGCACATTTACCAACACATCAGTAATTTCATGTATTGATGCGTTCCATGACCTTGGAGATTTGCTTCTCAATTTGGTCCTACAGAACTTGATGTTTAAATGAAAATAAAAATAAGAAATTAGTGCTACTCTGGGGACACAAACCTCTCAAGGCTAAGTGGGTAATATCGATAAAGCCCGGGACTGACAGTACACCAGAAACATTTTTAAAGTACGTCTAGTGGTAAAAGGTCACTCTTGAGTTTAAGGTGTTAATTATCAGGAAACTTCCACACCAGTGGTCCAGCATGTATCCATTACAAATATCTGATCTACAGCAGCTCAAGGCAACCTGGAGATTGGTCATGTTGATATCACCACTGCCTATCTCTATGGAGATGCAATTGGATATATGTATGTCACTTAATGGGAAAATTTTTGCAGCTTCTGGAAAAGTATGGAGGCTGAAGAAATCTGTTTATGGACTTTTAATAGGCTATTTGGAACTGGAATAAAAAAATTGATGAGGTGCAAAGAAAACTGAAATTGATCAGATCAAACACTGATCCCTCTATCTATTTGGAGAGAGACTGAAACAGAGTAAGCTAGAACTATCCCAGCTGCTGTTATTCCACTCCTATTATAATAATTTTTTTCTAATTTTTCATTTTGAGTTTAGTCATACACATGTACATATGTAGTGTATGCCCAAAGTATGCTGACTATAATAATGTGTTTAGTTTTTTTGGAGACCATGCTGACTAAAATCAATGAATAATTGAAATTATGATGCCGGCATGTATTGATAGATTTTGAGTGAACTATCAACTGTTCTGGAAATATTAGTGCATACCCTTAGAAAGCTAGGAATCCAGACTTACAGTAACATCTTTTAATTTTTCAGGAACTAATTAACTTAATAGATAAGTGGTATTAAAGATCAGACACATCAAAAATTACTGTTGTCTTTAGTGCCACTGTACCTGTGTAATTCTCAAGTTTATCACTATACTTTGGTTGCAATAATTTTTCTGCACCAGATGACATACTCCAGTAATCAATTAAGGCATTAATTAAGAATTTGGTTAAATTATCATAATTACAGATATGGAAACTCTACTTGTATATAGGCAACCCAAAGTGTAGACACACGAAATAGTTTGTACTTTACTAACTCTTACTGTGTAGACGAAATTATTGCCTGAATGTACAGCTCAAAGATTCTCATACATTTTCCAAGATTTCTTTATGTCAGTTTATAAATATCCCTTCCAACCCACAAATCTTCAGTTCTGGGATAGATACACAATATTTCGATAATTGTAAATCACATGTGCAGTATGAAACTGACACCACTCTGTGTAGGGTGGATCTCGTGTACTAGTACTGAATTAACATCTCCGTGAATGTTCACACCAATTGTGTAGTAAAGTTGGTGCATAGAAAGTACTCACTAGCATTTCAATGAAAGTTAGCATTCATTCAAACCGAGTTCTTCAGTAAAACCATCATATCTCAAGCAATTCATTGTCTGTGTCACTTTTGTTGTTAACAACATGTCTCAGTTAAACTTCTAGGTGAAATTCTTTGGTTGTTGCAAAGATAAACTGTGTTTACCAGATTGTACTTTGTAATGTGTATTTTGACCTAAGGGGTGTTGAAGGGATTACCCACATTTCACCCCTTCTTTTGATGCCTCCCTGATGGGGGTCAGGACCACAAGAGCCAGCCTTTGAATCACACCATTTTCATATCGGTGGTTGAGGAATAAATTTCAGACACACAGCCATTCAGATCTGATATGGAAAGGTCTTTGGAGGTGATGTAAAATGCATCAGTGAAACTACACTTTTCTTTGGGGATTTGATTGTTACACATTTTGGAGTCAAAAACAGCAGTTCACTATGTGACCAGTAACAGGACAAAGTCAGCAGAGTTGAATGTTGTCGGGAACATTGCTCTGTTGCTCGTCACACTGTGAACTGTTGTTTTTGATGGCAAAATGTGTGACAATCAAATCCCTAACGAAAGGAGTAGTTTCATTGATGCACTTTACACCACTTCCAAAGACCTTTCCATATCAGATCTGAATGACTGTGTGTCTCAAATGTATTTCTCAACCATTGATATGAAAATGATGTGATTTGAAGGCTGGCTGTTGTGGTTCTGGCCCCATCAGGCAGGCATCAAAAGAAGGAGTGAAATGTGGGTAAGAGCGGGTATGATGACCTTTCCATCATGCGATACGTGTATGGTGGCACTGGGCAGAATTGTGGTGAAATTTGATGCTAGAGTGACACATTAATTCACCTTACACCTCACATATACTTCCGAGCTCTGGCCTTTTTTCTGCACATGTTGACACGTTGCTGTCGGAAGCATCGCCGAACCCAAGGGTGACGGTGAAGGGAACCATGCTTTTGCACCATTGCAGAGAAATGTTATAGGCACTTTGAGCCAAACTTATGCATCACAATGGAAGGCAATTACAGGATGTTGAAAAACTCATTGCCCCTTTTTTTTGCATAGTGTATCATGGAGATATGCATCAAACCAGTCTCTGGACTGAAGACCACAACAACAAGAACAACAACAACAACAACAACAACAAACTACCAAGAAGAAGGCTTGAACCAGGTTTATACCATCACAAGATGGGACCAAACTAGTCATTGATTTATATGTTGATGATGTGCTATTATTCTCAAATGACAGAGGTATTTTGAATCAAATCAAATTTTTTTTAAAGTCTTAGGACCAATGAACCAATGCCTAGGTATGGAAAGTACATGAAATCATGAAAAAGAAAAAAAAATGGAGCTTCCAAGAATCCCATGCCAGAAAAGTTCTGGAGAAATTTGGAATGAATGAAGCCAAGCCAGTGTCAAAATCACTAGAACTCTGTTTGAGCAATGAGGCAGTCAGATCAACTTGTATGAATGTACCTTATCAAGAGTCAAGTCTTCTCTGTACATCCTGTCTCCAGATCCGACATACACTTTGCTGTCAATAAACTCAACAGATATAATTAGTGTTTTAATAAGGGCTGTTAGTTGCTAGTAAAAAGAGTGTGTAGATACTTAAGGGGCTCCATGGGCCTCAAGCTACAATTTTTCTAGAGTTTGCAATAAACAAATAATGACCTTCAGTGATGCAGATTGGGGAAATAAAATCAGTGGCAGATACACTGTAATTGAGTCATGCATAAAGTATGAAATTCTTTAATTTTGTGGTCTAGTAGAAAACAAAAGCCTGTTGCACATTCTATTTGTGAAGCCGAATACAGTACATGAAATGGCACCACCTATTAAAGGTTTATTGTGATTAAGATAACTTACGTCTGAAGTAGATCCAAGTAGTCTCATTAAGCCACTTAATATACATTGTGGTAATAAAGGAACTATTCAGTTAGTCAAGAATCTAATGATAAATTCTAGATCCAAATATACTGACATAAGAAGGAATGTTTAATTAGGTGCTATTAACTTGCACATCTGACCTCTGAAGAAATGTTAGCTGATACTTTCACAAAATACTTAATGAAGCACATCCAGGAGGGGTAGGGGATAGGTGGTACTTAACCTTGGAGCTGGTTTGCTTGGGTATCATGGTCCCTGAGTGGTACACCACTGAGCTCCCACTTAGCATTTATTTTAATGTCTAAGCAAAAAGTACATACATCGATACTTGAACAACTGTTGTGTTAGGAAATACAAATAGTTTCAATTAAATATGTATTTGCATATAATTTTTTGTCTCAAGCAAATTCAGAGCACTTACACTTTTCTTAAAAAGGATTTGAGTCCACTAATTCCAGAGAGCTGTCTCAATTATATCTCCACATAGAAATTTCAAACTATTTTCCTTAATATTTTTATCTATCCTAAACAGTCATGGCTAACTAACAGTAAAATGAACAACATAAATTTAAAATAGATATCACTTGGCAAGATGGCCACGGCTGACTCAAATTCAGTTGAGCAAATTTAGTTAGTTGAAGAACACCAATATTTCACTCAGCCTAATGAGAGCAATGGTTGGAACCATTAATAACACCAATCTCTTCCAAAAATGGTAGTGACCCAAAATGTTAAACAGTCGATTAATTTTAGCAGAATGCAAGACATAATTTTACTGAGGGAACAGTCATGCTTAACTGGCAGTATCAGTAGATGAATATGCAAATTTTCTTTAAGCAAGGATGGCCGTGACAGGTCAGTAGAAACAGTTAACATAAATATTTAAAGGGAGATATAACATAGCATTAAGCAAGAGGGAGTTAGTGACCAACAGCTTAGTAAATTAAACAATACAAAGAATAATTTACTAAAAGAACGTCCGTGACTAACTGGCAGTATCAGTATATGAATCTGCAAGTTTCATTAAGCAAGGTAGATTGAAACTGACCATTAAAAAGACACAAAGGGATTACAGACATTGGCTGCAAGCAGGCATTGACTGAAAACAGGGGGGAAAGTTGAAAACTTGTGTCAGGCCAGAATTTGAACCCAGATCTCTGGCTTACTAGCAGATTCTCTGACCACTGAACCATCCAGATACAGTGGTGATTGCAACTGCACCGTCTACCCCTAGTGCACCCCCCCATTAGACTCAAATTCTCAACTTACCCACACATTACCAATGTACTGCCTCTTACCCATTATCCTCATCACTTGTGGCATTTCACCGATTCCCATATGAGTTAGAGCTGGTGTGCATCTCATCGGCTCTGAAGACATAACTGGCTGCCTCGCTGTTAAATTAAATGTTTAAAAGGAAATATATTATAGTACTAAGCAAGAAGGCATTATTAACCAACAGCTTAGTAACTTACACAATACAAGGCACAATTTCACTAAGAGAATAGCCATGACTGACTGGCAGTATCAGTATGCGAATGCACAAATTTTCATTGAGTAAGGATGACCAGGACTTATCAGTAGAAACAGTTAAATTAAATTAAAAAAAAGCATAGTATTAAGCATGTGGGCATTATTAAGCAACATCTAAGTACGTTGAACAATGTAACGCACAATTTTACTGAGAGAATGGCCGTCACTAACTGGCATTATAAGTATATAAATATACAAATTTTCATTAAGCAAGGAACAGCCATGAATGACCAGTAAAAACTGTTAGATTAAATATTTTAAAAGGAAATATAAAATAGTGTTAAACAACCTTAGTTACTGACCAATGACTAAGTAAATGAAACTGCTTCAGAAAAATAGCACTCACTAGCTAATGCCAAACACACAACAATTTTAGGGAATTAAGATTGGAGTATCCTTTAAGCAACAACAGCTGGAACAAACTGTCAGTTAGACAAAGCAGGAAATGTTACAATTTACTTACTGAACAAACAGCCATGATAAACCATGGATGAACAATTACTATTGCCACTGAGGGTGGTAGATTCAATGCCTGTCAAGGTGAAACAATTATATGAATGTGTGGTGTCTGTCTTTTCAGACACCTTCAGCACAGATGCAGAGTATGTTTGGCCTCCTGTGAGAAGAACAAAGTAGTATTCATGGAGGACACGAATGGGGACTACGGATAGGTGGTGCTAAGTGGGAACATGGGTCAGCTGGGAGGCATGTTGAGATAATCTATGCAATCACGATAAACACTGTACCTGGATGGCACAGTGGTTGGTGCAACTGCCTACTAAGCAGGAGATCCCAGGTTCGAATCCTGTTTTCACACACATTTTTACTTGGTGCCACTTGTTCTACATGAAGTCCCAATTCAACTGACAGCAATAGTTCCATTCCTTTCCTTTCTCTCCTTTCCACCTTCCATTTGTATCTGGTCTTTCAGACAGATCCAAAAGAACAGACACCATGCATTCATAGATTTCATAACAATAAGTTTTACATTCTAGTGTTGCTCTTCATAGCTTACCCACTGGATCAGAGTGCAAATCTGAAAGTATCCATATGACACGCGAACAAGAAGTTGAACTTAGTCCTTTCAAAGTGTTCAGAATACAATGCAATTGGATATTTGTGTGCGAGTGTAGTGTTTCACTAGGATATGATAACGTACAACCAGTGACAGCCCAGCACTTACAAGAGTACATCCATGAACGTAGCACTCTAAAGACGAAAAGTTCAAAAGGAATAAATGCAACTTATTTTTTATGTGCCATGCATTGCTTGATATTTCCTCCACTCATTCCACTGTTTGCATTCCACCCACGATTTTCAAATGGATCAAATGGCTCTAAGAACTATGGGACTTAACATCTGAGGTCATCAGTCCCCTAGACTTATAACTACTTAAACCTCACTAACCGAAGGACATCACACACATCCATGCCTGAGGCAGGATCCGAACCTGCGACCATAGCAGCAGTGCAGTTCCGGACTGAAGCGCCTAGAACCGCTCGGCCACAGCAGCCGGCCCAGGATTTTCCGTTATCATATTAATCATGCATATCTCATTATTTTCTGGTTTTATTTGTGTAGATAATTCTTTTTCAGGTGTACAACAGTTAAATTATTGATTCTACCAGATTGAATAGAAACAACTAACACCCTTCAGATCATTTCTAAGACAATACAGCAAAGTCCTTGAAATTTTTAACTTCAAATATCATTTGCATAGAAGTCTACAATGAAGCAGAGTAAGTTGGAATCTTCCAGCAGCTCTCAGTGCAAAACTTTTAATAATAACTTTTTTCTTTTTTTACTTATTTTTCAGTTTATGTACGTTTTCTATGTAATATACATGTGGTGGGTGCTCAAATACAGGGTTATTACAAATGATTGAAGCGATTTCGCAGCTCTACAATAACTTTATTATTTGAGATATTTTCAAAATGCTTTGCACACACATACAAAAACTCAAAAAGTTTTTTTAGGCATTCACAAATGTTCAATATGTGCCCCTTTAGTGATTCGGCAGACATCAAGCCGATAATCAAGTTCCTCCCACACTCGGCGCAGCATGTCCCCATTAATGAGTTCGAAAGCATCGTTGATGTGAGCTCGCAGTTCTGGCACGTTTCTTGGTAGAGGAGGTTTAAACACTGAATCTTTCACATAACCCCACAGAAAGAAATCGCATGGGGTTAAGTTGGGAGAGTGTGGAGGCCATGACATGAATTGCTGATCATGATCTCCACCACGACCGATCCATCGGTTTTCCAATCTCCTGTTTAAGAAATGCTGAACATCATGATGGAAGTGCGGTGGAGCACCATCCTGTTGAAAGATGAAGTCGGCGCTGTCGGTCTCCAGTTGTGGCATGAGCCAATTTTCCAGCATGTCCAGATACACGTGTCCTGTAACGTTTTTTTCGCAGAAGAAAAAGGGGCCGTAAACTTTAAACCGTGAGATTGCACAAAACACGTTAACTTTTGGTGAATTGTGAATTTGCTGCACGAATGCGTGAGGATTCTCTACCGCCCAGATTCGCACATTGTGTCTGTTCACTTCACCATTAAGAAAAAATGTTGCTTCATCACTGAAAACAAGTTTCGCACTGAACGCATCCTCTTCCATGAGCTGTTGCAACTGCACCGAAAATTCAAAGCGTTTGACTTTGTCATCGGGTGTCAGGGATTGTAGCAATTGTAAACGGCAAGGCTTCTGCTTTAGCCTTTTCCGTGAGATTTTCCAAACCGTCGGCTGTGGTACGTTTAGCTCCTTGTTTGCTTTATTCGTCGACTTCCGCGGGCTACGCGTGAAACTTGCCCGCACGCGTTCAACCGTTTCTTCGCTCACTGCAGGCCGACCCATTGATTTCCCCTTACAGAGGCATCCAGAAGCTTTAAACTGCGCATACCATTGCCGAATGGAGTTAGCAGTTGGTGGATCTTTGTTGAACTTCGTCCTGAAGTGTCGTTGCACTGTTACGACTGACTGATGTGAGTGCATTTCAAGCACGACATACGCTTTCTCGGCTCTTATCGCCATTTTGTCTCACTGCGCTCTGGCGGCAGAAACCTGAAGTGCGGCTTCAGCCGGACAAAACTTTATGAGTTTTTCTACGTATCTGTAGTGTGTCGTGGCCATATGTCAATGAATGGAGCTACAATGAATTTATGGAATCGCTTCAATCATTTGTAATAGCCCTGTATTTCAGAGCCTGAAATCAAACAATGGAAAATCCAGGATAGAATAATGACAATATTATGAAAAGGATCGATTGCTACTCACAATATAGCGGAGACGTTGAGTCACAGATAGGCACAACAAAGACTGTCAAACAACTAAGCTTTTTGCCAAAAGGCCTTCTTCAGAATTGGACAAAACACACACTCTCACTCACACACGCAGACACACACACACACACACACACACACACACACACACACACACACACACACAAAAAATCACTGTCTCAATTGACAGTCTCTATTGAGCCTATCTGCAAACCAACATCTCTGCTGTATGGTAAGTAGCAACCTATCCTATTCATAATATTGTCAAAGCCTTAACTGTGTTTTTCCCTGCTTGAATTCATTATGCAAATGATAAGTTTTAATGGATCTAATTTTACTGAAAACCTGGCTAATCAAAGGATATGAATCATTGAACTTTTTATTACAGATGACACTGCAATTTTCATGTGAACTAATATGTGTTTATGGACACAGTGACATCACCCACTAGAAAGACTGGTTTTCCAATGTTTCGGTAATATGTTTCAATTTCTGTGAAACTAATTAACTTTTGAGATACCTAACATTAAAGTTTGTGACCACCTACACATTCCATTGCAGGTTTTGCCCCTGTCCTTGTTAAATTCCAACCTTTGCCATTATACTTTTGTTGGTCTGCTTTATACAAGAGTTCACATGATTAAGCTGTTAATTAAGATTTTTGCATAATTTTCAATATGGTGCTTGTATGTGTAAATGGGATATTGCCAATATGAAGGCATAAAATGGTTTCATAATCATTTCTAAATTCCTAAACAACTGCATATTGCACTAACCAAGTTACTATTAATGCTTATAGTTCATAATAAACAGAAAAATCTAACCTAGCCATTTTTCAAATGACTGTATAGTTTTGGAGATGCAGTGCATTCACAGGCTAGTCTTCACACAGTCATACACCAACCAACATTTTCAGTCTAGGACCAGCAAGCATTCACCCAACACCCAGGCAGGATTTTGAGAAACCATGGCTAATCTTGGTTGTGTTAAAGTCAATTCTTGCGTTCACAACTGATCTTTACATACAATGTTTCTATGTAGAAAAGTTATGGCTCACTGTTAATATAACAATTTCATGTTTCTGAAGTTCGTATTGAACATGTTTATGGGAATCTTTTGACTGTGTACATATGAATGACTCATACGTGTAGGTTATATGATGTACTTTTCTTAAGTATTGACTATATTAATTCTTTTGAATTGATGCAAATTGTTTACTTCAGACTGGTATTGTGTTCTGCACTTTATATTTACTCATCTTGGTGACTGTCTCAAAAATTAGAGTTTGTGGACCATTTACCGTGTTCTTCAAATATTACATCTAAAAATGACTGTAGTTTCTGACAGTGCTTATGTTATTAATGCCACATTGGTGTGTAGTGAAGTGCAGAGGCTTGCATAAAAACATTTGATGTAAAACTGAATCTGGTCATCATAATCTTTGTGGTGGTAATAATTGTGAAAATACAACACATCACATGGGAATATGTGTGATATACATTATCTGCACAATTTATAGAAATCAATTGACAGCTATTCTACAAGACTTTGATCATTGAGGCTCCGAGGGATTAATGAACAATGCAGGCAGGCACCAGTGCAACATCAGGAGAGATCAGGTGATTAAATACCAAGACTCTCTATGTAGATTATAGCAAACCCTATTAAGTCTAACTCAAATATTATTTATGTGAAAGTCTACATGAAGTAGAGAACAGGTGTTAAAATCAATGACAGTGGCTTTGTTAAGAAATAAGGAAAAACAGTATAACAACAATCATTGTGTGCAAAGAATTATAGAAAGTTTTATTCCACTGTTTCCATCAGCAGGTATTATCAGAGAACATATATCTGGATTGCAGAATCCTTGACATCAGACAATACGGCTTGCTTAAAGAACAACAAAATAGGTTTTTTTTTTCTTGAAATAATATGAACATTGAAATGTTGAGTTTTATGCCCGAGCTACCTACATGACAAATGATTACAGCAACTTATTGCCTCTGAGGTCACAGCACAAATGTATGCTCAACCTTAAAGGCTGAAAAAACAATGATGTTTAGATAGCACATATCCACATAGTATGAAATTAAATTACATGTTTAACATTTATATACATCACAGCCAAAGTTCTGAAATTATTGACCATTAGAGGTTGCAGCTGCAAAACTATAATATAAATTATGAAATTATCTTGGGCTTCCATCCAGGTGGCTGCATCAAAATGCCCCACACATACATGTCCAAATGTTCCATGCAGCATTGCGAGATGCAGCACTGTGTTTGTCCGAAGTACTGGCAGTACCACTTGCAAAGCATGCTGCATACACTGGGTATTTTCAGTTTCAGTTTGTCCTTTACTAAATCAAGCATAGTTTTTGTTTCTTGTGGTGACAAATATGGTCTCAGTGTTGTTTTTCTGACAATTCTCACAATCTTTATTAAGGGAGGTCTAATACAGAGGATAAAGGTGGGTTTCTCTTCATCCTCCTCTACCCCTTTTTTCATTTTCTTCAACCCACATCTGAACTGCACTTCAGTGCATCCATTTTGACGAAACACATCCCTAAGGTGTTACATTCATTGTCACAAATGGCCTGTGCCCTGTGCAATGGAGTTGTTTGAGCATGTACTACTGTGTTGGATGATGACAGCTTGATACATGAAGATACTGATATGTATTGGTCTTCTTCTTGTAGACTGCTTTTCTTATTATTAGAATGTCCAAAAATGGAAGACTTTCATTTTGTTCTAGCTCCACTGTGAACTCGTATGTTTTGGTGGACACTTTTCAGATGGTCCAGGAACTTATTCAGGGTCTCTCTGCCATATTTCTACAGAGTGAAAATGTCATCTGTGTAACGGATAAAAGTATTTAACACCCAGCACCAATGATAATGAGAAAACAACAACTTTGCTTTACAAGTCAGCTCTAATGAAAAAAGATAAGAAGCAGCTCTATCCAGTACCTCCACACTTGTATTGACTGCTTAAGTTCTTAAAGAAGGTTTACCACTGTGTCCTATAGTGAACATTAATAATGCACCCACATATGGAGTGGCCAAGTATCTAGCCTCACTTCTGAAACCCATAGTGGGACTCTCCAGTCTCTGAGTGAAGAACTTGGCTGATTTTGTGGCCTTCCTGGAAGAGATGTCGCTACAGAAGGCTGATCTCCTGGTGAGCTTTGATGTGACATCTCTTTTCACATGAGTACCACTTCAAGATGCCTTGGTACTCTTAACAGATCATTTTGAGCCCAAAACAGTGAAGCAGTTTAAACATATACCAATCACGATCTACTTCATATGCAGTGGGGAATTTTATGAATAGGCTGACAGAGTAGACATGGGCTCACCTCTTGCCTCTGAGACAGCCAGTCTCCACATGGAACATTGTGAATAGATGGCACTAAAACCTGCATGGCTAAACTTATTAAATTATGTAGGTCACAGTTTTATTGTGTGGGAACATGGCGGAGAGGCTTGAACAAGTTCTTGAACTATATGAACAGCATTCATCAAAATATACAGTTCACAATGGAGCTAGAACTCAATGGGTGAATTCCATTTTTAGATATTTTAATAATAAGACAAGCGGATGTACATGAAGTATACAGATAGAAGCCCCACACAGATCTGTACCTTCATGCAAAGACTTGTCATCATTTGGTGCAGCAGTACACTGTTCTAACCACTCTAGCACACAAGGCACATGCCATATATGACAACGGCAGCCTTTCAGCTGGGTACAGCGAAGTGGAGATTAGATGTGCACTGAAGAAAATGAATGGTGCAGTCTCTGCAAAATAGAAGAAAATAAAGAGGTAGAAAAACTTGCTTTATCCTCTACATTGGGCCTCTCTCAGAAAATTGTGAGAAATCTTTGGAAAAAAACAACTCAAGGCCATCTTTTGACTACCATGAAAAATGCAGGATATGCTTGGATCAGTAAAACTAAAACTACAAATATCTGGTATATGCAGCATTCCTTGCGATTATGGTCACAAGTACACTGGGCAAACACAGCACTGCATCTTGCAAAGCTGCATGGAACATATTAGATGTATACATCTGGTGTATAAAGATGAATCAGCAGTGGCAGACAATAGCCTCAATGAGGGATGTACTTTTGAATTTAAGTAAAACAAAAATGTTGTGATGAGCTAGCGGCTTTTGGGAGAGTATCATCAAAGAATCCACTGAGATAAGGTCCAATGGAAACACAAGGATGAGGGTTATCACCTAAGTTCACCATGGAACCCTGTATTAGCAGCTTTACACCAAGAATGCATCCAGTTGTTGATGCTTCATGAGTCTGGGTGAGACTGAAACCTATGTATGGGAAAAGGGGTAGGGAGAATCAGTCGCCACTCAGGGATATATATATACGAGATGCCCACACAATCTCGACACTTCTCCAGAAGATGAGAGTGACACTCACTGAAACATCACAGAATTTCAACTCGTCCATCTGGACAGAAGCCGGAGATGATTTCATCAGCAGTATACGCCACAAAGTCCAAGTCCACATTCAAATATAATATAAATGGCGTATATCTGCAATAACCTAATACACCCCCCTCCCTCTCCCAAAAAAAGTCTCCCCATTGTACAAATGAAACATGAATTATCTTGAGCATTACATATTTTTTAAAAAAAAAAAAAAAAACAGCAAGTCCTTATTATTACTCCATTTACAAACGGTAGAATTTTTTGTCTTAAACACTAATAGTAATGTCAACGTGCTACTATATATTTGCATTATCATTAACAATCTATGAATAATTCTCTCATGCTGCCATATACATATTAATTTCTTAAATTACATTCAACAGTAGGAAGGCTCCATACACTATTCACTACCTCCTTTATTGTATAGGCACTGTTCACTGTATCTCAAACGATATATTGGTGAATAATCTTACAGTACACTATGACAACAAACATAACTTCAGGAACACCAATATTTATTACACAAATGATGGTCTACCTTTTTATAAAGACAACAAAAGATTATTATAATTATTAACTTTGGAGCTTTTGTTGGTTTCTACAGGAAGGATAAGGCTATAAAAGTAGCTGGTATGGCAGAACAGAACAGAATGAGAGCCGTAAAAGACTGCTGTAATTCTGTGATCAACATACGATGATGATAAAATTGTTCATCAAAGTTCCAAAATTGAAGACAGTATATGTGTACAACTACTGGTAACCTCAGCAAGGTACAGAGATGTTCCATTTTAGGCAGGGAATGTTATGAAGTCAAGTACCATCAAGCCATAGGTATCTGGATCCAGATCTGGACAGTTGTGGCTAAGGATAGTATGAGGCTCAAGAAAATCAGAAAATCATTAAGAGTATACGGAAAACAGAAATTCCATATAATTAAGAAATCACACATAACTTAAGATGACATAACTGCAATTTGAACCAGATAAAGTATGGGAGTTTAAAGGCTGTAGATGAGGTAATAGACAAGACAAAGCTGCAGCCAAGAAAATCTTGGTTGACATAAAGAGATACTGCATCTTATACAGACCAGAAAAAAACCTAAGCAGAATATTCTGAAATCTTACATGAGAATTACTAAATCTTATTTAATATATGTACACATAAGCAACTGAAAAGCGGGCACCTGGTATTGCAGAGGATACCCTAAATATGGCATTCTTCAAAGTAAAGTAATAACAAGATTTACAAAGGAAAAGAAAAAAAAATAATGGAATCTACCAACTGACAGTAAAGAAATGTGCATGCTGGAAAAAATCCACACAAGATATGTATAATGATTAGGAAATCATTAAAGCTCAGGAAACTTTCCACTTTCAAAAAAGATGGATTTGAACAAGTTCTGCACAATATGATGGCTGCAATAGTAATGGATATCAATGACATAGGATAAGAATTTCTGAAAATAAGGAGATTGAGAAGTGATTAATCCCTTGTTCAAAACAACAGTAGTAATTATAAAACAATAGCTCTATTATTTGAATATAATAGAGGGAAACATTCCACACGGGAAAAATATATCTAAAAACAAAGATTCTGTAACTTACCAAACGAAAGCGTTGGTACATTGATAGAAACAATAATAAACACAAACACACACAAACAAATTTCAAGCTTTCGCAACCTACGGTTGCTTCATCAGGACCTTCCCTCTTGCAAAAGCTTGAAATTTGTTTGTGTGTGTTTGTGTTTGTTATTGTTTCTATCAACGTACCAACGCTTTCGTTTGGTAAGTTACTAACTCTATTATTTTATACACCAAAGGCATTGCTATGTAATAAATGTAATAATGAACCAAAAAAAGGTAAATTTTGCTTAAAGAACGATGGATTTGATTTGGCATGAGAACTGTGACAGCCATTATAATCATTGTGGATAATACTAGAGAGTGGACAGGCAACGAAAAGAAAGACTTTTGCAGTTTTTTATTGATTTGCAAAAGAACTTTAATGTGCTATACTGGAACTGACATTCAACCCTAGGTGGAGAATGAGAATTGATGAGAATGATAGAAGGTTCACCAGGGAACTACACAGGAAGCAGAAGACATAACTATTTAAGGAAGAACTACATTCAGGAAAGAAATAAGATAAAATTGCCCCCTTTCACCATACTTGATCAACATGTTTACTGAAGAGAGTATTAACGTCTTAAAAGTGAAAACAAAGGGAATTAAAATAAATGAAGAAACTTTCTATTGCATGTGACTCGATGAAAATATTGCTTTAGTGGCACATTCAGAAAAATATAGGAACAGAATGCTGAAAACATTCACACCTGCAGTGAGTTAACAAATCACTACAAATGTGGTACTTAGATAATCAGCAAGTGGACAAGTTAAAAAAGTTTTACTGTTTAGGGAGCACAAATTCTGATGATAAAAAATGTGTTGTGGAAATTGTGGGTAACTACTGCCAGATGTGCATCCCAAGTGAAGGAATGTCTCTTAATGAGAGTATACATCAACATCAAGGCAAAGAAAGTGTTTGGAATTTTCTTACTTGAGATGTGAGAGCTAGTCAATGAGTAGATTAGATAAACAGAGGCTAGAAGCAATGGAAGTATGAATATGAATGAAGCTCATCATGATGAGCTGAATTCATGTTAAAGCCTATTAGGAAACTTTGAAGTGACATATGAGATTAAGTGATATTGCTGCAATGATACAGCTAAGCCTTTAGAAAATAATTATCATGAGAATTATGTAATATATATTCTGTACTCAGGAGATGGAAACTTTCATCACATTGCAAAATGAAATACATTGAAAAACAAAGTAGTGTATAGGTAGCAGCTCTTCTCTGATGTGCATCTGTCTAGTTTATTCATATGAGCTGCAACAAACAAGTAGGACATCACTTCATCAGGCTACTTCACAGAAAACAGTGTAATACATACTTATTTTTCTACTTATTTATCCATAACAATAATACACAATAAACTCTGGCTTCACAAAATAAAAAACTATATAAGTTTAAAATTCATATAAATCAGGAGTATCAAAATCTCCATACAATTTAACTGGGACTAAAATGATACCATACTTGACAACATACACTTTCAGTGAAAATTTATTTGTTTAATTGCCAAACCTGAGCAAAGGTAGACATGCTTTTTGCCTGAGTTTTTTCTTTCTTTACTTAAGCTTAACTTTCTCACATAAACAGTCATTCTGCCACACACACACACACACACACACACACACACACACACACACAATATATATGTGACTGTTTCTCAGTATCTCCTTAAACTTTATAAGGAAGTTACTGACAACATAGAGAAGAATATGAAGTCACAGAGAAAACTATGTAATTGCTTATATACAAATGGTACCTGAGTGCTGGGAAACATTGTAATATACAGTTTTTATTGCTTGAATTTTATTGCCTATAAAGTTGTATTAATGACATGACTTTTTGCCAAAAAGAGTGAATATTCTACAGTGAGATAGTATATGGAATTTAATATTTACATCATTAGATTATTCACAGATTTCGAGACTGACTATGTGCCAAAATAATGTCATACAAAGCAATATAGCAACAAGATTAATTTGTCTGGTGTTATAAACAGTGTGAGACATACCAATAAAAACAATAAAAAATAATACTTTAGGCATATATGCCATACTGGGAATATTTTACCTTCTTTGTTATGGAATGAATTGAAATAAAATATCAATATCTTTCATTTACAAACCAGTTATCATTTCAGCTTTATTTTTAGAAAATCAGTCTTTCATCACTTTATATTCGCAGTTATTTCCTGATTATCACCAACACTATCTGACTGGAAAGATACAATTTTACATTCTGTTGTCATAAAGTTATAAGGCAGTTTATTTATGAGTTACACCAAAATGTAACAGGACATGACATGACACTGCTACATTATTCATTTTTTTAGTATTAGAATAACAAACAACACAATAGGAGTTAAAACATATTTTACCAAGGAAAACAAAGTCCAGAGCTTATATTTTTTTCTCAAAATGTATTACTGAATGTAGATACATGTATGAGTATATACTCACTACAAATTTATTGGAATTTGGCTTTCCACACGCCAATCAATATTTTTATGGATAATAGTTCATAGAAGTTGGCATTACCCACTTACATTACTATATATTGTAGATTAATTTTATGCATAGTAATTACATAATTGTTGGATTTAATGAAGTAAAGGAATGTATTGCAGATTTTGCAACAGCAATGTAGACACCACTGTAACAAATGTGATTTTTTAATGTGATGTTTAGTATCCCACAGACCAAATGAATATAAGTGTCATGTACAAATCCAAATACTAATAACAGTCATAGGAAATGAAGGTGGTGATTCCTCCATGGCTACTCCCATGGAGAAATAGATTGTGGAATGTTATTTCCTTTCCATTCTCTCAGCTGTCGTTCTCAAATACCTTACTATAACTACATTTTCAGTAAAGCTCTAGACTACATTTATCCAAAACCTTTCTTCGCTTCTGAACACAGGTGCATGTAAGTGACCCCCCCCTCCCCCCCCCAGAAAAAAAAAAAAAAAAAAAAAAAAAAAAAAAAAAAAAATCCCCCATCGCCACACACACCCACTGTGCTGGCACTTTCAAAAACTTGTTGCATCTTTCTTACTGATGGCAAATATAACATAACTGGATGCACTCTATGTGACAATATTGCTATTAGTTGAGCAAGTATCTGCATTTCTTTTATGGATTGATTATTTCTAAGAACGCCTTTGGTACTTTTCCTTTCTGACTGCCTCGCTCTCCCATGAAATAATCTGTTTCATCAACAGAAATTTCACAAATAGTGATCACCTGAAAACAGAAAAACAAACATTTTTGACAGTGTAATTGATGGTCATGGTTGGGGCAGTACAAAACAGTAGTAGTTTTTATCACCAAGCATCATTGCCAATAGGTTGACACACTAAGTTTTGTACTTGAACTGTTAATTTGTACAACAACTTAAGTCTACATTTCCAAGGTTTTGGGTTATGGGCACAGCAATGTTCCAATACCCAATTCACATTGCTTAATACCAAAATGACTTTAGTCCGTAACTTCTCTACATTATTTACAGTAACAGAACATTCGTGTTTACCAGCAAAACAGCCTTAGTCCAGGACATAAGTTGGTAAAAGGTCTATATTACTTTTGTTTGTGTGGTAGACCTGTGATACATATTCTGAAAACAAAAAAGCCATCTAATAGCAGTGCTTTATGTATTGGTTTAATTAGAAATGAAGAAAATAATGACCAAACAAGGAGGAAAGGACTCGAAAGGGGTGCAGAATACAAGACAGCTACAATAAAATGTGCTAAGATTAAAGGGTTGGAGCATGTAACTCATATGGGGAAGTTAGTTTCACCTACACAAACATGACCTGCTTGCAGATAATCTCTTTGGATTTAATTTTGTTTCACAATGTTGTTGTACACAGTATTCCTGTACACATCACTGTAGTTTACCGCGACTGGTAATCATATTAATAATTGTTTATAAACATTTGTAAAGCAGGAAATAATGTTTCAATTTGATTTCTTAAAATTTATTGTTAGAAGCAGTTAATTACATGAAATATTTTGAAATTAAAAATGAACAAGATATGTTCTTACAGGGACAAATTGTAAAAATTGCCATAAAAAGATGAAGAGGAAAGGAAGATGAGCCTGGTACTAGGGCAGCTATATTCAAGTATTATGTTAAAGATTCAGACAAGGGCATAGAAGTATGTAAGAAAGCCTTCCCCAGTGTTTATTGTGTTACCAAATCCAGGATAAAGAGATTGTGTAAGTTGCCACTTAGTGGAAAGTCTCCTAAAGACCAACGTGGAAAACATAAACCAGGAAACACAAAAGAGGCTGATATACTTCATTCTCGTATTGTGCCATTTCTAACTAAACAAACCCAGTAAGGAAACACAGATGTTTTCTACATAAACAGTGAACTAACTGTAAAAATAACACATGAAATGTTTCTTGTCAAATATCTTGATAGCAATGTGTTTTAACACTATTATTACAGATATTTCAATGACCATTTCCTTTTGAGATTTGTTAGGCCCAGCGCAGACACATGCATTAAGTGTGAAGAACTGAATGTTAAAGTGAACAGCAATGCACTTTATGATCAATCTAAATGTGTTGCTGCAGCAGAACTCATAGTTCACAAATGTCGCAGCAAAAAGTTCTACAAAACACTGGAAGATGCACCCAAGTTATGCACTGAGAGAGAGGATTTCCCTTGCTTTAACATTTGACTGCATGCAAAATGTTTGCTTGCCTAAAATACCACTTCAGAACATGTATTATTATTGTCAACTAACAGTTCCACTTTTCTCTGGGCGTAACATGAAAACTAACTCATCTACCAAGAGGCAAGCTAACAAAAGTCCAAATAAGGTATGCAGTTTTCTCCTCCACTGTTTCAATACCTGTGTCTCATCTAGTATTCAAGAACTATTGTTGTATTGTGATGGCTGTCCAGGCCAGTATAAGACCACCACACTCATCAGGTTTTTAGTGGTTTTAAGTGCTCACAGGCATTTTTTGAACATCATACTTCTCTTCCCTATCGGAGGACACTCCTTTCTGTCAAATGATTGGGACTTCGCAGTAGCGAAAAGATAAATTGAGGTGTGTGGACAGACTACACAGCGAAGGACATGTGTGAATACACAGTCAGCTCTAGTGCTAAAAGAAAATAATTCTACATACTTTCATCCTTGGGCCAGGATGTCCACATATCCCAGAATTATCACACAGACATGCTTATCCAAACGGTGTGCGTCCAATCAACAAAAATAAAACTAAAGATATATGCAAAATGCTCAAGTACATTCCAGACTGTAATGAATCCAAAGCATTTTATGAGAAAATTGCAGCTTGGGAAAGAAAGACAAATGAGTAAATTTGCAATTTTGCTTTGGAAGTTTGTCCTGTATGTTTATTTCCCTGGGTGATTTACTGTTCTACGCAGTCTGAATGTTTTTCAATACAGAAAACACAATTGTATGTTTTTTATATGTCAGAATTTTATTACATAACAAACACAACCAAAGTTAATTTGAAAAACGACTTCAGTTCTTCTTTTTTAAAACAAAATTTGAACATGAAGGGAGTACAAGTCATGCTTTTGTAGTGACAGTCTTATGTAATTTCGATGTGTGTAGCATATCATGCAATAATCTAGTGCAATATTCACTCCAGTAAGATAGTAAATGGTTTTTTGTTTCTTCTGAAAATGTACTTCTAGGAATGTAGTCATTTTGCAAATTCACAATTCACTTGCATATCATCAAAAGCATTCAGACAGCCCTATGTAATGCAGAATTGATTACTAGATGTCACAAGAGGTGGATCCGCCACTATAAAAGGAGGCAGGGAGTATTGCATTGTCAGTAGAAAAGCAGAAAGACCAGAACGGTCGGTCAGGAGAAATCAGTGACTTTGAACGTGGACTAGTCATTGGTGTCACCATTGTAACAAATCCATCAATGACATTTCAACCCATCTGAGTTGACTGTTGCTCATGTGACTGTGAGGCAATGGTTTGAGCACAAAAACATCCTTGAAATGGACTGGCTTGTCCAGAGTTCTGATCTCAACAAAATGTAATGCATTTTGAATGAGTTAATGTTTAAAACACTGACTTTACTCCAGAACCCTGCATTCAACCTTCTTTGGTTTCAGCTCTTTAGGAAGAACAAACTGTAATTCCTCTAAAAACATTTGTACACCTCACTGAAAGCACCCCCAGCAGAGGAAGTATCCCCAGCAGAAAAACCGTTATAAAAGCGAAGAGTGGACACATACTATAGTACGGACCACTAATGGGTATACAGATATTTTTGATCAGATTTTGTGTGTGTGAGCGCGCGCGCACACACACACACACACACACACACACACACACACACACACACACACACACACACACACAAAAAGCTCTTTCTTCTCCTGCCCCTCTATAACCATTTTCTTCTCCCTCCTCTCTCCGATCACGTTTTCCTTTCCCCTCTCCGTCCATCTTCTCCTCCCCCCTCTCTATCTTCTCCTCCTTCCTCTTCCTTTTCTACCTGTCCATTACCCATCAGCATCTTCCACTTGCCTCATGAACCTCCCCTTCCTAGCCCATCTCTCTGTCAATGCCCCCCCCCCCCTCTCTCTCTCTCTCTCTCTCTCTCTCTCTCTCTCTCTCTCTCTCTCTGCCCATCTCCTCCTTCCCCTGCTCTCTGTTCATCCACTCCATCTCCCCCCCCCCCCCCTATCCATTCCTTCTGCAACCCCCTCTGTCCCACCTTCTCCTCTTACGCCATCTCTGTCCATCACTTCCTCCTCTTCTTGCTGCTCTTCACCTTCTCCTCCCTTTCTACATCCATATCACGCTTCCAATGTCCATCTGCATCTACACGCTGTGGAACATATTTTCATACAATCTGCACACCACGGTAATTAGTCAAGACAGCCTAAATGTCAGATGTTACCAAAACTTTTTCACCCCCACATCCACCACTGTTGGAGCTACGTAGTACTCTCCCATCTCAGACTTTTAGACAAAAAGTAGTATGTGCAAAAAATTAGGATGTAATCAGTCCAGTGGTTTATGAGGAGGTTGGGACATACACACATGCACATATAATTTTTTCCCCATTACAGAATATACTTTTACTTTAAATTCATTAATCTAAAGGAAGTTTTTCTGCAAAAATCTACAGTTACGTTTCCTTCAATGGACAGTTTTGAAACACATAATTAGCTTGATTATTTGTAGAACATAATGTACTGTGTTGTGTTAAAATGTGGAGTGCATTAGCGAGCCACTAGCATTTTTTACATGGAATTTACTTCATTTGCATACTGTATTAGTTATAGATACAGCTTTTGTGTGTGTGTGTGTGTGTGTGTGTGTGTGTGTGTGTGTGTTTTATTACAGCTGCAGCTCAGTTTTCATAATGAAAAGGAAAGAATTAGACATTACTTTAGGAAGGAAGCATCTTGCCATTTATATTAAGCAGTGTAGTAAAACTGTCAGTACTTAGCACTTGGGTCGTCAGTCCAGTGTTGACAGGTGTTTCTGCATCTTTTTTTAAATTAGAAAGCTGCCTCCATCTGAATATTTCCTCTATGAACAGGTTATGACAAATCTTCATTTTTATGAAAAGGACAGATTACAAAATTGTTAAGGTTTTTGTGGCCACTTGTTGACAAAAGTTTGTTGTAAGGATAGACTGCTATTCACCATAGAGAGGAGACGCTGAGTCGTAGACAGGCATAATGAAAAGACTGCTATACATTAAATCTTTTGGCCAAAGGGCCTCCTCCTGAAGTAGAACACACACACACACACACACACACACACACACACACACACACACACACACAGTCTCTGGCCACCAGCAGAGTGTAAGTTTTCTACTTCAGAAGAGGGCCTTTTGGCTGAAAACTTAAGTCTTTCCTTTGTGTGGGTCTGCAACTCAATGTCTCCTCTATATTATTCCATCTTGGACTTTCTTTTATTAAATGTTCATTTTCAACAGTTTGGCAGTCACACAGAGTGGAGTTCTGATTCTGCACTGATTTTGTTGCAGCTCTGCCATGAACCCTATCTATCAGACTGTATTTGGAAGACTTTTACATATTTATGTTGAGTGGCATCAATCTAGCCGTTGTTACTGAAGTGTGTGTATAACTCCGTCCGATCAGGCCTCTGAAGGCCCAATGGTACCGACTGACCACCTTGTCATCCTCAGCCCACAGGCATCACTAGAAGCAAATATGGAGGGGCATGTGGTCAGCACACTGCTCTCCTGGCCATATGTCAGTTTACGAGACTGGAGCCACTACATCTCAATCAAATAGCTCCTCAGTTTGTCTCATAAAGACTGACTGCACCCCGCTTGCCAACAGCGCTCGGCAGACTGGATAGTCATCCATTCAAGTGCTAGCCCAGCCTGGCAGCACTTAACTTAGGTGATCAGACGGAAACCGGTGTTACAACTGCAACAAGACCATTGGCGAAGTATGTGTATGCACACAATAATTCAATTTTCTTGCAACAGTGGTGATAAGATTTTGTTTTACTCTATAATTCTGTAAAGACGTGGGTAGACTCCTGAATGTATCAGTGAAACACCCCCCCCCCCTCCCCCACCACCAAAGCAGAAAAATACACTCACAGAAAAACAAGGTTGAAGACAATATTGACTGTGTATGTTGCACCAACGGCTTCTTTGACAAGGGATTTAAGACTCCAACTAGAACACTAAATTCACTCACACCTCTTTTTTTTTGCTGCCCCAATTGGCAGCATGAAATTGCCATTTATTTTGTGAAAAACAACTTGTTATTGCACCATTTACCTTATTCGCCGGGTCTGTCAACTCTCAACTATTTCTTCCTCCAAAACTAAAAATGCATCCCAGTGGTTCAAAATCTGATGCAAATTATGTGATTCAGATGGTTGTACTGACAAAGACTTGACAGTTAATATATTTTTTTAAATTTTTTTATGTTTTTTTCCTGAAGCTATGGATTTATAAAAACTCATCTGCACCAAGTATTGAATCACAAGTATCTTATTTTGATTAAATAGTCCACCTCATAACCTTTTAATTTAGAATATGTCTAACACAGAAAGGAATGAGGTATTTGGTCATAAAAAGTTTCCACTCTCTATCCAGTGATGTAACGAATTCAACACATATTTAAAAAAAAAAAAAAAAAAAAAAAACAAATCATATCTGTTTGAGCACACTCCTACACCAAAGAAGAATTTTTGAATGTGTAAAAAAAATCATTTATATGGTCAACATGTCATTACCATATTTTATGGACTATAAGATGCACATTAATTCTTAAGCAGTTTTAAAAAATAGCATTTTTACCAGTTTTATTATTAGACTGCAAAGCCATACCTATAAAAAAGAATGTTTTTAGTTCATAAAACCTAACTGATCTTTCAAATCTCTAAAAATCATCATCTGAACTTTCTTCTTGTTCTTCTTACTCTTCATCATCACTGATGTTGTCTCCATATATAAAATGGTCTTCACTGCCACCAAGAGTATTACTTACGCTGCATTTCTTGAAAGATTTAACAATAATGTCTTCTTCCACTATAGACCACGACTGTTTTATCCACTGACACACTTGTTTGATTGCAAGCTGCTTTAAAGCTCCCTTCGGCATGAATTCTGATTTCATCTATCATCCGTTTGTTCCATTACTCTCTCATATACACTTTAAATGGTTTATTTATCGAGACATCAAGAGATTGCAATTGTGAATAGCTAGTATAACAGCAAGCTGTGTATTTCCATGTCTCAGTTTCTCTTTCACACAATTTCTCAAATTACTTCTAAACTGATCTAGCACAAGAAGAGAACTCTTGTTCAGTAAAGCACCTTTCCTTCTCTCTCACATTCTATCAATCCACAGTTTCATAACAGCCCCATCCATCCAAACCTTGTCATGTATAAGAACACCACCACCTTGTGGTATTTCAGAAGGTTTTGGCATTGAAGCTTCCTGGTAGATCAAAACTGTGTGCCGGACAAAGACTTGAACTCAGGACCTTTGCCTTTCGCGGGCAAATGCTCCACCATTTGTGCTACCCAAGCATGATGCATAATAACCCATCCTCACAGCTTCAATTCTGCCAGTACCTTGTCTCGTACCTTCCAAGCTTCACAGAAGCGCTTCTGTGAACTTTGCAGAACTAGCACTCCTGGAAGAAAGGATATAGTGGAGACGTGGCTTATCCACAGCCTGGGGGATGTTTCCTGAATGAGATTTTCACTCTGCAGCAGAGTGTGCTCTGATATGAAACTTCCTGGCAAAGGTCCCGAGTTTGAGTCTTGGTCTGGCACACAGTTTTTATCTGTTGGGTACTTTCATATCAGTGCACACTCCGTTGCAGAGTTAAAATCTCATTCTGGTTTTGGCATTGTTTTGCACTTGAAAATGATCACTGCATTAAGTTTAGTATCAACACCACAACATGAAAGGACAACAGTGTAGTGCATTTTTTCATGTTCACTTGTTTTCATAGTTACAGTTTTAGCAGCTTTCACAGCAACAGTTCTGTTATTTGGCACATCAAATGTCAGAGAAGTTTCATCTATATATGCTATTTAACTTTATCCCACATTGTGCTTCATAAACCTGTAGAACCAACTACCATCACCCTTAAAGTCTGTCAAGTTCCACTGGAGTGCTAGCTTACGAGCGGGTATTTGAATCATTTTTGTATTAATTCCAATGCTATTTTGACAATGGCCTTGAATCCATTTCAATATGTCATCGTCTAGTTTTAGCCATTTTCCATTCCACCCGGTATTTGCACATTTAGTCTTCCTCAATTTTTCAGTTCTTCTCTACTAGCCTGCCAATTAATTTTTTTTTCCCCATTACAAAACTAGCTACTAACAAATGATCTGTACTGTTACTGATAACACAAATCACTTTCAAGTTCATTGGCACCATAGACTGCAATGATGTATTATAGGCTACACAGTGTTCTGAGTTTGTGATGGTGGAGCATGAGGGAGACAGTGTTAGCAAGCTTATGAATCCCCACAACTCATGTTCGTTGCATGGGTGCACTGCTGCTGTCAGTTGAATCAAATGCTGCCACATAGAGAGAGGTTTCCAACACCACTGAATATATGAGCATTCTTAAGACTGGCAGGAATTTATATCAAACACTGAACATTTTTATATTAATTTCAAGTATAAGATGCACCTGAATTTTGGAGACAATTTTTCAGAGAAAAAAGTGCATCTTCTAGTCCATAAAATATGGTATATTTTTCACCAACAAAGTATAGTATACTTCTAAAATGGACAAACAGACACTTCACAGTTTGGAAAATGACATTGAAATTCTGTAAGAGACAGCAAAGGTCTAGAAAGAGCAGTTGAATGTAACTGATAGTGTTTTCAAAAGAAGTAATAAGATGAACATCAACAACAACACGAGGGAAATGAAATGTTGAATTAAATCTAGTGGCACAGGGAGAACTTATTATGTAATGAGACGTTAAAAGTAGTAGGTGAGTTTTGTTATTTGGGCAACAAAATAAGTGATGATGGTCATATTAGAGAGGATATAAAATGCAGACTAGCAAAAACATGAAAAGCATTTACGAAAAAGAGAAATTTGTAAACACGACATGCAAATGTCTGAAAATTTTTCTGAGGGTATTTGTCTAGCTTGTAGCTTTATATGGAACCGAAATGTGAACAATAAATAGTTCAGACATGAAGATAATACAAGAGTTTGAAATTAGGTATTGCAGAAGAATACTGAAGAACAGATGTGTAGATCGAATAAGTATCTGAAGGTATAGAATCGAAGTGAAGAGAAAAGAAATTGACGGCAGAAATGCATCCAGAGATATATAGGAATCAATCAGGTTGGGAATGGAGAGAAGTGTGGTCAGGTAAGACTAAAGAGGAAGACCAAGGTTTGACTACAATAAGCGGCTTCAAATGGATGTAAGCTGCAATGGGTATGCAGAGATGAAGAGCCTTGCACGTGATAGATTAGCACAGAGAAGATCATCTAAACAGTTTTCAGAATAAAGATGACAACAACGACAGTAAATTGTGGCCATACTGGCACCGTTTGGGAACCGTGAGTGTGTGAAATAATTATTTATTTTTATTATCTATTGGTGTCATACAATAGGTGTAAATAATAACAACAATGTGGGTTATTTGTAATATTTGACACCTGCAAATTCTAATTAAGTTAATTTATTTACAATAAATTATCACTGTAAAAGATATTCTTTTGATGAAAATTGGAATTATTTTCTGTGGAATAATTATTTTGAAAAAAGCAACACTGAAAAGGATACACACAATTTTAAGAAGCGTAATGCTACAAATAAGAAACAGGATAATCTACAAGTTATTACCGGACTTTTTGAGGATTCAGAATTGTTTTGACTACATGTGCTACATCTGTCTGCCTCTAAAGACATAGCATGGAATAAAAGACGATCTGGGTATATACTTTGACAATTTAAGGTAAACCCATTTGTATGCAGGTCTACGAAGCATCAGCAGTAGTTCCTTGAGAATCACAATGAACGATTCAGCAGCCAACACCATTATAGACAAACTGAGTGACAATGAAACATGCATACTATGGATTCTGTGGTACCTGCCATTCTTTGAAGAGTGTTTGCCCATTCCCCATCTCATGGGCACAGTATTGCGCTAACTGAAATTACATCCCTGAGGGTAGCTGTTCAGATTTTCCTCAGTGCACAGCAGTTAAGAGAGCACATTGTATTTGATGGGACCAAAATTATCGAACCTTGCATTTACCTGCTATGTCAATCAACACTGGAAGCTGCCATGTGGTAATCATATGATAGCATCATCATAATTTTGCTGTAGGACAGGCTGAAATAAAACTCATCTGAAAACACTGTATTCTGCTGCTCAACATGTCAGGAAGGCCACTACCACTGATGTGTCAACTACGGTATACAGTTTTTGTGCTTTGGTTGGTTGGTTTGTGGGATTAAAAGGACCAGACTGCGACGGTCATCGGTCCCTTTTTCCAAAACGTCAAACACCCACACAGAAGGAAAACGGATAAAGGACGTGGCAACAGACGACATAGGACAAGAAAAACTTAGACAGAGATCAGAGAAAAAGGATTAAAATCACACAGAATGTGACAGTGGTTGGCCGACCATAGAGACAAAAAAGGAAAAGCCAACCACCAAGAAACACCTTAAAAACTCAGTCTAAAACAGTAGGCCAAAGGCCAGACTCAACACAAAAAAGACAAACACTTAGATTACGTGATAAAAGCCCCCTGCCCGAATAAAACACAAAACGAAGCCTGCCATGACAGTGTCATCTGCTAAAAGGGCAGGGAGCGTATCAGGCAGTGCCAATGTCTGCGTGAGCACAGCTAAAAGTGGACAGGCCAACAAAATGTGGACCACTGTCAAAGCTGCCCCACAGCATCATAGAGGCGGGTCCTCACGGCTCAGTAAATATCTGTGTGTCAGCCAGGTGTGGCCAATGCAGAGCCAACAAAGGACAATAGAGTTCCTGCGAGTGGCTCGCATGGATGACCGCCACACAGCCGTCGTCTCCTTGATAGCTCGGAGTTTATTGGGTGTGGTCAGATCGCACCATTCAGCGTCCCAAAGTGCAAAAAATTTGAGGCATAGGACTGTTCACAAATCAGTCTCTAGGAGGCCAATGTCCAGAGTTGTTTCACTGGTGGCCTGTTTGGCCAGCCACAACATTGCCCGGGATGCTGACATGATCAGGGGCCCACACAAAGACCACAGAACGGCCGCAACGGGCAAGAGTATGGAGGGACTCCTGGACAGCCATCACCAGACGAGAGCGAGGGAAGCACTGGTCGATAGCTCGTAAACTGCTCAGGGAGTCGCTACAGATAACAAAGGACTCACCTGAGCAGGAGCGGATATACTCTAGGGCACGAAAGTGGAGACCAGCTCAGCAGTCAGCAGTGAAAAAGCTGCAGCCAGCCGGCTATGAATATTGTTCATAGTGGTCCCCTAGAGCGAGAGCATAACCGACACGACCAGCAACTATCGAACCGTCAGTGTAAACAACGCCAGAACCCTGATACGTGGCAAGGATGGAAAGAAAGCAGCAGCGGGAGGCCTCCGGAGGGACTGAGTCCTTCGAGTCCTGTGCCAATTCGAGCCGAAGGCATGAGTGGGGCACACACCACGAGGGTGTACGCAGAGGGGCCCGGAAAGGAGGTGGAAGAGGGAAGACCCCAAGCCCGGAGAGAAGCTCTCTGACGCAGACCACGATCGTACAACCCAACTGGGGCAGACGTTCTGGGAGATGGACGACCAACTCAGGGAACAGGAGACGATAACTAGGATGCCCGGGCAAGCTACAAACATGTGTACCATAAGCGGCCAGTAAATGTTGGCGCCGTAACCGCAGTGGAGGGACACCTGCCTCCACAAGTATGCTGTTCACAGGGCTGGTCCAGAAAGCACCAGTGGCAAGTCAGATCCCACTGTGAAGGATTGGGTCCAGTACCCTCAATGCAGATGGGGATGCTGAACCATAAGCCAGGCTCCCATAATCCAGACGGGACTGGATTAATGCCTGGTAGAGCCGTAAGAGGGTAGATCAGTCGGCGCCCCATCTGGTGTGGCTCAAGCATCGCAGAGCATTAAGATGCCACCAACACATCTGTTTAAGCTGCCGAATATGTGGGAGCCAAGTCAACTGGGCATCGAAAACTGGGCATCGAAAACCGGGCATTGAAAACCACACCCAAAAACCGATGTGTCTCCACCACAGCAAGAAGTTCGCCAGCAAGATAAAGCCGTGGCTCAGGGTGAACTGTTCGTCACCGGCAGAAATGCATAACACAGGTCTTGGCAGCCGAAAACTGGAAGCCATGCGCTACAGCCCAAGACTGCGCCTTGTGGATAGCGCCCGGTAGCTGACGTTCAGCAGCTGCAATGCCAAAGGAGCTATAGTAGAGACAGAAGTTGTCAGCATACAAGGAAGCTGAGACAGACATTGCCACCGCCACAGCGAGCCCGTTAATTGCAATTAGAAACAGGCAGACACTTAGGACTGATCCCTGTGGTACCCCGTTCTCCTGAACTCGGGAGGAACTATGGGAGGCCGCGACTTGCAAGCAGAAGGTACGATGCAACAGAAAATTTCGGAGGAAAATCGGCAGTGGACCCCGAAGACCCCAACCATGAAGCATAGAGAGGATGTGATGGCGCCATGTCGTATCGTACGCCTTCCGCATGTCGAAAAAGAAAGCGACGAGGTGCTGACGGCGGGCAAAGGCCGTACAGATGACTGACTCCAAAGGCCCCGAGACTCGAGTACCCAACTCAACCGCCGGATAATGGGGCGGTAGCTGTCCACCTCCAATGGGTTCTTGCCAGGTCTCAAAAGGGGGATAACAATGCTTTCTCGCCATTGCGACGGAAACTCACCTTGGACACAGATACGGTTGTAAAGGTCGAGGAGGCATCGCTGGCAGTCCACTGAGAGGTGTTGCAGCATCTGACAGTGGATGCGATCTGGCCCGGGAGCTGTATCAGGGCAAGTGGCTAGGGCACTCAGGATGGCGGGTGTGAAATGAAAGGCTCCAACATTCCAACCGCGTGGGGGGGGGGGAAATGAAAGATGAAGCCACCTGATAGAATTTTGCATATAATGAAATTTAATTTGTTTAAGAATCATGATAGATGATGCTGAAACGACAGACATGTCAAAAAAAAATCTTAAACTGCAAAACATTCCCAAGGGCAGATGTGGCTTCTGATCATAATTTACTGGCTGTCAACTGCACATTAGGAAATCAACAGCATGTCAATAGGCCAAGTTTGAGCGCCTTAACAAGAAGGTACAACAGGATGGGGGGACACGGACAGTGGTCCACCTGAGCAACAAGCAGCTCGATGAGGCCACCTCAAAAGCACTCAGCAAGGGCCTCAATTTTGCAGTGACTCCCAAAAGCGTAGCTATTGCAGCCTTCATCAGTTCGGTTGAGCAAGTCGTCAACAAGCTACCTTCCAACGTGTCTGAAGAGATCTGCAGGGAGACCTGCAGGGCACTCACCAGGACGAAGCCCCCCAAATCCAACATCTCGAGTGAGGAGGGTGGAACTCAGGCAGCTACGGGAGGATGACAGCATTGTAGTTCTGCCAGGTGATAAGGGTAACTCCACGGTCATCTTAAACAAGTTGGAGTACGATAGGAAGGTTCAACAACTTCTGGAAGACACTGCTTACAAACCACTAGATGGTGACCCCACAGACAAGGTGGACAAGAAGACCCGGAAGTTGCTGAAGGAGACAGGTCTACCTGAACAAGTCATCAAGAAGCTTCATCCCAAAGCACCTGTATCACCCAAACTCTATGGACTCCCCAAGGTACACAAGGAGGGGGTCCCTCTTTGACCTATCGTCAGTAACATCGGCGCAGCGACATACATCACTGCACAATACCTGAAGAAGATATTGGCACCATATGTGGGCAAATGTGCACACCACATTCGGAACTCTGAGGACTTCATACAATGGCTAAGGCAGCTACACACCGTGGACTCTGACATCATGGTCAGTTTCGATGTGGTGTCACTCTTCACACGAGTGCCACTCACTGATTCACTCAATATCATTGGAAAGAAGTTCGATGGTGCCCTGCTCGACCTGTTCAAGCATGTACTGACCTCAACATATTTTCTTTACGGTGGTCAATTTTATGAACAAACGGGAGGAGTGGCAATGGGCAGCCCTTTTATCACCAGTGGTAGCCAACCTTTTCATGGAAAGGTACGAAGAGGAGGCACTTGCATCAGCCACTTACCAACCCAAGCACTTTCTTAGGTATGTCGATGACACTTTTATCATTCGGTCCCATGACAGGGAGAAGCTAGATGCCTTTTTGGAACATCTAAATTCATGCCACCCAAGTATAAAATTTACTATGGATCTAGAGAAGGATGGACAGCTCCCATTCTTGGATGTCCTGGTCAAGAGGAAGGCAGATGGCACTCTGGGGCACAGTGTGTATCGTAAGCGCACCCACACTGACTTATACCTTCAAGCCAGTAGCTGCCACCACCCGGCACAGAAGAATGGAGTCTTGAAAACATTAGTTCACAGGGCTCCGGCTCTGTCGGATACGGAGGGTCTGGCCACAGAGATAGAATATCTACAGCTGGTGTTCAGCAGAAATGGATACTCCTCCACAGACATCCAAAGGTCACTTCGTGCTACCAGCCAACCACAGGGTACAGAAGAGGAGCCAGAGGAGGCGAAGAAGGTGGCATACCTGCCATATGCTGGACCTATTTCTCCAAAGGTCAGCAGAATTCTTTCAAAATATGATATAAAGAGTATCTTCTGTCCACCTTCCAAAATTGGGACAAAGCTAGGGAGTGTGAAGGACGACCTGGGGCTACGTAAACCAGGCATTTACAACATCCCGTGCCAGTGTGGAAAGTCATACACTGGCCAGACAACCAGGACGGTGGACATCAGGTGCAAAGAACACCAGAGGCACACCAGACTTGGACAGGCAACCAAATCTGCCATACCGAAGCACTGTCTGGAGCTCGGTCACTCAATGGACTACAACAACACCAAAATTGTAACACAGATGCCAAGATTTTGGGACGGTGTCATAAAGGAGGCCATTGTGATCAAGGTCACAGACAACCAATAAACCAAGACAGCGGTTACCAGCTCAGCTCAGTGTGGAGTCCGGCTCTGGAGCTTATCAGGGCCCAACGAAAGGAACCTAGAAACTCCTCAAAGAAGGAGCAGCGCCAGGCGGGTGCGGACTGTGAACGCAACTCCTGACACGGGACGGGACTCTGACAGCTGCCACGACTACAGATGATGGACGAGCCAGGCGCGGATGACCGTCAGAGCACCGGGTAAGTGCCAACACCTCAGGAGCAGCGCTAGGCGGGCGCGGACCGCGAACGGAGCGCCCGACAAAGGACAGGGCTCAGAGATCTGCCACAGATGGAGACCAAGTCGGGCGGGGACGTCCGAGGGAGCACTGGGGAAGAGAGAACACCTTACAAGCAGCACCAGGTGAGCGCGGGCTGCGAACAGAGTGCCCGATGCGAGACGGGCCTCAGACAGCTGCCACAACTGCAGATGGTGGACGAGGCGGGCACGGACGTCTGTTGGAGCACCAGGGAAGTGCCAACACCTCAGGAGCAGAGCCAAGCAGGTGCAGACCAAAAACGGAATGCCAAACGCGGGTCCAGCCCCAGACAGCTGCCATGATGAGCCAGGTGCGGACGTCCGTGGGAACACCAGGGAAGGGCCAAAATCTCAGGAGCAGCACCAGGCGGGCGCGGACCATGAATGGAATGCCCGACACAGGGCGGGCCTCAGAGAGCTGCCACAGATGGCGAACAAGTTGGGCGTGGACGTCCGAGGGAGCACCGGGGAAGAGACAACACCTTACAAGCAGCGCCAGGCGTGCGCGGATGGCAAAGATAGCACCCAGCGCCCTCTGGGCATAAATACTGGACAAGATCCTCCAATACGGCAGTCTCAGGTAGCACCTGAAGAAGGCAATGAGTTACGTGGGCGAAATATTGTGCCAGAGCGACACAAACATATGCCAGTAGACCCGATTATTCCACATGTCAGGTTGTATACTCTCTAAACATAAAAGTCGAGGTTATTTTTCTACTAGCACCATTAAGATAGATGTGGTTGTTGGCTCAGTGAAGGATGCTTGGTTCTATGGGAGGCAGGCATGTATAAGATTCCTGTCACTTTGGTTTTTACATTACTGAACATACTTTCTCCACAGTTCAAAAATGTTGGGCAGAGCATTGATATTACACCCAGCTGTTACAGTCTGCTAATTCTGCTATGGCCAAGTAGTGCATGCACGAAAGCCGCAATACGGACTGTGAGAACATCCTTTTAATATCGTGTTTTCAGGGAAGCTATTAATGTATGTTTGTCAAATTATTTAATAAATCTTGATGACAGTTTTAACTTTGACAATAGTTAACTCTCACTGATAATGGTACTGCTCCACTGTCAACCAGAATTTATGAAACAACATCCTTGATGTAGGAGTCATGGAAGCATATAATCTCTGCTGCTCATGTGGTTTTACTTCCAAAATAATTTGCTGTGTTCACATGTGCATACCAGTTCTAAGATGGATGGGAGCACTTTACTGTCAGTCTTTCAGGCTAGCTCCAAGAATGGCTGAACATTTGACAGCCAACATATTAGCAGCAGACACAGTTTGGTTACGCCTGAATTCTCATAACTTTATGGATGGATCCCTAATGGGATTATAGAATTCATCAGTTATTAAAAAGTAGCAATTTATTCTGCTGGCTATGATAATGGGTCTAGCAGAAAATCAGAATCTTACGCTGACTTGATAGGATTACTCTTAAGCTATATTTGTAACCGAGCATTGAATCAGAGCATATTTTTTGACAGATTTAAATATACTGTAGTAACACCCATCTACAAAACTGGAGATAAGCAAACCATACTTAATTACAGACCATCATCATCTTTCTTTCCAGACTCTGAAAAATAGAGAAATTGCCCTATGAATTGCTCATAAATGATGTGACTTGCTTAACTGAGGAGAACTTGTTAAGTGCCTCTTTGATTTTTGTAAGGGATTCTCCATACATCAAACAATGCAAGAACTTACAAATTAAGTACCAGCAGAGCTAAACAAGAAAAATATCCTGTTGGTATATCCTGTAAACTTGCTGAAGCCTTTGACTATGTGGGTTCCAAAAATATACTAAAGAGTTATAACATTAATGATATCTGCTTTGCTTGGACGGTTCCTTAACTACATAACAGAAATAAGATGGTTTCATTACATAATATGTCTCAGGCATAGAGAACATATCATCATTTCTAATCAACATAAACAATCTAGCAATGACTTTAAAGGCCAGTTAAAAGAACTGTAATGTTTGCTGATAATACAAGCATACTGAGAGTTCAAATATAATATTAGGAGAGAGAGCTCAAATGATAGCTGAGTATGCCCATGAGTGGTTCAATGCTAATATTTTGAGTCTTAATTTTACAAAGACTCATATGATGCAGATTCAAACCAGCAATAAAGACACCCTGTTAGCACTAGCTGACATTAATTGTCATACACTGAATGAAGTACAGTGTGTAAACTTCCTTGAGGCACAGGTGGAAAAATAACAGAAGCAATTATGAAAGACAGATTAATGAATTACCTGAATAAATACAATCTTTTAAGAGAATCACAGTTTGGTTTCTGAAGTGGCAAAAATACGGAGTCAGCCATAGTAGAATTCACAAAAGTTGTACTTGATGCTCTTGATAAAGATGAGTGTGTCACAGGCATATTTTTGGATCTTTCTAAGGCTTTTGATACAGTCGACTGCAAGATTCTATTAAATAAATTGGAAGCATAGGAATAAGAGGGGTAACTAATGACTGGTTTCAATCATACCTAGCAGATAGGGCACAAAGAGTAGAGATAACACATACTTCAAATAGATCCAAACATTTAGTAAAACACTCATCAGAACCAAAATACATTAATATGGGTGTTCCGCAAGGTAGCATATTAGGACCAATACTATTCCTGATGTACATCAATGACTTTCCAAGTAGTGTTATTCATGGTGAAAAAATGCTCTTCACTTGATGACAGCAATATTATAGTCACTGAGAAAACAAGAGAACTCCTTGCAGAGACAGCAAATGAAACTCTCAAGGAAGCTGATGATAGGTCAATAGGCAATAAAGTGACATTGAACATAAAGAAAACAAATGCCATGAATTTCAGTTTGAAGAGGAAAAATGACTATGTTCAATTAAATGTAGCTGTAACCTCTACAGACTGTGTAACAAATGCAAAATTTCTAGGAATGAATATTGATTCTCAGTTAAAGTGGTGTGAACACACAAAGGTACTTGCAAACAGAATGTCATCAGCATGTTATACCCTTAGAATCCTATCATCAGTGTGTAACATGCAGTGTCTTTTAGTTACATATTATTCATATGTACACTCAATTCTTAGCTACGGAATTCTTTTTTTGGGGAACAAACGCACAAAATATGAACACAATTTTCAAACTCCAGAAAAGAACCATAAGAATAACAACCAAAAATACTAGTTGGGTTCATTGTAAAGATCTGTTCAAAACACAGGGGATTTTAACTGCTCCATGTGAATACATTTACCAGTCAGTTGTGTACATCAATAACAACATTGATAATTACTGCACAAACACCTCTGTCCACGACCATGCAACAAGAGCTAGACTCAACCTACATTTACCAAGAAAAAATAAACGTAAAACTCAAAACAGCATTTTCTACCAAGGAATGAAACTGTACAATAAATTACCAAAAAGAGATTAAAGAAATTGCAAAAACACAATTAATAATAATAATTATTATTATAAAACATCCAACATTCCACATAACTCCTTCACTTTGTTATTTTTCCTTCTTTTTCCTTTCTAGAAATACTTACCCCCAAGCTATGCATAGCACAATACTAACACGTCTTCCTCTTTCTGAGCTCAACATCTCATCTCACTCATTACGAAGGGATGCTGTCTCAGTTTTTCAGGATAGCAAATGGGAAGTTGCAGTACAGTGACATATGAGTGAACAGTATGACTTACTTAATAAGTTATTTGTAAAAAAAGTATTGTATATCAGGAGTAAATCTAATGATTGACTCTAACTAGAAGTCTTTAAATGTATGTGTATACGAATTAGCTTATTTTAAACTGGCCTACACTTGTAAATACTTTGACATATCCAATATCCTTGTAAAAATAGATCGACAGATGAATAAAGCTGCTGCTGCTACTGCTACTGCTACTGCTACTACTACTACTACTACTACTACTACTACTACTACCAACTGTACAACTTGCAGAAGTCTTTTCTTGGATTTCCTCGTTAATGATTTTGTTGCTGTTGATAAGAACACGTTTTGGCCAAACCACAACACACACAGTCACAGTACAAGACTCAAAAACAATTTTTGTTTAGATTTTGCTCCTCATTCAGAATTTAGAATGGAGTTATGTCTCTGCTGAGAAGATGTATGGGGACTTGTTGACTGACATGAAGCAAAAAACTGAGAATCCACACAAATTCAAAAGAAAATTAAGAACATACTTCATTGGCAACTCTTTCTGTAAATTATATGAAATTCTAGAGTCAGGAATTGAAACGTTCTCTTAGCTATATGGCAGGTAGCAATGTATGTTTTGAAGTAGTATCACATAGTGATGTACTCTAAATATGATTCAGTATTTAAAGACGTAAAAAATATTTTCTTTGAAAAATACCATTGTAATTAAGTAAATATTATGTTATTAATGGCAGATAAATATCAATTATATAGCAAAACAGAAGAGACAGCAGCTTTTTTTTCAAAGGAACAAGTTTATAATAAGTGGCAATCAAAAAGTTTCTGTTTGAATGCTGTACAGTTCAGAACTGGTATGCCAATCACGAAAAATCACCGTGAACATTGAGGCAATTGTCCTACCGATGCACCAGGTTCAAAATACTCATTTGGTAAAACATGTTTTCCTGCTTGTGGAGAAGTCTGTAGCCGCCTGTTGCACATTCTCATCCAACAGGAATTGTCGACCCTCCAGTGCCTTTTTTAAGGCACCAAAGGCATGATAATCACATGGGGAGAGTTCAGGATCATAGAGCGGGTGCTCCAGTGTCCTTCATTTGAGTTGGCTTAATTTCTTTGTTATGACATTTGCAATATGGGGACGTGTGTTATCATGAAGCAACATCAACCTTTGTTGCACCATTTCACAACGGCTGCTTCGGACAGATATGCTGCCACAGACAAATTCTTCATTCTCAAATGGATGTCTACCAGTGTTTGACATTCAACAGCCAAGAAAAGAGTAACAGCATGTTGGTCTGTTCTGATGCATTTGGTAATAACGTGGTCGTAGTTTACGTTTCCACATTTACTTCAAGCATGCCGGAAAGACACGAATGCCACACTAATCCCTTGCCTACATGTCAGCACTTATTTACCTGCATCAGAGTCTTGCTACGTTGCATGTGTGCTGCAGCAATGCTCTCAAACAGAAGCTTTTTCACTGCTCCTTATAATAATTTAATTTATTAAATATAGATGGCATAAGCTTGAATAGCATTAAGAAGTTGTGAGGATCTTATATCCTCCCAGGTTAATATATTTGTCAATCTTTGCCACATTTTTCGTAACTTTATAGATTAGCTTCATCAAACATCATATATTGTGTTACTGCCAGCTATCACTAGCTTGGATGTGTCCTGTTGCCCACTGACAATGCTTTTCTGACACGTGACTGTTGCTTTGTGCATGTACTTGGTGTGGTAACACAGTCGTGAGTGGACAGTTGAGGTAGTGAGTCAGCATTGGGTGGCCGTGCTCTTTAATATGTTTTCAGGCTCACTACCCACGCTGTGTTCAGATGGTCTTGAGGTTTGACTGTGAAGTGATTAATGTTGTATTGTGGGATGTGGGACCTTGCTAAAACTGAGTGTATTTAAACTGGTTTTGAAATGAATAGTCACTCTGATAATAAACTGTATTGTGTGCAATATACCATTAACTGTTATCAATTCAGCCCTTTCACTGTCTGGCTCTTAAGAGTTACCAGCAAAAGAAAATACATAATTAAATTATTGAGATAAAGAGCAAAAAAGGCAGTATTCATTAATATGACACACCAACTGGTCATTTTATACATGGAGACCAGTGAAAAGGACATTGCATCCAGCAACAATCTGATAGGTGCTAGAACGTGGGGAATCTGTGTATCTGATCAACGTAATACATTTGCAGACTTTGGAAACGCTTTCCCCCCATATGCACTGGTTGTGACACGAACATCGAAGCATCAAAGAGAAATTATTTTTGACGCACGGTCACTGTTGCGACAAAGTGCAAATGTGTTACTTCCTTTAAAAACACTTGGAACAAAATAGTTATTTAAATGACCCCATCAGTGACAATGATATGATTATCATTTTTATCACACATGTGCCATGAAGAGTAAGAAGATAGTTAGCTCCGATGAGTTGTTATGAATTGCTGATCATTTAGATGAGACTGGCAATGAGAAACACCAGGTGAATGTGAATATGGCACATCATGTA
The DNA here is from genome assembly GCF_021461395.2 of Schistocerca americana. NCBI lineage: Eukaryota > Metazoa > Arthropoda > Insecta > Orthoptera > Acrididae > Schistocerca > Schistocerca americana. The sequence goes on from NC_060123.1 coordinate 159,116,359, forward strand.
GAAATCAACATTTCCAGTAAAGCAAAGCATCATGGGAAGATAACGTTGGGCACCCACCATAGAATAACAAAACGATAATTGACTGGGATACAATGATGCACAAAAAGATGCCTGCTCATGAAATTATGAGCGCAATGATGATTGCTTCGTAAATAATAAGAGGAGGAAAAACAATTGGTAAAGACAGAACTGGCAGGTAGTAAAAGACAGAAGATCTTGGATTTGTTTGGCTCCTTGAGATGTGGGTGACAGACATCAACAAAATGAGCAACCACTGGTAAACTAAAGATAATTTTGGACGAGACCTGCCTCAAAACATGTGAATGGCTCAGTGGGTCTGCTCCATGAATTCAAATGATCAGATGCACTACTGAAGACATTAAACCCAAACTATTAAGAAATAAGTACAAACTGTAAACACTGCTTTATTTCCAGTGATTGAACTTAGTGCAAATGGCCATAAAATTATAGTAGTCCTAGATTCTGGATGCTACAGTTATATCAAGGAATTTATTTGAAGAGCTTTGTGAAACAGAAGAAATACAAGGGTGGTTTGAAAAGTTCTCTAAATGGAATAGAAAAAAAGTACTTACATCACTGAAACTTTTTTTATTTTTCAATGTAGTCTCCTTGTAGATTAATGCATTTGGTCCAACGATGTTCCAGTGCCTTGATCCCTTCTCGAAAATGAGTCTCGTCGAGGCCTGCAAAATAGTTGTCAACTCCCGCTATCAATTCTTTGTTTGATGTGAATCTTCATCCACCAAGAAAAATTTTCAGTTTTGGGAAGAGATAGAAGTGTGACTGAGCCATATCAGGTGAATAATGTGGGTGTGGCAACAATTCATGTCTTAGTTCGTGTAATTTTGCCGTTTCCATTCTCATGCCTTTTGGTCCAGTGTCAAGAGCCGTCACACCCATCTTACAGATAATTTTTTCATTTCTAATTCTTCAGTTAAAATCCTAAAGAAAGCAGGTGTTGACAGATGTGAAAATTACTGAACTATCAGTTTAATAAGCCACGGCTGTAAAATACTAACAGAAATTCTTTACAGACAAATGGAAAAACTGGTAGAAGCCGACCTCAGGGAAGATCTGTTTGGATTCCGTAGAAATATTGGAACACGTGAGGCAATACTGACCCTACGACTTATCTTAGAAAATAGATTAAGGAAAGACAAACCTACGTTTCTAGCATTTGTAGACTTAGAGAAAGCTTTTGACAATGTTGACTGGAATACTCACTTTCAAATTCTGAAGGTGGCAGGGGTAAAATACAGGGAGCGAAAGGCTATTTACAATTTGTACAGAAACCAGATGGCAGTTATAAGAGTCGAGGGGCATGAAAGGGAAGCAGTGGTTGGGAAGGGAGTAAGACAGGGTTGTAGCCTCTCCCCGATGTTGTTCAATCTGTATATTGAGCAAGCAGCAAAGGAAACAAAAGAAAAGTTCGGAGTAGGTATTAAAATCCATGGAGAAGAAATAAAAGCTTTGAGGTTCGCCGACAACATTGTAATTCTGTCAGAGACAGCAAAGGACCTGGAAGAGCAGTTGAACGGAATGGACAGTGTCTTGAAAGGAGGATATAAGATGAACATCAACAAAAGCAAAACGAGGATAATGGAATGTAGTTGAATTAAATTGGTTGACGCTGCCGGAATTAGATTAGGAAATGAGACACTTAAAGTAGTAAAGGAGTTTTGCTATTTGGGGAGCAAAATAACTGATAACGGTCAAAGTAGAGGGGATATAAAATGTAGACTGGAAATGGCAAGGAAAGCATTTCTGAAGAAGAGAAATTTGTTAACATAAAGTATAGATTTAAGTGTCAGGAAGTCGTTTCTGAAAGTATTTGTATGGAGTGTAGCCATGTATGGAAGTGAAACGTGGACGATAAATAGTTTAGACAGGACGAGAATAGAAGCTTTCGAAATGTGGTGCTACAGAAGAATGCCGAAGATTAGATGGGTAGATCACATAACTAATGATGAGGTATTGAATAGAATTGGAGAGAAGAGAAATTTGTGGCACAACTTGACTAGAAGAAGGGATCGGCTGGTAGGGCATGTTCTGAGGCATCAAGGGATCACCAATTTAGTGTTGGAGAGCAGCGTGGAGGGTAAAAATCATAGAGGGAGACCAAGAGATGAATACACTAAACAGATTCAGAAGGATGTAGGTTGCAGTTGGTACTGGGAAATGAAGAATCTTGCACAGGATAGAGTAGCATGGAGAACTGCATCAAACCAGTCTCAGGACTGAAGACCACAACAACAACAACAGTTAAAATGTGATATAACCTTTCAGATAACATCTGGCAAGTATGAGCAATTCCCCGCACTTTCAATCGGTGATCCTCCATGACCATTTTGTGCACTTTTGCAATGATTTCTGGAGTAGTGACCTATCTTTGTCGACCACTGTGTGGATCATCATCTAAGCTCTCCTGACCAAATTCAAATTCATTTTTCCACTTGGCAACAGTTGGATATGAAGGAACAGTGTCCCCCAGTGTATTCTGGAAATCGGCATAAATGTCCTTTGCTTTCATACCTTTCTTTACGAAGTACTTAATCACTGTTCGAATCTCGATTTTTTCCATCTTCACAAATCACTATGTGGGAACTACAACATAGCCGCATCACCACCATGGCTCTCTTCCATGAGCACTGACGTGGCACGTGTTTACAGGCAACAGTCCAATGAATATCACGTGAACAACTCATTGCACTAGCACTGATCTCTAATGGTGATTCCAAGAACTTTTCAAACCACCCTCGTACCTGTAGTTCCTGTAAGTTGTGTGGATGTAGTCAAAGCAACTAGTCATAAAAGTCAACCTGTAAATGTGCAAATTTTCATTACGTGCAAGATTTCAGAAAGATACTTTCACACGACTGTGCTGATTATTGATTCTCTGGCTGTGGACTGGATTTTTGACAATGATTTGTTGACTGAAGATGTAGAATTAATTTTGGGAGAGGCTGTTTAAGAATTAGTGATAAAAATAAAGAATTGGAGGTTAATTTCGCAATTATCATAATCGTCGGAGGAGCAGCTTCTGCAGGGTTAGGAGTTACGATTATCGAGCAGGTTAAATAAATAAATAAATAAATAAATATAGATGATGAGACTGAAGTACCACTGTACATGAAGAATAATGCGTTCATAGTATGAGAAGAAGAAATTTGGGGTCACATCAAAAATTCAAGAAAAGAGAGATGATTTGATTTGATTCTCTCTCTCTCTCTCTCTCTCTCTCTCTCTCTCTCTCTCTCACACACACACACACACACACACACACACACACCACACACACACACACACACACACACACACACCCTATAGGGAAGATTACGAGAAGTTTTACACAAGCAATCAGGTGGATTGATGAAAGGACAGCAATGTAAAATTAAGGTGCAACCACACGAACGATTCAAAACGAAAACATATTTGGTAGCAATAGCCAGAGGAGAAGTTGAAGGGAAAAAGATCAAATAAATGATAGAAAATGATATAATTGAGAGATTAGATGATAAATATTGTAATCCAATACAGACAGTAATTGAAAAAGATGGGTCAGTCAGGCTTGTTTTGGATGTCCAAGCTGCCAATCGCATCATTATGACCCAGTGAGACCAGGCTAAAAACACAGAAGAGATTTTCCAGAAATACAATGGCACTTGTTATGTTTGCAATTTGGCTATAACAAGTAGTTGGAGCTAGAACTGAAAATTCACTGTATTCCTGCTAAACAAGTAAGTTTTCAGCCAAAGGCCTCCTGCTGAATCAGGCAATATACCATACACACACACACACACACACACACACACACACACATGACCATGGCCTTCGTACCCAGATACTTTGACCATATGTGTGCAAGTTGTGTTTGCCAGGCCTTGGCAGCCAAAGACAGTGGTCTTGAGTGTGCGAGTTGAGATTGCATGAATGTGTCTATGCCTGTTGTATAATACAGAAAAAGACCTTTTGGTCAAAAGCTTACTTGTTTAGCAGTATTTTTATTGTGCCTGTCTGTGACTCAATATCTCCACTATATGGCAAGTAGCAATCTATCCTTTTCATAATACTAACTTTAATCATTTCCTAGTTTTTGTGGAGACTACCAGCATTTTCTGAAATGACCCCGCTTGTCACTGCCTGCTTTATTGCAATTAAATTAAGATGAATTCAGTGTGGATATGGGGGCCAGATCAATGAGAAGTGTTTGACAAGATCAAGAAGCAACTCTTAAAAGTTCCACTGTTGCCCCCCCCCCCCCCCAGGTCCTTGATCTTAATAAATCATTTTATCTTGGGATAGAAAATGGAAAATTTAGACTGGGAACTCATTTATACCATACAGTCAGTGAAAACGGTCAGAAACAATATTGCACAATCACGATCACAAGTCAATTTTTATCAGTGTGGGACAGGAAATAATGCATGACAGAGCAAGAAGCACTTGTGATTGTTTGGGACTTTGAGCAATTCTGTTCAGTTGGTGGTAAACCAGTGTGCGGACAAATTGTAGGGCATTTTATAGGAGTTGAGGATGGAGTAAAAAATTCATAGGTTTGTACACATCATCAAAGCAGAGCAGGAACCAAATGAGATATTAAAAATGATAAAAGCAATGTACCAAGATGAAATGCAGACTAAAATTCAGCAATATTACGTAATAAATGATTACCTTTGTACCACAGAATAGACCAACTCAAAATCATCGAGATTTTGCAAACCAGAATGTAATACTGATGATCTGATTAAATATATTCATACCAGTTTCATACATTTTCGCTCAAAGAAATATATACGCTACTTCAGAAACAGGAGATCTTTAATAACATGTCACTGGAATATGAATTATAAAAGAACATGACTTCTATCAGCATATCAATGTACCTCAATGCAACAGAAAAGACTTAATGCACAATATTATCCCACAAACAATAGGTGAAATCATGGCTTTCGACCTCTATAGAACTTCTCTGAAGTCTTTCTCACAGATCTTAGTAATGGTGGAATTATTCTAAAAAATTATTTGCTTCTTTCCATTGGAACACGTTTTCCCATGAACCATACGCGACTGGAACAGGAAAGGGAGGTAATGACAGTGGCACGTAAAGTGCCCTCCGCCACACACTGTTGGGTGGCTTGTGGAGTATAAATGTAGATGGCAAAATCACAATTAAAAAAATTAGAGGAAGATTATTTTCTGGATAAGATTTGGCTCCAATGTACCCTGTCGGACAATGGACCACAATTTTGTTCTAATGAAGAGGAGAGGGCCTGTCACATTGCTACATTGACATATCATCCAGTGTCTAATCCAGTTATGCATATAACGCGAGAGCTAGGAAGAATGTTCCAAGCACACCACTGAAAGAAACATAAGAACTGGGTTAATAAGTTATCCGATTTTAAAGAAGTTAGCTCATAATAGTATTGGTCTACCACCCTGTGCATTTCATACGGCAAGAAGTCCAAGAAGAGTTTCCTTGAGATTACTTATCTTCCATCGTGAAGTGAGTTCATAGTGGTAGAGACACAGCGATTGGCATTACAGCAGATGGAGAAGCGACGACTCAGTGAAATCCACTGTGTACAAAGTCAGAGATTATGTGCAGATATGATCACATTTCAAGTCTTCAAAGGCAAAGGATGAAATCACGAAATTTCTGCATTATTACTTGGGACCATTTAGAATTCGAAAGATAGTGCATCAAAATTCTGTTGAGTTGGAAAGACTTTTTGTTTTTTGAGTCATCTGGCTTCTGACTGGCTTGAAGCAACCCACCACTAGTTCCTCTCCTGTGCCAACCTCTGCATTTCAGAGTAGCACTTGCAACCTATGTCCTCAATTATTTGCTGGATGTATTCTAACCTCTGTCTTCCCCTACTGTTTTTGCCCTCTACAGCTCCATCTAGAACTGTGGAAGTCACTCCCTGATGTCTTAACAGATGTCCTATCTTCCTGTCCCTCCTCCTGCTGTGCTCCAAACATACATTCTCAGAAATTTCTTCCTCGGATTAAGGCCTATGTTTGGCACTAGTAGATTTATCTTGGCCAGGAACCCCCTTTTTGCCAGTGCGAGTCTGCTTTTGATGTCGTCCTTGCTCCGTCTGTCATTGGTTATTTTACTGCCTAGGTAGCAGAATTCCTTTACTTTATTTACTTTGTGACCATCAGTCTTGATGTTAAGGAAGTTTCATATTGTGTTACTGTTAGAATATGACACACTGCAGAAGTAGTGTAAGGAACTAGCAGCACTTGTGAACTAGTATGTAAATATCTTTTGTGCACTGCCAGTTGACATCGCAGGGGCCGAGAAGCACATTTTGGCTGGCAATATGGAATTGTTCTCAACGAAGCCAGGTGGAGCTGCATGACGAATTAAGTGCCGGTCATGTTCTTTATAAAGCAGAGTGATTAAGATAAAGTACGGCAATGTAAAGTATGTTTACATTTGGATATTCTAAATTCTGAGGTATTTGTGTATAAACATGTATTTAGGCATGTAAACTGTGTGCCACAAACCTAGCTTTGTCCCCTTTTTATTTTCCCTCCTCAGTTCTACACCTACTAAAAGTTAGCATTTGTTTATTTACCCTGGAAATATTATATATCTTGTATAAACAATTTATTAATGAATCTCATTATGTGACCAATATAAGTTTGTGTACTATTACCATTCCAATTAAAGAATTCATTCCTTACAATACCCATTCTTTTGAACATAATGAAGATTGCTTAAAGAAAGTATAACAAATAGTCTCGACTGTGCTAAATTAATTTCTTCTGTGAAGGACATCAATTATTATTAGTAAATAGTTGATTAGTTCAATATACATATATAATTATTTTGTTACAAGCATTTAAAAAAAATTAAATCATGCATTTGGTTTTGTGAAGAAACAGTCACAGATTTTACATTAACGTGCTTGTTACTTAATAATGAAATTCACATTAATTGACACAGTTCTACATAATGGACACATTCTATAGACAGTTGTATTTCTGGTCTTTTTCTATTTACATTGTTCTTGAACACCACATTTTGAAGATTATTGATGCCATCAGGTGTCATTATGTTTTAAGTATGTTTTCATGCAGTGACATTTGCTACGTATACATAGCCATGTGCTAGTTAGTTTAGCATCATGTAATAATTTAATAATTAACTGTTATTTCTTGCCTACCGACTGTGGCCCTTCTTTGCAAGTTAATTCCACAATTGAACTTTATGTCTCTCTGCCCCCCCCCCCCCCCCCCCCTGCTCTCTCTCAACCTTGAAACCCCATTTCATTTAATGTTACAAATTATGATTCTACAGAAAAATCTACATCTACATACATTATGTCTGGAGCATTTTCTTTGTTTCGCCATAGGCCACCTCTGCCAATCAACTGACCATTGTAAACACGATCTAATACCTCCAGTGCTTCAATTGCATAATGTGCTGGTTTACCATCATGCTGAAACCACATGTGTTGTCGAACATCCAGGGCAATGTCCTGCAGTAGTACCAGTAGTTCCTATTCCAAAAATGTTCTATATTTGCAGCCATTCAATGTGCTGTTGATAAAATATGGACCAATGAGTTTGTTCTCCATGATGCCATACCATATGTTAACTGACCAAGAATGTTGGTGGTCAACTTACCATAACCAGTGGGAATTGTCTACACTCCAGTAATGCATGTTATGTCGGTTAACACCACCATTGTTTGTGGATGTAGACTCATCGGAAAATAGTACCTTGGCAAAAAACATGTGGGTCATTTGAATTTGTTGAAGTCGCCCATTCACAGAACACTACCCGATTATGAAAATCGGTGCTGTGAAGTTCTTTATGCAGTGACACGTGCTATGAATGCTACTTATGACGATGTAGTACTGTGACAATACTACCTATGGTCGTATGTGAATTGCCGTGAAATTTTCGGGCACTTATCCATAGGTTGTCGTGCACTGCTGCCAGTACAGTTATTTCATTAGCTTCTCCTATAACACATTTGCTTGTTTTCTTTTGCCGGTCAATACGCTGCCCTCAGACAGCAAGGTGTTCATAACCCTGTAAAAGAAGGAATGAGAGCAAGCTTCCTCCGAAAAATGCTTGGCATACAAGGCAACAGCGGCTTCAAAATTTCTCCTACATTCTTCGTAAATCAGGATCATTTCAATTTTTTCTTCTGTGGTTGCAACATTCATTGTTCACTTGCACATCGGTTCTTCAAATGATATGCAGGTGTGCAGCCAATATACAGTGCACATAATGTTTAGAGCCGCCATCTCTTCTACATCTGCATGATACATAAGCTCCAGTTGCAGTGCACTGCCTGTTATGGTATATCGTAGTTTGCTGCACAGCCATAGTGGCATGTTGAGTAGTACCCTGTTCAATGTGTCGGAATACAACGTTGCAAATGGTGTTTCGAATTAGAAGTTATGAAATACTGGTCTGTCCTAATCTTGCAGCACGGAGGTGGGGTCCCAAGCGGCATTGCATATATCAAGGCTCACTGAGTAGCATGTCGTAAATTATGGTTGTGTACCCATTTCTATCCCTCCAATTACTCTGCCATCTGCGGCGAAACAAAAAAAAAAAAAAAAAAAAAATGCTCCAGACAAAACATATGTAGATTTTGCCATAGAATCATAATCTGCAATAAAAAAATGAGGGTTCCCCTAAAAAATTTCTCAAGTTTCTTCCCCCCCCCCCCTCCCCCAAATACGGGGTGGGGTGGCAAGTAGAGCATGGTATTGTTGTATGTCCCTGCCAAGACAAACAAATTGGAATCATAACTTTTTGTGATCTGATGTGCACTTTTTGAGATACTTCAATGTCTTTGGTTAAAATAAACAGATTTTTTTCCTGGGCATGTCAGTATATTTGTCATTCTTTCTGACATTTGCCATAAGTTTACAGATTAGCTTTTGCACAGATTATGTATTGTGTTACTGCAGCTAATGCTGGGTTAGCTATGTCCAACAATTTAGATCAATCATTGCCTTCTGACAACACTTTTCTGATATAGTGATTGTTGCTTTGTGCACGTGCTTAGTGTGGCAATACAGCAGATAGTGGACAGTTGGAGTACTGAGTCAGCTTTGGTCGGCTGTGTTCCTTGCCTCATCAGGAAAGAGGGAAGGAGAGGGGAAGACGAAAGGAAGTGGGTTTTAAGGGAGAGGGTGAGGAGTCATTCCAATCCCGGGAGCGGAAAGACTTACCTTAGGGGGACATATTTAAAATGTCTGCTTGTGTCTGTATGTGTGGATGGATATGTGCGTGTGTGCGAGTGTATACCTGTCCTTTTTTCCCCCTAAGGTAAGTCTTTCCGCTCCCGGGATTGGAATGACTCCTCACCCTCTCCCTTAAAACCCACTTCCTTTCGTCTTCCCCTCTCCTTCCCTCTTTCCTGATGAGGCAACAGTTTGTTGCGAAAGCTTGAATTTTGTGTGTACGTTTGTGTTTGTTTGTGTGTCTATCGACCTGCCAGCGCTTTCGTTCGGTAAGTCACCTCATCTTTGATTTTTTTTTATATATATATATATATATATATATATATATATATATATATATATATATCCCACACTTACCACAGTAGTACAAGTTTATATGCCAACTAGCTCCGCAGATGACAAAGAGATTGAACAAATGTACGATGTAATAAAAGAAATTATTCAGATAGTGAAGGGAGATAAAAATTTAATAGTCATGGGAGACTGGAATTCGATAGCAGGAAAAGGAAGAGAAGGAAAAGTAGTAAGCGAATATGGACTGGGTGTAAGTAATGAAAGAGGAAGCAGCCTGGTAGAATTTTGCACAGAGCATAGCCTGATCATAGCTAACAGTTGGTTCAAGAATCATAAAAGAAGGTTGTATACATGGAAGAAGCCTGGAGATACTGACAGGTTTCAGACAGATTATATAATGGAATAGAAGGGAGAACCGATAAAGGTGCTCAAGGTACCCTCCGCCACACACTGCCAGGTGGATTGCGGAGTATGGATGTAGATGCAGATGTAGAAGACAGAGATTTAGGAACCAGGTTTTAAATTGTAAGTCATTTCCAGAGGCAGATGTGGACTCGACCACAATTTATTGGGTATGAAGTGTAGATTACAACTGAAGAAACTGCAAAAAGGTATGAATTTAAGAAGATGGGACCTGGATAAACTGAAAGAACCAGAGGTTGTAGAGAGTTTCAGAAAAATCATTAGGGAACAATTGACAAGAATAGAGGGAATAAATACAGAAGAAGATGAATGGGTAGCTTTGAGAGATGACATAGTGAAGGCAGCACGGGATCAAGTAGGTAAAAAGGCGAGGGCTAGTAGAAATCCTTGGGTAACAGTAGAGATATCGAATGTAATTGATGAAATGAGAAAATACAAAAATGCAGTAAATGAAGCAGGTGAAAAGGAATACAAAGGTCTTAAACACGAGATTGACAGGCAGCGCAAAATGGCTAAGCAGGGATGGCTAGAGGACAAATGTAAGGATGTAGAGGCATATATTACTAGGGCTAAGATAGATACTGCCTACAGAAAAATTTGAGAGACCTTTGGAGAAAAGAGAACCACTTGCATGAATATCAAGAGTTCAGATGGAAAACCAGTTGTACGCAAAGAAGGATAAGCTGGAAGGTGGAAGCCGTATATAGATGGTCTATAGAAGGGCGATGTACTTGAAGCCAAAATTATGGAAATAGAAGAGGATGTAGATGAAGATGAAATGGGAGACATGATACTGCGTGAAGAATTTGACAGAGAACTGAAAGACCTAAGTCGAAACAAGGCCCCAGGAGTAGACAACATTCCATTAGAACTACTGATAGCTCCAGGAGAGCCAACCATGACAAAAAACTACCATCTGGTGAGCAATATCTATGAGGCAGGTGAAATACCTACAGACTTCAAAGAAGAATATAATAATTCTGCTCTCAAAGAAAGCTGGTGTCGAAAAATGTAAAAATTACTAAACTATCAGTTTAATAAGTCACGGCTACAAAATACTAACACAAATTCTTTACAGAAGAATGGAAAAACTGGTAGAAGCCAACCTTGGAGAAGATCAGTTTGAATTCCATAGAAATGTTGGAACATGTGAGGCAATACTGACCCTTATGACTTATCTTAGAACATAGATTAACGAAAGGCAAACCTACGTTTCTAGCATTTGTAGACCTAGAGAAAGTTTTTGACAATGTTGAGTGGAGTACTCTCTTTCAAATTCTGAAGGTGGAAGGAGTCAACTACAGGGAGTGAAAGGCTATTCACAATTTGTACAGAAACCAGATGGCAGTTATACAAGTCGAGGGGCATGAAAGGGAAGCAGTGGTTGAGAAGGGAGTGAGATATGGTTGTAGCCTATCCCTGATGTTATCCAATCAGTATATTGAGCAACTAGTGAAGGAAACAAAAGAAAAATTTGGAGTAGGAATTAAAATCCATGGAGAAGAAATAAAAACTTTGAGGTTTGCCAATGACATTGTAATTCTGTCAGAGACAGCAAATGACATGGGAGAGCAGCTGAACGGAATGGACAGAGTCTTGAAAGGAGGATATAAGATGAACATCAACAAGAGTAAAACGAGGACAATGGAATGTAGTCAAATTAAATCTGGTGCTGCTGAGGGAATTAGATTAGGAAATGAGACACTTAAAGTAGCAGATGAGTTTTCTCTTTGGGGAGCAAAATAACTGATGATGGTCGAAGTAGGGAGGATATGAAATGCAGACTGGCAATGGCAAGGAAAGCATTTCTGAAGAAGAGAAATTTGTTAACATCGAGTATAGATTTAAGTGTCAGGAAGTCCTTTCTGAAAGTATTTGTCTGGAGTGTAGAGTGTAGCCATGTATGGAAGTGAAACATGGACAATAAATAGTTTAGATAAAAAGAGAATACATTATTACGTAATGCGCTGCTACAGAAGAATCCTGAAGATTAGATTGGTAGATCACATGACCAATGAGGTGGTACGGAATAGAATTGAGTGGGGAAGAGGAATTTGTGGCACAACTTGATTAGAAGAAGGGATCAGTTGGTAAGACACATTCTGAGGCATCGAGGGATCACCAATCTAGTACTGGAGAGAAACGTGGAGAGTAAAAATCATAGAGGGAGAACAAGAGATGAACATATTAAGCAGATTCAGAAGGATGTAGGTTGCAGCGGTTACTTGGTGATGAAGAAGCTTGCACAGTATAGAGTAGCTTGGTGAGCTGCAGCCAACCAGTCTCTGGACTAAAGACCACAATCATGACCACGACCACGACCAAGATTACAACCACAACCACAACAACAAGAAACAAACTGACATTTCTGTTTGTTGTCAGTGGCTGTTGCATGAAACATGAAATTAGACACATTTGCAAGAGCTGACACCATCCACACATTGCAAAAATGAAATTGTAAATATCTGCCAAACAGCAGAGAAAATGCTCCAGAGAGAGAAACTGATATTTCATGTAAAGACTATGATGATAAAATCAGACAAATTAGACCATATAAAGAGGCTTAATGACTGACAGACTTTTGTGCATTGTTTTATAATGGAATAGGAGGATGAGACATCAGAGGGGAGTTGAGAGGTGGGGTAGGGAATGATGATGATGGTGAATCCTTCGTTCCACATCTTTAGATGTCTTACGAAGCACTATGAATGCAGATGTAAGAAGCAGATTTAGGAAGTTCAATTATAGGGTATGTATTTTGAGAAATACATATATGTTGTACAAGCTACTATACAGTTCATAGCATACAGTACTTTGTAGCAAATATTAGCGATTTTCTATCCTGTTCTATTTGTGTACTGAGTGAGGGGGAAAAGGGCTAGGTATATGCTTCTGTATGCATCATCATCTCTCTGGTCTTATTCTATTCTCATGATCCTTAAGGGTGAATTAGAAATAGTGGCAGCAGAAATGTCATGTACTCTCTCTTAAATACTGTTTCTTTACACTTATCAAATGGGTTTTGCAAAAACAACATTGTATTTCTTTCAGAGATTCCTATTTACAGTCTCCTGAGTGTTTTTGATGTCTGCCACCATGCCTGTTCACTAAGGACTCCAAACGATGGAGCACTCCAGAACTGATTATACTACAATACTACATGCCATTTCCATAAAGGGGTCATTCAATGGTATTATCAAACCATCAATATATTGACTGCCTGAGGGGGCTTATAGACATATTGTCAATACATACTGGACATGTGAGGTCAAGTATTGATGATTTGACAATATTCTCCGTTCAGAAGGTAATATAGTACATCAACCAGCCACACAGTTTTAGTGTGCACTGTTTATGTTTTCATTTTGTCTGTGTATATCATACCTCAGATTCAATTTTTAAGTAATATTTTAATACAAAACTATTTTAATAGGCTATGCGAAGATAATCACTGTATATACCACTTCAGAAAGGTTAACGGAGCATTCTCTTATGACACAATTAATTTGAAGCTATAGTATAGATTAGTGAATTACATAGCAGTTTGAGAAAACTGCTTTTACTTTGAAAAATACATCATATTTGCAATCAGTAACAAGCAGTTTGGAAAATGCATATCAATTCCACCAAATTATCACAACGGGCAAAAACATACTTTATGTTTATTGCCTGAACATATCCTTATCAGGAAGATAGAATTGCTTGACATGTTTTCACAGTTTTATTAGTTGAATTTGCAGATCTTACAGAACTGAACTTCGTAACATTATAATGACCTGCCTGTCACCAGCAATTTCAGGGTTACTCCTAATCTGTTGTCATCTGCAACTGCCTCTCTCCTTAAGGATTACTGCTTCTCTGTTGTATCTCTTATCAACATTAATAACTTGTTGTATGATGTAGGACTTACCAGAAAATAATTTATGATATCTTTTGGGTCCATGGTTCTGATTTTAGTCAGTAAATTAGCATGTGACCACCCACTATTTGTTTTCCCCCAACCACTCTTGGACCCATATCCTATTTTTTGTTTTGTTTTTGATTTCTTACAAGCTGTAGGTAATATAATTGCAGCATACACATCTTTTTGGGTGTTTGTCATCTTAACCTTGTAAAATTACGTTTGTCAACTGACAATCTGACTCTTGCCCTGTTACCCTCTTCAGCCTGCCTGTCTCCTCCTTACTCTGACCATCCAGTTTGCTTCTCCCACCAGATGTCGTTGCTTGCAGTGCAACCTCAGTGACCAGACGCAGTGGTTATCTCGTGTGTGTGTGTGTGTGTGTGTGTGTGTGTGTGTGTGTGTGTGTGTGTGTGTGTGTGTGAGAGAGAGAGAGAGAGAGAGAGAGAGAGAGAGAGAGAAGAGAGAAGAGAGGGAGAGAGAGAGAGAGAGAGAGAGAGAGAGAGAGAGAGAGAGAGAGAGAGCAGAAGGGGGGGGAGTAGAGGGGAGGGAGTTGTGCTTGCATGAATGAGTGTGTTTTCTACGTTAGACGAAGGCCTTTTGGCTGAAAGCTCACATATTTAGCAGTCTTTTTGTTATGCATGTCTGTGTCTCAACATCACCTCCATATAGTGAGAGCAATGTATCCTTGTCTTAATTTTGTAATTATTGCCAATATTATTGATGGTATGATGTCACTTCAATATACCAAGGTTTGATAAATTAGTATTGTCAATAAATACTGAATATGTGCAGGCCCCTTTACAGATGCACTGCACTTTCCCAGCACTCTTGCAGCAAAGTTTCCAATCTTCCATTTGTCTTCCCAACTAGAGATTTTACTTATTTGTCCCATTTCATGTAATTTGTTTATATTACCCCTAAATATTAATTTAAATGTTACTTGTTCTAGGTGTTCACCACTTATCTTGAAATGTGTTTACCTCATCTGCCATCAGGCTCAGTTCAGTGGCATCCTTGGCATCGTAGTCATATAAAACTCGTGCTCTCTGGTAACCACTTTTCGGGGTTTCAGGGTGATTTTCTGTATGAGAAGTTGTTGCCTGAAAAGGAGTCACTCCTGGAGTTTTTAGAGAAAGGCTGAAACCAAAAATAAAATATATTTTTTTAAATTCTTGTTTGAAATTATTTTTATAATTTTATTTTTAATAATATTCCACATGATCATAAGACAGAAAGTCTCTTCAAGAGTGCTTCAGATGCCCTTAAATCTTAAATTACTTAGTGCTCACAATAAAACACACAAAATAATGCCAAAAAAGAAGATATCACATTTGTGTTGTCTCTGTTTAGAGGAATGACAGCACAAACATAATTTGGTCATCATGTTTGTCTGCAGTATAAAAAGTATACAGCACTTCCACCATATGTTCCTTAGCTTCCACAACCAAGAGCTGATTAAAATTTAGAAACTTTCATACACAATGTTTAGACCTTTGAGCATAAATATTGAAACTGCATGATGCTAAATTATTGTACCCAAATACGTGACATCTAAAATTTTAGTGAGATGATCTTGGGAATATTTTCTTGAATTATGTGATACAGGCAAAAATCTTGTAAAAGATATTATGTGATACAGGCAAAAATCTTGTAAAAGATGCAGTGTGAAACATTCTAGGTCATCATATACAACTGTGGTATTTATCACGGCTATCACAGTAAAATGCTCATTTCTCACAGGCTTGCCCCATATGGTTGTCATATCTGTTAACAGTTACTTTCACATCATGCTAAGAAAATTTTTCATGATTTGATCAATGGGACATGCGCTCTAAGAACACACTCAGTAAAATGGTTCATGGGAACAGGTGAACCAAAATTAACTGATATGTACTGACTGCTTTCTGATCACATCCCAATTAACTAGTATACAACACTGTGTATAATACAAGTCAAATGCCTGTGAATAAGATGCATTAATACTCAATTACATATAACATTCCAATGACCATTAACTCAGTGTGCCACATCTGCTTTCATAGTCAAATTAACTGCAAAACCTGCAAGGAAAACTTTAACAAAAAGGCTTACAACTGATTGAATAGTGGCAAGAGAAGACTTGGTACATGACACTCATTTTGACAAGGACAGAAATATACAAAGACAGAACACAAAGCACAGTTTCGTCATGATGTAGTTCCCCTGCCAGCAAATTAAAAAAGCAATATCAACAAGGAGGGGGAAAAGGTTTTATAACAGAATATAAATAAAAAGATACTTCCAAATATTGTAGAGGTTAGGATAGAGGGAAAAACAATGTATGTCGGCATCAACTGTGGCCAACACAACATGTGCTCTAAACTGCATACCTCAGGAGCTATGAGCACTTGTTCATCTTCGCTACAGTGAAACATGTTTCTACTGAATGAGAGCTTGTAGCTCTTAAGGTGTGCCTTTAAGAGCCAACCTTTACTACACTTTTTGCTTCAAATGATCAGTCTTGTCATGTCCCTGAATACTGACTATTCCTCCTAGGACACCTGTAGATGACTGGAACCAAGGGACTTGCTCAGATGATGTATGGTGCCACTCCCATATTTTTTATACTGTATTGTTTGAGTCCTATGTAGGTTAATCAGAACTATGATTTCAGTTCTCAAAATGACAATGTACAGCTTTTGGTGGATTTATACATACAGCATAAAATGATGGAAACCTGCATATCTAGATCAAAACCCCTGTGATGTGCATGGTAGAAGGTACATCCAGTTGCATCAGTTATTAGAGCTTTCTTCCATTCTATTCATGTGCGGGTTGTGGGGAGAATGATAGCTTAAATGCTACCGTGCATTCCATAATTAGTCTAATGTTCTTTTTGCAGTCCCTATGGGAATGGCACATAGAGAATCATGATGTATTCTTATATTCATCACTTAAAGTTGCTTTTATGAACTGTCTACTTAGGTTTTCATAGGATTGATTGTGTCTTTCTTCAAGCACCTGCTAGTTCAGTTCTTTCAGCATATCTGTGACAGTCTCCCGGGGATCGAACAAACCTGTGACCATTAAAGCTGCTCTCCTTTGTACCCATTCAATATCTCCCGTTAGTCCTATTGGGTTCGGGTCTTACACACTTGAATAATCTAGGATGGGTCAGTCACTTGCTCATAGAGGAAGAAATACACAGACTTTCTGGCCAGAGATAGCAGTCTCGTGTTTGTGTGTGTGGGTGTGTGCTTGCTTGAGTGAATGTATGTGTTTCTTCCTTTCTGAAGAAGGCACTGGTTTAAAGGTCAATGTCTACCAGTCTTATCGTTATGCCTGCCTGCAACTTAATGCATCATCTTTACAGTGAGTAGCAATCTATCCTTTTCATAATATTTTAAATATCTGAACTTGTTTTTAACAACAGTTTGCCAATCATGAACATCAAATCAAAAAAGGGAAGATGAGTATAGCTGAATTCTCCAGCCACATTGTAGTAAATAGAGGTGAGGATAATAAGTCAGGTTTCTTAAGAATGGCCCAGAAACTGGCTGGGGTAAAAATGAAGGAACCATTTCAATATTTGCTTGAAATTATTTCAGGACAACCATGAAAAACTTAATCAAGATGGCTAGCCCAGGTAGTGATACCTGCTCTTTCTGAATAAAAGTTCAGTGCCATAACTACTAGTAGGCCTCGCATTTAAGCATTTATGGAATGTGGTGTCGAGACTTGTTTACGCCAAAGCTCCTCCACCTACAAGCACTATGGAGTTTTGGGCACAATGGCTACAATATTTTTTTGACTTTTCTGCCTATATATTGAAACAGTGTTGCGTTGACTAACTTCCATCAAAAATTGTGTAATAACCCTTCCTCTTTCCTGAAAGTCTGGAGTGAGGCACAATCACCTTTAGACAGGTATAACGACAGTGTTTGCTCTCTATATTTTACTGACACATATAGGATTTATTTTTACATTGTTTTAATAATGTTACCAGTTTTAAGATCAATAAACAGAATTTCATATTTTTGTTGGGAGCGATTCATGGTGTCATTTTACCTGTCGACGGAATATATATTTACAGGTCCTACAAATCTAAAATTATTATTGTGCAAGGGGCTTTAGTAATTCTTCAAACTTTGCATGCTGAATACATCCGTGACCCAAATGAAGTCAACTTTAATTCAGACTGAACTTATCCAGCATATTTCGCATTTACTGCCAGATGGTAGAGCCGAGATTTTGATATTTGTAACAAATAATTCATTTACAATTGCACATCTTCCATATAGACGTGACTCTTTCAAATTTCTCTTGCACCTATCATACTGATGCAGTTCTGTGACTGGATTATGTCCGTATTGTGACCACTTTATTAAATTGTTGCAACCTCGTTGGAAAAGAGATCTTTAAGATTCTTTATACCAATGTAGGAAGAATAAAAGCAAATATATCACAAAAAGAATGTAAAAAAGTTTACAAAGCTTTGTGGTCCTTTCTCAAAAACTGAAAATTTAATGCTGAGCTCTAAACTTCATATAATTAGACATACTATAGTCTGTCGTGGGTGTATCACTGGTATAAGGACCCTACAATAAAAATCCCTTGGAAATATTAATTTACCAGCATAAAAATAATACCTGGAGTTCTAGAATTTGCATCTGACTGTTGATGATAATGTTCAGCTGCTCTGGGTGTCAGTATCCACCAAACAGTACTAAATGACAAAACAAGGAATAAAAATAACCCCATGTTCATGCAGTAGTTAAAAAAGAACTGCAAACTGCACACAAAACTAAAATATTGTCAGTTTAGTTCACCTTCTAAAGGAAACAACAGACTGCTGAAAACAAATCAAAATATACTCTTGAAATAAAATTACATGAAATGCACCTGGTAATAACAGTTTTCTAACAGCATTTAAAAAAGAAATCAATTCTAACTATAATAGCTCCTGCATAAAAATATATTGGTAAGTCAAAAATGCTTACAGAGCAATGACTGATTGGTATTATTGTAACATTTTTCTTGTTTCACAGCAACAACAGCAGGCTGTTGATTCCATGCCTTTTGGTCCACTGTTCTGCACTTCCACTGCAAGCACATCAGTTCTCTGGGTACTGAATTTCCCCGAAACTTGAAGCTAGGTGGTGGCTCAGAAATTCTTTATCAGTTAAGTGGAATACATTTTTCCAAAAATCATTAATAAAAGGATTTTCCCCTACTTGTTACCCTTCTGTCAACACTCAGCAACAACTGGAAATTCATTTTTCTTAGCTTACATTTTGAATTGATATTTTAGTGGGAATAAAAAATGGATTAACAGCGTATTCAGCATGTAATGCTGAATGATCTTACAATTTTCATGTCTCCTTTATCAGCGTTTAGAGAAAAATAGAACTTTACACAAAACCTTAGTTCTTGTGCTCCACTTTCTATCTGATCAGGAAAAGTGAAGTGCAAGTGTTCAGATAAATTGATACCACTCTTTCTCAGTAAATAAAATACAACCAAGTTAAACATTGGTGGCTGAAACTTGTACATCACAAACACACTGAACAATGGTAGGCTCTCTCGCTGGAACACCAATTCAGAAATGATGGAGCAATGTACTAATTGGAGTACAAACAAAGGAATAAAGGGAGGGTAATGTTTGTTTTGTCCAGATTGAGTTGACTGTGGAGGACCACAATCTTAGTTGGTGAAGCATGGGTGAATTAATGGACCATTTCCTCATTAATGAATCATCATAGCATTTGCCAAAAGTGATTCAGAGATCTCAAATCAAATACAAACCACAATGGAACATTTTCCAGTTCATGGTGGATGATACTCGTCACAGGAAGACAAAGTGCATTTCTTGCTGTGGAAAAATATCAATATATGATCTTTAGGATAAGTATGACCGCATGTGTCAGGCTGCCACATTTATAGCCTTTTATAAATTTTGTAACAGTATTATTTCATTTATCTTGTCTTTCGAACTCAATTTATTGCATTGATTCATTTAATTTAATTCTGACGTTAGCAAGCACACAAATATCTCTGCACTGGTTGGACTATTATTAATTGATACTTGAACACAAATCATAAACATCTCAGATTTTGTAATTCCAAAATAACTTTTAGAAGCTTTTCATTAGTATTTATAGAATAAACTTGCTCAAATGTTAGGAACATTTTCCAACTGATAATCTTACGGATTTAAGCAACCAAATAAAAAGCATTGTTACTGAACATATTTTATGAATTTCAATACTTAAAGTTAAAAGTTGTGTAAAACTACGTTGCAATGTGCGAGGAACAATTTAATGTGCAACTAGATGAGACCAATTGATTTACAACAGAAAATTTTTGATTCTAATTCATAAATTTTCTGTTTCGAATAACGAATGATGTGAACAGTTTTGTTAGAAATGTATATAAGCAGTGGCGAAACAGCCAATGGGGCCTCAGTTTTCTGAAAGATTTTGTGAGCCAGTTTTGTTACAGTTTTATGCAATGAAAACGTAATTCTGAAAGAGTACATCGTGACAACCTGAATTTCTTGAAATTTTTCTTGGTACTACTAAACCATTAGCTTAACTGTCAAATTTTGATGGAGCAAATACTCACAAAAATTCTTTTACAGCTCTGCAGCATTGGAGATCACCGAGAAACAAAGATGAGTATTTGCTAATTAATTATTATGCCCAGCTATATTTCACAGTAAAAATGCTCTGGCATCTGCAATTACTGGCTCTTGCCAGATTTTTGTGCAAGACAGTACGACTGTTGACCGTTCTCTTATTGACACG
Organism: Schistocerca americana; assembly: GCF_021461395.2. Classification (NCBI taxonomy): domain Eukaryota; kingdom Metazoa; phylum Arthropoda; class Insecta; order Orthoptera; family Acrididae; genus Schistocerca; species Schistocerca americana. The sequence goes on from NC_060123.1 coordinate 159,137,010, forward strand.
GAATCAGAAATCAGTGTGTATCTTACGGACGCATATGAACACTGTACATCTTCAACACATCCCTTACTTACAGAAGTGAGTAATTCTGCAATTGCCACATACAGACAGCAGACAGTGATATTCGATTTGGATGGAGATTTCCACATAGTGCGCAATGGCACCACCACACACTGCAGGCAAATTTTTAAGCAGTTTACAGCTTTTGTGCCAGTTCTACAGGACAAGAACTCAGAACAGACCATGGCCAGTGTTAACAAAATTTCAATGTGGAGAGAGACTTGTCAACTACTCAATGGAAGCATATGGGAGAACAAAGTTAAGAATATCGTGGTTCATGTGATCTTGGAGGAGTTATGAAAGAGTAGTGCTGTCCTTAGAGCTAAAGTGGCTGCTACACTGATGCAAAGCAACTATTGCAGTGCTTGAGCTTCTCTGATAACTGAATGGAGGCTGAATGCATACCTCTATGCCAGCTACCAAGATCATGACAGACAACAGCCACTCTCAGACTTTCTCACACTCATGGACCCAGCAATGGCTAAGAGCAAATTATGCCATTCCACACGTCACATACAGACCACAACAGGACAACCTTTGGCTGATAGGCTGCGGCATTTACCACCACATAAATTACATGCTGCATAGTTAGATTGTCTGCCCCGATAGCTGAATGTTCAGTGCGCCGGACAGTCTGTCACGCCAAGCGGCCCAGGTTCGATTTCCGGCTGGGTCGGGGATTTTCTTCACTCAGGGACTGGGTGTTGTGTTGTCCTCATTATCATTTCATCGTCATCAGTGGAAGGCAATGGGAAACCACCGCTGGAATCACTTCCCTAGACGCTCATGCAGTGCACCTCTGATGAGGCTTTCCCCATGACAAGAGCTGCTGTTAGGCAGAACACAAAGTTTTTACAGTTAGATTTTGACAGTACGCTTTCAGAGAGGACGGGCACAAGCTCTCTCTGTGCATGGGCATCCCCTCTCCAAATGATTAAGAAAAAGAATGGCTCATAAATAATGTGCACGGACTATAGAGCCTTAAACCCATGCACCACTCTGGACAGATATCCAGTTCCAAATGTGGCCGATTTTAACAATAATGTGTCTGATGCACATACTTATAGTATGATAGTTAACAAATACTGATAGTAAAAACAGATAAGCACAAAACTGCACTTGCTGCCCCATTTGACCTATTTGAATGCAGTACCATGCTTTTTGGCCTACGGAACACTGCCCAGGCATGGCACTGCTTCATGCACGAAATACTGCAACATTTTACCTTTGTTTTCTGTTACATGGATGATGTTATGGTGTTTTCTGAGAGTAAGAAGCAGTATATCAAGCAGTTACAGATGCTGTTTGAAAGGCTAGAGAGTTATGGAATAGTCAATAATTGTAATAAATGTGTCTTGGTTAAAAAGGAAGTGCAGTTTTGGGATATGCAGTCCCTATGTAGAAAGGCCTGATAATTACTTCAAGATTAAAGGAGACCACTCACTGAAAAGGAGAAGTGTGAGTTGGTGAGAAGCACATACAAGAGAAGAAAAACTTGCTAGCTTTTGGAGTTATTCTTTAACGAGCTAGAGTAAAATGTATTTCTGTATTTTACTCTAGCTCGTCAAAGGATAACTCCATAAGCTAGCACGTCCATTTTTTTTTCTGTGTGCCTACTGACAACTCAAAGCTTCTGGTTTTAAGTGAGTGGTCTCTTTTAACCCTACAGTATTTACATTCTACAGGAACTTTTCTAAAACACAAAGGCTTAATACCATTTTTAGTAATGTTGAACTATTCTAGAAGACATCTACCACATTAGGCAGAGGTATGGGAACCTCTAAACAGACTGCTCATCTGTAAAAACATGGATAGCAGCAGGAAGTTTCCTTGAACAGGTGCTGGAAGAGTATTTTGTGACCTAAAAACAGCTCTGGCAAATGCAGCCAAAGCATGCCCAGTTGCAGGTGCTGCCATGGCATTGATGGTTGATGCGAGCTAGATGGCTGTAGGCGCAGTGTTGGAATAGTTCATTTCTCCAAATTGGTAACCACAGAGCTACTGCCAACAACAAAAATGGTGTGCATTGGACTGAGAATTTTCGCATACTTGACAGTGAAACATTTTAGGTCTTGGTTGGAGAGCCAGCATTTCAAACCTTTTGCAGATCACAAATCTCTGACATTAATCTTCCAACAACTGACACAGCTCAACTTGCCTCATCAGTGAAGATACACTGAGTTTATTGCACAATTTACAACTGATATTCATCACACTGTGGGTGAAAACAATATTGTAGCTGACTGACTGTCCCAAAACTGTGCAGCCTTAATCCAGTTGATTGGGTGGAGTTGGCAGTGGAACAAGGAACACGTGCTTTCCTCCATCAGGTTATAGTTAACCTGGATTCCAATGTGTTATGGCTAGAGTACATACTGATGCAGGGTACACATCGAGGAGTTTGGTGCGACACATTGGGTAACGGAGTAGTCATTCATTCCTATGAGGTGGCGACATAGCACTTTTAACATTTACCGCAACCTATCATATCCCGGAACTAAAGCATCTGCAAAGCTGGTTGCAGATAAAGTGGGTTGACCCGGCGTTCATAAGGATTGCCAGAGATGGGCGTGTGCTTTCAGAAAATGCCAAAGCTGCGAAGATCCCAGGCATGTCTTTGCACCTGTAGATTCTTTCCCCACCCTAAAAGGAAGATTTTTGGAACCCATAATGACACTGTGGGCCCTCTCCCACATTCTCACTTATTTTGCCTCTTACTTATTATGATCAAAAGGTTTACTAGGTGGCCTGAAGCATTACCTGTTCCACACATTTCTGTGGAATCAGTGGCCAGTGCTCTAGTTAACTGACGGTTTGCAAGGTGTGGAATTCTGCAGATAATCACTACAGACAGGGACAGACAAATTAAGAGCCAGCTGTTCAAGGAGCTTCTCAAGTTATGTGGATGTAACCATTTTCGCACTATGAGCCACCGTCCTCCAAGTAATGGGACGGTACATGCATCACTCTTTAGAGGCTGGAGTGACATGTCACATCGAAGCCGGGTCGGATACACTGCCTTTGATATTAATGGGACTGTGCAGGGCGATAAAAGAGGACTGGGATTGTTCAGCCACACAGCTCGTGTATGGTGAACAGATAGGAGTGCAGGGAGAATTCTTTTTGACTACGCCTGTTCTTCAGCTTATGCCAGGTGATTCGACAGCAGTTTTAAGCCAGTTATGTTTGCATGTGTGTCTTCTCATGATGCAAAACCCTTTAAAGCATGGAGAAATAAAATTCATTTTCGAGGTCTTATTTAAGTGTGAGTACAAGTATGTGTGGCCAAGGAATGATGCCCTAAGACCACCACGAACTCCACTGTATGCATGACCCTTCAGGGTGATTGAAAGAAGTGATAAGCAGTTAAAAAAAAAAAAATATATATATATATATATACATGGCAAGACAAACTACAGTGGTGGAAATATTTATTGCATCACCATGAATTACTTCGTCTTTTTGTCTTTTGCAGCAGTTTGCTGCAGGTTATACCAGTCCCATTGTTGCTAAACGTTGCTGTGTTGCTGACATATTCTTGCCTTAATTATCTGACTTCTTCATGCAGGTTTTGCAACAATACACAACTCTTTGTTGTTGTCGATTGGCTTTACAATGAAACCGGTTGTTATATTGCCATTTTGGGTTGAGACTTTGCAGTCAGAAGATGGGCAGTCAGTTGAATTAACACCAGAAAAGAAAGCTGCTATACTTGCTTATTCGTTTGTTGGTCTCAGCACCAGAGAGACGGCCTCTAAGACAGGATTTAATCAGTCAATGATTTCAAGGTTACTGAAAAAATACAGGGAAAAAGGAAATGTTGATCATGAGAAAGGAGGAGGTTGGAAAAGGGCGTCTACTGCCAAACAGGAGCGGGTATTGAAAAGGTTTTCACTCAATGATCGCCGCGTCATCAACTGAACTAAAGCAAGACTGGGAAGAAATGTGCGACATCTCAGTAACCAGTAGAACTGTAAGAAATAGACTACTGGAGGCTGGACTCTCAGTCCGTCTTTCTAGAAGGAAGCCTTTATTGACCAAGATAATGTGACAAAGTGACTACAATGGGCAAAGGCACAAGCGACATGGACACCTGAGATGTGGAACAAAGTAATGAGATGAGTCCACATTTAATCTGCATAGCTCAGATGGAAAAGTGTTCATGCATCGAAGAAAAGGTGAAGAATTTTTGCCATCATGCATAACAGATACAGTCAAACACCCACAAGGACAGATGGTCTGGGGGTGCATTTCCAGTCATGGAGTAAGTCATCTGGGCTTCATCAATGGCACTGTTAATGCAGATGCCTACATTAGCATCATTGGAAGGAAGCTTATGCCATCCGTTAGAGACAGTTTGGAGATGTTTCCATTTTTCAGGATGACTCCACTCCTTGCCATAGAGCTTTGAAGGTGAGTCCTATGACTAATATTTGTACCAAACACAAAGCAGATTACTTTCTTGGTTAATTATCATATACTTCTACATTTCACGTAAAATCTTTCCTTCGACAAAATGGGGTTCGAATATTAGAGTGGCCTGGGAACAGCCCTGATCTCAATCCTATTGAGAACTGTTGGAAGTTCATGGGAAATGCTATCACCAAAAAGAAGCCACGGAATAAACGGGAGCTGTTGGAGACCCTTGTGCATGTGTGGTTTCATGAACTGAATGAGGAGTACATTAAAATGTTAATTCTTTCAAAGCCTTCACGATGCCACGCGGTAATTAAGGCACTAATAAAGGTATTTATTAATATTCACCATGAATAATGAATTGCATCAACCAACACTAAAAAGGTTCTTTTTGCGTGGCTAGATAAAAAAAAAATCAAAGCTCCATCTAAACATAACAGTCACCGAAATAACATGAGGGAGTAAAGAAATTTGTTTGAAACTGGACGATATGAAAACTGGGCCAATAGACATAGAAAGCACAGTTATTATAAGGTTAAAATTTTAACTATTTAGTCATATGTATATAATTGCTAAGACTCACATACAGAAAAGCAAAATGAAAAGTTCGCAGTTTGTAGTTGGATGGTCTAACAATTTGTACTTCACATTCCTCAGTTTCCTACATTGCCAAAATACCTTTGAGGGTAGCTGCATTGTTCTGATGACAGGTGATTTTATTTTCCTCTCTCCTTTTGTGATTCAATTTCTCTTTATATGTAATTTTTCATCTAGTTTGTCTGGAAAGTTGCAGAGTATTTTCCAAGTCTTCCTATGCCCTTTTCAGGGTAATGAATGAAAAAAGTCCATACGGCATCACAGTGAACAATGGCCACAAGCTCTTGGCCACTCTTTGGCAGGAAAACATTTTCTGCGGCTTTCCTGTAACCTCTAGTCTATGCAAATTTACTCATTTAAGATGTATGCCCCTAGCAAAACCAATTTTATTTGCACACTAAACATATTATCATTACTGGTTTGTGTTTTCAACAAAGTAATCCACAATTTTATTTTGGGGTGATTGATGTCACATACACACTAGGTCTTTTGTTTACCTATTTTCTGCAAAAATTTACTGGTAACATGAGAAGTTCAATTAACATCTTACTATTATGACTGGAAAGACACAGAGAAATAAGTAAAACAAAGCACAACTAATACACCGCAAACGTAAAAATTTAGAGAATAAAATAATTCAAACATCAGCAAAGCTCTATGTTGTTTCATGAGATTAATGACAGAGGAGGAGGTAAAACAGGCACAAAGTGAGACAGAAATTAATGAGAAGTAACAACATAATATGACAAGATGAAAAAAAATTGTAAATTGGTCTACAGGAAATACAAGGTATAACAAAGAAGACCAAAAGATAGTAAACAATGAAGAGCACACCAGGCGCAGAAACAGAGAATACAAACTAATAAGAAAAATACTCTATCATATGGATGGAGAAAAGGCAGTGGAGGGGAGAAGAGAGGGACAAAGGGGGGAGAGGGGAGAGGGGAGAAGAGAGGGACAAAGGGGGGAGAGGGGAGAGGAGAGGGACAAAGGGGGGAGAGGGGAGAGGAGAGGGACAAAGGGAGGAGAGGGACAAAGGGGGGAGAGGGACAAAGGGAGGAGAGGGACAAAGGGGGGAGAGGGACAAAGGGAGGAGAGGGACAAAGGGAGGAGAGGGACAAAGGGAGGAGAGGGACAAAGGGAGGAGAGGGACAAAGGGAGGGGGGAGAGGGGAGGAGAGAGGGGAGGGGAGAGGGGAGGGGGGAGGGGGGAGGGGAGAGGGGAGGGGAGAGGGGAGGGGAGAGGGGAGGGGAGAGGGGAGGGGAGAGGGGAGGGGAGAGGGGAGGGGAGAGGGGAGGGGAGAGGGGAGGGGAGAGGGGAGGGGAGAGGGGAGGGGAGAGGGGAGGGGAGAGGGGAGGGGAGAGGGGAGGGGAGAGGGGAGGGGAGAGGGACGAAGGGGGGAGGGGAGAGGGACGAAGGGGGGAGGGGAGGGGAGAGGGACGAAGGGGGAGGGGAAGAGGGGAGGGGAGAGGGACGAAGGGGGGAGAGGGGAGGGGAGAGGGACGAAGGGGGGAGAGGGGAGGGGAGAGGGACGAAGGGGGGAGGGGGAGAGGGGAGGGGAGAGGGACGAAGGGGGGAGGGGGAGAGGGGAGGGGAGAGGGACGAAGGGGGGGAGGGGGAGGGGGAGAGGGACGAAGGGGGGGAGGGGGAGGGGGAGAGGGACGAAGGGGGGGAGGGGGAGGGGGAGAGGGACGAAGGGGGGGAGGGGGAGGGGGAGGGGGAGAGGGACGAAGGGGGGAGGGGGAGGGGGAGAGGGACGAAGGGGGGAGGGGGAGGGGGAGAGGGACGAAGGGGGGGAGGGGGAGGGGGAGGGGAGAGGGACGAAGGGGGGAGAGGGACGAAGGGGGGAGAGGGACGAAGGGAGGAGAGGGACAAAGGGGGGAGAGGGACGAAGGGAGGAGAGGGACAAAGGGAGGAGAGGGACAAAGGGAGGAGAGGGACAAAGGGGGGAGAGGGACAAAGGGGGGAGAGGGACAAAGGGGGGAGAGGGACAAAGGGGGGAGAGGGACAAAGGGGGGAGAGGGACGAAGGGAGGAGAGGGACAAAGGGAGGAGAGGGACAAAGGGAGGAGAGGGACAAAGGGAGGAGAGGGACAAAGGGAGGAGAGGGACAAAGGGAGGAGAGGGACAAAGGGAGGAGAGGGACAAAGGGAGGAGAGGGACAAAGGGAGAGGGGAGGGGAGAGGGGAGGGGAGAGGGGAGGAGAGAGGGGAGGGGAGAGGGGAGGGGAGGGGAGGGGAGAGGGGAGGGCAGAGGGGAGGGGAGAGGGACGAAGGGGGGAGGGGGAGAGGGGAGGGGAGAGGGACGAAGGGGGGAGGGGGAGAGGGGAGGGGAGAGGGACGAAGGGGGGAGAGGGGAGGGGAGAGGGACGAAGGGGGGAGGGGGAGGGGGAGAGGGACGAAGGGGGGAGGGGGAGGGGGAGAGGGACGAAGGGGGGAGGGGGAGGGGGAGAGGGACGAAGGGGGGAGGGGGAGGGGGAGAGGGACGAAGGGGGGAGGGGGAGGGGGAGAGGGACGAAGGGGGGAGGGGGAGAGGGACGAAGGGGGGAGGGGGAGGGGGAGAGGGACGAAGGGGGGGAGGGGGAGGGGGAGAGGGACGAAGGGGGGAGGGGGAGGGGAGAGGGACGAAGGGGGGGAGGGGGAGGGGAGAGGGACGAAGGGGGGAGGGGGAGGGGGAGAGGGACGAAGGGGGGAGAGGGGAGGGGAGAGGGACGAAGGGGGGGGAGGGGGAGGGGGAGAGGGACGAAGGGGGGGAGGGGGAGGGGGAGAGGGACGAAGGGGGGAGGGGGAGGGGGAGAGGGACGAAGGGGGGGAGGGGGAGGGGGAGAGGGACGAAGGGGGGAGGGGGAGGGGGAGAGGGACGAAGGGGGGAGAGGGGAGGGGAGAGGGACGAAGGGGGGAGAGGGAGGGGGAGAGGGACGAAGGGGGGGAGGGGGAGAGGGACGAAGGGGGGGAGGGGGAGGGGGAGAGGGACGAAGGGGGGGAGGGGGAGGGGGAGAGGGACGAAGGGGGGGAGGGGGAGGGGGAGAGGGACGAAGGGGGGGAGGGGGAGAGGGACGAAGGGGGGGAGGGGGAGGGGGGAGGGACGAAGGGGGGGAGGGGGAGGGGGAGAGGGACGAAGGGGGGGAGGGGGAGAGGGACGAAGGGGGGGAGGGGGAGGGGGGAGGGGAGAGGGACGAAGGGGGAGAGGGACGAAGGGGGGAGAGGGACGAAGGGGGAGAGGGACGAAGGGGGAGAGGGACGAAGGGGGGAGAGGGACGAAGGGGGAGAGGGACGAAGGGGGGAGAGGGACGAAGGGGGGAGAGGGACGAAGGGGGGAGAGGGACGAAGGGGGGAGAGGGACGAAGGGGGGAGAGGGACGAAGGGGGGAGAGGGACGAAGGGGGGAGAGGGACGAAGGGGGGAGAGGGGAGGGAGGAGGGCCGAAGGGGAGGGCCGAAGGGGAGGGATGAAGGGGAGGGATGAAGGGGAGGGGAGAGGGGAGGGGAGAGGGGGAGGGGGGAGGGGAGGGGAGAGGGGAGGTACGAAGGGGAGGGGAGAGGGGAGGTACGAAGGGGAGGGGAGAGGGCAGGTACGAAGGGGAGGGGAGAGGGGAGGGACGAAGGGGTGGGGAGAGGGGGGACGAAGGGGTGGACGAAGGGGTGGGGAGAGGGGGGACGAAGGGGTGGGGAGAGGGGGGACGAAGGGGTGGACGAAGGGGTGGGGAGAGGGGGGACGAAGGGGTGGGGAGAGGGGGGACGAAGGGGTGGACGAAGGGGTGGGGAGAGGGGGGACGAAGGGGTGGACGAAGGGGTGGGGAGAGGGGGGACGAAGGGGAGGGACGAAGGGGAGGGACGAAGGGGAGGGACGAAGGGGAGGGACGAAGGGGAGGGGAGAGGGGATGGACGAAGGGGAGGGACGAAGGGGAGGGGAGAGGGGATGGACGAAGGGGAGGGACGAAGGGCAGGGGAGAGGGGGGACGAAGGGGAGGGGAGAGGGGAGGGGCGAGAGGGAGGGGTGGGACGGAGGGGGAGAGGGGCGGGACGGAGGGGGAGAGGGGCGGGATGGAGGGGGAGAGGGGCGGGACGGAGGGGGAGAGGGGAGGGACGGAGGGGGAGAGGGGAGGGTCGGAGGGGGAGAGGGGAGGGTCGGAGGGGGAGAGGGGAGGGTCGGAGGGGGAGAGGGGAGGGTCGGAGGGGGAGAGGGGAGGGACGAAAGGGGGAGAGGGGAGGGACGAAGGGGGGAGAGGGGAGGGACGAAGGGGGGAGAGGGGAGGGACGAAGGGGGGAGAGGGGAGGGACGAAGGGGGGAGAGGGGAGGGACGAAGGGGGGAGAGGGGAGGGACGAAGGGGGGAGAGGGGAGGGACGAAGGGGGGAGAGGGGAGGGACGAAGGGGGGAGAGGGGAGGGACGAAGGGGGGAGAGGGGAGGGACGAAGGGGGGAGAGGGGAGGGACGAAGGGGGGAGAGGGGAGGGACGAAGGGGGGAGAGGGGAGGGACGAAGGGGGGAGAGGGGAGGGACGAAGGGGGGAGAGGGGAGGGACGAAGGGGGGAGAGGGGAGGGACGAAGGGGGGAGAGGGGAGGGACGAAGGGGGGAGAGGGGAGGGACGAAGGGTGGAGAGGGGAGGGACGAAGGGGGGAGAGGGGAGGGACGAAGGGGGGAGAGGGGAGGGACGAAGGGGGGAGAGGGGAGGGACGAAGGGGGGAGAGGGGAGGGACGAAGGGGGGAGAGGGGAGGGACGAAGGGGGGAGAGGGGAGGGACGAAGGGGGGAGAGGGGAGGGACGAAGGGGGGAGAGGGGAGGGACGAAGGGGGGAGAGGGGAGGGACGAAGGGGGGAGAGGGGAGGGACGAAGGGGGGAGAGGGGAGGGACGAAGGGGGGAGAGGGGAGGGACGAAGGGGGAGAGGGGAGGGACGAAGGGGGAGAGGGGAGGGACGAAGGGGGAGAGGGGAGGGACGAAGGGGGAGAGGGGAGGGACGAAGGGGGAGAGGGGAGGGACGAAGGGGGAGAGGGGTGGGACGAAGGGGGAGAGGGGAGGGACGAAGGGGGAGAGGGGAGGGACGAAGGGGGAGAGGGGAGGGACGAAGGGGGAGAGGGGAGGGACGAAGGGGGAGAGGGGAGGGACGAAGGGGGAGAGGGGAGGGACGAATGGGGAGAGGGGAGGGACGAATGGGGAGAGGGGAGGGACGAAAGGGGGTGAGGTGATCATCATCAGAGGAAGGAGGGAGTGTTTACGATGCTGTAGGTGAGCTGAGCTGGGAGAAATCAACTTCACAGTTCCTATTTTTGTACAAACAAAATTTTGTGGCAGAAATTGTATAAAAAATCTGATGAATGGTAGCACGTATGCTAAAATGTTAATTCTTTGCAAAGTTTTCTCATTACTTAATAACATTAACAACACAGTACAATAACAAATATCTAGAGCAGTGGTTTCCAAACTATACGTACCATGACCATAGCAGAGGTTTTATGAGAAGAGAAAAAAAAACATTTACAAAATTTTCAATGGACATTCGGAAACAGCAAAGCTTGCTTTGTACTGACCTACTGGGCTTCCACTTATTTGTGAATAACACAAATCACAAATACTGAAAATCTGAGTCGCAGATAGGCACAATGAAAAGACCGCCACAAATAAGCTCTTGGCCAACAAGGTCTTCATCAAAAATATACAACACACACACAACTGCAGTCTGGTACCTAAAGCCACAATGCAAGCTGCGGCACCAGTGCATGATGGGAGTGGCAACTGGGTAGGGGTAAGGAAGTGGCTGGGGCGGCAAGGGGGAGGCATGGTAGGGTAGGGGTGGGGGACAGTGACGTGCTGCTGGGGAGTGTGCAGGGCAAGGTGGAGAGAGGGTACAACAACTATGGGCAGTCGGGAGGTTAGAGTGGCAACTCGGTAGGGGTAAGGAGGAGGCTGGGGTGGCAAGGGGGAGGCATGGTAGGGTAGGGTAGGGGTGGGGGACACGTGACGTGCTGCTGGGGAATGTGCAGGGACGAGGTGGAGAGAGGGTATGACAACTATGGGCAGTTGGGAGGTTAGACATTGGGGGAGAGGAGAGGTGGGGTGTGGGGTGGGAGGTGGTGAGGTAAGGAGGGAGGGTAGAGGAAAAGGAGAGAAGTAACAAGACCGGGTGTGATGGTGGAATGAGGGCTGTGTAATGCTGGAATGGGAACAGGGAAGGGACTGGATGGGTGAGGACAATGACTGATGAAGGTTGAGGCCGGGAGGGTTATGGGAATGGGAATTCAGAAAAGCTGCTGTTCATGGGAAGGATCGATATGCCACAGGCTGTGAAGCAGTCACCCATCCATCCCCTTCCCTGTTCCCATTCCAGCACTACACAGCCCTCATCCCAACACTGCACCTGGTCTTTCTATTTCTCTCCTTTTCTGCTACCACCCCACCACCACCACCTCTCCTCTGTCTAATCTCTGGACTGCACATAAATGCTGTACGCTCTCTCCACCTCATCCCTGCATGCTGCCCAGCAGCACTTCACTGTCCCCCATCCCTAACGTACTCTACTATCCCTACTATCCCTTCCTCTCCCTGCCCCAGCCTCCTCCTTACCTCCATCCAGTCGCCACTCTCATCAAGCACTGGTGCCGCTGCTTGTAGTGTGACTTCAGTTGCCAGAGACTGCAGTCGTGTGTGTGTGTGTGTGTGTGTGTGTGTGTGTGTGTGTGTGTGTGTGTGTGTGGGCGCGCGCGCGCGTGACAAAGGCCTTGCTGGCCGAATGCTTATTTGTGACAGTCTTACTTGTTGCGCCTATCTGCGACTCAGCCTTTCCACTACATGGTAGCTTCCCTTTTCATAATATTATTACATTCCATCCTGGATTTTCCATTGTTTGACAAACATTGAAAAAGTTTTGCAGTAGACTTGCAAAGATGATTTAGATACTGCTCATACCTTGCAGAATATGTACTGAAATTTTAAAGATGAATGGCTGAAACTGTATGGGAAATCAAAAACTCACCAGATAAGACAGTCTGTTTCACAAACACATTTAAAATGCTGCTATTTTCCCACTTTTTTCCTTTTATCACATATTCATGCTTTCTGTCTCCTTGGCCTCCCTTTATATGTCAGACTGTTATACAATGTTCACTAATTTGCTCCTTCCTCCCCCCCCCCCCCTCCTCCCTCCCCCAATTCTAATATTTAATTTCATAACCTTATTTCTTATTTTTCATTAGCATTTTTTATTCCGTAGTTCTATCTGTAAATATTTCCCCTTAAAACAGGTGCATCCTTTCCAGCTGTGAAATATTTCCTTAAAAGTTGTCCAAGAATGAAGTGTTATAACTTCTTATTTACCGAAATTTAACATATCCAAACAACTGTCCCAAATGCTCCATAACAGAGAAATGATCAACAGATAAAACCACCAAGATTTTTACAGATTGTAGATTAGTTATTACTGTCTGCTAAATATGAGTGTATGCAACACATTGGCTAAGCTGCTTAGTGTCATATTACAAATTCGAAGGTTCAGGGTTAATTCCTCAGTTGGTACTAAGATTTTTTTTCAGTCAGTTATTGCCTCTTCCACTCTTGGCAATCAATTTCATATTTGAAAAAAATGGGAGTTTGCAAGTTATTTGGAATCTGTGGTAACTTAAGTCCCTTTATTAGTGGCCGGGTAAGGGAGTTTACAGGTTGGAGCAAAAGCTTCTTAATATAACTGAAGAAGCAATAGCTTTCCTGCTATTTTTCTAAGGATTATACACAGTCTGTAAAAGCACAAGAAAAATATTGTAGTATGTTGTTAACACTGAACAGGATTAATTTCTCTTTGTTATTGTACTGGTATATATGCTGACAATTTTCACAAAAGGATCTCATTTCTTATTTGATTTAAGGGAGAAGGAAAACTAATTAAATAATTTATATCATGGACATTAATAATTACAGGGGTATTATACAACATCGTCTCCAAAATACCCCCAAACAGAATGGATCATTTTGGTAAACAGATTGGTCAGTACCAGGTTAGCTTCAGGAAAGAAAATTCTTGTCCACAGCAGATTTTAAACCTATAAAACATCATCAGGTACAACTGACAGGTATGCCTGTGGTTGCGTTAATTGACTTTTTAAAAGCATACAACTCCTTTGAGCGTAAGTCATTACTAAACGTATGTCCTGGATGAATTTGGGGTGGGTGATACACCTAGAAAGCTGATTAAACAGTCTAACATAGTATCAAAAGAGAAAAGACATTGTCGAGATTCCAGGCACCTTTGAGAACAAAACAAGTGTCGGACAAAATGCTGGACTCTCTTCACTCCTTTTTATCCGTGTCTTCGAAAAGGTCATTTGAGAATGGAGGAAGATATTGTGTCAAGTAGAATGAAGAACAGTTCAGACTGCGATCCAAACTGAAACGAGTGTATGGTGATTGCTTGGCCTTTGTGGCTGATGTAGTCATTTTTGTCAACAATATTATCTCAAAGGTTGATTACTTGATAGAGACAGCTGAGAATGTGGAACTACAGCTCTCCTTTGAGAAGACAAAATATGTGAAACATCAGCACTGGACCAAAATAGATAATTTTAAATCACAGGAATATTGATTGTGTGAAGAAATTTAGATACCACGTGAGGCAACTGGAGCAGGAAGGGATCAATTTTACGATCTGGAAACTGGACCTAGCATGTCACATGATGAAAAACTTGTAAGGGGCGATCAAAAAGTTTCCATTCGAAGGCCATACGGTCCAGGATTCGTAGGCCAATCAGGCAAAATTACTGTGAGCAATGAGGCCATCATCTCACCAATGGTAAAACATTGTATTCTGCTGTCTGAAGAAATCTCTAACAGCTTGCTGCATAACCTTGTCTGACAGGAATCGTTGATCCTTCAAGGCCTTTAAGGAATCGAAGGTGTGATAATCACATGAGGAGAGATCATATAGTGTGGGTGTTCGGGTGCATCCCACTTGAGCTGGCATAGCTTCTGTGTTATGACATTTGTGATACGGGGATGTGCGTTGTTATGAAGCAAAATGGAACTTGGTCAACCATTCTGCTATAGTGGCTTTCAACATACATGCTGCTCCAGACACATTCTTCACTGGTATTTGTCATTCAGCAGCCAAGGAAAGGATAACAGCACATTTGGTAATAATGTTGCCACAGTTCACAATTCTATCTTTACCGCTCACATGTCAGAAGGACACAAATGCCACACTAGTCCCTTGCCTACATGTTGGTGCTTTATACCTGCATTAAAGTTGCACTATATTGCATATACACTGTAGCAACAATACCATCAAACAGGAACTTTCAGATTGCCCCTTCTATAATAAGAATTCTCTGAGCACTGAAGCCAAGCTAAGACACTATAGTACAGTTCTCCAGCAGCTCATTGAGAAACTGAGTGAATATGGTAAATATTTGCATATTTTATTTGTTGATTTTAAGAAGGCCTATGACTGTATACATCGCAAGAGCCTGCTCAGCTGTTTAAGGGAGTTTGGCATGGCAGAGAAACTCAACAATCTCATAAAGATCTGTCCGAGTGAAACACGTGCAAATATGAAGATGAGAAATCACATAAATGAGGAATTTGAAATCGTAACAGGACTCAGGTGCGGAGATGGGTTGTCCCCTATCCTGTTCAACTTTGCCCTTAAGAATATCGTATGCAAGACATTCCAAGAGAATGAAGGGATTGAAATTGCAGGAAAGAGACTGGCATACTTAGCCTATGCAGACGAGATCTGTTTACTCTCCAGGTCTGAACAGGAGTTGCAGAAAATGACCAGAGCACTAAAGAAGGCTGCCAGCAAATTTGGTTAAACATAAACGAAGCCAAGACAGAGTACCACATTATGACATGTGGTCAAATTAAGACTGCTGATCATCTACAATCACTGCAGGTGGGAGAGCAGTCCTACAAGAGTGGTCGTGAATTTAAATACCTAAGGGCACTTTCCACTGAGAACTCGTCGTGTGAAGCAGAGATCAATGCCAGAATACAAGCAGGAAACCGATCTTACCACAGCCCAGCACAACTGCTTCGGACCAGATCTCTCTTCAGACAGTTCAAGATTTGACTACACAAAACCCTGATCCAGCCTGTTGTTCAATATGGCTGTGAGGGAGGCATGGAGTACCCGGAAACAGGACTTCCATAAGCTCCTTGTTTTTGAGAGAAAAATGCTTTGGAAGACCTTCGGTCTGGTTCTGGAAGCAAGACACAGGGGAATAGAGGAACAGACACAACCAAGAGCTTGAGCAACTATACCAGCAGCCCAACACAGCAGGAACTTTCAAAGCCAAACGAATGCAGCGGGCCGGCCATGTGGCCTGGATGGAAGATCACAGGTGGCCTCGGAAGCTCCTGGATTTCACATCTACAGGAAAGAGACCCCCAGGGAAGATATAAACCAAGCATCAATAGATGTGGACAGATGATGGATAGCAGCAATATACAGAATACAATGTAGGAGGAAACTTGTAACAGCGTGCAGTCCACTGGGCCTGATCACATAAAAGAAGAAGAAAGATAGATAATGGGCATATACAAAAGTATGTTTGAGCTGAAATGAGGAACAGTTCAGAAAGAAGAGAGATAGAACCAGTAATATGTTTGATTAAAAAGAAAAGGTCATTATTCAATACGCACATTTTCTGACTGCCTGATGATTGTTTAACAAAAAAAAACTGGGAGTTTATAAGGCCAAAGGCAAAAAGTTTGGAATGGTTTCAAATATGTGATGAAGATCTTAAAAAATCAGTACCCTCAAGGACAAAATAAGACACATGAATGAATGTAGACAAATGGTGAAAAACTACCAGGGTTTTAGGCTGGAGGACAAATTAAAAAGATGAAGGGTCCACTGGCAGAAGAATGGAAAAAGCATGGAGTGATGGTTTCGAGAAGAGATACAGGCAGGTCATCAAAGCTGGCAAATGAACAAGAGCTAAAATGGAAAATGATATTGACTGTTAATCTGTAGTCCATAGCGGACTCCTGCCACTTGGATGAAAAACTGTTTATTTGTTTACAAGCAAGCTGTCACAGTCCTTACGCAATGAACTGCTGGTATGTTACTAATGTCACTGAAAGTTTTCCACATACTCCATCTCCTTTGGAGTGAGTTGTTTCCTATGATCATCTGAAGTATGCTCCCATATAAAGGTGAAAGATGGGACACTGTCGAAAACAACTAGAAAGCATTTACAATCAGTGGTAATGTGGCTTTGGTGAAGACTAATGAGGATCAGTTGGAAGGAAAGAAAAACCAATAAAAGCTGTTTTGAGACAGGCCAATGAACAAAGCGAAACATGCTTCACTCGCTGCACAGCCACAGACATGTCAATTTTTGAACCAGGTAGAAACAATTTCCACATTTTCCAATAATTTGTTTTCCCTTCTAACTGACCTTAGCTAACCAGGCTATCATCAGTTTGGACCCACATGCCTCTTTTCTCTGGAGATGTATAAAAAGATGTTTGCACATGTCACTGTCAAGCTATTAAAGGAAGCAATATAATAAAGAAATTGTACCCATCTTCCAATACTGATACCAGAAGTAACCGCATATGAGTCAAGAAGCCTTACAGGAAGCACGCGACCACATTGTATAATCGGAACAGTACTACAATAATTGTGACTAAGTCATTTAGTAGTCATCAGTAGTTTATTCCATGGTGCTGCTATCACCGTACAACCACTGGGCTGCCTCAGAAAGTTATGTTTGTCATGCAATTTCAGTTAACCTGTACAACTCGATGCAACTGGTATGTCTCCTTTACTTGTAACCTGTGGATATTTTGTCATGTGCCATGGTTGGCAGCACTGCTGCTCTTACTTAGGACTGTCTTTCCTCTGTTTCACACATGTCTGATGAGAGGTTATACAAAAACGCATAATATTGAAGTCAATATAATGGAAGGAAACATTCCACGTGGGAAAAATTATATATAAAAAAATTATATTGAAGTCATTCATTCAACAGCTATTGTTTTATTAAGTGACCAACTCATCATTTGTGAAGTACATCCCAATAACAGAAGTATTTGAGGAAATATTGTTACCTGAATACTGACACTTAAAGGCTATTAATATCTGCATTTTATGCGATTCTTGGGTGTATTTTTTCTTTTCTTTTCTGTCCTTCAAAATTTAGTAATTCCTCTCAATGGCAGTTATCTTTATGTACATGATAACTCAAGCTAAATACTGATTTCCTCACTTTCACAGAAGAGTAGCTGTTCCAAGCACAGATAGGGCCCTACTGGTCATTATCCGCTCCTTTGTGGCTTCACTGGCGAACATCTGCTCAACACAAACAGAAGTCTGCTCTCAGTATAGTTTTATTAATAATAAATTTAATCACATTTCCATTTCCCTTCTAATTGTTTAAACTCTCTCTCTCTCTCTCTCTCTCTCTCTCTCTCTCTCTCTCTCTCTCTCTCTCTGGCCAATGCCAAAAGCAAATACATATGAGAATTAGGAACTATTTTCATGTATCTGAATATTACCAACCTGACCAAAAACTAATATGTTCAAATTCCATATGTACTATTCTTCTCTCAATTATGAGAATTATAGGTCTCTTGACTACATCTACATCTGTATTCTGCAAACCATTAACTTGCATGGCAGAGAGGTACCTTCAGACTGTACCAAATCTTGTGAAATCTTCCCAGAACATTCACATACAGAACATAGATAGAATGACTACTTCCATGCCTTTGTGCGCACTGTAATTAGATTAATCTTATCTGTGCAGTCCGTATGTGAATGTTATGTGTAAGACTGATATTCTTGGACCCCCCTCATTCCCTACTATTTCTTGAAAAATTTAGAAGTAAACTCGTGGAATATCTGATACTGTCCTCCAGTGTCTGCCAGTTCAGATAGTCCTATTTTGGTATAGGTTGCATGAGTATCATCTAATCAATTTTTGTAGAGTGATTAGATTTTCCCAGTAGCCTGTCAATGAACTGAAGTCTGCCAACTGCTTTACCTGCAACAGAGCCTATATGATTACTCAATTTCAGGTCTCAACAAAATGTTACATCTATGTATTTGTGAGGGTTGGCCGGTTCAAATTGTGGGTTGTTTACGTTCCCGTAACAGCATACTATGTTTCTGCATTTCATGAAGTACACAATTTTACATTCCTGAGCATTTGAAGCAAGTTAAAAATCTTTCTCCTACTCTGAAATCTTGTGCAGATGTTTTAGATAGTACTTTATGTTTAACTGAACACCATCTGCAAAACGTTCAAAGTTACTATTAATATTTGACAGGTCATTAATGTACACTGCGAACAGAAAGAGTATAATGTACTTCCCTAGAATGCACCTAGTGTTATTTTTACTTTAAAAAAATTACCGTAACAGTGTCAATTACAATTTGGCATGCATGACAAAAGTGAACTGTAACTGATATTTTTACAGTAAACATTTTAAAAATTATACAGTTCCAACATATTGCACAACAATAAGTTACCCATTATCACTTTTACTTTTGTTGGCGACTCTCCATCCAAGTTAACATGCTAAGGGATCCACAATCCAATCACACATTTCATTTGATACCATACATTAATGTACTTTCATTAATGAGTGCTACTGTGATAACAAGACAAATGCTTTTTGAAAAGGATGAAGTGTTGCATATACCCATTGGCTTTATCTATGGCTTTCAGAACACAGAACATCATGCAAGAAAAACACGAGTTACGTTTAGCATTTTTGATGTTTCACAATTAATGTTGGTTGGCATATACGTTATTCTATTCACTGTATGTGAGCTCAGAATATGTTGACATATTCTACAACAGATGGATGTTGCTGATACTGGGTAGTAATTTTCTGGATATTTTTGCTATCCTCCTTGTAGAAGAGGGTCTCTTGTGGTTTCTTGCAACCTCTGGACACAGTACTTTGTTTGAAGGAACTATAACATACTACAGTTAAACAGGAAGCTCATTTGGCTGAAAATTCTGTACACAATCTGACCCACGGGCCCTGGGGCTTTGTTCAATTTTAATGTTTTTAGATGTTGCTCAATGCTGTTGATGCTAATAGCTGTACCATCACTCTCCCCAAAGGTAGAAGAATTAAACTGGATCAGTACTCCTGTATTATCTTTTGTAAAGGAACATCTGAAAAAGAAGTTCAGAATGATTTGTAATTTCAGTTCTTGTGTTACATAGGTCAGGACATTAACTTTGGTGCTACCACCAGCCTTTACACATGAACAAAATTTCTTTGGGAGGTCTTCCAAAGAGATTCTGCTTCAGCACTCATTGCCAGCTTCATGCATTGCTCTTCTGACAGCCAAACAAGTTTTCTTTAGCATCTGTCTGCCTACAGCCTCGTGGTATGTCTTACAACTATCATGCAATAGTTGCTGTTTCTTTAAAAGTTTCTTTACAGAGTGTATCCCATGAAAGCCCCTCCCTTCATTAACAATTCCTTTAGGTACCTATCTAGCCAGTATTTGGTCAATTATTATTCTGAACTTAAGACACAGTTCCTCTTCACGATACTGCCCCGACCAAATACTTGACGTTCCCACATGAGATGACACACTACTGCTTACATAGATACACTATATAGATACTATAATATAGTAGACTTAATGATTAAAACAGTTTTTCAGAAGCTTTGAGTTTTATTTGTAAAATGTGTGCTCTGTTTTCTCTACCCCTCCCCACCCCTCCCACAAAACTAAGATCTCTTTATGCCGCCCAACTTCAAAATCTTGCAAGCTACAATTTCCTTTTGTACATTCATGTGTCAAATTGGTTTCTGCTGGCAAACATCAGAATGTACTGCAAATCTCTCACTTCTCAACTTTCATTAGAGATACATGCCTGGTTGTGAATTCTAAATACTTGTTATCTTTTTTGATTGTTTGAAGGACAATTTATTACATTCTGTTTATCTGTCACGAAAACTTTCTAATTTTATCCTTAAAACCTAAATTTTATACAAGGTGCAGAATAAGACAGAAATAGGTAGAAAAATAATTGTAAAAACTTCAAATTGTTCTTTATCTGTTATAAATATAAAGCAGAGAGTCTGGGGTTTTCTTGCAAACCCCTGAATTGATATCAACCAAATATGGTACAGCAAACTTCACGAGTATCAGTACTGTGGAGTTTATAACCTTCTAGCTCCAAGAGGAGCAGAGATATGGGAAAAACGTGTTTCTTCCAGTCCCTAGCATAGAAGTTGCCCTACATGACAGGCATGTTGTCGGGGATAGTATTGGCCTGCCATATCAAACCTGCTTTGCAGAAAAGCCTCCATGTCAACAGAAAGAAACAGTTTTTCAGACCCTGACAATGTAGGCTGTGTGACTGGTATGTTATGTTTTGTTATAGCAGCATTGTCTTGCTTTAGTGACCTACACTGCACTATTCATGAGGGGCTAATAAATGATTTTCAAGCCCCTGATTCTTGGTCCCCTTGTATGACAGGCATATTGTGGTAGCAGTATCGGCTTGGTTTGTTGAGCTGTATTGCAGGGACTGCATGTGCTGATGAGCATGGCTTGGGACAGGTTAAGATGGTTTGGGGGAGGGGGGGGGGGATGGGCAGAATGAGGGGAAGGTAGAAATGGACAGAGAGGGGAGATGCATGAAGCAGGTGGAAGGCGTAGACACATTAGTGGGCAGGTGGAAAAGGAAGCAGCGGAGACAAATGGAAAGAGAGGGGGGGGAATGTGGTCAGAGGAGGGTGGAGGAAGAAGATATGGTCAGAGAGAGGAGGGGGTTGAAGGAAATGGAAAAAGATATATTTCATGGGCAATGCTGTGGGAAAAGGCTTTTACAAATAAACTAGTTGATTTGCAGCAAACCAAGTTTTTTTCAAAAAGTTCAAGCGTGGCTTTATATTTCTGCACTTTAAACTTTATTTGGGTCTTTCATCCTGTTGATGCATTAAATCATGAACTCTAAATTTTGTCATTTTTCCAGTGCAATAACTATCTTTACTTAATAGCAATTTATCCAACCAGTAATCGAACAATAAGACCTACAACACTGATAAGATTAATTAAAATAGACCTTAACTTCTTTCTAAGCCAAGCTGGAAGACGGGTGGGGCGGTGTTAATATAAACTGATCGAAAAATGTTTTGCACCACTCTCTATAGTTATAGTTTTTATTATTTTAAATCAGAAACTTCTTTCTCAACACACTTGCCCAAGGACATCACTACGTATCACACGGCCAGTTGTGTAATGGAGGTAAAAGCAAACATCATTTGCAGTGCAGTTCAGTAGAGTGGGTTGCGTGTCCACTCGTGAATGGAGCAATGTGACAGATTGTTTTTTTTAAGCTTTGGAATGCACGAGTTGTCACTTTATGGCAAGAAAGGTTGTCAGCATGGTAAATTGCCCACTGAACTGGTGTACACCACTGCACCTTCAAATGAACATTCAACCAATGCCAAGACATACAAAACTTTGTAGGTCTGCCTGTTAGTGCTTATCTGTGCTTAACATCTCCAGGCTAATGACTTACCACAAATTATGATTTGTAAATATCCTGAGAAGAAGGCAATAGAATGGGTACTGCCTTTACAGAGGTACTTTAAAGGCAATGTTGATTAAGACGATATGCAACTGCCTCTGCAGAACCAATTTGGCCTCCAAGATTCTATTATGAATAGCTGTACAAGCCCCACGTCTTTCACCTAATGTCATGACGGGTGAATAAAGTGGGCAAGAAAACATGTGAAACTGAACCTGGGAGAAGAGCAATAATTTCTCTTTACTGGATAATTCGGCATTTGAAACTTCCTGGCAGATTAAAACAGGTAGAGCACTTGCCTGCGAAAGGCAAAGGTCCCGAGTTAAGAGTCTCAGTCTGGCACACAGTTTTAATCTGCCAGGAAGTTTCATATCAGCGCACACGCCGCTGCAGAGTGGAAATCTCATTCTGGAGTTTGGGATTTGTCTGACACATGGTGATTGTAGAAGAACAGTGTTAATACAGCCAGTGCACATCTTGAGCACTGAGACGAATAGGTTAAGCAAGGACATGGATAGACGATTGTTTGGGCCATTATCATTTATGAATGTTCCAACAATTTTCATCACTACTGAAAATACCTTAAACACTGTATAATACTGGGAAAGACCTCTAAGAATCAACCAAATGACCTTTGATTTTTGCTGAGATGAATCCAGTTGATTTTGGCATGAGCTGAAATTTGCAGTGTGTCTTCATAGGACTAATGTCACAGAATCTATCAGATTTGAGCAGCAACATCTCAAAGGATACAAGCATGTTAGCAATGCACAAGGTCGATCACCAGGATTATGAGTGTCACTCGACAGCAGCATTTGATTTCATAGATGTGAATTTTTGAACAGGGTGCCTTGACTATTGTCACTTATTTATTTTTACTGCATAGTATTTTTAAGTTTAGTATGGCTTATTATTTCATTTCCTGCTCTCCTTGAATTTAAGTTCATACATATTCACAGTTCTGCAGTTGGTGCTGAGCAATTTATAAAAAATTTTGATAGCACAATTGACAAGCTAAAAGGCAATGCAGTAATCACATTTCAAATAGTTGTTTCAGAGAAGCAGTTGTGGCAGAAATTAATGCTAATAAAGGATTACACACAAAAACTCTACTTAGGCTTGTCTTATTTATTAACTAATTAAAAAAATAAAGGGCTTACAGCATGCATCCATGCAAATCAGCAAATTAATGACTGCCTTACAACAGTAGGAAAATTCCAGTACTCAGGGAAGTGTGAAATTACAGAGGCAAACAACACTCACAGAGGAACAGATATGTTTAATACATAAAAAGCACATAATATACATGCATCCAGAATCTATAATTACATAACTAGAAAGACACTCAGAAGAATGAAACATTAATTGAAATTAACAGTAAGACATATAGCAGTACTGACTACAGAGAGGTTTCAAGGACACATAAGTACTTAACTCTTATGATAAACAGATGTAGAACTTAATTTTCACCATATGAAAATTAAAAGAATAACAACAACATTATTTAAGGCTCATATCAACAGTTAATTCATAACAGACTCAAACACATTGATGTCCAAAATAAAATGTTAAACTATTTAGCAGCTCCACAGAATTAACTTCATGAACTTGAAACAACATTCATGTGCATAACATTACAAACAAATATGAAAATTTTCTACATTACAGGGTGTATCAAGTTACAGAAATTACTGTTATGGTAAACAACTGTGAGACATTTTAAAAAATATTTATACAAGTAGTATACATATAAATTTCAATATAGCATTGAGGAAAAAAAAAACTTTGCCCATTCAGTGTGTGTGTGTGTGTGTGTGTGTGTGTGTGTGTGTGTGTGTGTAAGAGTGCTTAAGAGCTCAAGTCATTTTGCAACGTTATATTATTTATACTACTGTTGCAGTATATTCTCTCATCAAAACAAATTTTAAACGTAAAACACACGCAGAAGAGGAACAAAGAAAGGTGTCGGGACCTTCCATAACATACAATAAATATGTAATAAATAACTGAACTGAATTGAGCAACAACACATCAAAATCAATCAAATGTCAAGCTTATTGTTCATCAATTCTAGGAGCACTCCACATGCAATTTGAGGAAAACTGTAACTGTAATTTATTGCCATCTATTAATATTTTTACCAAGAAGGTTTATGTGAGAGGAAGTAGTAGTTTTATTTTAAGATTGACATGAAATATTTGCTTTATGTCGTAAATGCCTTCATCAATTAAACATTTGATGTAACCTGACATTTAAACCTTGTCTTTTTGTGACTAGAAAAGGGAGAAAAATGCTGACGTGATTCCTTTTTTATATATTGTATTTTAAGATCTACATACTGAGGAGAAAAATCATTGGTACGGGTAGAATGCCTCATATTATACAACTGAAACTGAGCAAAAATGGTATTTAAAATTAACATGGTACACTCCATTACAATGCAAACAGTAATTGGCATTGATGAATGTATGGCATATTGTGAACCTGTTACATATTTTTTATGTGCTAGCTTTTAGATGTGGTTTAGAAATTTTTATGCTACTGTTATTCATTTAATCTATCTTGGTTCATTGTTATTTTAGTCTCTTTTCCCCAATGAATCTAACTGTATGCAAACATCTCCCTATACTTACAAAGAATGTCTGAAAAATGTACAATGGTGCTGGAAAACTATTACATTCAATTTAACTGTACACTTCAATTTCTCCTCATCCACCGACTAAATTTAGTAATGCAAATTCTAACAAACTGATCTAATGTGGTAAAGACAAATAATGTTCACACCTAATGTCTGTAATGAAGAACATTTCTCAAAAGTGTGTTTCATTCTGAAATGCTAAACTTGCTATCTGTAATTGGAGATGTGGCAGGAGTAGTGAGGTCCACATCTTCGCTGTTTACGCGCAACATTGGTGTTGGTTTAACATCACTGAAACATATCACAATGCAACAAGTAATCATACAGTGCCATATGTGTCAATACTGAAGGGTAACAAACAGTTACAGATGTCAACAAACAGTTACAGAGGTCAACAGCAGTGATACTGTCTTGATGTTGAATAACAAAACATTTAAGATCAAGAAACAGAAGTCAGAGATTACTATGAAACGCTAGAAGAAATGAACTAATGGTGGACAGAGGAAAGAGATGGATTAGAGGCCGTGAAAAATGGAGGGAGGGAGGGAGGGAGGGAAGGAGCGTGTGTGAGTGTGTGAGTATTGGAGATGGAGTAAATGGGGAATGAGAAGGGGAGCACGAAGGAGAGAGTTAAGAAATTGTTAGAGGGACTGGGAAATGGAGGAGAGGGGTGGAGAAATTGGAGTAGGGGAAGATGCAGGGAAGGGAATGGAGGGAGAGGAGGGGCAGGGCAGGGCAGGGAATGGAGGGAGGGAGGGAGGGAGGGAGGGAGGGAGGGAGGGAGGGAGGAGAAGAGGCAGGGTAGGGAATGGAATGGAGGGAGGGGAGGGAGTGAAGAGGCCAGATAGAGAATGAGGGGGAGAAGTGGCAGGAGAAAACTGGGGGAGGGAAGAAAGAGAAAGGACTGACCTGTAAGATCGACCAGCTTTGTTGACACTGGGTCATATGGTGACACCTTAGAAAAAAGATATTGATTCAACATAGGTTATACTTCAATTAAAATAGCTTTGTGAAGGGTGTTTCAGTGAGTCAAGTGGTAACGGCCACCCAGCAATTTCTTTAGCTTCACTTGCTAGCTGCAGAGCCTTACCAGGTAAGGCAGCTGGTATGAGAGAGGGAAAAACAAGGCCATCAGGATGAGAAAAATGAACAAATGTGTAGCTGCTGCAGCCACTACTACTGCCCTCCCCTCCACTAATGAAGACAGTTAAAAGAGACCATAAATATATTTTCTTTAGTTTTTTGTGCACACAGAACTACTGATCACATGAACTTGTGGCATATTGTGCCAATAACAAAATTAATTCATACATACTGATTTACCTGTGTACAAGATGACTCGAGATAGGAGACGACCCTCCCTTGTTTAGGAGGATCTTTGGAAAAAAATATGTTTAACATATTTGGACTAATCAAAATTACAAATTTTTATTGATCTACGGTATCGGTCTTTGAAGTTTACATTATAGATATTCTAAATTTTGCCATTTATTGATTGTTCGTAGTTTGATAATGCAAAGAGAAATGAAGAAAAAGAAATTGTGTACATTAATTTTTATCTTCACTGCATTTTGGGTTTAGTTGGCTTGTCAACTGTGACAAGTATTTTAAATCATCAAAAATCTCCCTCTCCATCTCCATCAACATCCTCCTCCTCCTCCTCCTCCTCCTAACACGATGGCTATGAAACTATCTTCGTTGTCACATATTTGGCTGCTTCTTCTGAATATGTTGCAATTTTTGAGGCTGTGGTTATGGTGGAACCTGAGACCACAGCTTTTTTCTGAATAAATAGCAGATTTTGCACCTACACTGAAGTGAGATGTTACAATGTCTCTTGCTTGCAAACTTATTGCCTGCCCTCTGCTCTCTCATTGGATGTGTAGAACCAGCAGCTGACGTAACCCCTATCATTCCCATCATACATCATGATAAGCACTGACATCATTGCTGCACAAAACACTCAGCAGCTCACTTGCTCCAATCTAGATTTTTACTATCTCCTGCAGAAATTTTTGCTATTGTTGAGTGTTCATCCAATTTGAATGTCAATTTGATTCCAAGTACAAATGGATTCAGGCAAACTACAGTTTAAACATGATAGGTGTTCATAAAAATCCAAAGTACCCAGTACCCCCCCCCCCCCCCCCCCCCCACCCCCTCCCCGCACTTGTCCTAGTCCTCAATTCTCAGTCCAAGTGGTCTCACCGTTCCCACTCAAACCATGCTGTGTTTGAGCAACAGGGAAACAAGGCTGTCAGTATCTTCTAGGGTGTGGTCAATATGTAACAGCAGCAACTAGTATGTAAAAAGTAAGACAGCAATCATGATTTGGCCCAATTCTCAAACTTTTGCTCATCCCACAATCTAGTGTTGTCTGTTGTATTTTCTGAATGGGTCTTTCTGCTGTAATTTATTCTTGCAATAACAACTGCTGTCAGTTTAATGTGATTTTTATTGGTTAGAAATTTAATTCTGGATTACTTTTCTTTCTCGTTTCTTCTTGTTCTAAAGCTGGTAATGTTTTCCCCCAGTATTCTAAGACATGAACATTACCGAATTTCTCATTTGCAACCCCACTTGGTAAATCATTAGAGTTTCCCCGTAACCAAATAAGATATTGTTTTGGGTTCAGAATGAAGTAATGGATCTTGAGGCACAACATTTTCGGCTTTGAATGTTATCTTTACTTAAAAAGCAGCGAATGTGTGTGTGTGTGTGTGTGTGTGTGTGTGTGTGTGTGTGTGTGTGTGTGTGTGTTTTCAGTATCCATAGATTTACGGGAACTTTTATTGAAATCATATTCGCCCGCCGGATTAATGACAAGGGCCGGTGTGCTGGCCAGCCTAGATGTGGTTTTTAGGCGGTTTTCCACATCCCTCTAGGTGAATACTGGGCTGGTCCCCACGTCCCGCCTCAGTCACACAACTCTGACATTTAGAAACGCATCTGCACTTTTCCATGATTTACACTAGATGCAGACAGATGGGGTACTCTGATTCTGTCCCAGGGGGTATAGTGTGGTGGCAGGAAGGGCATCCGGCCACCCCCTCAAACTAACATGGCAAATATGATTTAACCACGCCAACCCTGCGCAAAATGCGGGACAAAGGCACAAGCGATAACTATTAATTTATTGCAGTCATATTCTAATACAACAAAAGTTTGTAAGTTGACAGAATTTAATGCAACTTCCTCCTGTGTTTCGCAAAACTGCTCATTTTTAAGCACAGAAATAGATTTTTGAAGTGGCTAGTTCACAGTTTCTGGACTATCCCTTGCACTAGCACCATGAGTCAACTGTCACGTGACTGACTGAGCAAGACTGATACTGATCAAGCGCCTATTCAAACCCAAGTATTGTTTTTTTAAGCCCCAGCCTTACGAATTCTTCGAAATAAATTTGTATGAAAGCTCAGTGGGCAAAACTTCATCTGTAAATGTAAGATGACCCCTATAATCATCCATTAAACAATGTAACAGTGTTGACCTCAGCAGCAATAATTTAATCTGCAAATATAAGGCAATTCTGTATTTTTCAAATTATGAATTTGGGGAAAAAACCTTGTCTTATATGTGGGTAAGTACGGTAGTATATTGAAAAATGCATATATCTCAATACTGTAACACCTAGAAGACTTCTCTGGGTTAATAGGAAATTCAGAACTGAAGAGTGTCTCGCAAGGAGATTTCATATCACCAAATGTATTCTCACCAGCTGTAGACAGAATAGTCAGATTCTACACTATGGAGAAGTATCTGTTAATGGATCATACCTGAACCATTTCTGATTTGCTGCTGACTGTATGGTTTGTCTTAAGAGAAGATAAAGCTTCCACAACTAACAAATGAGCTTAATGTGACAAGTTTGAAAGTAGGACAGAAAATCATTTATAGTAAGACAAATTATCAACCATCAAAATAAAAATATTAAAAGTTAACACTGAAATCTTAGAACCAGCTCAGCTTTTGAATTCAGGGCAGTTGAGTGGCTAGACACCCGACAAAATTAAAATCTGAGGAATAAAAGTGGCCTAACTGCTTGTGATTAACTGAACAGTGCTTCAAAACCTACACTTCTTATAAGAAGAAGGTTTACAATCGATGGGCATAACTAGTTTTGTCTTATGGTAATGAGACATATGTAGCCAGGCGAGTAGATGAAAACAGAAAGTAAGTACCGTGACCTAACAGAAAGTAGATGATGACATCACAAAATATAAAAGGGAAACATAGATGTTTACCAGCCAACACAGAATATATGGAAACATCTAGAGAAGGTCTTCATCCCACAATGACTGTCAAATAGCTAATGATTACATGTTGAGTGAAAGTTCCCTAAATATTTAGTAACATTCTCAGCAGATGACATTCAGCTTGTACAAAAAGTGAGAACTCCCTTAACAGAACTATTCTTGAGTTTTCCTCCAGAAACTTGTGCTGCATGAGAACTGCTGTGGCCTTCATGTCAACAGTATCAAGAGGAAACCAGATGCCGAGTCACAATCTACAGAATCTTTCCTCAGTTATGATGAAATATTTCTACAGTGCAAATCCAGCTGAAAATACATATCAATAAGGTTGAACACTGATTCAGACGTACCTGACAACATTCTAGTATAGAAATTAACAGGAGCATAGAAAGCTCAATACACAGAAACCTACAACAAACGATACATGTCCCACAGAGGAGCAAAGTTCTTATCTTTTTAAGTCAGAAGTTAGTTTTGTCAGCAGCAGCCATTACCCAACACCTGCATAGATGAAATGCAAAAACTATCACTTACAACAAGTCTTAATGGCAACACTATTGTAGAATGGGGAAAAATACTCATCATCAGTTTTCAGCATAGGAATCACACAGCAAAGTGGTTGCAAATAATTGATTGGTACACGACCTAGTTTTCGACATCTCTACGAATGTCTTCATCAGAATGAAATTTTGAAAAAACCCTATAAAATAATACATAGAAAATTATTAACCAAGATGACAATTGTCACGGCATACAAAGGTTACTTACATAAAATTACACTGAGAGAAAGTAATGGCCAAAGTTTTGAGCAGATATGCTCAAGTCAAAAATTAAAATACACGTATTCCTGGCTAGGAACAACATCAAACTGATCGGCCCAGTAGCTTACCCTGCTACCATGAAAACACTGCAAAGTTGCGCCACCTATTAGGCACAAACAGTGACATGCCAATTTGAGATCTTGCAATAGAAATAATTAAATTAAACAACAGTTAGTTGTAAAAACAAAATATAAAGGAAGAGAACTTTATTACATTTGAAAATACAAAAAAAGGCGAGCAAATTAAGTATGACAGAGCCATCTACTAGGCTGTACAGAGGTTACCATTATGTAAAACAAAGGATATTAAAGAATATTTATACAAACAGCTGCACAATTAAAAATTATTTGCAGGAAGGTAACTTTAGCAGTATACATCTACGAGATTTGAAGAAAAAACGTTTTTGAATTAGAGGCAGGAAAACACAGCAAAAAATCTACATCATACTCTGCAAGCCACCTAATGGTGTGTGGCGGAGGGTACTTTCAGTACCACTATCTGATCCCTTCAATTCTGTTCTACTCACAAATAGTGTGTGGGAAGAATGAGTGTCGGTAAGCCTCTGTATTGGCTCTAATTTCTTAAATTTTCTCCTTTTGGTCAATACATGAGATGTATGTGGGGGGAAGTAATATGCTCTCTGATTCCTCCCGAAAAGTGCTGTTCCAAAATTTCGATAGTAAATATCTCCATGATGCACAATGCTTCTCTTGTAACGTCTGCCAGTGGAGTTTGTTTAGCATCTCCGTAATACTCTCTCTCTAGGTAAATGATCCCAAGATGAAATGTGCCACTCTTCGTTGGACCTTTTCTATCTCCTCTATCAGTCTTACCTGGTAGGGAACCCAGATAGATGAACAATACTCAAGAATCGGACGAACAAGCACCATATAATAAGCCACTTCTTTCGTGGATGAGTTACATTTTCTTAAGATTCTTCCGATAAATCCGAGTCTGGTGTCTGCTTTTCCTACTATCTGATTTATGTAGTCATTCCACTCAAGGTCACTCTGGATAGCTATGCCTACACATTTTACAGCAGACACTGTCTCCAGCTGTTTGTCATCAATAGTGTACCTGTACAGTAGTGGATTTCTTTTACTATCTATGCGCAATGTGTTACATTTATTTACATTCAGGGTCAAGTGCCAGAGACTGCAACATTCATCAATTCTCTGCAGTTTGTTCTCGAAATTCTTTCTAATCTCCTGGCATTGCTACTTTGGTGTAAACAACTGCATCACCTGTGAACAGCCTTAAAGAGCATTTGAAGCCTTCTACTATATCATTTATATATATTGCAAATAGCAACGGTCCTATCATACTTCCCTGCGGTACTCCGGATATTACCTTTACACTCTGTCAATTTAGTTCCATTAAGGGCAACATGTAGAGATCTGTCCGCAAGAAAGTCTTTAATTCAATCACAGGTCTGCTCCAGTACTACGTAAGCTCTTATTTTTTTCATTAAACTGCAAGGCAGGACAGTGTCGCATACCTTACTGAAATCGAGCAACACTACATCACCCCGAGCACCGTTGTCCACTGCGCTGTGGATCTCGTGGAGGAACAGAGCGAGCCGAGTTTTGCAGGATCTCTGTTTGCAGAATCCATGATGATTTTTATAGAGGAGATGTTCGTTTTCCAAGAACGTCATAATTCTTGAGAATAAAACACTTCCCATAATTCTACAACAGACTGACGTCAACGATATAGGTCTATAATTGTGTAGATCTGTCATAGCCTTTCTTAAAAACGGGAATAACCTGCGTTTTTTTTTTCCAGTCATTATATACCCTTCGTTGCTCAAGCAGTCTACGATAAATTACTGCTAGAAAGGAATCAAAATTCCGTGAGTGGTGGATTAGAGCCATTGAAAATATTTTTGTTTTGTAATTGTAACTGTTCGTTGAGGCCATTGTTCTTAGAAATATGCTTGAAAATCTCCAGCTCTTTGAATATGTCAAGCCTATGACCTTTCTTCTCTGTATGCAAAATGGAAATTTCTTCAACACACTTTGGTTTGTGACTAGAAATTAACAGCTGATCAGTGAAAGTGGAATTATATACATTAGCGCCTCTTTTTCCCACTAAATGTTCCGCGTATGTAACAAGGCATAAATGCCAAAGGCTTGAATGTGTTTAATGACTGTTTCTTTCTCGCAAAATAATTTTACACAAGTAATATCTTTATACCATGACAATTGTCATCATGGTTAGTAATTTTGTCAAACTTGATTTTCTGTGTGTTATTTTTATAGGGTTTCTTAAAAATTTCATTCTTAGAGGTGTTGAAACCTAAGTCAGGGTCAAACACTTAATTGCAACCAGTTGGTTGTATAATTCCTGCGCTGAAACTTGTATATGGTTGCTGAGAGAGAGCCATGTTTGAAACTGTGTTATGATCAATTCTTACTACAAGAGAATGTAACTCAATAGAAAATCCAATTTCCTTCCCTAATTCAAAACATTCATGGAAAATTGCGGAAACAATATTTTCAAAAACACAAATCAGCAACTGGTAAAATCACTAGTGAGAGTTCACCAAAACTTTAGATGTGTAGCAAAAATGTGCAAAATGGCACAAATAGCATGTATGATGGTAAACATATTGTAATCTATGTGCTAAATGTACACTATGTGGCATAATGGTGCAGATTCACAATTACCAGCCAAAGAATGCTGTAAAGATGGCCACCTAACTAGCAACTTGTACCACGGACAGATCGCATTCTAACATTTAGAACCCATACAAGGAAGGAGTGAAACTTGAATTCATGGCAGGGTCTTGCATGTTACTCAGAACAAAGTCTATGAACGAAGCTCAAATCCACAAATAATGTGATGTCCAAGTCAACATTCCTTGCTGAGATCAAGCAAATTGCATTGAGAATCCACCACTCTGCGTGTTATGCATTCCAATTTCACCGAGTGTCAGCAAGCTGGGTGCTCTGGCAGCTGACTCCTGGCAGCGGACTCCATAATTGAAAAACAGCGTGCTGAAGCATGCGAGCATTACCTGTGATGCTTTGAAGAAGATGATTCCTTCCTTCCTTATTAATCAAGGGAGGGGGGGGGGTGGGCAAAACTTTGATACACTACCAGGGAAACAAAGATGCCAAGTATGGAATAGTGCCGAACCTAAACGGTTCTCATCACAGCTATAAACGGGGAAAGTAATCAGTACCACTTTTATGGGGTGAAAAATATACTGTTCTAGAGGGATATATGTCATAAAGAAACAGTGTAAACAACTCCTTTCATAAAAATCATCTTAAAGTTGCAAACAAAACAAGATACATATGGTATGTGCAACAGTTTTGATAACCATGTAACTTCTTCTTTAGAAATCTGAATGTGTTTGGATCCTTCACATACCCTTTGGGTGGTCATAAACTCTCAACTCCGAATCACATTCTTTTCTAAGCAAATTCAGAAACACTAAGTTCTAGCAAACTTGCACTGAATGTGGATGACATGTCAACAAATGCCTTACCCATGTAAGTATACAATTTTATACAAGTACATAAATTTGTTTAAATGGATAAACAGTGAAAAAATATCTTCATGCATTAATAAACAACATATTGATAACATTTATGGAGCATAATATAATTAAATTTGAGACACCTTTGACTGCTATACTCATATTATTACCAGTACTTCCACAAATAAAAAGAGTAACAGGTGAAATTAAATCATCACATGCATCAACAACAAACAACTTAATAATTTTCAGAAAGAGATTTATTTTGTGAACTTACTGATGTAAGACTACAAGGAAATCAACACAGAACAGTGGGTTAGAGACATACATACAACAAGAACACACAATATAACAAATGCAGGTATTAAGAAATGATAATCAACATGTGGCAAAAAGATGTGAAAAAAGTTTCATGTCACACAACCGAGGTGGACTATTTCATCTTGGATACACAACATACAAATAGTTAGAACATGAAAAGCATTTAAAATGCAGTTTTCAGAGATAGGGCATGACATTAGTTTATCATATTTTCTTGAGAATTAATATATAGCAAGAGAAGAATCGAAATGCACCTAGCTTCACTGTAGATAGTAACATCTATTTTCTGAAAGGAAGTCTTATGTATGCTCAGAATAGATGAACCACCTTTTCTTGACACATTCTAACACGGATGATCCAAACATGACAACAAAACTAAACACAGTATTCACCAATGGCTACTGTGCTACAGCATACAGCTTTGGTCTGCTGCTGAAGTTAGATGAGGCTGGACACAAAAACTTGACAGTCTAAAGTCTTGTGACTTCGGTTTTCTCTGCTCAAGCTGTACTTTCAGGAAGAAGATTAGACATGGAGCCAATGATGCACAAAAGTACCTGTGCAACTGAATCTTGCATGCATGTATGTTTGGGCAGAAACAGAGATTAAAGGAAAGAAACACACGTGTTCGAATGAAGTCTTGAAGTATTATAATCGCAGACAAATGGTAGCAATGACTGTAAAAGACAGGACTTTCAAAGAGGTGGTGGTTATCAATCTGGCCTGTATTTTGTTTGTCTGCACATTACTACTCACCAGGTTCGCCAATTTTAGCAATTTTTGGTGGCCTCTGATAGAGGGTACATCCAGGATGGTCTCAAATAGTTTGAGGATGGTCTCCTTTAACTGTGAGGCAGTACGGAGCTAGTATTGCACTAGTATTAACAAATTGCTACTTTGTAATTTTCCATTAGTATGGTATATTTAATGCTTTCTATGGATGGAGCTGCAAGACACAATTACATTGTGGGCTGTCTATTTGGCACACACGCACAATGATTCAGTAGCACAAACTGTGCTATGAATGACTGAATTTCATTCAAAGTGCTGTAGGTTATTAAACTCAGTACCATTTTAATAGTTCATCACAAATTATCTGCATAACGAATTGCCAGTTTTTAAAAACTGAATACCTAAGGCTAACACAGTGAACAGGCACTTTAGAGGCATTATGGCCATGGCAGACATTTTTACAAATCTTAGAGAAGATTATACATGTATTCACAGTTTGCCAACTGTTTTAGCAGCACTCAAAATTATGATCCTGCAGTGATGTGGTACCTTTTGTATTTGTCTCTTAAGTGCCACCACAGTGACTACACTTCTGTCCCGTGTTTGTAGAAGCAATACATGATATTGAATTTCCTTATAGTGTGTCCCTAACATAGATGAAGTATCAGAAAATTATGAAGGCTCATCATTACTTGTATGGAATTAAATTTCGTTTTGCTAATGCGGTCAGCATGCATGACTGAACCTGAAGTCCCATGTTCTGTTTCCAGTATCGGTAAGTGTTCTTGCTTGGTAGAAGGACTTTAAAAGGCAGGTACTCGGCCTTGTGGGCACAAATGAGGAGCTACTTGAATGTGAAGCTGTGGACCCCATTAGCACAAGCCGACACACATGGTCGAGTGACAAGATGTACCATTGCACCCCTTCATCCTGACATACACAGTGTGATCGAAAGTATCCGGGCAACTGGCTGAAAATGAGTTACAAGTTCGTGGCGCCCCTCCATCGGTAATGCTGGAATTCAATATGGTGTTGGCCCACCCTTTGCCTTCATGACAGCTTCCACTCTCGCAGGCATACATTCAATCAGGTGCTGGAAGGCTTCTTAGGGAATGGCAGCCCATTCTTCATGAAGTGCTACCCTGAGAAGAGGTATCGATGTCGGTCGGTGAGGCCTGGCACGAAGTCGGCATTCCAAAACATCCCAAATGTTTTGTATAGGATTCAGGGCAGGAGTCTGTGCAGGCCAGTCCATTTCAGGGATGTTATTGTCATGTAACCACTCCGCCATTGGCCTTGCATTATGAACATGTGCTCGATCATATTGAAAGATGTAATCGCCATCCCTGAATTGCTCTTCAACAGTGGGAAGCGAGAAGCTGCTTAAAACATCCATGTTGGCCTGTGCTGTGATAGTGCCATGCAAAAGACCACACCATAACACCACCACCTCTGAATTTTACTGTTGGCCCTACATGTGCTGGCAGATTACGTTCATTGGGCATTTGCCATACCCACACCCTGCCATAGGATCACCACATTGTGTACCACGATTCGTCACTGCACACAATGGTTTTCCACTGTTCGATTGTCCAATGTTTACGCTCCTTACACCAAGCAAGGCATCTTTTGGCATTTACCGGATAGATCTGTGGCTTATGAGCAGCCGCTCAACCATGAAATCAAAGTTTTCTCACTTCCTGCCTAACTGTCATAGTACTTGGTGTGGATACTGATGCAGTTTGGAATGATGTGATGGTCTGGACAGATGTCTGACTATTACACATTATGACCCCTCTTCAACTGTCGGCAGTCTCTGTCAGTCTGCAGATGAAGTCGGCCTGTCCAATTTTGTGCTGTATGTGTCCTTTTACGTTTTCACTTCACTATTGCATCGGAAACAGTGGACCTAGGGATGTTAAGGAATGTGCAAATCTCGCATACAGGCATAGGACACAAAAGAGACCCAATCACCTGACCACATTCAAAATCCGCGAGTTCTGCAGATTGCCTCATTCTGCTCTCTCTCAATAGCTAATGACCACTGAGGTCGCTAATGTAGAATACCTGGCGGTAGGTGGCTGCACATTGCATCCAATATGAAAAACGTATGTTTACAGGGGGGTGTTAGGATACTTTTGATCTCACAGTGCATAGTGTATAAGGCAGAGAGTGATATAGTGGACACCTGCTAGGCCAGTACTCTGGAGAATGTAATGCAACAGACTTCAGTTCGCTTTAAACTTTCGTGTACAAAATTAAGCTGATGATGTGGTTCAGCACTCTCACTGGAAAGACTGCACACATACTGAACTGAGCTGACAAGTACATTACTCAGCAGTCTCATTTGAAAGATGCTTATTTATTCAGTCCAGAAAACTAGAATTTACATACTCTTGTATTACAGAGATCTTTGGCTCACATAGAGTTAGGTTTTATTTGTTTTTATTAGTTTTTTTTTTGAAGAGTTTGTTAAACAATTTTTTCCTGCAGGCAGCTTGATCTTTTAGGCTTTCCTATCAAAATGTACATGAAAGCCAACAAAACTCAAGTATGAAACAATTTTTGTAAAATTAAAAACCAACTAAGAGCCACAAACAAAAAGGCAACAAGCAATAAATTTGCTTTAAAAAGGAAAAATAATCTTATTAGATAGGATGGATCAAACTAAACTTTTGGATGCCAGCATCAAATTTACAGGAAAGAAATGAAAAGAAAATTAGTCACAGAATGGATTAACACAATAAGTAGTTATACAACACAGTAGAGTTTTTAAAATAAATGGTTAATCCAGTAAACTGACACATATATTCTAAGATACCACAAAAAAGCAGAATATGCCATAAAATACTTATATACAGTACTTAAATGACTTCAACTACGTGATTCATACATGTACAGAGACCACCACAACTTCTATTGTGAAGAGAAGTCTCCTATCGCATTAACATGGGTATACATACATACATACATACATACATACATAAATACTTGTCCCATAGATATTTAATATGACATTTCATAATGCTGTGGAACATGTCACTTTAACATAAGTTTTCTTTACACAAAGTAATTAATATATGTTACTACTCCATATCTAAAAATTCATCTATTGAGTAGAAGGAGTTGGCATTCAGAAATTCTTTTAATTTGTTTTTAAATGCTGATTGGCTATCTGTCAGACTTTTAATGCTATTTGACAAATGACCAAAGATTTTTGTGAATATATATACTGCGAAGGTACTGTGAATATTCTGCGTTCCTTAAATAAATGTCTGCAAGGTGATCTTGGGTGGGCTCCAGCTATTATTCTGATTACACTCTTTTGTGCAATGAATACTTTTTCTCTTAATGATTAACTAACCCAGAATATGATGCCATATGAAAGCAGTGAATGAAAACAGGCATCGCAGGCTACTCTACTGATACATTTATCACCAGAATTTGCAATAACCCTAATAACTTAAGTAGCTGAACCTAACCATTTCAGCAGATCATTGATGTGTTTCTTCCAATTCAATTTCCCATCAATGCACACACACAGAAATTTTGAATATTCTGTCTTAGCAATAGACTTCTATTCATAGTACACATTTATCAATGTGTAAGCACATTCTCATATTCCTGGCTTGGTTGCGGAGTACCTTTGCGAGCGCCCGCATTGCAGAGTCTAGCACGGGACACGGAGCTTCTATGTTGTGTTGTGGGTAGTTCTGCAAGGGAAATGCATTATTGTGGAAGTTCTAGGTTGCATATTTATATACATAATTTGAGGCATGACAGCTGCAGCGTGGAACATAAATAATACAACTGCTGCGTGTTCGGGGGAGCCACTCAACACTAAACACAACACTGTCCTACGTCTGGTATGAACAATCGTAATCTGAGACGATTAGAAAATTGCAGGTTGCACTGTTTACACACTAAGTCTTAAGTGCTGATGCCAACTGACATTCTTGGTAATTTGACGAGAGGTCATAATTATCATTCCCTTATTATTGTACAGTATTCTTGACGATGATTATGTCTGTCACTATTGTACTTCAAGCTGTCACACATATTTCACAGTCTTACTCTGGCTGAACCTTCGGTGAAAGATACACTGGAAATATGATGATTAGCTGTCCACAATTATCATTTGGATGATCGCATGCATAACTGACACGACACAGGTGATTGTTGATGATGCGGAAGCCAAATGGTTGAATTAAAGTCCTTACGCTCCTCACGTACAAACAAATAAATGGTACCGGTTCTTCTTGACACTTGTAATAATATAACACTGTTCATAAACGTTAATTTCCAGTTCACAGTTCTCACTTATATGAGCACGCGTTTAACCGTCATGATGCGGCTGACTGTTGATGATGCAGAAACATGATGACCAAACGCATGTTCTCACCCTCCCTACAAGACACTGCTCTCCTTTGTGGTAAACTATTTTACTGATTCACATTAATTTCATTCCGGGAGGCTGAACACCATGCGGGTGATTGATGTTGTATGGTACGACACGCAAATGGGTGGATAATCGAATATGTTATCGGCGGCACTGCTCATACTTCATTACTTCTTTACACTCTCTTCACTGAATCCACTTCCATATCTCATTATTTCACAACAATAGTACTTGCAGCCAGACTTTAACTTCCATAATAATGCCTTTCTCAAGCAGAGCTACCAACAACACAACACAGCAGCTCCGTGTCCAGTTCGACTCTGCAATGCAGCCGCTCGCAAAGACACACTGCAACCAAGCAGCAATTTGACAATACACTTACAAATGGTTTTATGCCATTTGCTGTACATAACTGTATATAAAGTGTTTTCTCAAGATTTAATGAGAGTCCATTTACAGAGAATCGCTGAATAATTTTCTGAAAGACATTATTTACAAATTCCTCAGATGATTGTTGTTTGTTGGGTGTGATACTATACTTTTATTATCAGCACAAAGAACTAGCATTGCATCTTCATGAATAAAGAGTGACAAGTCATTAATATATATTAAGAACAGGGACTCAAGACTGAACCCTGTGGGACACCATTCTTGATAGCTCCCCAGTTAAAGGACTCAGCAGATTTTTGCAGACTATCTGTACTGTTAACTTCGATCATCTGCATTCTTTCAGTTAAATAAGAATTAAACCATTTGGGCACTGTCCCACAATATTTAAGTTTATCTAGAAAATTTCATGATTCACACAACCAAAAGCCTTTGGGAGATCACAAAATATCCCAATGGTTGATGTTCGGTTAATCAACACATTTAATATTTGATTAGTGAAAGCACATATAGCATTTTCTGTTAAAAATGCTTTTCTGAAAACCAAACCGACATGTTGTTAGTACTTCATTTTTACAAATATGTGAAGCCACTCTTGAATACATTACTTTTTCAATAATTTTGGATAAAGCTGCCAGAAGTCAGATTGGGCGGAAGTTGTTAGCATCAGACCTATTCTCTTTTTTATGCAATAGTTTAACAATAGTGTATTTCAGTCTATCTCGAAAAATGCCCTGTTTCAGTGAGTTACTACATATGTGGCTGAGAATCCTACTTATCCGTTGGGAACAAGCTTTTAGTACTCTGTTGGGACTGTCATCAATTTCGTGTGAGCTTTTACTTTTGAGTGAATTTATTATTTTCCTAATCTCAGTAGGAGAACTGGGTTGAATTTCAATTTCATCAAATTGCATAGGTATTGCCTCTTCCATATACTGCCTTACTTTTCTTAATGAACAGCTGGATCCTATTTTCTCTACAACACTTAAAAATGATTGTTAACAATGTTTTCTACTTCGACTTCTTGTTAATGAACTTTTCATTGAGTTTGACAGAAATACGGTTTACCTATTGGTCACCTCTTGGAAGATATTAGTGTAATCACAAAATGATCATGCATGATATATAACAGGGCCATTTAATGAGTTTTCACAATGTTTGGGATATCTGAACAACGGACAGCAAGACATCTGGCAGAAACAAGCTGTGCTATAAAACACGGAAGTCTACTGCCTGTTCGCGGAAAACTGAAGATTTAGCACTTTAAAGTGCAAACTGAGCCAAAAAACATCATTTAACAAATGCACACGAGTTGAATACAACGTTACCAAAACAAACTACAATATTTTATGAGTGATTTATCATGTCTTAATACAGATGTTCATGGTATTACCATATTCACTTGTGCTGTGTGTGTTATCTGAAAGTTAGGAATGGCGGGAACTGCTACAGGAACCAAGACAAGGTTACAGACTGTGGCTGGCACTGGGGCACTGTATGTTATTGCACTTTGGGAGGTTTATAGAGTGTAACAAGGGAGATCAACACTGTTCCCCCCCTTAATCTACATTTTCTCATTTTAAAAGTTTTACACTGATTTTCTGCAGTAAATTAATACTGAGTTCCAAAAGTTAAATTAGATCCAGGGGACACAATAAATAATAAAAATAATCTTATATTTCTTTTTAGAACATGTTTATTGTTCACTGATATTTTTGTTTGTGGACTTCCAAGGATGTTCATTTTATGTTTTTTATAGTAATTTCTATTTTTTATTTACACTTTTGTCTTTACAAAGGAACTTTTTGAATGTTAAAAGTTACAGATTCAGCACCCATTTTTTATTTGTATGCAAGCCAACACTGTTCCAGTAGTTTCTGTTCTACCAATTTGTTGCACCGCCTAACAAAGTATGTAATTATACTTGTAGCTTTAGCTAGAGTGTTGCATACGCCTATTACTTAATTGTTCTGTCATTAGTCCTACAGTACAGATGTCGAGTACGTTCATTCCTTAGAGAGTTTGTCTGACTAGAGGAGACCCCTGATCACTATTTCAGTTATGAAAACCTGCTCTGAGAAGCTAAAAATGGCAGTAACAAATTAAAAGCCATCAACACTTTCAATAGATACACAGGGAAAGGAACCAATCATAGTGTTTCTGAAAATACTTCACAAGGTTCTAGGTATCTAGCAGTTTTATCTTAAGCCAAACTGGGGCATTATGAGAGAGAGAGAGAGAGAGAGAGAGAGAGAGAGAGAGAGAGAGATATTACACAAAACATGGAGGGAAACTAGCCACAGCATTTTCTTTCTTTTTCCTCAGTTTTAAAGAATATTTTTGGCATTCACATCAAGTGATTTTAGGAAGCTGAGAGAACCTAGGTCAGGACCACTAGATGATAATTTAACCATTTCAAAGGTGTGTGTGTGTGTGTGTGTGTGTGTGTGTGTGTGTGTGTGTGTGTGTGTGTGTTGGGGGGGGGGGGGGGGGGGGGCCTGCTGCCTTAACCAGTACGTCCTCCACTTGAAAAAGCCCACAATCCAGCACAGATACATGAGACCTACACATTACAGGCATTAATTTCGGTGTTTTGACACCGTACATTACCACAGTACTACGTCTTTTTTCTGTGTAGAGAACAAAGCAATACCGTTCATGTGGTTTTACAATCTAACATGCCATTTAGGCATGATGTGTCAATGCCATTTTTTGCATAATAGAGTAGATACCCACATAACTTTACACAGCCCAGATGTTCATTCATGTGTAGACGTAAGTCAGTGGCACACGAAGTCCATGAAGCTGGCCTGCACTTTGTCCGTTTGAGTTGTTCAGGCATGAGGGGTACACAACTGAGAGCCACCAACTAATACAGGGGGTTGGTTGGTTGGTTAGATTAAAAGAGGGGGGAAAGGGACCAAACTACGAGGTCATCAGTCCCTTGTTCCAAATAAAACAATGCCACAAGTGTGAGAATAAAACAAGAGTGACAACTCAAAACTGAATGAAAGGGAAAAAATTACAAGAACGATGAAGGACAACAAACATGTAAATGGACAAAAGGGGACAAGAAAACCACAAAAATGCAAGAAACGGAATGAAGAGATTAAAACAACAAAGCAGATTACCATGGCTGGCTGACCACGGGGGAAAAAAAAAAAGAGGAGAAGCTAGTCATTCTGAAACACATTAAAACCTTCACCCTAGAAGCACCAGAGTGGAGGGGACAGAGGGACAAAGGACATGCGCTGAAACTTAGATCAAATGATAAAACCCACCCTCATGAATAAAATGTAAAACTAAATCAGCCAATGCGGCATTGTCAGATAAAATTAGCGGCAACGAGTCTGGTAACCCAAGATTTCTTTGCTGGGTAGTCAAAGTGGCGACAGTGCACCAGAATGTGGGCCACTGCCAATGGGGCACCGCACAGACACTCAGCCGGGTCTTCACGGCGCAGGAGGCAACCGTGGGTCACCCAAGCATAGCCAATGCAGAGCTGGCAGAGGCCCACATGGAAGACTTCCACACATTCGTAGTCTCCTTAATGACACGCAGTTTGCTGTGTGTACTGTTATGCCATTCTGTCTCCCAAAGCCAAAAAACCCTATGGAATAAGTCAGAAAGCAGGTCAGGTTCAGAGATGCCCATCTCCAGAGGCAGTTTCCACGTAGCCTGTTTGGCCAGCCTGGGATGCCGACGTGTCCTGGTGTAGTGCTTCGAGAATTTCTGCATAAATTCTAAAACCACTTTGATTTCCTCCATCTTGAACAAACGATATTTTAAATAGAAGTGTGAGAGAGAGGAATCTGACCTACTGCGCATTGCATGTTTGTGTGCGCCCAGGTCTACGAGCAAAATGTGGACGTGGTGGCCGAAAGTACCTGCTGTACGATCCACAGAGTTTCAGTGTATGTGTAGAGAATAACAAGGAGTGTTTATGTATTATTCTGTGCTTTTAGTGACTGAAGGACAAATGAAGAAATAAGGTTAGACTTTCAAGTAATTCATGTGTTGGACTTGCTAGATGTTCATAAATTACGTGGTTGTTAAACCAACGCCATTGTAAATGTATTTAATCGAGTCTAATGTGAGACAAATTGATTGACTTGCAAACTTTCGAATATTTATGTGAGAAATAGTGATTCTGTTCTTTGTTGAAGTTGAAATATACCAAGACTAAACTAAAAGTATTTAGCGAGAGAGGGAGAGGGGAAGGGAGAGGGAGAGAGAGAGAGATGGAGGTTTTGGAGAGTAACGTGGGTGACTATCCAGAGAGGAAGGTCGGCTGTGCATACCAAGTAAGTCAACTGATGTGAGAGAGGTGTGAAGTTGGCAAATCAGCTCCACATCGATTCTTGTCATCGAAAGCGTTAGACTGGGGTCCACACAAACACTACTGAATGACGGGACTGGTCCAGGGCATAAATGGACTCCTGGATGGACGCTACCAAAGGATAGCGAGGGTAGCAATGGTCGATAGCTTGTAGGCTGCTCAAGGAGTCAGTACACAGAAGAAACGATTCCCTGGGGCACGAATGGATATACTGAAGTGCACAAGAGATGGCCACCAGCTCTGCAGTAAATACACTGCAGCCATTGGGTAAGGAATGCTGTCGAAAATGGCCTCTGTGGACGTAGGTGAAGCCAACATGACCATCAGCCATGGAGTCGTCTGTGTAAACCACTTGAGAGCTTCGGAACACGTCAAGAATTGAGAGGAAGTGACAGTGGAGAGTGGCGTGAGTGAGTCCATATGGTATGCGTAAGGCCCAGAAAATCTGTGGCCTAGGTATGTGCACGGACCTGGATGGGAGGTGGTAAAGGGAAGGACTTCAGTTCAGACAGAACGGATTGCACATGAATCACAATCGTTAGCCCTGACCTGGACTGCCGATGCAGGAGATGAACTGCCATGGGTGGAAAAAGGAGATGGTAATTCGGATGCTCAGGAGAACTATGAATGTGTGCAATGTAACCGGCCAG
Source organism: Schistocerca americana (assembly GCF_021461395.2). NCBI lineage: Eukaryota > Metazoa > Arthropoda > Insecta > Orthoptera > Acrididae > Schistocerca > Schistocerca americana. Next base: position 159,180,605 of record NC_060123.1, read on the forward strand.
CAGTTGTGCACATCAGATCTGCAATGGAGGGACTTCAGCCTCCACCAGGGCACTGGCCACCAGACTCTTTAAAAGCTCCCGTCGCTAGACGAATGCCGCAGTGGTGCACTGGGTCAAGTATATGCAATGCTGAGGGTACTGCCGAACCATAAACCAGGCAGGATTGAACAAGGGCTTTGTAGAGCAGCAGCAGCAGCATAGAACGATCTGCACCCCAGTTGGTGTTGCTCAGGCAGAGGAGGGCATCGAGGTGCTGCCAGCACTTCTGCTTAAGCTGACGAAGGTGAGGTAGCCATCGAAAACTGGTCCCAAGAACCAATATGTCTCCACTACAGTGAGTGGATTGTCATGAAGGTAAAGTTCTGGTTCTGGATGAACGGTACGACGCTGACAGAAGTGCATGAAACACTACTTAATGGCCAAAAACTGGAAGCCGTGGGTGAGAGTCCATGACTGCGCCTTGACAGAGTGACAGGAAATTATGGATAAAAATCTGGAGCGGGCCTCGGAGACCCCACCCGTATAAGGTAGCAAGGATATGATGTCACCAGGTGGTGTCATACGCTTTGTGTAGATCAAAAACGACAGCAACAAGGTGTTGGCATCTGGAAAAGGCTGTTCAAATGTGTTCGAATGGCAGACTCGAGGGACAAAAGATTATCAGTGGTAGAGCGCCCCTGACAGAAGCTACCCTGACATGGAGCCAATAGGCTACATGACTCCAGGCCCCTACCCAACCGCCGACACACCATACATACCAGCAGCTTACAAAGAACGTTGGTGAGTCTGATTGGCCGTTATCTATCCACATCGTGGGTTTGTACTGGGTTTGAGCACCGGAACGATGGTGCCCTCCCGCCATTACGATGGAAACAAGTCATCGCACCACATTCGGTTGAAGATGACGAGGAGGCGGCACTTCTAATCAGATGAGAGATGTTTCATTATCAGACTGTGGATCCAATCCTGCCCAGGAGCTGTGTTGGCACAATGTGCAAGTGTGCTGAGGAGCTACCACTCTGTAAATGGGGCGTTATAGGGTTCACTGTGGCATATAGTGAACGAGAGGACGTTCCTTCCCATCCGCTGTTTGATGGTGCGAAAGGCTGGGGGGTAGTTTTCAGTCGTAGAGGCTCTAGTAAAGTGCTCAGCAATCGCGTTTGTGTCAGTACATAGCACGCCATTGACAGTAACGTCAAGGACACCTGTTGGGGTCTGATACCCAAAAATATGTCTGATCTTCATCCAGACTTGGGAAGGTGACGTATGGCATACAATGGTCGAGACCTATCTCTCCCAACACTGCTGCTTCCATCATTTTTTAAGCTGGCATACACTGGCACGGAGCCGCTTAAAGGGTATCAGATGCTCTAGATAACGGTGCCACTTATGTCGCTGTAGAGCTCGCCGACACACTGTAATAGCCTCAGTGACTTCCGGCGGCCATCAAGGGACTATCTTTTGCCGGGGGCACCCTAAAGAGTGACGGATCGTGTTTTCTGCTGCAGAAATGATTATGGTAGTCACCCGTTCAACCATCACATCGATGTGGAAGAGTCAACTGTGACATCAGAGGTGAAAGTTTCCCAGTCCGCCTTGTTTAAGGCCCATCTAGCAGGCATCCATGGGCCCGATGCTGGGGCAGTGACAGGAAGACAGGGAAGTGGTCACTATCACACAGGTTGTCATGTACTCTCCAGTGGATAGATGGGAGAAGTCCTGGGCTGCAAATTGGTAAATCAGTGGCCGAGTAACTACGTTGAGCCACACTGAAATGTGTGGTGGCACCAGTATTTAAGAGGCAGAGGCTGAACTGAGACAGTGAAGTTTTGACGTCTCTGCCTTGGCCAGTAAGCATGGTGTCACCCCACAAGGGGTTATGTGCGTTAAAATCTCCCAAAAGTAGGAAAGGTTTAGCGAGTTGATCAATCAGTGCAGCTAATACGTTCAGGGGTACTGCACCATCTGTCTGCAGACAGTTATTTCCTGGGTCATCTGTATTCTGACAGCGACAGCTTCAAGAGGGGTTTGAAGGGCCAGTGTTTCATTACAGACTGAGTTTAGAACATAAATACAAACTCCATCTGACACACTATTATAGTCGCTACGGTCCCTGTAATATCCCTTACAGCCATGGAGGACATGGGTCCACATTGCTGGGAACCAGGTTTCCCGGAGGGCAATGCAGGAAGCAGGTGTAAAGCTTAACAGTTGCCGTAGATCAGCCAGGCAGTGGAAAAAAACTGCTGCAATTCCACTGGAGGATGACATCGTGAGACTGGGAATGCACAGAACATTCAATGAGACAGTTTACGCCTCAGGGTCACCTGCTGCCTCTGACTTTTTGCCTGAGCAGTCTGTATCCATTGTGTCTGAGGGTCCAGCAAGATCCAGGTCCTCAGCAGATGCCAGAATCTCCACCCCATCCTCAGATGCAGAGCTTATAGGTATCGATGGTGTGGGTGCCACCACAAGTTCCTTGTTCTTGGGGGCTTTCTTTTTCGATTTCTCACACTGTTCCTTGTGTTTCCCTTGCTGGGAGGAATTCACTGTATCAGTCTCCAGGATTGAGGATGATGCGATGATGAGGAAGTGGGCTACAAATCTCAATGTTCAATGGACATGATGCACCATGTAAGGTGCCCTTTCCCAATTAGCTCGGAGGTCAAACCCTACAGGGGACTATCACATGAAGGCCGAAACGTGAGAGACTCCTTTTAGTCGCCTCTTATGACAGCCAGGAATACCTCGGGCCTATTCTAACCCGTGGACCTGCAGGGGGCTTTCAATCTATGGGCAGCAGGATGAATTATAGAATGTGCCAGAAAATATTAGATACAGGCTCCCAGGTAGATGCTATTTTTCTTGACTTCCGGAAGGCGTTCGATACAGTTCCGCACTGTCGCCTGATAAGCAAAGTAAGAGCCTACGGAATATCAGACCAGCTGTGTGGCTGGATTGAGGAGTTTTTGGCAAACAGAACACAGCATGTTGTTATCAATGGAGAGACGTCTACAGACGTTAAAGTAACCTCTGGCGTGCCACAGGGGAGTGTTATGGGACCATTGCTTTTCACAATATATATAAATGACTTAGTAGATAGTGTCGGAAGTTCCATGCGGCTTTTCGCGGATGATGCTGTAGTATACAGAGAAGTTGCTGCATTAGAAAATTGTAGCGAAATACAGGAAGATCTGCAGCGGATAGGCACTTGGTGCAGGGAGTGGCAACTGACCCTTAACATAGACAAATGTAATGTATTGCGAATACATAGAAAGAAGGATCCTTTATTGTATGATTATATGATAGCGGAACAAACACTGGTAGCAGTTACTTCTGTAAAATATCTGGGAGTATGCGTACGGAACGATTTGAAGTGGAATGATCATATAAAACTAATTGTTGGTAAGGCGGGTACCAGGTTGAGATTCATTGGGAGAGTGCTTAGAAAATGTAGTCCATCAACAAAGGAGGTGGCTTACAAAACACTCGTTCGACCTATACTTGAGTATTGCTCATCAGTGTGGGATCCGTACCAGGTCGGGTTGACGGAGGAGATAGAGAAGATCCAAAGAAGAGCGGCGCGTTTCGTCACTGGGTTATTTGGTAACCGTGATAGCGTTACGGAGATGTTTAATAAACTCAAGTGGCAGACTCTGCAAGAGAGGCGCTCTGCATCGCGGTGTAGCTTGCTCGCCAGGTTTCGAGAGGATGCGTTTCTGGATGAGGTATCGAATATATTGCTTCCCCCTACTTATACTTCCCGAGGAGATCACGAATGTAAAATTAGAGAGATTAGAGCGCGCACGGAGGCTTTCAGACAGTCGTTCTTCCCGCGAACCATACGCGACTGGAACAGGAAAGGGAGGTAATGACAGTGGCACGTAAGGTGCCCTCCGCCACACACCGTTGGGTGGCTTGCGGAGTATCAATGTAGATGTAGATGTAGATGAAACAGTTTGTCAAACATGTACATCTGAGAGCCTGTCACAACAATGGCTGTATCGCACAGAACAGGCACTGCTCAGCAGTAGTCTTACTGTGGCAATGTTTGGCCAACAGCAGGTATTTCTACATCTACATCTATACTCTGCAAACCACTGTGAGGTTCATGGCAGAGGGTACATCCCACTATCCCAGTTATTAGAGTTTCTTCCTGTTCAATTCACACATGGAGCATGGGAAGAATGATTGATTGAATGTCCCTGTGCTTGTAGAAATTATTCGAATCTTATTCTCATGATCCCTATGTTAGCAATACATAGGGGATTGCAGTATATTCCTTGAGTAATCATCTAATGCTGGTTCTTGAAACTTTGCTAACAGACTTTCTTGGGATAGTTTATGTCTATCTTCAAAGGTCGTCGAGTTCAGTTCCTTCACTACCTCTCTGTCACTCTCCCATGGATTAAACAAACCTGCGACAATCCGTGCTGCCCTTCTCTATATACATTCAATACCTTCTATTAGTCCTATTTGGTATGGGTCCCACATACTTGAGCAATATTCTAGGACTGGTCCCATGAGTGCGCGAGTGATTTGTAAGCAAACTCCTTTGTAGACTTGTTGCATTTCCCGAGTATTCTGCTTTACATAATTTTTAACAACAAAAGGCAACTTATTCAGACATCATCATTCCAGCCGATTCAACCCACCCCCCAAGCGCATAAAATGGGGTTTTTCTATTCTAGTATCCATCGGGCGATTTCTATCCCATTGTCAGACGTCAACCTCGAAAAAGAATTACAAATTCTCGAGAGTATTGCACAGAATAATGGCTATGATCCAAAGAAAGTGAGGCAAGTATATCATAAGAAAACGCGAAAAAGGACAACGACTTTACTAAACACAAATACTCAAACCCAATATCAGACCAAGAAATGGTTGTCGGTTCCTTATATAGGTAACATCTCCTACAAGATAGGGCGCCTGTTGAAAAATTCAGGTTTTAAAATTTTCTTCTCGACGAGTAATAGTTTAAAGCGAAATTTGGTTCATACCCTTGAGAAAGACTGTGATAAGTCAACGAAATCAGGCATATATAAGATTATGTGTGATGATTGCCCATGTTATTACATAGACCAAACAGGCAGAGCTATAGCAGTAAGGTTTAAAGAACATCTTCCAATAAAGGGCGTAGGCACACGGGGGTCAGCCTTTGCGGAACATCTGGTGCAAATGGCTCATACACCTAAACCTTTACGTGACAGAGCTACAACATCATGAAGTTAAGGGCTATAGACTCGACACGCTTGAGGAACTACAAATTTATGCACACCTAATTACAGATAGAGGCAACTTACTGAGCGATCAACTGTATCTAAAAAATAGGGCATACTTCGAAGGCTTCCAGCCTATATTAGGTTTACAATAATTCATAATGCATGTGACCATTACAGTTTCTGTAATAATAGAACCTTTCCTACAGATGTTCATACGAGAATTGTTGGTCAGTTTATAAGGCTCTGTAGTAGAATGTAAAACATAGTCATGCTGGATACTGTAATTAACTTACAATCTTAAAGTATAAAATTAATTCATAGCGAAAATGTTATCCGACGCGTGCGTAATAAGAGTTTGATTCTATACATCTCGCGCATGCGCGCCGCCCTCTGTGAGGCAGAACGCGAAGCCCTCGCGGTCCGCAGTCTCTAGTCACATGACGAGGCCCATACAATGGGCTTAAAGTGAATTTGCTACAGCTTGTTTAATAGAAGTGACAAAACCTTATGGTTATGCATTAAGATTTATAAAGTTGACTTAGGACATGGCTTGTTTTAGGCAAACATTAAGTACTACACATTGCATCCTGTAGGATGACCATATCTAATATAATTTACTAGCACATTATAATATTAACTTTTTGCAGGTTCTGAAGAAGACGTTATTACTAACATTGAAACCTAGGTAAACGATAAAGTTAACCTGCAACTGTAGACTGTATATTCTTATATATTCTGCTTTACCCATGCCTAAACCTACTTGATCATTCAATTTTATCTTCCTACAAACTGTTGCGCACAGATATTTGTGTGAGCTGGCCAATTCCAATAGTGACTCACTGATAGTATAGTTTTCAGATACTACACTTTTCCGTTTTGTGAAGAGCAAAATTTTACATTTCTGAACATTCAGAGCAAGTTGCCAATTTCTGCAACATGTTGAAATCTTATCAAGATGTGACAATATTTATACAACTTATTTCAGATAATACTTCATTATAGGTAACTGCATCATCTCAAAAAGCCAGACTTTTACTATTAATATTGTCTGCAAGGTCATTAATACACTTTTACAACATGAACAGCAAGGGACTCAACACACTTCCCTCAGGCACACCCGAAGTTACTTCTAGATCTAACATTGACTCTCCATCCAAGGTAACATGCTGTGTCCTCCCAACCAAAAAGTCCTCAATCTTGTCACAAGTTTTGTTTGATACCCTGTATGATCGTACTTTTGACAATAAGTGTACATATGATACTGAGTCAAATGCTTTTCAGAAACCAAGAAATACTGCATCTACCTAGTTGTCTTGATCCAAAGATTTCAGTATATCATGTAAGAAAAGTGCAAGTTGGGTTTCAGATGAGCAATGTTTTCGAAATCCATGCTGGTTAGCACTGAGGTCATTCTGTTCAAGGTATCTCACTATGTTTGAGCTCAGAATATCTTCTAAGAATCTACGACAAACTGATGTCAAGGATATTGACAGTAGTTTTGTGGATCACTTCTACAACCCTTCATGTAGATAGGTGTGACCTGTGCTTTTCTCCACAACCTGGGCACAGTTTTTTGTTCAAGGGATCTACAATAGATTACAGTGAGAAGAGGGGCTAACTCAGCTGCAAATTCAGTATAGAATTTGACAGGGATTCCATCGGGCACCAGAGCTTTGTTCAATTTTAATGATTTCAGCTGTTTCTCATCACTACTGACACTAATTCTTATTTCACTCATCTTCTCAGTGGTACAAGGATTAAAGTGGGGCAATTCTCCTGGGTTTTCCTTCGTAAAGGAACATTTGAAAACTGAGTTAAGCATTTCAACTTTTACTTTGCTACCACCAATTTCAGTTCCTGTCTCATTCACTAGGGATTGGACACTAACAGCCTTTAAATTCAACCAGTGTTTCTTTGAGTTCTGTGAAAGATCACTTGACAATATTCTGCTATGGTACTCATTGAAGGCTTCACACACATTGCTTTGACAGCCAGACATTTCATTCAGCATCTCCCTATCTATGGCCCTACCCTTTGTTTTACACCTATTATACAGAACACTCTTTCTTTATAAGTTTTATTACAGCAACCATGGGGGTTCCCTCCAATTATAAACTTTTTTACTGGGTACATATCTATCCAGTGCATGGTCAACTATTCTTTTAAACTTCAGCCAGAGTTCCTCTACTTGCTCCTGCCCTGAGCTGAAAGTTTAATGTTTCTCATAAAGATACAACACTAATGATTTTTTGCCTAGTTTACTGAATGCAATGCCATTCATCAGCAGCCCATGCTTCCCTGTCACAGTACCACTCCAATGTAACCATTTGTGCTGTGGGGCTACAGGCAGCCAACACATGGAACAGTAAGGTTAGCTTATTTCATCAAAATATTAGAGGATTGAATATTAAGGTAGAAGAGTTTCTTGTCTGTTTGGAAAATTTAACAACCTCTGAAAAGATAGACATACTGTGCCTGCATGAACATCACATAATAACAGGGTTAGATAAGTTGTATATAGAAGATTAAATTATTGCAGCTTACTCATGCAGAAATGACATAGGAAAAGAAGGAGCTTTTAGATAAATTAAGACAGAACACAAGTTCAAAAACACTGAGACAAGTAGATTTTGTAGTTATCAGCACAAAGAAGCTTGTGTTTGTGAATTAATGCTGAAAACAGTTCACTTTTAACTGTAACTGTATATAGATCCCACTGGGAAATTTTGAACTATATGTGGGCAATCTGGATTCCTTACTGTACTATCTGTCAGTCAGCAACAAGTTTTTACTGGACTGTTTGCTTCAGGGAAAATTTTCTGAAGGTTTCTGATAAAAAAAATGATTTGGAAACCTTATTTGAATCCTACAATTTGGCCTCAGTAACTTTCCAACACAGGTGGATAAAGACAGTACAACCCTAATTGACAATATTTTCTTTCATGAAGCTCAAGATAAGAAATTAACTTTACCCAGTACCAAATGCTCTCTCTGATTATGATGCACAGTTTGTTAGCATAAGTAACATAGTGCCTTACAGTATAGATACTCCTTAGCGGAAATCACAATTATTAATCACTCCAGGACGTATATTTTTAAGAATAGTTCACAGGAGACAACATGGGGTGTTATTTATAATGAACCAAATTTTAACAAAATTTTATTTATTATATGGTAAATCCATATTATTTGAAAATAGCTTTCTGCACAAGCTAGTCAGAGAGGACACTAAACAGACAGGTGAAAAACCATGGATCACTAGAGGGATTAAAGTATCTTGTGAAAGGGAAATTTACGTTTTGGCAAGAACAAGTAGGGAGCCTGCAGTAGTTGCACACTACACGAAATACTCAAAATTACTAAGAAAGGTTACTAAAACATCAAAGATCATTCAGATAATGTCAGAATTCAGTACTTACAACAACAGATACATAATTAAGTGAAGTGAGACAGGACAACCAGCCACAAAACAAAACAACACAACAGTCCTACTGACCAGAATGGAAGGGCTATAAATTATGAGTTGAGGTAGCAAATGCATTTAATAATCATTTCTTAAATATAGTACAAAGCATAGGGATACACAGTTCAAGGGCAAAATCTCAGCAGTATGTTGAAAATTTAACTTTCATAAAATCCAATCATATGAATGTATCCCCAGCTTCGCCTCCTGAAAGCAAGAAAATTACACATTCCCTCATATATAACACTTCTTCTGGTTTTGATGATTTTTCCAATAGACTACTAAAAATTTGTTCCTATGTAATGAGCCCAGTTTTATCTGAAATGCGTAATGAATCACTATCTCATGGCATTTTTCCACAGAGACAAATACACCACTGTTAAACCACTCTCTTGGAAAGGTGGTAAGAGAAATAACTACCAACCTATTTCAATGCTGACATTCTCCAAAAATTTTTGAGAAGGTGATGTATTCTAGAAAAGTGTCTCACCTTAGCGACAACAGTATCCTTAGCATATCACAGTTTGGGTTTCAGAAGGGTTGCTTTATTGAGAATGCCATTTACATGTTCACTTGCCAGATTTTACAAGCATTAAATAATAAAACAGCACCAGCTGGTATTTTCCGCGACCGTCCAAAGGCATTTGACTATGAGAATCACAGTATTCTTGTACATAAAATCAACATTTTATGGGACTGATGGATAACCAACCAACGGATGTCATATCTAGCCAAATTAATGCAGAAAGTTGTACTTAGTAATTCAAGCAATATAGTCCAGGGACATAATTCTGTCTAGAGAGAAATCACATATGGGGTTCCCCAAGGTTCAATCATAGGTTCACTACTGTTCCTCATACATGTAAACTATCTTCTATCTAGTATACGACGAGATGAATTAGTTGTTTTTCCAGATGACACTAGTATTGTAATCAATCCAAGAATACATATAGAAACAGAAGAAATGCTAAACAAAGTTTTTAAAATCATCATTGAGTGGTTTTCTGTGAATGGTCTTGCCTTCAATTTTAAAAAGACACAGAATATTCAATTCTGTACATGCAGAGGTACTACACCAATGATATGTGCAACACATGGTGAGAAAATAATAAATAGGGTGGAAACTTTAAAATTCTTAAGGGTCCATATCAATGAGAATTTAAATTGGAAAAAACATATTTTGGAATTGGAAAAAACATTTTGGAATTCCTAAAACAACTTAGTTCAGCCACATTTGCACTTAGAATCATTGCAAATCTTGAGGAGATACAAATCAGTAACTTGACACATTTTGCATATTTTCATTCAATAATGTCATATGGAATAATGTTCTGGGGTAACTCTTCTTTAAGAAAACAAGTCTTCAATGTGCACTTATGTACTGTGAGAATAATATGTGGTGCTCACCTATGATAATGTTGTGCATATGTTTAAGGAGTTGCGCATTGTAACTACTGCTTCACAGTATATTTATTCCCTCATGAAGTTTGTTGTAAATAATCCACTACAGTTCGAGAGGCACAATGAGGTACATAATTAAAATACCAGGAGGGAAAATTACATTCATTACTGCACATTAAGGTTGTCTTTCGTACAAAAAAAGAGTGCACAATCCTACAACAAAACTTTTGATCACTTACCCAGTGTTATTAAATTCCTGACACATAGCATAGTAAAATTTGACAAACTGAGGAAGTTTCTCCTTGACAACTTCTCTTATTCAGTAGAAGAATTTTTATTCTTGTAATGTTCAGAAGGTGGTGGGCAGAAATTACTAACTCACATCTGTATATCTTTCTTTCTTTCTATTTGCAAAAAAAAGTTCAAAATGTAACCGTATGTACAAATCAATTTACAATATGAAAGTACAGTTACTCATTCCACATCATCATGACCTGTCGTGCAAAATGTCCCATGGAACATGTTGGTTGGTTGGTTTAAAGGCGGGAGAAGGGACCAAACTACGAGGTCATTGGTCCCTTGTTCCTAATAAAACAATGCCACAAGTGTGAGAATAAAATGGACGCAACATATAACACAAAATGGAAAGAAAGGAAAAGCCACAAGAACGAAGGGAAAGCAATGAACTGAACACTAAAAGGAACAAAAGAGGACAAGAAAACAACAGAGAGATGCCAGAAACAGAAGAGCGTAAAACATGAAATCAGATTACAGTGGTTGGCCAACCACAAGAATAAAAAGGAAAGGCCAGCCACTCTGCAACACACTAAACCCTCCACTCTAAAAGCACTAGGGTGGAGGACACGTAGGGACAAAGGACATGCGCTAAAACCTATGTAGATGTATAAAACCCACTCTCAAGGATAAAACAGAAAACTAAAGCTGCTGTGGAGGCATTGTCGCCCAACATTGAAGGCAGGGTGCTGGGAAAGTTAAAAGTCTGCTGCAGAGGGGCTAAAAGTGGGCAATCCAGCAAGACGTGGACAACTGTCATTTGTGAGCCACAGCAACAGTGAGGTGGGTCCTCGAGACGGAGTAGGTAACCATGCATTAGCCACGTATGGCCAATGCGGAGCCGGCAGAGGACAACTGTTTCGCTGCGAGGGGCCTGCATGTAAGACTTCCACATATTCATAGTCTCCTCAATGACACGCAGTTCGTTGTGCATGCTGTTATGCCATTCCGTCTCCCAAAGCTAGCATGGAACATGTTACCACCTAATTAATTCCCAATCTACCTGATGCTAGTCTGACGAATGGCGTAGGATGACACGGAATGTTGTAGGGAATCATTACTTTTGCTTGGATGGGAGATGCAGAAGTGAAAGGGTTATGATGTGCACAGTGCACAATATGGCAATCCTCTCAAAGTGGTCAGATTTGATTGACTGGAACTTTGATGACAAGTGTACCTGCCTTAATGTTCTCGGGCAGTGCAAGACTGGACCATTGTCACATCCAAACGTCTCACAAACCTGGATATTCCCCAATTCGAACCAACTGGTCAAATTGAGACCCACAACGATGCTCCCTTTCAAACTCTTGAGAGGTGCTGGTAGCACTTTCTCGCACTAGTACACAGCATCTCCAGGTCCTCTACGGTGTTGCTCAACAACCAACACCATTCATGCTCCTTACATACCCTACCAGGACCCATTAAACACTAAACATGAACAACACTAATGCACTCTGGTTGCTGTTTTTATCTTTCACTGAATTACAACTCTCATCACTTACATACACACTGATGGTATGTACGTGTACGATGTTACCCCGACATCCTATCATACCTTCTGGTGCTTCAGTGTTCCTCAAATCCCTTCCCATTGCATCAAGCATCACAGAAATGGAATGAACAGTTATTCATGCCCTTAAAACCTATTCTGACATTCAAACAGATAATAGAAATTGTGCACACAAATAGTACCTATGTGACTGGGATCTGCTAGCTTACCCACATAATTTAATACAAATTTTACTGTAATGATCCCATAGTAATAGGCCTTTCAGCAGCTCCTCAAAACATTACGTCCATGCCAAAGCCTGTCACCTGAATACACATCCCTCCTCACCCACACTACCCTCCCACTCCCATAGATACAAAGCTCCCCAATTTTTACAGACCTAACTTTACTGGTCTTCCTAATGGCCACCCCACAGTGGCTGATTAGAGCACTCGCACATCATATGTCTTTGTTGACCAACACCTCCACGATTCTCTAAGTCCCTTTTCCCCATCTGCAATACATTAATGACTTCTTCCACTGCTTCATCACAGTTCCTGTTTCGCAACCACCATACTTCTTGGTTGCCTGTATCCACCAGCACAACCTCCTCCTGACCCCTGGCCACCCACTCCCCCTATCTTCCCCATCATCTTCTTGACACACTGCCCACCAACTCTTGCCAATCACATCCTGAGCCATTAATTTTTTCTTTTGAAAGCAAAATCTACAGAAATTTATGTAACCACTGTTTGTACCCAAATGGCTTCATCTCATGCTACGCTGTTCATGGATTGTGTCAGCTAATAACTCCCATACACTTCACACCACAAGAAATTGTCTGGTTTAAATTTTCTGATGACATTTTCATGATCTGGACCTATGACACCTCCAGAACCACAAGATCTATTCCCAAATCCTACTCCCCTGGTGTTTTTCATGTCAATGACTTATGTTTCTAAATGTTTACTTGCACTAAAATACTCACCCACATCCTTCACCAGGATTTCTAATGCATCTTGTCACAAGGGATATTCTACTCTAAATCCTACCCTCTTAAACTAAAATGTATACCATATCTTAGTCCATTCCAAAGTCAATCCTATTACCAATCCCATATCACAGGATTCATTCTACCTTAGATGACCCAGACTCACGACCTATCTGACACAACCACTCACCAACACCTATTGCAGTCTAATTACAGGCATTAACTATATTACAGAAAGTAGGGTCTTTGGGAAAATCACTGTACAGCATTCTATGTGGGGATGACAACTAACCATCCCTCTGCCTACACGAATGTTCACCACGAAACATGGCTAACTATAAATTCCATCATCCATTTGCTGAAAATGCTCCACACCACACCAAAAATGACTCGCTAGTTGCTTCAGTATCTGATTGTATTTTCCCCTCCTCTAAACGATCAGTTCTCAAAAACCCCTTGCCTGAACTTCATCCAGTACCCTTGCGATTTCCTGTACTTTTCATTTTGTGTCTTTTCAGGGTGTATATGTGGACGAGGAAAAAAAATTCCCGGTTAAAAGTGCACTTCCTCCTGGATGAAAATACACTTTTTCCATGTTAACTGAGAGTATACTTTTCCTCAAAACTGTAAAAGTTATCAGTCTTTTGAATGGTTATGGTTTTATACACTGGTGTAAAATTTCCCAGCACTTCAGCAAAAGAGACTCAGGTAACAAAACACGTTTTGGGAAGATATCTCATGTGCAGCAACTTGTACACTGTATTTTCGTATTACGAAAGTATAAATTCAAATTCCACCAAACATCACATGTTACTTTCCGAAGCACTGAAATCGAGATTGTGATGCGCTTTTGTAAGCCAGTCATATCTCACGTCACGTGATCTCGCCAGCTGATAACAGCAGATATTCAGAACATAGGACACGTGATGTAGTCAGCCAATAGCAACATCACTGTTAAGTAACAGGAACACACAAATAGGAAATTGTTAAAATTAATATAAGTAGTGGTGATGGGGGGGGGGGGGGAAGCTTTCACATATAATGTTGCACCTTTTTGCACATGTTACACTTTAAGATACATCACACAAATATGTCAGTAAAATTTTAAGAATAACATAAATGTCAGATCTTCTGGGCTCAAAATTAATCTAAATCATTATACTCAAAGAGATGATTTCTGAACGAGAGTCAAACGCTCTGTTATTTAAGAAATTCATCGTACATTCTCACACATAGTTCATCTTGCGTAAAAGGAAATTTACTTTGAAAGCAACGGTTTACAAACCACCATTCACAATATTTTCCCGTTACCCTTTAGAAACAGGTTCGTTTCAGCAGTTGCCAGAGAGCACCAGATAACAAGCAACAATGCGTTTGTGCAGCTACGCAGGAAGCCTGTATGTTTGACAATGTTGACTGGAATACTCTCTTTCAAATTCTGAAGGTGGCAGGGGTAAAATACAGGGAGCGAAAGGCTATTTACAATTTGTACAGAAACCAGATGGCAGTTATAAGAGTCGAGGGGCATGAAAGGGAAGCAGTGGTTGGGAAGGGAGTAAGACAGGGTTGTAGCCTCTCCCCGATGTTGTTCAATCTGTATATTGAGCAAGCAGCAAAGGAAACAAAAGAAAAGTTCGGAGTAGGTATTAAAATCCATGGAGAAGAAATAAAAGCTTTGAGGTTCGCCGACAACATTGTAATTCTGTCAGAGACAGCAAAGGACCTGGAAGAGCAGTTGAACGGAATGGACAGTGTCTTGAAAGGAGGATATAAGATGAACATCAACAAAAGCAAAACGAGGATAATGGAATGTAGTTGAATTAAATTGGTTGACGCTGCCGGAATTAGATTAGGAAATGAGACACTTAAAGTAATAAAGGAGTTTTGCTATTTGGGGAGCAAAATAACTGATAACGGTCAAAGTAGAGGGGATATAAAATGTAGACTGGCAATGGCAAGGAAAGCATTTCTGAAGAAGAGAAATTTGTTAACATAAAGTATAGATTTAAGTGTCAGGAAGTCGTTTCTGAAAGTATTTGTATGGAGTGTAGCCATGTATGGAAGTGAAACGTGGACGATAAATAGTTTAGACAGGACGAGAATAGAAGCTTTCAAAATGTGGTGCTACAGAAGAATGCTGAAGATTAGATGGGTGAATCACATAACTAATGAGGAGGTATTGAATAGAATTGGGGAGAAGAGGAGTTTGTGGCACAACTTGACAAGAAGAAGGGACTGGTAGGTAGGACATGTTCTGAGGCATCAAGGGATCACCAATTTAGTACTGGAGGGCATCGTGGAGGGTAAAAATCGTAGAGGGAGACCAAGAGATGAATACACTAAGCAGATTCAGAAGGATGTAGGTTGCAGTAAGTACTGGCAGATGAAGCTTCCACAGGATAGAGTAGCATGGAGAGCTGCATCAAACTAGTCTCAGGACTGAAGACGACAACAACACCAACACATGTGTGTCTCATTAAAGTTCTTTCATCTACAGGATTGAGGTGCGATTTATTTATTTACTAAATAATTTGTCCATTAAGTTTATGAGTTAACAGTCATTTAACATCATATTTCTGAGAATAGTTGCGCTATCTGTCAGATAGGGGAAAAGCAAATTATTATTTGTGGGGACTTCAATGTTGATTCACTGAAAGTGTGTAATAGGAAGAATGACATGGAAGTCTTGCTCGGTTCTTTCAATTCGACATCCATCATTAACTTTCCCACTCTGGTAGTAAAGGACAGCAGCACATTGATAGATAACACTTTTATAGACCAAGATAAGTTTAAAAACAAATTCTTGTCCTGTTGAGAATGGCCTTTCTGATAATGGTGCTCAGCTAGTTACAGTATATGACATAGCTCCATTCAGTAATTCGAAACTACCCTCCAATGTTGTGCGTTCAATTAATCACTCAACAATTAGAAATTTCAGGAAAAATCTTCAGCAACTATACTGGGATGAGGTGTACAAGGAACCTGATGCTAATCTAAAATATAACTTATTTCATGATAGACTTTTAAGAGAATTTGAAAACTTTTTCCCAAAGAAAGTAGTTAAATCTAATAATAAGAAACCATGAAAAAACCTTGGCTTACTAAAGGAATAAAAATATCTTGTAACCACAAAAGGGAACTGTATCTAACAACTAGAAAGAGTAATGACCCAGAAACAGCCAAATATTATAAAAACTACTGTGCTACATTAAGAAAGGTTATTAAAAAGTCCAGAAGCATGTGCATCATGTCTGAGATTAATACCACTGATAACAAAATCAAAACAATTTGGAATATTATTACAAGGGAGACAGGGCAACCAAGAGTACAGGATGACGGCATTACCATCAAAGCGAATGGAACCTTGACAAACAATAAGCCGGAAGTCGAAAACAGTTTGAATAATTATTTTTTAAATGTTGTAGAGAACATAGGATCTAAAGGTTCACTAGAAGAAGCAAGGCAGTTAATGATACAACCTCTCCTC
The DNA here is from genome assembly GCF_021461395.2 of Schistocerca americana. Lineage (NCBI taxonomy): Eukaryota > Metazoa > Arthropoda > Insecta > Orthoptera > Acrididae > Schistocerca > Schistocerca americana. Next base: position 159,196,952 of record NC_060123.1, read on the forward strand.
CTGAAATTAGGTAGATGATAAACTCTCTCAAGAATAAAAGCTCACATGGAATTAATGGCATTTCCAGCAGGATAATAAAAGCTTGTTCCAAGAGATAAGTGGGATTCTTAGCCACATATGTAATAGCTCTCTGAAGCAGGGTATTTTCCCAGATAGACTGAAGTATCCATTGTTGAACCACTGCATAAAAAAGGGGATACGTCTGATGTCAACAACTACTCCCCAATCTCTCTTCTGACTGCCTCATCCAGAATTCTTGAAAAAGATGTATTGTACAGTAGCTTCACACCTTTGTAAAAATAAAGTTTTAACAAAATGTCAGTTTGGTTTCCAGAAAGGTTTTTCACAATGGAAAATGCTATATGTAAATTCATTAATGAAATATTAAATGCTCTGAGTAACCGGAAGTTACCCATTGGGATTTTTTGTGATCTCTCAAAGGCTTTTGATCGTGTAAATCATGGAATACTTCTAGATAAGCTCAAGTACTGTGGTATGAATGGGACAGCACTCAAATGCTTTAAATCATACCTAACTGGAAGAGTGCAGAAAGTTGAAATAATACGCAAAAAACTGGTGATTTCTCAAACCGGGGAACAATCAAGAATGGGGTGCCGCAAGGTTTGGTCTTGGGTCCTCTGTTGTTCTTAAAATATATTAATGACTTGGCATTCTATATTCACGAAGATGCAAAGCTGATACTTTTTGCTGATGATACTAGTATAGCTATCACACCCAACTGACAAGAATTAACTGATGAAACTGTGAACGATGTTTTTCAGAAAATCATTAAGTGGTTCTCTGCAAATGGGCTCTCATTAAACTTTGACAAAACACAGTATATACAGTTCAACACAGTAAATGGAATGACACCATTAATAAATATAGACTTCGATCAGAAATCGGTAGCTAAGGTAGAATATTTAAAATTTCTAGGTGTATGCATTGATGAGGGGTTGAACTGGAAAAAACACACAGAAGATCTGCTGAAACGTTTGAGTTCAGCTACTTATGCTATTAGGCTCATTGCAAATTTTGGCGATCTACATCTCAGTAAATTAGCTTACAACAACTATTTTCAGTCTCTGCTTTCGTATAGCGTCATATTCTGGGGTAACTCATCATTGAGTAAAAAGAGTGTTCATTACACAAAGGCGTGTAATCAGAATAATTGCTGGAGCTCATCCAAGATCATCCTGCAGATACTTATTTAAAGAGCTACGGATCTTCACTGTAGCCTCACAATATATATATTTACTTTTGAAATTTGTTACTAACAATCTGAACGAATTCAAAAGTAATAGCAGTGTACATGGCTACAACACTAGGAGAAAGGATGATCTCCACTACTCAAGGTTAAATCTAACTTTGGCTCAGAAGAGGGTAAATTATGCTGCCAGAAAAGTCTTTGGTCATTTACCTAATAGCATCAAATGTCTGACAGATAGCCATATAGCATTTAAAAGGAAATTAAAAGAATTTCTGAATGGCAACTCCTCCTACTCATCAGATGAATTTTTGGATATAGTAAGTGGGTAATTTCCTAGACAACTTTTCATCAGTTCTATGACAAAGCTTTATAGAACTGTGGAACGCATATACTCATTAATAAGTATGACTGTAATGCAAACACCAGTGATGAATGATAACTGAATATACATAAGAACAAAGACCCACATGACTTTGTTAATGAATTTCTATAAAATAATTATGATCTACATGTGCATACATTCTATAAATTAAGTTGTACTCCTTCTTGTATATCTTGAGATAGGACTTGTTCTTATGTTAAAGTCTTAAGTGATACTGATGCATCCAATGTATAATGCTTTTGTTTTATATACCTGACAATGGCCCAAGGCCAAAATTGCAGAATTATACATTAAGTAATGAAAATTTCAGCTGAAGCCATCATAAAATCTTTAAAAAATTCACTGTAGCTGCAGACCCTGTCGCAAGCAGATAATGTTATCAAATGTGTCTCCTGGCTGTGTATTTTGAGTACACTTCTATTAAAAGGCCTGTTACACAAATGACATTACATATCCTCTCCAGCAAATATAAAAATTATTCTTTACCTTGACAGATCACGTTGGAGTTCCTGCATAATATGATGGCATTGGTCATAGTATCTGACTTGTGCCTCAACAAATTCGTGCAAGCAGCGTAAGTGGCTAGCGTGGGAGCTGCTAATGCCTTCCAGTAGCAACTTCGTTATCTCCGCCTGCCGATCAAATTCTGACTGAGCTACTCTTAAATCTTTCTCTGCCTAAAAAGAAGGAAAATAAACTTTAAGAAAATATTTAGTGGAGCATCAAAGCCACAAATAATTTCTGTACATTATGTTATTAACAATAGTTACAAATAATAAACACTGGAATATACCTTCTTTATGGGACTTAATCAGCATAAATTAAATCAGGATGTGTTATACACACAAAAAATACTACGAGAAAGTGGAGAAATATGTTGCAACGGAAGTAATCATAAGTGTTTAAAGTACAAGAAATTCACAATTATTGAATGCTGGTGCAAGAGCATCCATAAAGGTACAACAGTGTTCAAGTCCTTGTGTTTATACCAAGCAATGTCCACATTAAAATTTCTCAGATTACTCCATAAATAACTTAGGTCAGCTATGCAAGGACTTTGAGAAGGAAGATCAGGTAATTATAGTTGGGGGAGCAGGAAACAGCCTGGCTATGGGGGTTGGGTTATTTTAGGGAAGGAGACCAGACAGCGAGGTCATCGATCTAATCAGATTTGGGAAGGATGGAGAAGGAAGTCTGCCACGCTCTTTCAAAGGAACCATCCCAGCATTTGCCTCAAGCGATTTAGGGAAATCACAGAAAACCTAAATCAGGATGGCCGGGCCTGGCTATGAATCCAAGATATAGTATTAGGAGTGACCTGGGTAAAATAGAAGCAGAAACTGGGCACACAAACGTGGGGTTTGTGGAGGTCTTTCAGCGCCATGATCAGCCCTGGGTAAAAACTGCTGTAAGGCGTATTAACACTGAGCTGAACGGGATGCTCCAGACACTGGCAAAGTCTCGAGTGAGTGTCGTTCCAGCTGATGCTATTGGTAGGTGGGGTTACACTACACATGGCCTGCACCTTAATAGGTAGGGGAAAGATAAGTTAGCTTCTCTATTAGCAGATACTGTAAGGGGGACCACAGTCACACAAGGGGTGATCCCTGTGGTTATTGGGACCAGGCAGACAGGTTTTTTAGGTTAAATCCAAATTCCAGACAGACAACAACCAACGAAAATAGAAGAAAAGAAACTTCATGCACAACAAATAGAGATAAAGCTATGGGTGATATCAACTTACTTCACCAGAATATCAGGGGAATAAAAATAAAGTAGATGAGCTGATAATGTGTTTATATGATCTCAAAAATAAGAATGAGATTGACATACTTTGTCTGAGCACCATGTAACTGTGGGGATGGAAAATGTCAGTATAAATGGGTATGATTTAGCATCTTACACTTTTAGAGTAGGCAAATTTTGTGATGATCAGCACTTTGAGGTTTGTGCATGTGAACTTCAGCTAGATAATGTTGTGCTGATATTAGCAACAGTGTACAGGTCTCCACTAGGAGATTGGGAGCTATTCATAAAAAAGTTTGACTCCCTATTATGCTGTCTGTCAGACAAAAAGAAGAAGTTATTAATCTGTGGTGATTTCAGTGTTGACTTTCTAAGCAATTCTGTTAGGAAACGTGAACTAGAAGTGTTGTTAACAACATAACTTAGAATCAGTGATCAATTTCCCTACACGTATAGCTCAGTACAGTAGTACTCTAATAGATAATGTATTTGTACAGCAAGAGGATGTAGAACTAACACATGCTTTCACTGTGGTAAATGGATTATCTGACCATGATGCACAACTGATTAACTAACCTAACAGGGCATACACTTCAGAAACCATTAAGTAAAAGTGTGAGGGTGCTCAACCCGGTATCTACAGATCACTTCAGAGAAAGTTTAGAAAATGTAAACTGGGAAGATTTATATAATGAGCCAAATGCTACTGATAAATACAGCATATTTCTTGATAAATTTACATCATTTTTGAAAATTTGTTTTCCAAAGAAAATTACTAAATCTAACACCACAAACTTTTCAAAGAAACCTTGTATTATTACAGGTATTAAAGTGTCTTCAGAAAGAAAAAGAAAACTGTATGAGACAGCAAGAACTAGTGAAGATCCAGAAGTAGTTTTGCACTATAAAAATTATTGTAACATACTGAGAAAAGTTGTAAGGAAATCAAGAAATATGTATGTTAGAGAAGAAATTAACAACTCCAGCAATAAAATCAAATCAATATGGAATGTTGTTAGAAGGGAGACAGGAAAAGTAACCACTGGAGTAGGTAGTATTACTGATAAAGAGAATGAGACCATTTTAACCAACAGTACACAGGTAGCCAATGTATTTAACAATCACTTCTTAAGTGCAGGAGAAAAAATTGGTGAGAACAGTTCAAAATAAAAAGCCAGGCAGTACATGGAAAAGTCAGTTTTTAAAAATTTTAGTCAGTTAAGTTTCATCTAACAACCTCTAGTGAAATAAGGAAAATTATTAAATCTTTGAAAAACAAATGTTCTGTTGGAGTAGATGACATGTCTAACAAGTTATTAAAACAATGTGGAGCAATTACAGCTAATGTTTTGAGTCACATATGTAATGTATCACTGACTCAGGGTATTTTTCCAGACAGGTTAAAATATGCCATTTTCAGGCCCCTCTACAAAAAGGGGGAAACACAGATGTCAATTACCGGCCAGTATCCTTGCTTACAGCATTTTCAAAAATTTTCGAGAAAGTAATGTATTCAAGGGTGGTTAGCCATCTCAACAGTAATGGGATACTTAGTAAATCACAGTTCAGATTTCAAAAATGCTGTCCCACTGAAACAGCAATATACAATTTCACTGTCCACATAATAGAGTCTTTAAATAGTAAAATGTCACTAGTAGGAATATTCTGTGACTTATCCAAAGCATTTGGTTGTGTGAACCATGACATTATGTTACAGAAATTACAATTCTATGGTATAAATGGAACAGCATATGAGTGGTTTAAGTCATATCTACAGAACAGAAAGCAAAAAGTCTCTTTATATGCTTCAGGTGATTCAAAGGAGTTTGCTACTTTGTTTAACTGGGGTGCAATTACATTAGGTGTTCCACAAGGTTCGATCATGGGTCCCCCCCTGTTCTTGATAAGTGAATGACCTCCCTTCTTATGTGAAACAAGATGCTGAACTGACACTGTTTGCTGATGATACAAGCATAATTATTAATCCAGTAAAAGAAAGTCCAATAGAAAATGATACAAATAAGGTCTTTGGGAAAGTCATTAATTGGTTTTCTGTGAATGGGCTTGCTCTGAACTTTGAAAAGACACAGTACATCCAATTTTCTGCTGCAAAAAGTATAATTCCTTCAATAAACATAACACATGAAAAGAAGTCAGTAGCCAGAGCATATATGAGAATCTTAATTGGAAAAGTCATATTTTTGGATCTCCTAAAGCGACTAGGTTCAGCAACTTTTCCGATCAGAATAATTGCCAATTTTGAGAATGTAGAAATTAGTAAGCTAACATACTTTGCATACTTCCACACTCTGATGCCATACAGAATAATATTCTGGGGCAACTCAACACTTAGGCAAAAGGTATTCATTGCTCAAAAGAAAGTAGACCTAGTTAGAATAATGTGTGGGGTTCATAGTCACACATCTTGTAGGCATCTGTTTAAAAGGTTAGGAATTCTTACAACTGCTTCACAGTACATTTACTCAGTAATGAACTTTTTTCTCAATAACATGGACCAGTTTAAAAATCAACAGCAACATTCACGATTACAATACCAGAAAAAAGAAAGACCTACACTACCCTTTACTTAACCTATCTTGGGCACAGAAAGGGGTAAAATATAAATTACCAGATGAAATAAAATGTCTGACAGTAGTAATAGTTTCAAAAACAAATTTAAATCATACCTCCTTGACAACTCCTCCTATACCATAGAGGAATTCTTGAATATGAGTAAATAAATCTGGAGATATAATATATGCATTTTGTGCCATTTAAGGGAATGGGATAGATAATAGAAATATTTAGGTATAAGGCTATAATGAAAAAAAAAATTAAAAAACCCCTTGTTTCCTGCGCACATTTCATGTGCATTTGACACGTTGCACATCATAATGGTTTTTCCGTGCTATTGATAAATGGAACACATAACTAACTAACTAATAAAAATTTGCATAGAAGTGCTAACTTAATTAAGCATAGTGCATAAATAAACAAGTCTCAAAGATGTCAGTACTGATACATCATTCACATGGCATGCATTGTCAACTGTTTTGTACTGAACAAGCTGTGGATGCTTCATCATATACTTTGATAATGTTGGATATTATCATAATCTTGTCATCACAACACTATGACTGAGTTTTGTGTCCAGAGTTGCTGACTGCATCCTGTTTGATGTGCCACAGTTACAATGACTGGAGTAAATGATTTATAAACAACATTTCTTGAAGCTGATGGACAACCAAGAGAGAGCAGTTGTGTACAAGGCAGCTAATAGTAATGTGTTGTTAAATAAGTGCTTGACAAGGTACACTCTCCAGGTTAGCAAAAACACAGTTGAGGCAATTTATCACAAATTTCAAAATTACAAAACTAGTGCACGATTTGCGACTGTGTTGTGGACAATTAAAAAAATACTGTTTGAGCTTACAAACCAATAGAACAGAAATGGATACATTTCATCTCAAAACAGATTTATACTTAACGTGTTGGTGGAAACTGTAAACATTGCTTTATTTATTCCTTTCACACTTCTGCTTGTGTAACAGGCATTATTAATCAGAGGCCACTAAGCTCACCAAATGTCTCATTTGAATACTTTGTGTGAAGGACAGAACTTCATCAAGTCCTCCCACAAACTTTGGTGAACACATGCTGAGTTTTACCACAGGGTTCGATAACTAGCATGGGAAACAGGATAGTCACTGTAAAACTCCTAGTTTTAGTTGGAGCTGAAACATTACTACAACATTAAAAAACCAGAACTGGGTAATTTTATTTTAGAACTGCACTTTCTAGTAATGGAAGAATAGACCTTCAACTTCTTTGTTATACATTAACGTTAACACGAGCACTACCCTGCTATTGTGAAAAGGGACAAGGAGAAAAGAGGATAATGTGACAAGTCTTGTCTGTATACAATGTATTTGATGTTGAGATGACATCATGTATTCTGCCACATATGTGAGATACAGAACACTTGAGTCATATGGTACCATGCAACTAGTTGGCATGTTTAGTGGTCTCATTGAGTAGCATACCTGTAACTAACATAAATGTATGATCGACAGATTGGAATGGTGTAGAGGTAAAAGGCAGGGGGTTGTGCAAGTGCAATGTAGCTGATGTGCAACCAGCCATTTTTGACAATGCTTTGCATGTACTTACAGAACAGGCAACACAGCAAATAGGTGGCACTCAAGAAAGAACTATAATTGGCTGGTGGATAGTGTCTACCACTTGATTTACAGAAGTGTCTATCACAAAGTTATTTTAACTGAAATATAGCGGAATAATGAAAGCAACAATTTTAGCCACTTAATGATGTTCTACCACTGAAAGTAACTTTTTACCTTGTAATCTAATGGAGCATATGTACATATGTACTGGAAAAATTATTTCTTCAAAATACATTACTAAGTGCTGTCACTTGATAAATGCATCTTTTCAACTTGCACTATGTTTATCATTGAGAAAATGCATGCAAAAGGGGGGGGGGGGGTGGAGAGGGGGAGGGAGGGAGGAACACCCACAAACACACACACAATTACTATGTCTCCCCGGCTCAGCTTGCAGGAAGGAAAGCATGCAGTATGCAGTATAATCTGGTGCATGCTACTTGTGTGGCAAAATTTTTAATTTACCATTCTACAACGTCTACAGTGAAAGACTACACTATTCTAGCTTCATCATGCTACAGACAAGCTGTACATATTTTTATTATCCTTACTGTGAAGAAAAATGGTATGACAGGTATGTAGTTTTCACAACAGTTTCATTCTCTGAGGAACAGAAGTGGTTGAGAATGTGAACTATATTTTACCTGTTCTATCAATACTTCAGGGTTCACCCCTTCCTTCTGTTGAAAGCAGCAAAAACATACAATTATTAAATATGTCAAATACACATCCAAAATTTATACTTCAAGACAGACATTTTGGTAGAGGAGCATGTAGGCAAGAAAACGTGAGGAGCAGGGAGACGGTGGTGGAAGGAGGAAGACAAGATGCCACATACCAGACTACACTATAACCACTTTCCACGTAAAATACAGCAATATTCTACTGATCTGTCAATTCAGATTCTTCAGTAGTTTACTATGACAAATCCAAATAGAGATTAGTACTAGCACTGCATCACAGGGGTGATGAACAGATGCAATGTAATTTTTTTTTATCACAAAGTATTGCATTATATTCATTTGGAAACTGTTCATCCATACTAGAGGTATACCAAATTTCCTAATTCCTTTCATGTGGTAGAAATCATCTAAGCTTTTTGTCTATCTCCACAAAACTACCATAACTCTGGTGTCACCTGCGCAAGGTTTCTGGTGCAATATATTTCTGACAATTACCCTGACAAAGATTGAAAACTTCTCCACAGAAAATAAATACTTCAAGAGGATAAATAGTAAATGTGCCTCTGTCACACTTTCTTCTATATATAAAGATTTACGTGAGAAGTATTGATAGCAACAGTTTTTAACTTATAATCAGACTAAAGGTAGAGAGAATATAGATGGTGTGTGTGGTGGTGGTGGTGGTGGTGGTGGGAGGGGGGGGGGGGGGAGCAGCAGCAAAAGAGAGAGAGAGAGAGAGAGAGAGAGAGAGAGAGAGAGAGAGAGAGAGAGAGAGAGAGAGAGAGCTAGCTTATTGTATGTGCAAGTAAGTCAAAGAAAAACCATGGGGAGGAGGTGGAGGGGCTGATAGTCATTGTTGTCATCATGAAGATGAACATGAACACGTGGTGGAGGTGGTGGTGGTGGTGGTGGTGGTGGTGGTGGTGAACACGCAATAATTTTATGAAGGCTTTAACCAACTTTTCAGGTAAGTCTTATTAATAAGAAAAAGTGAAATGGAAAGATTCTGTAAAATAAGTGCATCAGACAGTAACAACAACTCCCGAGAACCAGCTGATATACCTGGTGGTTCGGTTATGCAGTCCACCAAGTGATTGAGGAACAAAAGTTATTCTTTAAGACGTTGTGGAACAAATTTTGATAGTGACCTCTAGTGATATCTAGTCCTAAAATTAGCAGCAAAACAGAGCATTGGTTGCTGGAAAAGATTGATGCTACCAGAATCTGCACGATATGCTTGACATGCAGGTAGTAGGAAACATTTATTGCCTTGTCAAGTCTCGCAACCTTTCAACTCAGGACACTGACTGATTGAGAGAGGTTACAGGACTAAGCAACGAGGTCATCATCAGTCCCAAGGTTCAAAACTTAAATGCATAAGATAGAGCTGTCTGCAAAAAGTGGGTGGTTCCCGCCAGAGGGGTCAAACTATAAAGTAATGAAGCTAAAAACACACACACACAGTAGAACAAATGAAAGGATAGGGCAGATCTAAAAACTGAGGGATAAAAGAGCTGTCTTTGAAGGAGGAGTGATCATGGGTCCCAGACCCAGAAAACATGAAGAGAGGCTCCAACTACAACCACCCTGTTCAAACAAATTTCGGGCTTGCAGCCGGTCGTCGTTCAATACTTCGCACGATATTTCAACTGGGCACCTGCCAGTCATCTTCAGGTGAGCCATCACACACTGGCGAAAACGTCCTCCGTTCCACAATATATAGCGTACTGTAACTATTCTGCGCATGCATCGAAAACTTGATAGTTGAACCACACTGCCCGCCGGCAGTGCCCTCGCTTGTGGATAGCGGAACTCAGTCGCCCTCTGCGTTGCTGTTTCTCACGGTCATCGACGCACTCTGTCGTCTTCAATTTGAGCGAATCGTGGAGATGATGTGATTCCACGCACTATCCAGCTGGTAGCCGCTGTCACAGTTTAACAGATTTTCTGCCAGTCATATTTCTACGGATTCTTTAATAATGGAGTCCCAGAAAGACGTTGCTGTGGACAAAATCATTGTTTTCTCATACTCCATGGAATGTCCAGTAGAAATACAATGTTCAGCAATAGCGGACTTTCTTGGCTGCAAAAGGCGGGTGTAACGATGTTCAGTGCAGCGTTCTTTCACAGTGTGTGTGGTTTGACCTATGTAAGCCATGCCACATTGGCACGGTATCTTGTAAATTCCGGCCTTTCGTAGTAACAGATTGTCCTTAACTGATCCCACAAGGTCTGCAATCTTCGATGGTGGCCGGAAAACCACTTTTACCTGAAATTTTCGGAGGATTCTTGCTATTTTAAACGAAGTGTTGCCAACGAAAGGAAGAAAAGCTAAAGATTGTTCCGGCATGTTCTCCTCTTTATTCACTTCCTGCTTCTAAGTTTTAACTGTTAGTGCCCTATTAATCTGCCGGATGGAATACCCATTTTTGCTGAATACTGTCTTTAGATGGGCGAGTTCTTGAGGTAAGCTATCTAGATCTGAGACAGTATGAGCTCTATGAACAAGTGTTTTAAGCAAACTCATGGTTTGCGATGGGCGATTGCAACTCGATGCTTGCAGGTACAAATCAGTATGAGTGGGTTTCCGGTAAGCTGAATGCCCTAGAGAACCATCATTCTTCCTTCGAGCCAGGACATCCACGAAAGGCAAACAACCATCTTTCTCTATTTCCATGTTGAACAGGATGTTGCTAAGAATGGAGTTGAGGTGATGTAGAAACTCCATTAATTTATCTTCTCCATGAGGCCACACTATGAAAGTGTCATCCACATACCACCAAAAAACTGTTGCCTTCAGGGCAGCTGATTCAAGCACTCTCTCTTCAAAATCCTCCATAAAAAAGGTTGGCCACCAAAGGAGACAGGGGACTACCCATGGTGACACCGTCAGTCTGTTCAAAATATTCTTGATTAAACATAAAATAAGTTGAGGAAAGAGCGTGCCTGAACAAAGCAGTGATATCAACAGGAAACATGTTACCAATCAGTGTCAAAGAATCTGCAAGAGGAACTTTTGTAAAAAGTGAGACCACATCAAAACTTACTAGAAGGTCTACATGGCTAAGACGAAGAGCCCCCAGTCTATTGATAAAATCAGCTGAGTTTCGTATGTGATGTGAGCACTTGCCTATGAAAGGTCTCAGTAAGGAAGCGAGATGTTTAGCTAAATCATATGTAGAAGCTCCAATGTTGCTCACTATTGGACGCAGAGGAAGACCCTCTTTATGAATCTTTGGAAGGCCATACAGTCTTGGAGGTACACAACCATGTGGTCTTAACCTCTTGATGGTCTCTTGCGATAAGGAGGAGGAATTTAATAGTGCTGAAGTTTTTCGCTGCACACGTCCTGTAGGATCGTAATCAATTCTCCTACAGGTAGAGTCACTTAGCAGACCATACATCTTATCTTTATACACCCCACGAGGTACCAAAACAGTTGCATTACCTCTGTCAGCTTTCAATACCACGACGTCAGGGTCCTCTCTCAGATTTCGTAATGCAGCCCTTTCTGCAGTAATTTAACCTCTGTCAGCAGACACTTTTGTGTGCACTGTGTTTTGTTGTTGTAAATGGTGCATTTATTTCAGTGTTACTCTCTTTCCTTTTTTTTTATTGCTGCAGTAATATTCTGCAGTAGTGGGTTGAAGTAAAATTCTTAGTTAGAGTATCAGTACTTACTTCTCAAAACCACAAAAATTAAACTGCTGAAGACTAAAACATTGACAAATTCTCAGAATTTAAAATATGGCCCCCATTTTTCCCTGAATGAAAAAGTTCCCAGGTTTTCCCGGATTTCCTGGGGCATATACACACTGAAACCCAGACATTGAATGACTGGTGGGACAGGAACCGGTAAATATAAATCAGCAGGAAGTCCTAAAGGTCCCTTCCAAGTAGCATGAGGAGGATACGGTGGCACCAAGCTGTGTTGTACGCTTTGTGATCAAATAAAACTGTGAAAAGATTGTTCCACTAAGAAAAGGCCTGCTGAACTGCAGTTTCCAATTTAAGCAGATGATCAATTCGAGAACCTCCCTCGAACAAAGCCACATTGGTAATGAGATAAAAGGCCAAGATTCAAGGACCAAATCAAGTCTATGAGCCACCATCCATTCTAGTAACTTGCAGGGAACATGGGTCAGGCTGACTGGCTGGTAACTACCAAGGGACAATGGATCCTTGCCAGGCTTAAGGACAGGAATGACAATACTGTCTCTCCACTGAGGGGGTAAAATGACTTGGAGCCAAATATGGTTAAACATTTGGAAAGCTATTGTCTTAGAGGAGGACTTAGGTGCTGAAGCAACTGGTTGTGTGTGGAATCAGGGCCAGGAGCTGAGTCATGAGACAGAGTGTGCCAGTAGAAGCTCCCATTCAGTGGAAGGTTCACTGTAGGATTCTGTCTGACAAGGGGTAAAACACAAGCGGGAAGCTTCTGTCTGCAGTTTACAGAGGGGGAAAGCAACTGGATAGAAGGCTAATGCCCATGCCTGTGCAAAATGGGTCGCAAGGTATTCTGAAATAACCGATGGAGCTGTACAAAGGCCACCTGGAAGAGCAAAGCCATGGAGGGAGCATAGGGTGCAGACTACAGCCCACTGCCATGATGAAGGGACAGAAGAACCTAGACACGAGGCAAAGCATTTCCAAAATACCTGTTTGCTCCATCTGATTAACAGGCTGTGGCATGAAGACATTTAAAGATAATAAGACTGGTGGCGGACAGGTGCTGCTTAAGATGTTGCAAGCCCTGACGACAGTCATGGACAAGGGAGGCAATGGTCGTTCTCCACCATGGAACTGGCAGAGGCAAATGGGGCCTTTTAAGTGGAGAACGGCAATGTGGATTATCTTATTGGAAAGATCACAGACGACTATCAATACAACCTGATAAGGAAGGTGGAAACAACCTGGGAGGTATACAGAGACCAATCAGTATGATGGAAAGTCCAGTGGGGTCACCTGGTCATCGGGAGGTGGGAAGAGAGTGAGAGAATCAAAAGGAAGTGGCCACTATCACAGAGGACATTGTTTGGCACAGCCACTGTAAGGAAGGAAGAAGGGGAGGGGAATAGAGAGGGAGATCAATGGCAGAGAAAGTGCCATGTTGTCGTCGTCGTCGTCTTCAGTCCTGAGACTGGTTTGATGCAGCTCTCCATGCTACTCTATCCTGTGCAAGCTTCATCTGCCAGTACTTACTGCAACCTACATCCTTCTGAATCTGTTTAGTGTATTCATCTCTTGGTCTCCCTCTATGATTTTTACCCTCCACACTGCTCTCCAACACTAAACTGCTGATCCCTTGATGCCTCAGAGCATGCCCTACCAGCCAATCCCTTCTTCCAGTCAAGTTGTGCTACAAATTTCTCTTCTCTCCAATTCTATTCAATACCTCCTCAGTAGTTATGTGATCTACCCATCTAATCTTCAGCATTCTTCTGTAGCACCACATTTCAAAAGCTTCTATTCTCGTCTTGTCTAAACTATTTATCGTCCACGTTTCACTTCCATACATGGCTCCGCTCCATACAAATACTTTCAGAAACGACTTCTTGACACTTAAATCTATACTTTATGTTAACAAATTTCTCTTCTTCAGAAATGCTTTCCTTGCCATTGCCAGTCTACGTTTTATATCCTCTCTACTTCGACCATCATCAGTTATTGTGCTTCCCAAATAGCAAAACTCCCTTACTACTTTAAGTGTCTCATTTCCTAATCTAATTTCGGCAGCATCAACCAATTTAATTCAACTACATTCCATTATCCTTGTTTTGCTTTTGTTGATGTTCATCTTATATCCCCCTTTCAAGACACTCTCCATTCCGTTCAACTACTCATCCAATTCCTTTGCTGTCTCTGACAGAATTACAACGTCATCGGCGAACTCCGTAGATTTTTACTCCTACTCTGAATTATTTTATTGTTTCCCTTACTGCTTGCTCAATATACAGATTAAATAACATCGGGGATAGGCTACAACCCTGTCTCACTCCCTTCCCAACTGCTGCTTCTCTTTCATGCCCATCGACTCTTATAACTGGCATCTGCTTTCTGTACAAATTGTAAATAGCCTTTCGCTCCCTGTATTTTACCCCTGCCACCTTTAGAATTTGAAAGAGTATTCCAGTCAACATTGTCAAAAGCTTTCTCTAAGTCTACAAATGCTAGAAACGTAGGTTTGCCTTTCCTTAATCTTTCTTTTAAGATAAGTCGTTGGGTCAGTATTGCCTCACGTGTTCCAAAATTTCTACGGAATCCAAACTAATCTTCCCCGAGGTCGGCTTCTACCAGTTTTTCCGTTCGTCTGTAAAGAATTCGCACTAGTATTTTGCATCCGTGACTTATTAAACTGATAGTTCGGTAATTTTGACATCTGTCAACACTTGCTTTCTTTGGGATTGTAATTATTATATTCTTCTTGAAGTCTGAGGGAATTTCGCCTGTCTCATACATCTTGCTCACCAGATGGTAGAGTTTTGTCAGGACTGGCTCTCCCAAGACTGTCAGAAGTTCTAATGAAATGTTGTCTACTCACGGGGCCTTGTTTCAACTTGGGTCTTTCAGTGCTCTGTCAAACTCTTCACGCAGTATCATATCTCGCATTTCATCTTCATCTACCTCCTCTTCCATTTCCACAATATTGTCCTCAAGAACATCGCCCCTGTATAGACCCTCTATATACTCCTTCCACCTTTCTGCTTTCCCTTCTTTGCTTAGAATTGGGTTTCCATCTGAGCTCTTGATATTCATGCAAGTGGTTCTCTTTTCTCCGAAGGTCTCCAATTTTCCTGTAGGCAGTATCTATCTTACCCCTCGTGAGAAGCCTCTACATCCTTACATTTGTCCTACATCCATCCCTGCTTAGCCATTTTCCACTTCCTGTCGATCTCATTTTTGAGACGTTTGTATTCCTTTTTGCCTGCTTCACTTACTGCATTTTTGTATTTTCTCCTTTCATCAATTTAATTCAGTATCTCTTCCATTACCCAAGGATTTCTACTAGCCCTCGTCTTTTTACCTACTTGATTCTCTGCTGCCTTCACTATTTCATTCCTCAAAGCTACCCATTCTTCTTCTACTGTATTTCTTTCTCCCATTCCTGTCAATTGTTCCCTTATGCTCTCCCTGAAACACTGTACAACCTCCGATTCTTTCAGTTTATCCAGGTCCCATCTCCTTAAATTCCTACCTTTTTGCAGTTTCTTCAGTTTTAATCTACAGTTCATTACCAATAGATTGTGGTTGGAGTCCACATCTGCCCCTGGAAATGTCTTACAATTTAAAATCTGGTTCCAAAGTCTCTGTCTTACCATCTATCTGAAACCTTCTAGTATCTCCAGGGTTCTTCCATGTATACAACCTTCTTTCATGATTCTTGAACGAAGTGTTAGCTATGATTAAGTTATGCTCTGTGCAAAATTCTACCAGGCGGCTTCCTCTTGCATTTCTTAGCCCCAATCCATATTCACCTACTACGTTTCCATCTCTTCCTTTTCCTACTATCGAATTCCAGTCACCCATGACTATTAAATTTTCGTCTCTGTTCACTACCTGAATAATTTCTTTTATCTCATCATACATTTCATCAATTTCTTCATCATCTGCAGAGCTAGTTGATATATAAACTTGTACTACTGTAGTAGGCGTGGGCTTCGTGTATCTTGGCCACAATAATGCGTTCACACGCTAAAATACATAGGGGAACCTTCGTTAAGAAGGCACAGGTCATGGTCCACAAGAAGCTTGTCAATGAGGAGCCCTCCACTAGATGAAAAAGCCTGCCCTCACAAAGGGTGATCATTTAAAACACCAAGGAGGAAGATGGGGTGGGGGAGGGGGGTGAGTTGCTGAGGGAGGATAGTTAGGGCAGCAGATGTAGGCAGCTTGTCGACACGGAGATAGGGATTGTAAAGTTTGACCACAGGGCCCAAGTGGACCCAGATGGCAACTGCTTCCAATGTGGTACGTACTGGGATCCATGTACTAACAATATCCATATGGACCAATGTGCATGCACCATTGGGAGCCCTTGAAGGGCCGACCTGGTTCAGACCGAAAGCATACAACCCACGATCGATCAGTGAGTCAGCACCAATAAAATGAGATTACTGGAGAAAGACACAAGCTGTTGAGGAAAAGGCATTGGGGATTGCAACTATGGGAGGTGACGGTAGTATCCACTACAGTTCCATTGAATAAGCAAGGAGCTGTTATCCAGACACCAACGAGGACCGGGTGACATCTATAAGTAAGATGTCAGACTCAGGTTGTGAGGGGGAAGGTGGGTCCTCTGGGGCCCCCAGGGGGCCTTGTCCTGGGACTAATGATTCTTCTTTTTCTCTTATATAGATTGAGGAGGGCTGGGAACTGAGGTTTGGTTTTGATTTTGTTTTGCTTTAGGGTGCAAAAAACAACTGGGGTCATACAAACCCAAGTCAAAACTATACAACACGAAGACAGAGAGGAGTTAAAAATGACTGTGTGTCAGTCGCAATTGACATCATAGAAGACAGCCAAAATTAGACACGTGGAAAAAGGGCTAAAAAAGAATCCATACAGAAACAGAGGTCCAAATTAAAAAGTAAATAGCTTTCACCATACTGCTTTGGAGAATAAAAAGTAAATAGCTTTCACCATACTGCTTTGGAGAATAAAAAGTAAAACGCACTCGACACCCCTCGCATCATTTGCTAAAACGGCCGATAACTCAGATGGCAAACCCAAGCAGTTAAAAAATGGGAATTCCATCAGGAAGTGGCAGACAGTTAAGACTTGGGCACAACGTGTACAAAGTGGTGGGGTAGTGCCACTTATCAAATGACAATAGCTAAAAAGGCAGTGCCCAACACACAGCCTAGTTAAAATGACCACCTCCCACCGGGAGGGAGGGCTGAGAGGAGGCCGTCCAAGCCTCTGGGAGAGGCTTAATAATCCTGAGCTTATTCCCATGAAGGGAGGACCAATGGCGGTGCCAAAGGGACACCGCCTCTTGACAGGGGGCAACACAGAGATTATTAGAGGGAATATAGGAACTAGTGGGCGGAGTTAAGAGGACTGCAGCCTTGGCAGCAGCGTCAGCAGCCTCGTTTCTTGGCAAACCAACATGACCAGGAACCCACAGAAACATCACACTGGCTCCGCCAAGCGTGAGCAAGTGACAGTTTTCCTGGACCTGCTGCACTGAGGAATGGGCAGTCTACAGCTCTCCTAGATTGTGAAGGGCACTGAGAGTCTGAGCAGAGGACACAATTGAAAAGGCTGTGTCATCGGATGTGCTCCGTGGCCTGATACAGGGCGAAGAGCACTGCAGTAAATACTGAGCAGTGTGCTGGAAGCTGATGTTGAAATACACAGGTGCCAATGACGAAGGCACACCCGACCCTACAGGCAGTCCGAGAGCCATCAGTGTATCACGAAGTCACTACTATCACGAAGTCACTACTATCACGAAGTCACTACTATCACGAAGTCACTACTATCACGAAGTCACTACTATCACGAAGTCACTACTATCACGAAGTCACTACTATCACGAAGTCACTACTATCACGAAGTCACTACTATCACGAAGTCACTACTATCACGAAGTCACTACTATCACGAAGTCACTACTATCACGAAGTCACTACTATCACGAAGTCACTACTATCACGAAGTCACTACTATCACGAAGTCACTACTATCACGAAGTCACTACTATCACGAAGTCACTACTATCACGAAGTCACTACTATCACGAAGTCACTACTATCACGAAGTCACTACTATCACGAAGTCACTACTATCACGAAGTCACTACTATCACGAAGTCACTACTATCACGAAGTCACTACTATCACGAAGTCACTACTATCACGAAGTCACTACTATCACGAAGTCACTACTATCACGAAGTCACTACTATCACGAAGTCACTACTATCACGAAGTCACTACTATCACGAAGTCACTACTATCACGAAGTCACTACTATCACGAAGTCACTACTATCACGAAGTCACTACTATCACGAAGTCACTACTATCACGAAGTCACTACTATCACGAAGTCACTACTATCACGAAGTCACTACTATCACGAAGTCACTACTATCACGAAGTCACTACTATCACGAAGTCACTACTATCACGAAGTCACTACTATCACGAAGTCACTACTATCACGAAGTCACTACTATCACGAAGTCACTACTATCACGAAGTCACTACTATCACGAAGTCACTACTATCACGAAGTCACTACTATCACGAAGTCACTACTATCACGAAGTCACTACTATCACGAAGTCACTACTATCACGAAGTCACTACTATCACGAAGTCACTACTATCACGAAGTCACTACTATCACGAAGTCACTACTATCACGAAGTCACTACTATCACGAAGTCACTACTATCACGAAGTCACTACTATCACGAAGTCACTACTATCACGAAGTCACTACTATCACGAAGTCACTACTATCACGAAGTCACTACTATCACGAAGTCACTACTATCACGAAGTCACTACTATCACGAAGTCACTACTATCACGAAGTCACTACTATCACGAAGTCACTACTATCACGAAGTCACTACTATCACGAAGTCACTACTATCACGAAGTCACTACTATCACGAAGTCACTACTATCACGAAGTCACTACTATCACGAAGTCACTACTATCACGAAGTCACTACTATCACGAAGTCACTACTATCACGAAGTCACTACTATCACGAAGTCACTACTATCACGAAGTCACTACTATCACGAAGTCACTACTATCACGAAGTCACTACTATCACGAAGTCACTACTATCACGAAGTCACTACTATCACGAAGTCACTACTATCACGAAGTCACTACTATCACGAAGTCACTACTATCACGAAGTCACTATCACGAAGTTCCATGCGAAGGTTGTGAAACTGAAGGTGATAGACTGAGGCTGGAGCAGCATCCTTAGGACGTGAGTGAAGGCCAAGGTTAACATAGGCCGCTTCATGAAGCCAAGGTGGTGAAGGGTTCTCACCAATCAGGAAAGGTGCAGGTAGTGTGAAGTTAAGCCACCGTACCAAGTGCTGAAAGCTGACACCATGAGGTAATAGGGAAGAGGTATGTGACCCATAGTGGCGATCAAAGGAATCATCAAAGGAGGAGGCATAGGATGGGCAACTACGCATGACAGACAAATGGCACGCATACCTGTTGAGGAGAAAGTCACGGCAGTAGGACAGTGGTAGTTCAGCAGTGTCAGCAAACAGACTCAACTGGGCTAGTGTAAAGGGAGCCTGTGGCCAAACAGATGCCATGATGGATAGTGTTGAGACGGCATAAGAGGTATCATGTGCATACCGATAAACAAAGCACCCATGGTCCAGTTTCGAACAGACAAGGGACCGGTACAAATGGAGGAGGGTGATTCGATCAGCACCACCGGAAGTACCATTGAGGACACACAGGACATTGAGGAACTGCATACAGCGGGCTGTCAGGTAAGACACATGGGAGGACCAAGAGTGTTTCCTATCGAGCATGAGCCCAAGGAATTTCGTAGTTTCAACGAATGGAAGGGCAACAGGCCCAAGATGGTGGGAGAAACCATTTGCAACGTCAGAAATTCATACAGATGGTTTTGTTAGTGGAAAAGTGAAAGCCATTGTCGATGCTCCAGGAGTAAAGAATCAAGACATCGCTGAAGACGCCACTCAGTGAGACAGGTCCGTCGAGAACTACAATAGATGGCAAAATCATCAACAAAAAGGGAGCCAGAGATGCCCCATGGGAGACAGGCCATTATAGGGTTAACGGCAATAGCAAAGAGGACGATGCTCAGGACGTAACCCTGAGTCACACCATAAAACTCTGTATTTTACAAATGCCTGAAGGAAACAGGGCAGGTGGCCACGGAAGCCCCATGTGTGAAGAGTACAGCACATACCAATTCTCCAGCAGGTGTCGCAGGACTCCTCCAAATTGTTAAACACGGCCACAGTCTGTGATTTCTGCAGAAAACCATTCATGATCTGAATGGACAATGTAACGAGATGGTAACTGCAGAACGCCATGCTTGAGATCAACACTGTGCATTTGTCTGTAAATTGCAAGGCTCGAGCCACCATAAAAGTCGGGCATGATCGTACATTGCATCACCTAGCAAATGCAGATGTTAAGAGAGATGGGGTAGAAGCTAGAGGGAAGGTTTTTGACCTTATTGGGCTTAAGTATGGGTATGACAGTGGCTTCACGTCAGCGTACGAGAAATGTGCCTTCGGCCCAGATGTGGTTGTACATGTTAAACAGAAAGTGCTTGCCCGCAAGAGAAAGGTGCTGCAACATCTGAATGTGGATGGGGTCTGGCCCTGGGGTGGAGAAGCAGGATGAACCAAGAACATGACCTAGCTCCCTCATAGCAAAGACAGCATAGCAGCACTCACAATTCAAAGAAGAGAAGGGTATCGCCCGAGCCGCCTCTGCTCATTTCCGATGGAGGGAGGTAGGGTGGTAGTGGGAAGAGCTCGAAACTTCTGCAAAATGGCTGCCCGAGATGTTGGATATAGCTATAGGGTCTATGATGACATCATCTGCTACTGTCTGGCTGGAAATTGGGGATTGATTCTTGGTCGCAGAGAGCCATCTGAGGTTGGCCCACATTACAGAGGAAGGGCTGGAACTATTAAAAGAACTGATACATGAAATCCATCAAGCTCTTTTGATATCCTGAAGAATGAAACGACACTTTGCACACATCTGTTTATAATGAATACAGTTTGTCACTGTAGGATAACTGTCAAAACCACGGAGAGCATGTCTCCGTGCGTGAATTGGCTCACGGCATGCTTCAGTCCACCAAGGAACTGGGACATGACATGTTAAAGACAAAGTGCAAGGAATGGAACGTTCTGCAGCAGTAAGAAAAAAGTTTGCAAGATATTCCACCTGGTCACCACAACTGGGGAAATCTCATTCTTCAAAGGTCGCCAGGGAGGAGGAACGCTGCCAGTCAGCCTTAGTAAGCTGTCATTTGGGTGTGCACAAGGATGAGGTAGGAGTCAGCAAACGGATGCCACACTGGAAATGGTTGCTTGAGTAGGTGTATGAAAGAAAGGACCACTCAAGACAATGGGCAAGATGGGCAGTGCAGAAGGGTAGGTCCAAATGGGAATAGGTGTGCGAGGAGTCGGAAAGGAAAGTGGGTGCTCCAATGTTAAGGCAGAAGAGGTTAAGAAGGTCAGCCAAGAGGGCACCTCTGACAGGTCTTGGGAGAACCCTAAAGGGGATGATGCGCATTAAAGTCACCAAGTAGCAAAAATGGAGGGTAGCTGCCCAATAAGCTGAAGAAAGTCTGCCCAGGTGGCATCGAATGACGGAGGGACATAAATGGTACAGAGGGAAAAAGACAGGTGGGGAAGCAAAAGGAAAACTGCAACAGCTTGAAGATAGGTAAGTCAGGGAGATGGGTTGATTATGAATGTCATCCCGTATGAGCAGCATGACGCCCCCATGAGATGGAATGCTGACCTCAGGGGGAAGGTCAAAATGAATCGGTAAGAAATGTGGAAGCTCAAAGCGGTCATGAGGGCACAATTTCGTTTCCTGAAGGCAGAGTACAAGGGGATGCTGCAAAGCTAAAAGCAGCAATAAATGCTCTTTGTGGGACCGAAGGCCGCAAACGTTCCATTGGAAGAGAGTCATGATGAGGAAGAGATGTAGGATGTCGCATCGACAGCTACTAAGTGATAGCGGGTGAAGAGTCACTACTACAGAGCACAGAAGCAGGAGGATCCTGCTCCATGGGATCCACAGAAGCATTGGTTTGCTTGTATGGTCACTCTGTTGAGTTCAACGCTGAAAAACGGTTGGTGGTGTACACTGGCAACACGGAGGCTGGACGGACTAAGGTATCACGTGGTGACACCGCTGAAGAGGATCTTCGAGTTGGTGAAGGAGAAGACCGTTTGCCTTTGGTGGACTTCTTTGAGCCTTTCCAGTTAGAGGAAGACTCTGGTGGTGTTTGGCTGGAGGGACGGAGGAAGTCTTCATGGGAATACTCTTCATGTCCTTTCTGGCCTACCGGTTGTATAGCTGGTGGCTTCACCCCTTGAGGCGAGCATTTGACAGCTTGTTGCACAGCTGGAGAGGGGTGGGGGGATGGCGATGCTACCTTGACACTGGGCGATTTCACAACCTCAGAGCAAAATTGCAGGTCACATGTCTGTGTGGCCATGTCCTTCACAGAGCGAAGTGTAACAAGAAAAGAACTACAGGTGCCTATGGCAGAACGCAGGGTTTGCGACTAGCCAGTAACTTGCAAGTGACTGGGTAAGGCACTTTTTCCTTTCCCTGGATCTCTTGGACAGCCCGATCATCGAGATACATGGGACAATCCCGAGAGGCGGCGGCATGGCTGCCATTGTAGTCGGTACAACAGGGAGGAGGAGGAGGAGGAGGAGGAGGCAGACAATCGCCCTCATGTGCATCCCTACCACAGGTTACGCATTTGGCTGGGTGTCTACAAGACATTCTAGTGTGGTTGAACCGATGACACTGGTAGCAGCACATCAGGTTCAGGAAGTATGGCCAGACCGTGATAATTTCATAGCCTACTTTGATCTTGGATGGAAGTACCACTCTAACAAAGGTGAGGAAAAGAGTGCTGGTGGGCACTAAGGAGGAATCTACCTTTTTCATTACACAATGGACAGCAATGACACTCATCGGAGGGGTAAGTTTGGATTTCGAACTCTGTTAGACTGTCGGGCAGCCTGGTGTAAATTATACCCCAGGAAGAATTAAAAGTTCTATGGGCCTCGACATAACAGTAGTCATGGAGAAGCAAGGCAGCAAGTAGTAGTTGTGCTTGAGAATCAGAAGTAGTCTCCAAAAGCAAAGCGCCATTCCATAAACGAGAGCACGATTTCACACGGCCGGCAACTGCATTAACATCTTTCTGAATAATAAACTGATTTAAGGTGGCAAAGGACTGACCATCTCGAGTATGTGAGACCACAAGGAACCGGGATGTAGCAGGAAGGGTCTTTGAATCATTAACCTCATTACGTATACATTTCACACATATTGATTGGGAAGATGATTGACTCATTGCGAGAAAATCCCCATCATTGCCAGCATCTCCGATGGCGCGCTCCTTCCAACTGGGGTCCCCATCACTAGGCGGCGCACCCACCTTCCGTCATTGTTCACACCTGAGGTCACACCTCCAGAACACCTGACAGAGCGACCTATCGACAATTTAGGAAGGTTGCAGCTCAGGCAATCACCTCTCTCTGGGCCTGGCCTGTACCAGGGGGTATTTGCGAACCCTAACTGTCGACCGGGGCTGGGAATTACGCATTATCCAGTCACCTGTTATGCATCAGACGCCTTGGCTGGCCATCAGGAGTGCACAGGGAGGAAGAAGAAAAAGAGGAACCTCAAACGCCAAAGCGGAGAGATGAGAGGAGAAAGGAAACAAAGGTAAGACTGTTTTACGTTAGCCACAGACAATGCAGAACATCCCAATAACATCCCAGACATGTTCCTGAAGGGAGGGGAAAAAGAATATCAAGAGGATAGACATGGAGCACAGAAGGGAAAAAATGCTGCAAAGGCTGGGGCTCTGTGGTAGCCAAGCACGAACCCGCAAAAGAGTGGCGAGTCCCCTGGAGGTGGGAGGGGGAGAACAGAGGGAGATCAGCCTCTTGCAGCTCTGGAACTGGAAGAAAGTGGATGATCTTGGGGCACACTGACTATGGGTCCCATGGCCGAATTGTATTAGCAGGCCTCTGGTCTGAGACACTGGGAGGAAGGATCCCAGGAGGAGCCCAATCACCGGCAGGCATCCAAGAAGGGGGACACTACTACTGCTGGGCAGGGGGAGTGGCACCTGGGGGGAAGAGTGGGAGAACTGCAGGGGAGGGTGAGAGGAGAGGAGGATGGGGCTGGAATGAGGAAGAGTGAGGAGAGGGTAAGTACATAACTGAGACAAAGGTAGAAGTCATTAACACAAGATGAAATCTGTCAAATTTCTAACGATCCTCAAAGTAAGATAAATGATCATGAGAGTTAGGGTCTTTTATCTTCTTTTCTTTCTTCCTTATAAGCCAGACAAGTTAGTCAGCATGGAGAATGATGGTCATGGAAATTAACAGACAGGGATGGTGAAAAACAGGTGTTCCCTCATGGCGTGGGTGTCCACAGTCGCCATAGAGATGGTCTGCTGTACACCAGGAAGATGTACCCAAAAAGCGATCATCAAAAGCACTTCATGGGTGATGGGATGTACGGCTTCACATTACAGTGATAACACACAACCTTGACCTCCTCTGGGAGGTTATCTCCCTCAGAAGTCAGAATAAAAGCACCCTGTCATTCCAGATTGGCCCAGAGTTCATCAGTTTGAAGGGTGAGGTTCCTTCGAAAAATATCTCCCCGAGTGATATTCAAAGACTGCTGAGGTGTACTGGACATCAGGATGTGACCATGATAAGTATGAAGAGCTGCAGATTGGGTGGCAGAAGTAGTTTCGATTATCAGGGAACCTGATCACATCTTACTGAGAGAGTACTTCACCAAACTTATCTGATGTTTTGCACAAAAAATAACAGCTTTGTGGCTGTGAATGTATCCCTGGCTGTCCTAGTACAGACCAGGTGGCGGGGAACGTGTTTCACCCCAAGCTGTTGAGCCTGGCCTTCCTCCCAGGAAGCAACCAGGGAAGGGAAATCATAAGGTCATAAGCGATCTGTTACAAACCAAAAAAATGACTGTAGAAGAACAGCCAGATTTTTGGAGTTTTATGTGTTTCATGTGCAAAGCATTCACACTGATACCACCCACACCGATCAGGGTTTCTCACCCCGGGCGCCACCCTGCCACAACATGGCCTCTCTGGCACAGTGGCCATTGCTGTCAGTTCTGATGCTCCGGAGTGACAAGCAACCACTCTTAGGCACAGTTGGGGAGGCTGTAGTTCAGGTATCATAAGCGTGACCTCTGTTCTCAGAGGCTCAGCCAGATGGGTACGTAACAGCCCCACCACATGCACTAGGTACGTGTGCTAGTGATCTAGCAGGGCAGAGAGAGAAGATAGGGGCTATGCCATGCAAGGAAGAGAGGAAGGAAGGGGGGGGGGGGATGTATCCACAACATAAGTGCTAGGGAGGGAATTCTTCCCAAATGGCTCATACTACAGAGAGAATACTCAGAAGTAGAAGTCAAACGCCAAAGGGATGCCAAAATTGAAGCATGAAAGAGAAAAGGCAAGGGGAATGAAACAGCAAGGAATACAGGAAACCAAGTGGATCACAAGGTCGACATAAATAAGAACACCAATAGAGGGAACGGAGAGGATCGCAGGGAAGGAGTGAGGACAGGGAGGAAGAGGCACAGGGAAGGAAATGCTGGCCGGGAAGGAAGAACGAGCTGCAACAGCTCGAGGATCCTTGGCCACCATGCACGAACTCACGAAAGAATTGCAAGCCCCTTGGGGGGGATACATCAACCTATCTAATCCACAAAATAATGGCTGATGCTTCTGCTGCTAAATAAACAAACTTCTTTTACCTAGCCTTGTGCCAGCCTTTCACAGCTTTTATAGTCCAGCAGCTTTTTAGTCCCCTGAAGGTTGAGCAGAGCTCCTTCCAAACCTTTTGTAAAACAGACACATCAAGAAGCAGACAGGCACAATTAAAAGACATGTACATAAAGCTTTTGGCAACGATCTTTATTAGTAAGACACACACACACACACACACACACACACACACACACATACACACACACACCCCTTTTACATACACAAGTAAGCACTCCTCATGCACCCAAGACAGCCAGTTCCAACATCTTGGACGGGAATAAGCATGGGCTTTGCAATTTTGTTGCTACTTGTCATTTGCACGTGTGTTCACAATATGGAAGTGCTGTATATTTGGGAAGAGATCTGTGATTTTCACCATACTGTACAATTAGTTTTGTTTGTGTGTCAATGCCATTTTCAAGACACACAGAGCCAAACAAAGGAAGTCATTTGTGTGGTGTTTCACTATGACCCCCCCCCCCCCCCCCCCCTTCCTCCACATCGCAATTTTCTTTTCTACTTCCCACTTGCGTCATCAACTACAAAACCTTTCACATTTGCTCATATATCATTACTCATTATTTCATGCCTTTTCTTTCATTCTTTCCTTCTCCTCTATTTGCTTCTTTTTGTGAGCCCTCTGTCACTTTTCACATCTTGTGTGTTGCTTGCACTTTGTCACTGATTAATCCACACTTGCTTGTCTCCAAATTCAGGCTCCTCAATTACTTTTTAAATTTAATTCTTGATTGCTTCAATTGTTCTAGTCTTTCCTCTTTATTACTATGTGGAGATGCCTCTGTTTTGTTAAACATTTAATTCTATCCCCTTTTGCTGCTCATTTGGATGTCTATTGTCATCTAATATGGGAAGTTTTTCTTTGGTTTTT
This sequence comes from Schistocerca americana, assembly GCF_021461395.2. Lineage (NCBI taxonomy): Eukaryota > Metazoa > Arthropoda > Insecta > Orthoptera > Acrididae > Schistocerca > Schistocerca americana. The sequence goes on from NC_060123.1 coordinate 159,223,614, forward strand.
CTTAAAGATACAAAAAAAAAAAAAAAAAAAATTACCAAATACATACAGAGTGTTACTTACATTCTGCTGCGAATGCATACTTCTTGCCTTACGTAGCCGGTTTTTACAAGCATCCAAATCCAACCTGAAATAGAATTTGAAGAGTGGCCTCATTTATGCAAATCAGATCAAGTGTTACAATAATATACCCAGTATCAAAAGACAAATTCCAATATCATTGTTGGGTGGGAGGGAAATAGATGCAGTATTTTATGCTACTTCCATTAAGAGATGAAACAACTAAAAAACTAATCAATTGGGGTCCCCATTCATATGCTCACAAAATTTGTAAATTTAGTAGTTCCAAAATTTATACTAAAGTACATGTAGGGAAAAAGATTATATATGAACAATTGATGTGTAGATGCCCAAGATACTTTATTTAAAAATCAAATCTGCAACATCTTAAAAATTACTCACGCTTTCTCTTCTCTGCAGGAATTCTTACAGAAGTCCAAGTGTTTTATAACAGAGAACTCTTATGAAAAATAAATTTCTTTCAAGAAGAGATGCTTACACAACAAAGGAACATACTAATGTAGCAGTGTGAACAAGTAGAACCCTCAAAATAAAATTTTCAGGAAAGTATTATGTTCACAGTCCCCAAGTTAATAACTATAAATGCAACACTGTGCCCCGACGCCAAAAAACAAGCTCTTATCTTGTTTCAATCAGATGTGGTTTAAAGGACAATACCCCTTGACTTTGAAGAAGGTAATATTGATTATGGTATGGAAACCAGGCCATATAGTTTCACTTTTCATTTGTATATGTATTTGTTGTTCGATAGCTACGGATGACTACTTCGGCGATTCTGACAAAGTTGTCACTACAGACTGAAGTGAGTCGATTTAAGTCAACACAACTACTCCCTTCAAGCACTGTGCCAACAGTTAACTATGTTGACCATGTAGCACTGTTCATAGCCTTGCACAAGAGACTGAAATGTTAGCTGTTTCTGTCAAGTAAAGTTTACTGTTTTGTGTCAAAATTTTAAGCTAGAGAATATTACAAGAGGCGGCATGAAAACCCTTTAGATAAAAAAGAAAGTAAGAATTCTTGGAAGAGAAAGTGCACTGCAGAACATGAATTAAATTAGCACACAGTTTAGATATCCCATTTCTACGTTGAATACCACCATCAAAAATACACTCCTGGAAATTGAAATAAGAACACCGTGAATTCATTGTCCCAGGAAGGGGAAACTTTATTGACACATTCCTGGGGTCAGATACATCACATGATCACACTGACAGAACCACAGGCACATAGACACAGGCAACAGAGCATGCACAATGTCGGCACTAGTACAGTGTATATCCGCCTTTCGCAGCAATGCAGGCTGCTATTCTCCCATGGAGACGATCGTAGAGATGCTGGATGTAGTCCTGTGGAACGGCTTGCCATGCCATTTCCACCTGGCGCCTCAGTTGGACCAGCGTTCGTGCTGGACGTGCAGACTGCGTGAGACGACGCTTCATCCAGTCCCAAACATGCTCAATGGGGGACAGATCCGGAGATCTTGCTGGCCAGGGTAGTTGACTTACACCTTCTAGAGCACGTTGGGTGGCACGGGATACATGCGGACGTGCATTGTCCTGTTGGAACAGCAAGCTCCCTTGCCGGTCTAGGAATGGTAGAACGATGGGTTCGATGACGGTTTGGATGTACCGTGCACTATTCAGTGTCCCCTCGACGATCACCAGTGGTGTACGGCCAGTGTAGGAGATCGCTCCCCACACCATGATGCCGGGTGTTGGCCCTGTGTGCCTCGGTCGTATGCAGTCCTGATTGTGGCGCTCACCTGCACGGCGCCAAACACGCATACGACCATCATTGGCACCAAGGCAGAAGCGACTCTCATCGCTGAAGACGACACGTCTCCATTTGTCCCTCCATTCACGCCTGTCGCGACACCACTGGAGGCGGGCTGCACGATGTTGGGGCGTGAGCGGAAGACGGCCTAACGGTGTGTGGGACCGTAGCCCAGCTTCATGGAGACGGTTGCGAATGGTCCTCGCCGATACCCCAGGAGCAACAGTGTCCCTAATTTGCTGGGAAGTAGCGGTGCGGTCCCCTACGGCACTGCGTAGGATCCTACGGTCTTGGCGTGCATCCGTGCGTCGCTGCGGTCCGGTCCCAGGTCGACGGGCACGTGCACCTTCCGCCGACCACTGGCGACAACATCGATGTACTGTTGAGACCTCACGCCCCACGTGTTGAGCAATTCGGCGGTATGTCCACCCGGCCTCCCGCATGCCCACTATACACACTCGCTCAAAGTCCGTCAACTGCACATACGGTTCACGTCCACGCTGTCGCGGCATGCTACCAGTGTTAAAGACTGCGATGGAGCTCCGTATGCCACGGCAAACTGGCTGACACTGACGGCGGCGGTGCACAAATGCTGCGCAGCTAGCGCCATTCGACGGCCAACACCGCGGTTCCTGGTGTGTCCGCTGTGCCGTGCGTGTGATCATTGCTTGTACAGCCCTCTCGCAGTGTCCGGAGCAAGTATGGTGGGTCTGACACACCGGTGTCAATGTGTTCTGTTTTCCATTTCCAGGAGTGTATTTTGGAAAGTGCAAGCAACAGTGGACTAAATTAAAAAAACAACATGTCCATGAACACCATGATGTTTAGTGAAAAGGCACTGAGGGTGGCCAATATACTTTAAATCTAGGACTTCTCTGCATCTAAAGGCTGTATTGATAGGTTTAAGAAGCAGTATAATGTGGTGTACAGAACTGAATGTGGCAAAGGAAACAATGCAAACATAAAAACTGTTGGTGAATGGCAGAGTGGTACATTACACAACCTTATATAGTGCTATAAACTGAAGGACATCTTCAAGACACACTAAATTTTTCTCTTTCACCATCCTTCCAAACAAAACACTTGTCTTTAAGGTGAAAATTTCAATGGAAGGAGAAACAGTCAAGTCTGCCTTACAGTAATGCCAGGCACAAATGCTGATAGTCCTCAAAAAATTAAACTATTTGTGATTGGTGAATCAAAACCCCACATCATATGAAACTAGTAAAAAATGTTTCCCATGAACTAAAGTGCCAATAACGAAGTGTGGATGACATCATCACAACTATTACATAAGCAAATGCATAGCCCTGATGCAAGGAACCTATAACAGGAAATTTTTTGTGTCTGTAGATTCTCGCCCTGGACATTTAGTGCAGTTAGAGTACCTGCCACCAAACTGAACAAGCAAATGGCAGCCCTTGGATTTAGGAGTTATCTGCATCTTCAAAACTTATTACACAAAAGCTATTGCACAGAAGGCATTGAGTCTGATGGAAGATGGAGAAGACACAGCCGTCTTTAAAGTGTCAATTTTTAATACTTTGCACTGTCCTACCAGGCATGGACAGAGGTTATGGAATCCGTCACCATCTACTTTTGAAGAGCATGTTTCATTCTAGCAGATTAAGGAAATGGATCTGACAAACCAAATCGTAATAACAACAACACTGACTACTGCTTTATCATGTCAAACACTGGAGTATCTAGTGCAAGATTTCCTACACGCTAACTACACTGTTGTCACTGTTTAAAGTACATCAATTGAACTTTCATACACAGGAAAACATTGGTGGTGGTGGTGGTGGTGGTGGTGGTGATAGCGGGTTTCCTCTTATTACAGATGTAAATACAGCAGCAAAGACAAGAAAACAATATATTTCTGCTGCAAATGGAGACATCAAAGCTTTCCATTGTGTTTATGAATTTGAAAAGCACACTGAAAAAATTCACCGAAAGAATTAAAAACTTGGGATTTTTTTATTAAGAAGTAGGACCTATTTTATCTAGTATTTCAGTATGTCTCATTTATCTAAGACTAACCAAATTAAAGGCAGAATAATGGGACGCGAGGGTGAGTTACATATATGAGGTCAAAAATGTGATGCATAATATGTTTCTTATTCATTGTTCCTCAATAACAACCCAAGCTATTTGTTTGAGGTGTTCAGAGAACAAATGCTACAGCATTTCTGAAATCTCCTTTATCTCCTTTACACTACCCTTTTTATACAGTTCAGCAGGGAAAGGGGATGGAGTGAGTGGTTGAGAGAGAGAGAGAGAGAGAGAGAGAGAGAGAGAGAGAGAGAGAGAGAGAGAGAATGATGGTGGTAGTTATTATTATTATTATTATTATTATTATTATTATTATTATTATTATTATTATTATTTCTCTTTCCTGTCTCAGACGTTAGTCTGGTTAAAAATGGAAAGTGACGCGGACCTTGATCAAGCGTGACTTCCTTTTAACTGTATGGTATATGTTACAGTGCATTTAGGAACTTTCGGGTAATTGAACATGTATCAATAATTACAGATTTCTGTAGTTGTATATATACGTTTGGATGTAGCTGTATTGCATTGATGTACTGGTGGATATTGTGTGGTGACTCCTGTAGTTGATAGTATAATTGGCATTATGTCAACTTTATCCTGATGCCACATGTCAGACTTCCTCAGCCAGTTGGATGTATTTCTCAACTTTTTCTCCTGTTTTCTTCTGTATATTTGTTGTATTGGGTATGGATATTTTGATTAGTTGTGTTAACTTCTTTTTATTGGTGAGTATGGTGTCAGATTTGTTATGTGGTGGTGTTTTATCTGTTATAATGGTTCTGTTGCAGTATAATTTGTATTCATCATTCTCCAGTACATTTTGTGGTGCATGGTTGTATGTGGGGACGTGTTGTTTTATTAATTTATGTTGTATGGCAAGTTGTTGATGTATTATTTTTGCTACATTGTCATGTCTTCTGGGGTATTCTGTATTTGCTAGTATTGTACATCCACTTGTGATGTGATCTACTGTTGCTATTTGTTGTTTGTAAAGTCGGCATTTATCTGTTGTGGTATTGGGATCTTTAATAATATGCTTGCTGTAATATCTGGTGTTTATTGTTTGATCCTGTATTGCAATCATGAATTCTTCCATCTCACTGTATATATTGCCTTTTCTTAGCCATGTGTTGGATGCGTCTTGATCGATGTGTGGCTGTGTTAGATGATAAGGGTGCTTGCCATGTATTGTTTTCTTTTTCCAATTCACTTTCTTCGTATCTGTTGATGTTATGTGATCTAAAGGGTTGTAGAAGTGGTTATGAAATTGCAGTGGTGCAGCCGATGTATTCACATGAGTGCTTGCTTTGTGTATTTTGCTAGTTTCTGCTCGTTCTATAAAGACTTATCTTAAATTGTCTACCTGTCCATAATGTAGGTTTTTTATGTCGATAAATCCCCTTCCTCCCTCCTTTCGCCTTAATGTGAATCTTTCTGTTGCTGAATGCATGTGATGTATTCTATATTTGTGGCATTGTGATCGTGTAAGTGTATTGAGTGCTTCTAGATCTGTGTCACTCCATTTCACTACTCCAAATGAGTAGGTCAATATTGGTATAGCATAGGTATTTATAGCTTTTGTCTTGTTTCTTGCTGTCAATTCAGTTTTCAGTACTTTTGTTAGTCTTTGTCTATATTTTTCTTTTAGTTCTTCTTTAATATTTGTATTATCTATTCCTATTTTTTGTCTATCCTAGATATTTATAGGCATATGTTTTTTCCATCGCTTCTATGCAGTCGCTGTGGTTATCCAATATGTAATCTTCTTGTTTAGTGTGTTTTCCCTTGACTATGCTATTTTCCTTACATTTGTCTGTTCCAAAAGCCATTTTTATATCATTGCTGAATACTTCTGTTATCTTTAGTAATTGGTTGAGTTGTTGATTTGTTGCTGCCAGTAGTTTTAGATCATCCATGTATAGCAAATGTGTGATTTTGTGTTGGTATGTTCCAGTAATATTGTATCCATAATTTGGATTATTTAGCATGTTGGATAGTGGGTTCAGAGCAAGGCAGAACCAGAAAGGACTTAATGAGTCTCCTTGGTATATTCCATGCTTAATCTGTATTGGCTGTGATGTGATATTATTTAAATTTGTTTGGATATTAAGTGTGGTTTTCTAACTTTTCATTACTATGTTTAGGAACTGTATCAATTTAGGATCTACTTTGTATATTTCCAATATTTGTAGTAACCATGAGTGGGGGTACATATCAAAAGCTTTTCGGTCATCAATGTATGCATAGTGTAGCGACCTTTGTTTAGTTTTAGCTTGATATGTCACCTCTGCATCTATTATCAGTTGCTCTTTACATCCTCGTGCTCCTTTGCAACAGCCTTTTTGTTCTTCATTTATAATTTTGTTCTGTGTTGTATGTGTCATTAATTTCTGTGTAATGACTGAAGTTAATATTTTGTATATTCTTGGTAGGCACGTTATGGGGTGATATTTTGCTGGGTTTGCTGTGTCTGCTTGATCTTTAGGTTTCAGATAAGTTATTCCATGTGTAAGTGAATCAGGGAATGTGTATGGGTCTGCAATGTAACTGTTAAATAATTTAGTTAGATGTGAATGTGTTGAGGTGAACTACTTTAGCCAGAAATTTGCTATTTCATCTTTTCCAGGGGCTTCCCATTTGTCCGTAGAATTAATTGCTCGGGTGACTTCATGTTGCAAAATTATCACTTTAGGCATTTGTGGTATCTTCTTGTGTGTGTGTGTTTCTGCTTGTATCCACCGTTCATGCCTGTTATGTTGTACCGGGTTTGACCATATGTTGCTCCAGAAGTGTTCCATGTCTGTTATGTTTGGTGGGTTGTCTATTTTAATGTGTATGTTATCTATTGTTTGATAAAATTTCTTTTGGTTTGTGTTGAATGTTTGGTTTTGTTTCCTTCTATTTTCACTTTTTTTTGTATCTTCTAAGTCGTTTGGCCAATGGTCTTAATTTCTGCTTCTTTTCATCTAATTGCTCTATCGCTTCTTGTGAGATTTTACCTAACCTTTTTGCGTTTTTTGTCTGATATTTCATTTCTTATAAATTGTATTAGCTGTCCGATGTCTTTTCTCAGTTTTTCTATTCTGATCTGTAGCCTGTGTTGCCATGCTGGTTTTGTGGGTTTCTTCTGTGTGTTGGTTTGTTATGATCTCTGCCTAGTGTGTATATTTAGTGTAGTGAGTGCTCCTATGTAGACCAGTAGTTGTAACTCTTCCATAGTTGTATTTTCATTTATTTTGTTGTGTATGATTGTGTTGATTGTTGTTGTTTCGACTTGTGGGTTATTTGGTGGTCTATGCAAGACTGGTCTAATGTCTGTATTTGTGTCTTTGTATTCTATATATGTTAGCTGAAATTTTTCTTCTATATCTAACATGTGTGTCACTTCATGTTCTGTTTGTGCTTGTTCTGGTGGCTGTCTTAAGATGTCGTTTTCCTATGATTGTTTAATTGATGCGTGGTGTTCTTTGTTTGTTTGCTCTGGAATGTTTGAGTCCATTACTGTATTTTCTTCTTCTTCTGATTGCACATCATTTTGTTCCAGTATTTATTGTGCTTGTTGTTTGATGTTTTCTAATTCTGACTGGGGTATCCTGTTATTTTTGATTATTACACGGATCTGATCAGCTAGCCGTTGTTCTGTTAAAAATTTTAATTCTGTGTATCTGGTAATAAATTGTGTTTATACTTGTGGTCTGTATCCAGTTGTGTTGGTTCCTAAGTTTGTTGCTTGATAATAACAGAACATGAGGTGTCGGTTAACTTCATCTGACCATCTCATCCTCTGTCTGTTTTCCTTCTAGAGTGGTTGCAGGAAGCATTTATTATTATTATTATTATTATTATTATTATTATTTAGGATGTGGGGCACTTAACATCATGGTCATCGGCAGCATGCAGAGCAGTTATAAAAACATTAAAGTCCACCTCCCCTCCCCAGCACCTTAGGGATGAGGACTGACAGTTCACAAAATTTCAGAGCCCATTTAATGCTGGTGTCAGTATCAGCATGGATGGTGGGCAGATCTGCAATCATGTTAAGGGCTGCTCTGATGTCAGTATATAAGGCACACAAAGCCAAAATATACTGAACTGAAACTGGCACACTACAAAAACTTTAGAGTGGCAGATATTCCTGCCAGAGGGAGAAACCATGTGTTAAACGGTTATGTCCAATGTGCAGTCTGATGAGTAGCACTTCCGTTACTATAGGTGATTGGTCTTGAGCTGACTGCAATTTAATTAAAAAGAATTACACCAGATGCATTTCACTTTTGTTTATAAAGCATCTTCTGTGGTTATTCTGCAAACAGGATACATATGTTTGAACATTTTTGATTGTTTTAGGCTAAAAACAGCATTTTCTTTATAAAGTTGCTCTGCAATTTACTTATTGTGTTTCTTTACATATTCTGCTCCTTCCCTCCTTGCTAGCAGAGGTTGGCATCGAAAGACTTAATTTCACATTTGAACTTCGCAGCTTTTGCCATTCTGCGGTATTTCCCGCGCTGCATTATTTACATTTCACTTTTTTAAAATGTTTTTTATACTGCACTGCTATAGTGTTTATATCTGTTCATTTGCTTTCATTCACATTGTTAGTGTTCCCAATCTGTGAAACTATTTTATTTGTGTGTGTGTGTGTGTGTGTGTGTGTGTGTGTGTGTGTGTGTGTGTGTGTGTGTGTGTGAGGGGGGAGGGGGAGGTGCAATTTAATTAAAAAATAATTACACCAGATGCATTTCAGTTTTGTTTATAAAGGATCTTCTGCGGTTATTCTGTGCACGCGCAGAGACAGACGAGTGTGGATGGGTTGACTTTTTTGTAGGGGTGGGGGGTGGAAGGGCAAGGATGGGCTTGGATGGTGATTACATGACAGAATCTGGGAGGAGATGGTACTGGTAAATGAAGCTTGTGGTTATATGTGTACATTTAATGTTATATAAAGTTGTCAATCAGTTTAAAGAGTGTGTGGTTTGCCAAGTTCGTCTGATCCTTTACGAGTTGTTTCTTTTCTGTTATGGTTTTTTGGATATGTCAGTTTTCTGTAAGGTAGAAGGCGTTTTTGTTGTTGTTTATCCTTTTTTTGGGAAGCATTTCTGAATTAAACGTTCGTTTGGTGTGCTGCTTTTGGTTGGTTGATTGGGGTTAAAGGGACCAAACAGCAAGGTCATCAGGCCCTCGTTTCAAATGCGGTCAATACAGACAGATTGACATTTCAGAAAAGTCAAAACAATAAAAGGTAAAAGGCTAAAAATGTAAAAAAGCAGTCGTGTTGTCAATGGTGAAAACAAAATGAGGGAAGTCAGCAGGTGACCAACCCCAAGGCTATGCTAGAGGCAGGAAATATACCACCTCTGTTGCAGTACAGTCAAGACCACCCGCTATTCAAAAGCGTTCAACCACTAGAATGTAGAAGTGCATATTGTAAAAGGAGACTAACCAATTCTAAAAAGTGATAAAAACAGAGTAAAAGGGAAAGAAAAGAGGATCTTGGCCAGGGAGGGGAGTCCGGAATCTCCAAACACAGCTTACAGTGGGAGACACTGGATGGTCAAACTGGTTCTCAGTTTTCTCCATGAAAGTGGTTTTTATTCTCAGTTTTAAGGTTTAAGGAGGAAGGGAGGAGGAAGTTGCTGAAGAAGGGCATTGAAGCAGCAGGTGCAAGAGTCCTGTTAGGAGGGAGATAAAGATTGCAAACCGTGACCTCAGAGTCCAAGTGGACCCTAACAGAAACTGCTTCCAATGTAGTTTGAAGAGGAATCCACGTGCTAGCAACGTCTGTACGGACCATCGTACGAGCGCCACCACAGGCCCGCAGGGGGCTGACCCAATTTCGACAGAAAAGACTGAACCCACAGAGGATTGGTGAATGATCATCAGTAAAATGAGATTCCTGTAGAACCACACAAGCCGGAGAGTAAAACGAAATAAGGGATGCCAACTCTGGAAGGTGAGGTAATATCCATTGCAATTCCATTGGATAACCACAGAACAATGATTCAAATGGGGGTTGAACAGGCTAAAGCCAGTCACGCAGCCGGGTCACCACCCATCACCGACAAGGAGGGGGCAACATCTATGAAAAACAGGTAAGAATCAGGTTACGAAGGTGGGGACGGGACCTTTGGCCTGAAAGGTGCCGGGAAGGGGGATCCTGGGAAGGGCGCTCTTGACCGGCAGACGTCGGAGAAGTGGGACACTTCTCCTGCTGGGGATGGGGAGTGGTGCCCGGAAGGGAGGGTGTGGGAGCCGCAGTGGAGGGGGGGGGGGGGGGTGAGGGGTTCGGGACTGGAGCAAGGAAGGGAGAGGAAGGGGTGAAGATGTAACTAAAGCATAGCTAGACGTCATGGACACAGGATGAAGATGTGCATACTTCTTACGAGCCTCAGTGTAGGTTAGACGATCAAGGGATTTATACTCCTGTATCTTCTTTTCCTTCTTATAAACTGGGCAATCCGGTGAAGATGGAGAATGATTGTCATGACAATTAACACACACAGGAGGGGGAACACAGGAACTCCCCTCATGGAGTGGACGTCCACAGTCACCACAGAGAGAGGCCTGCAAACAATGGGAAGACATGCGTCCAAAACGCAAACAATTAAAACATATCATAGGTGGTGGGATGTATGGATTCATGTCACATCAATAAACCATAATCTTGACCTCCTCAGGGAGGGTATCCCTTCAAAGGCCAGGATAAAGGCACCAGTATCAATGCAATTTTCCTTCGGACCCTTCTGAACACACTGAACAAAGTGAACACCCCACCGTCTGAGACTGTCCTGAAGTTGCTCATCAGTTTGAAGGATGAGGTCCCTGTGAAAAATTACACCTTGAACCACATTTAAAGACTGGTGAGGGGGTAATGGACACAGGAATTCTGCCAAGATGGTTACAGGCACGAAGGGCCACAGACTGGGCAGCTGAAGCAGTTTTGATCAACAACGAACCCGACCTTATCTTACTCAAGAGTCCACTTCGCCAAACTTGTCTTCAATGTGTTTCACAAAAAATAAAGGTTTGGTACTGGTGAAAGTATCCCCCATCAGTCCTGGTGCAAACCAGATAGCAGGGAAAAGGTTTTGCCTCTAGCCGACGAGCCTGACCCCCCTCCCAGGGGGTAGCCATGGAAGGGAAGGCCGAAGGGCCAGAAGAAGTAGCACTAAAAGAATAATTTCCATGCAAAGGGATGGCCGTAGAAGAAGAGCCCGAGTTATGGACCTGTATGTGTTTCATCTGCATAGTGTCTACCCTGTTACCACCCACTGCCCAGGGGTGCCACCCAGCCACAGCAAGGGCCGTCTGGCACGGTGGCCATTGCCGGGAGTTCCGATGCTCCAGGATGACAAGCAACCACTCCTAGGCTTGCATGAGGTGGTCACAGCTCAGGTATCAGAAGTGTGATCCCTGTGTTTTCAGGGGGGCTCAACCAACAGGGTACATAGCAATCCCACCACATAGACTGGCTACCGTGCTGGCTATGCACCCTAGCATTAGACAATGACATGAAGGAAAAAGTTGAAGGAACTAGGAGGGCACATGTAGGAGACACTAGGTAAGGTGCTCTTCCCCGAATGACTCACACTACGGAACAGAAATTTAGTAATGGAGGTCAAACCCCAGAGTGGGACCACAGAATGCCAAAAGGATGAGGTAATTACACAACAAAACCAAATTGCAAATCCAACATAACCAGGAGGATAGTGGGGCCAACATAAACAAGGACACCAAGAGAGGGAGAGGAGCGGGAAATGGGGAAGGAGCAATGATCGGAAAGGAGGGGAAGGGCAAGGAAATGCAGCCCGGGAAGGAAGGTTGCAATAGCTCAGGGTCCCGTGTTCGCCACACACATACTTAAAGGACCATGAGGCCCTGGAGGGGTGCTACTTTTATGTCTTGTTTTTTTGAAAACATTGGATATTCAGTGTGTGTATTTGTGGTTGTCTGTCATTGTGTACTATCTTTTACTTCCTGTTTCTTGCATACTTTGTGTTGTTTCTATTCTTGTATTTTGTGTAGCTATTTGTGTGTAAATTTGTCCTTGTATTGGTGACCGTGGGGTGTTTGTTCTTTTCTGTTTCTTGATTTTCTTGTTCAGTTTTGTTACTAAGATCCACTGTTTGTGGTTATTTGTATTATGGTATTTATTTCTTCTTTGTAACTGTGTTTCTAATGGTACTGTGTTTAGTCTGTGGACCGTGTATCAAATTCTTTTTAATTAAACTGCAGTCATCTTAAGACAGATAACCTACAGTAACAGATTTAAACAGCTGCTGCGGAAGATGACCATGCAAACAAACACAGTAGCACTTCTTTCCATCAGCGTGGTCTGCATGTCGTCTGACATGCCTGTGGGGTCTATCTGAGTGACCACAGATTGTTTTCTGTTACCTCCAACCATTCAGTTTCCCACTGAGCACGATTTGTTTGTCAGATAATGAGATTATGATGGGCTAATGAGATGATGTGCAAGGGGATGGCACATTGACGTACAATACCATCCCGACATGCTTCCTTTGCTGCTTTGTCATCTATGTCGTCCTGTATCCCTATGTATACAGGTTCCTAACAAAAGATAACTTCCTTCCCACAGTGTTGGAGGCAAGCAAGTAGTCATGTATGAGCTGAACCAAATGGTCTAGGGCAGTGTTTTTCAACCTGTGGGTCGTGACCTCTTGGTGGGTCGCAAAGTCTTACTCATGGGGTCGCGGTTGCAGGAGAAAGCAGTTGCAGCATGGCTGGTAACATATGTTTTATGATGATCATCTGCTGTGGTATAAATGTCACACGGAAGTGACAAGGTTCTGTGACAAAACCTTGGAAGTTCACTCAAGTTCAGATGTGGTACTTTTTGTCATATTTTTATTATGGTTCTGGGGTCACCAGAATATTTTTACTTGGAAAAGGGTTGCGTATTGAAAAATGTTGAAAAACACTGGTCTATGGGATATGTGTGGTAGACCATTTGTAGCCCATGGAGCAAGTCAGAACAGACGAGAAACTTTGTGCTGTGATGAATGGAATGTCAAAAGTCCATGTCACAATTTGTAAATGGTTCCAGAACACGCACTTTCGAAACCCTATCAGGGACAACAGCTGAACAACCATGGGTGTTCTCTTGCTGGGATCCATTTGCATAAACAATGGAAAAACTGTGGTATGAATTTAAAATTGTACAAAACAGTTTTAAATTGTAATCTGGAGTACAAGTTTTCTCATACTGCATCAACCTTAAAGTCACTTTGGGATTCTGAACATGCCAAGATGGCAGATCGTTCCACAACTGGCTGTGTATTCAAAGTTTTCCACTGATACACAGTAAGCAGCACTTATACTGCTGAAGCATTTCAAACTATTCAACGATTTGAAGCCCTTTATTTAAAGGTCTTTCAGGTGCAGAAGCCAGGTTAGTTTTGAGCCAAATAGTAGACCCAAAAAATGCACACCGTCCTTACAATGTAAAATATTTTCCCCCATTGTGAACTGTGGTTGGTTAAAATTTCCATCAGCTTGGTTAAAATTGAAAAACATGCTTTTAGGGTGAGAACATGAAACCAGTTTTACTGGCCCAAGCTTCCAGCTTCCTGATCGTCAGCTGTAGTTGTCTTATTGCCATTGAATGATTGGAGGAAGTATAGAAAACTGCTAAGTCATCCATATAAGGAAACATTTAACAGGGTTCTTGACTGCAGGGGTGACTGCACATAATGTGACACTGAGTACACGGCCTTGGCAACCGCTACAGTCAGACAAGGCATCACCAACACAATATCAAAACGATCAGTCCTCAAGGAAGGATTAGATAATAAGTGGCAGACATCCACGTAGTCCCCATTCATGAAGTTGGCAAAGAATGTTTTATTTCCTAGTGATGATGTACACTTTTTCATGGCAAAAAACACACCAACCACGTGGTTTTGGTGTAAGAAGGAATCCTATATCATCCTCTCCAGTAAAAGTAAGTTGTCAAGGATTGACTGGTAGCAACACAAACTGCAATGGAAGCGGCACAGTAAAGGCTACGCTTCGGTAACCGTTAGGGTCAGTATGATCCTTGCTTGGTTTCAATAATGGAATTAATATTGCCTCCTCCCTCGCCTTTGAGTACTATCCACCAAACCAGATTTTACTGAAACAAGATAGGAGCTTGCATCTGGCTTCAGGGCACAGATGACAGAGTATGGCATAGTGAATCTGATCAGGTCCTGGAGCAGTGTCTCTGGTTATGGACAGAACTGATTCCAATTCCCAAATGGAGAATGGAAGAATGTATCCAAGAAATGGAGCCTCCTTATCTCCACATCTGGACTGCAGGAGTTTTTATGGATGACACAGTGACAATAAAAACTGCTCACCTATAAACTGAGGCATACCTTTCAGCATCTCCACCAATACCCCATTTCTCAACAAGGCCGTAAGGGGACGTGCATTGCCCTAGTCTAATTCACTTTATTGAGTCCTAAATATGTGCAAAGGAAATTTGCTGATTAATGGAAGTTGCCAATTCCATCCAGGATTTCCTCTTCTGTTCTTTTATCACTTGTCTGTGCTCTCACTGATCTAAAGGCACAAAGATTTTCTGTAGTTTGATAGTGTCTGTATCTTCTCATACCTGCATCCTGACTGACTGCTGAGTGACATTCATCATTTCAAGCGACAGCCATCATGTGAGGTGCTTGCTAGACGGGGGAATGGAATCCGTGTCGGCTCATTGGATCCCAAAGTGATAATGTCCACCACCTCCTGGGGACAATCCTGTTCAAATATGGCCTGCTGACTATCTCACCAATTTTCCCTTTAAACTATCCATTTTCGAGGTCTCCTATTTTTCACTGCCTATTTCAGTAGATGAATCCACACAGGATCTGTGGCCACTTCTTACTGAACTAACTCTGCAACAGCTGGGGAACAAAAATAAAGGTCAATGGCTAAAGATAACCTTGTAGCTGTGGAGAAATGTGTCATCTGACCAGAATTCATAGAGCAGATATTCTTCAGGTGGACAAAGGGCTTGATAATTTGACCTCCAGAGCATACGATAGGTGTGCCCAAAAGCATTAAAGTCACCCATGAGGAGGAATGGACAGGCGAGTCCCCAGAAGAGTTCTGTCTGTGCATCTGCACCCAACAGATCATGCAATGGAGGATTTAAAGAATGTATTTTGATTTTAACTAGAGTGAGAACTTCCACTGCAACTGCTAGTACGGCCACAGTAAGATGGCCAGGACAGGAATGGCATCTGGCATCGACGAAAACAGCCACTCAACCCCTTGATCTTTCTCCAGTAACATCGTCCTTACAGTAGGGGTGGTAGCTCCTTAATACAGGCGTATCAGTGGCTTTAAAATGAATCTCTTGCAAGTAGATACAGAAAGGCCTCCCCTGGGCCAGAAGTTGCAATTCTTTCAAATGCGATCAGTATCCATTTAAGTTCACAGCAACTCAGAAGTCCCTGTGGCGCTATTGATTAGCGGTGGTTGTCCCTGTCCTCCTTCCTTGGCAGAGGTAATTTACCCAAGAGGTCAGGGGTAACGTTGGAGAGAGCCCTGGTCTACAGTTCATTCATTTGGGTATTTATTCCTGAATTTTCCTTTCTTCGCTCTAATAAGTCCCCACACTCCCTGCTCAATAGTGGGGACCCCATGAGCACTTGTTATATTTTGAAGGAAGCGTACAAGAAATCACCTGCTTTGCGAGCTCAGCATCCACAATTTCTAAATACAGCCCTTCCATTACATGTCATTGAGGTGTGGCCAAATCTCTGAGATTTGAAGGATAACACAGGACTGAGAACACCTAAAAACGGATGCGCACTGGGAAAATATATTCAGGTCATTCCAGAGTGTTGAACATTAGAATAAATGTTGAAGTTTTTTCCAATGTGTCATTGACACTCTTCATACAGTTCCGCACTTCCGCGACATCCATATTTTCCATTCTTCATGTAACTCCTCAGGGCCCATCTCCACTATATCATAGCGGATAATTATGCCTTTACAAAAGTTAAGGGTTTTATGTAACTCAGCCATCACAGGGTAGTCACCTAAGGCTTAGATATTTAATTTGACACAGCACTTTCAACTACAAGTGCTCCACTACGAAGTCATTTAACACTTTTTAAGGACCCAACATTAGCCTCCAATGCCTTGTGAATATGGAAAGGAGAGACCTTCTCAAAGGTCTGCTTTGCTCTCATGATAACAATGAAAGCATTATGGGAAACTCATATTCTGTTACTATAATTTTAAGGCTACTACTTGGGTGGACTGATCACCCAAATTCTCTTTGTTGGTTGGGTGTATGTACTACTTGACTGCACATTTTTCCCATCAGGAGGAGATCTGAATTTACTTTGCTCCATGAGGATCCCATGAACTGCTAGGAATCCAAATGTCGACCCAGATACAGTACCGCAGGCCTTGTACAATTGGTGAAGCGTGGCAGTTGCCCCAGAGGTTGCCCACTAGATACTGTTTCACTTCAACAAACATTCACCTGATTAGCATGTAGGACATGTGTTCCTTGAGTTTGCAGGTTTCTTCTTTTTTTGTACCTTTCTTGCAGTCCAGGTGGTGAAGCTAAGAGTCCCATTCTCTGAAACACACAAAAATCTACCGCTATACCTAGTGATCATCTCTGATGTATGCTCAGAGTTTATGGGCAGATGAGGCCTGTTGATATGGCCAGTCTCTAGCTCTGGAAACCAAGAGCCACCATACCCATACCAAACCACTGCTGTTGGGGCTCACTGGGAAAAACGCAGCCCTCCCATCCCTAAGTTATGTGATACTCTTCATCAAATTTGACAGTGGCAGGATGGTGGTTTATTATTCCATGATAGAGCTGCTCATGCTGTTTGGCATATCATAACTGTTGTGCAAATATGAAATCAGTGATTTCATGAGGGCCATCATCAGGGCCATGAAGGATCTCAATAGCCCCAAATGACCAGTGTCCGAAAGGACAGGCATACTGCTTGCTCAGTCACACAGAATCACACAGCCCTATCACATACCTTAAGTCAGGAAATGAGATTTTTGCTGGGAATCCAGTATCCACAAACAGCTTGATGAGTCTGGAGCACCACGAATTGTTAGCATGGTGACCAATGTTGCACCTTCCCTTGGCATACCAGCTTTGAGGGGCATGCCAACAATTTTGCACCCAATGACATTTAACTAACATAATGCAAGACCACACACTGCCTGTATTGTCATGACCTACATTGCTACACAGCAGGTGCAAATACTCCCTAGGCCACAAAAGTTTATGCATTTACCACACATTTAAAACAGCTGGTCATGGGTTACTGATACACTAACATGCCACTAATCACCAGCCACTGTAACTGATGAACTCTGGCCTAAACCTGAAGAAGCACAGAATAATGTACCCATGTCCGTCAGAGCATTTGTTGCTGGCAGTGATGTGTACTAAATTTCACAAACTGTACACCTCTAAGTCATCTACAAATCTGATCACGTATCCCTCCTCTATTACATACACCAAAAATTAGTGAAATTATGTTATTTGCTATCCTTCCTATTGTTACAGTTTTAATGACCAGTAGTACATATGAGGGCTGTTCAAAAATATCCAACATTTTTATTGTTGAAATCAACAATGGTATGCAGCACATAAGCTCCCTGTGTATGTAGGCCTACATAGTGCACACATTAATTTTTTCAAGACTGCGGAAACAACCAGTTGTTACCTAGCCACTGACAAGTGAATGTGTGTAAGTGGTAATTTTCTCTGTGTTGCAGGCAAAATGACAGAAAAATTGGAACATCATTAATGCATCAAATTTTGTTTCAAGTTTGACGATTCTCAAATTGAAACAATCCTTAAGACTCAATAAGTGTTTGGAGACAAAGCAATGGGTACCAAACAGACAAAATAGGGGTACAATGGCTTCAAAGATGGTCACTCATCAGTGAATCTAGAAATCTGGTTGTTATTGATCACGTAAGGACCTCGGTGATGCACGATAGATGAATCGTGATCAGAGATCTTGCGGACAAGGTTATTTTAATATTATGTCCACTCATCCCATTTTAAAAGAGCATTTGTGAGCCCCAGGAGGACCTATAGAAAATTTGTGCCAAAGCTGCAAACAACTGAGCAGAAGCAACTTCCTTTGGAGATCACACAGGTCATGCTTGACACAGTAAACAGTTATCTGAACTTTTTTAACATAGGGATCACTGGTGACACTTGGGTTTGCGTGTACGACACAGAAACAATGTTCAGTCATCACAATGGAAATATCGACCATCCACAAGACCAAAAACATGAGGAAGGTCCACAGAAATTTGAAAGTCATACCGAGTGTCTTTTTTTTTACACTAGTGCTATGGTCCATCACAAGTAAGCCCTTGAAAGTACTAGTGTCATGAAGCAGCCAGACTTCGTGCAGTGAACAGTTGGCACCTTCACCACAATAATGCAGCTGCTCATTATTCTCAATTAATTCAGAGCTTTTTGGCCAAACACAGAATGGCTGTGGTTTGTCAGTCCTTCTACTCTTCTGACGTAGCACCAAATGACTTCTGGTTTACCCTAAACTGAAAGACCAGGTTTCAGAATAGTGAAGACATTATGCAGAATACAACAGGGCAGCTGCACACTATACCAAAAGAAGCTTTCAACTGATGCTTCCAACAGTGGCAGCAGTATTTGGAGAGGTTAGTAAAAGCTCAAGTGGAGTACTCTGAAGGTGAATAATGTCAAACAATTATATCTGAATAAAGACTGATTTTATAAATAAAATTCTGATACTTTTTGAGCAGCCCTCTTATTACAAATTATATATTTAATTGTATTGCGAGAAATGAAGGGAAACAACTGAGTAAAAGAATTGCAAACATAGTATTGAGGCTAATGTTTTACAAGATTACTACGCATGCCCATTACAATGTGTGCTGCCTTCAAATACTCCACTACAAGTACTGATAGTACTGGAACCATCCTCTGTTGATGGTTTGTAGCTCCTTTAAAATTATGTTTTGTCCAAAGATAATGTCATTTAAGTGTTTTCAGGCTTCAACTTAGAAAAATGCCACAATGATTTTGATCTCTGGAATAAGTTCGAGCAAGAACTGCACAGATGGATTTACTTACCAAATTTTCATTAACAAGTGCAGTGTAGATGTGCACTTTTTTGTGACACAGTGGCCACTTTAGTACAATTATTTTTCTCACACACACTATCACACAGACTCCAATAAAAATGATTCCAATCTTTTTTCCTTATGGGCAGCACTGTGGCATCTAAAATATTAGCATAGATCTGGTTTTTAATTTTCCCATTCTTTGCTTATGGGAGGGAGGGAGGGAGGGGGGGGGGGGTGGGGGAGGAGTCAGTGAAAGTGGTGTGTGACCTGGTTTTGGTACACTTTATAGATTTCTTCAGAAAACGAATGTTTCAGTACCTGTAATAACATGTTCCAAGTGAAGAATCATCTTTAATGCACTCCAAAAGACCAAGAAATATATACTTTGTTTTTCTTTTCTAAGAAAACTGTTTCAAAACCATTTTTTACTGCGATCTCCTCTTCCTCAATCTACCAATATCTAATGCACAATGGTCTGCAGCAGATTTACTTTTTCCTTAATCAGTCTCACTTTTAACCAACAACATCTCTACCTCTGTTCACCTTTAGATTACCTCTCAACTGAATGTTCTGCACAGGCAGTTGGGTTTTCAATCAGTTCTTTTTCTTGCAAAAATACATTAAATCACATGAAAACCTGTTCCCTTGACAAATCATATTTAACACATACCTCCTGAGCTCTCAAAAGTTTCACTCATGGAGTGGCCTAGAGAGAAAATTTGATAACAATTTCAAGCAACAGTGCACTAGCCTTCATTTACAGAAAGTGATGCGAACAACTTCACAGAGAACTTTAGTACGAACTTGCTATTATGTTACAGTAACAAGACACTACAGTTATCTAGGATGTTTCACTGCAGTCGAAGATATGAACATAATATTTACCAGATGGATGATAGCCTACCAATCAGATTATTTTACCTCTTATGCAGCTCAATATAAAAGAAAATCTTTGCTTAGGAAAAAAGCAAAAGAAAACCAAGTTGCTTTTTTATAAAAGATTATGAGACAGTATTGCCACCCAGGAATTAACTTTTGCAGACAAAATTTTTAGCGCTGCCACAAGACACACAAAATAACTTTTGGAGCTATTAGTCTCTTCTTCAAGGAGAACACAGGTATAGGCTCAGAATCCAGGATGAGAGAGACGAGGGGAAGACAAAGATGAAGGGAGAGGTGCAGTTCATTGGCACACACGGTGACAGTTTCAGTGCAGAGGTGATGACAGAGTGAGAAGTAAAGATTAATGTTAATTCTTGCTGTTTATGTGCCATAACTTCCCCAATCAAATTTCTCAAAATACAAGTATTACAATTACCTTTTGCTCTCCAAAAGACTTCTTTCCTTCAGAATTGTTTTCATTTCACCATCCAGAAACTTCCTTAGGGGTTGTATGAAACACTGTCCAGCTGAACTAATGAATTCCCTTTCAGTCTGTCCCAATCTCTGTTCACACTGTCCTACCTTAACCAATGCACTTCCTAGAAGATGATGAAACAAATGTTTCAGTTAATATTACTTACAAATGGACAGTACTCTGTAAGCTAATAGTATAAGTTAATTCATAATCACACACTGAAAAATGTGACAACTACTACACATTGTTTTGTAACATTGCACAAGTTGCAATAACATATTCAGGGAAACAATTGCACAATTAAGACTGTTTTGCCCATTATCAATTAGTTTCCTTTTGAAATGCAAAAACTAATTATCCTTAATTGACTACATATTAGTAAGGGTAAACTCAATGTAACAACAGAAAATCCAGGCTAGAATAGTGACAATATTATGAAACAGACAGATTGCTCACCATATAGTGATTTACAGTTGCAGACATGCACAAGAAAAAGACTGGCAGACGAGTAAGCTTTTTGCCAACAGACCTTCAGAAACACACACACACACACACACACACACACACACACACACACACACACACACACGAGCATTGTCTCTGGCTGGCTTTGACAGCCAGAGACTGGTTGGGTGTGTGTGTGTGTGTGTGTGTGTGTGTGTGTGTGTGTGTGTGTGTGTTCACAAGGAAGCTTTTTTGGATGAAAGATTACTTGTCTAACAGTTTTTTGGTGTGCATGTCTGCAAATCAACATCTCCACTATAAGGTGTGTAGCAATCTACCATTTTCATAATATTGCCACTAAACTCAATGTAAGTTTCACTGAAAGAACACTTGCTTACCATAGGCTGTACCTGGACCAAATTCATTCCCTGCCTCAATCATATCCAATCCTAAGTATTCAAGATTTGTCAGCCGATTTGGTCTCTTCTTTTCTATTTTTTCAAACAAGAAGTCTTCAACCCTGTTCCCTATAAAATTTAAAAAAACACTATTTTTTAATTACATACTGAATAACAGTGTGGAAAGGTTTTTATTTTTCAGACAAGAACTATTAGTTGTGTAGGCATAAGAATAGCTTCACCAACTGAATAGCAAGCGCACACATGAATAAAACCATTACATAATGGCACTTACGATGCCTCAATTTATTGAGGCAAAACTATATGGCAAATGGAAAACTACATTTATTTAGTTACAAGTATCTACAAAGGGGGGGAGGCAAAAATAACTGGGATTTATTTATTAAAAAATCTACCTTTTTCCAAATAATTATAATATCCTTCAAAGTATTCTCCATAAGCACTAATGCAGTTGTCCAAATTTCATTCTAGTGGTTGGAAGCACATTTAATTTTGTCCCCTTTGATACTATTTGTGTCATTGTGTTTTACGTCATCATCTTTGGCGAAACACTTTCCTTTCAAGCGCCTTTTCATCCTATATAACACGAAGGAGTTCAAGGCACCTAAATCTGATTGACAGGGTGTGTGGACTACAGTAGTCACCTTTGTTGAAGGTGATCACAAGAGCCATGTGTGCAGGAGCACTGTCATGATGCACAAACCACTACCAGAATTCCACATAGCCACACATTTTCACACACAACTTTTGTGCAGCCTTTTCATAACCTGTAAACAGAATTGTTCTGATTTGACAGACAAATTCTGCATGTACAATCCTTCTTATGTCCAAGGAAAGATCAGCACCGACTTCACACTCAGTTTCACATTAAGTGTTCTTTTTGGATAAGGCAAGCCAGGTTACTTTAATTGACTTAACTGATTATTTCCTGGATTGTACTCTAGTGAGGGTCTGGACACTTTCTGTGGTGTCATTGGCAGTCTTCACATACAACCAGAATTTCTTTTTGGGAGGTTTATGCTATAGTAGTCATGTAAGGCTTCATACATTCCCCTTTTCTAACAGCCAGTCTCATTTCCTTTCACATCTCTATGTAGTTCAATTCAGTAGTTCCTGTTACTTTGTAAGTTTCTTTAGAGACAGCGTAAACCATGGTGGGCTCCTCCATTGTGAACCATCCTCCTCCTAGATTTGAAGTACAGCTAATCTACATGCTCACACTCTGAGATACGTGTTTCTAATTCATGAGATATGACAATGTGGCATTTTGACTTAGTTTACTAAACATTTAAACCTTTCTACTTGTAATAGTTGCCATTTGTACTTTGTGAATATTTATTGCTACATCTGCTTCATGATCACTGACACTAGGTTTAATGTTAACATTTTCAAACATGTCAGACCTATTTGTCACCATTATATCTACATATCTTCACACCATGGGTGCTCTTCTGAACTATGTGCTATAGATAGTTTTCAGAGAAGGTAGTCAGGCTTGTTTCTTAGGATTCAAATTTAGAGGAGGATAGCAATCACTTGCAAAATCTGTCATTTATTGGAACAGCTCTAGATTTTGACTATTACATAGCCTACTTCTGTACAATTGCTGAAAAGTGGCATAGGTCCCAATATGAAAGAGCATAACACTGATAAATGACAAACCTTTAGCAACTGACAAAACTGGGCAAACTACAGAATTACTGAAAATCTTTGTATACATGTGGATAAATACTAAGCCAAATGTTGTAGGAAGCTTTTGTAAATGGATTTTAATTCATTAGTCTTGCTGTAGTATTATTCTACAGGGAATATTACATCTCCATTGTGACTAACTGCGTAATTTGTAACTCCCAGTCACACAGTATTACTAGACAGATCCAGTTACCAGTTTTTGTTTTGTAGAGGTTCTGCTAATCAGCAAACTAATTTAGTGGAAATTTATAACAAATGTAGACAAAATACACTGCTGTTCATGGATGCAACCAAATCGAACACAACATAAAAGTTAAAGAATGTACCGAACACATTATATCACAGAAATTTAATTGGTAAGAGCTATGTTTTCGTTACAGTCATGAACTTCTACATCTACATCTATACTCTGCAAACCACCTCGAGATGTGTGGCAGAGGGTATATCCCACTGTTCCAGTTATTAGGGTTTGTTCTTGTTCCATTCATGTACGGAGTGCAGGAAGAGTGATTGAATGCGCGTGTGTATAATGTTATCCTCATGATCCCTATGTAAGCAATACATAGGCGATTGCAGCATATTCCTAGAGTCATCATTTAAATCCAGTTTTTGAAACTTTGTCAACAGACTTTCTTAGGATTGTTTACTTCTATCTTCAAGAATCTTCTAGTTCAGTTTCTTCATTACCTCTGTGACACTCTCCCAGGAATCAAACTCACCTGTGACCATTCATGCTGCCCTTCTTTGTATACATTCAACATCCTCTGTTAGTCCTATCTGGTAAGGGGCTCACACACTTTAGCAATATTCTAGAACCGGTTGCACAAGATTTGTAAGCAATCTCCTTCATAGACGGATTGCACTTGCTCAGTATTCTGCCAATAAATCTAAGTCTACTATCCTCTTTACCCATGACTGAACCTATGTTATCATTCCATTTCATCTCCCTACAAGATGTTGCAACCAGGTATTTGTATCAGTTGTCTGATCCAATACGGTCATAACATACTATGTTTTTTTTTTTTTTTTTTTTTTTGTTTTGTGAACTGCACAATTTTACATTTTTTAACATTAGAAGAAGTTGCCATCCCTGCTGCACGTTGAAATCTTATGAAGATCTGACTGAATGTTTATGCAGCTTCTTTCAGATAGCACATCATTATTGATAACTGCATCATCTACAAAAAGCCTGATTTTACTATTGTCTCCATGGTCATTAATATACAATATGAACAGCAAGGGTACCAACACACATCCCTCATGCACACCAGAAGTTACTTCTGCATCTGATGATGACTCCATCAAGATAGCATGCTGTGTCCTCCCTATCAAAAGTCCTCAATCCAGTCACAAATTTCACTTGATACCCCATATGATTGTACGAGGGGTGGCGAGAAAGTAAAGCATAGCATTTCCCCCCTCCCACCTCAGCTGAAAACAATGTTATGAATGTGAATCGTTACATATGTATTATTTGAAGTCTCCTGAGTGAGTGCGCCAAGATGCTGTCACTTTCGACAAGTAGCTTAGCTGCAGGACGGTTTCAAAATGGCGTCTGTAGGTGATGTAGGTTACAAGCAATGTGGCGTCATTGAATTTTTCACTGCAGAAAAAGACACTGTGGGAAATATTCACAAACGCTTGTGCAAAGTCTATGAAGCATCTGCTGTTAACAGAAGTACAGTTACTCGCTGGGCATGGAGGATGAGGCCATCAGAAGGTGGTTCAGCGGAGCTCCAAGATTTGCTGCGGTCGGGGAGACCATACACAGCTGTCACACCTCACGTGTTGCAGTGAGCCGATTATATCATTCACGAGGACAGATGCATTATGACTCGACAATTGGTGCTGCAACTGTCAATCAGCAAAGGAAGTGTGGATTCAATTATCCACACTCTTGGATATTCATAAGTGTGTGCAAGATTGGTCCTGCAGTGTTTCACAGTGGATCACAAATCGCACAGAAGAAACATTTGTCTTGATTTTTTTGCAATACTTTCAAGCTGAGGAGGAGCTCTTTCAAGCTGCGACAGGTGCTGAAACCAGGGTTCCCCATTCTGAGCTCGAAACAAAACGACAGTAGAGGAAATGGCAACATTCCCACTCCCCACAGAAGAAAAATTCAAAGCAACTTCTTCCACTGGTAAGGTCATGATCACTGTGTTCTGGGACAGTGAAGGTGCAATTCTCATTGATGTGATGCCAAAAGGCGGTACTGTTAATTCAGATGCATATGTCAACACTTAGACAAAACTCAAGATGCGCTTCTGGCGACTTCGGCACCACAGCAACTCAGGAGATGTTTTGCTGCAATACGGTAATGCTTGGCTCCACATAAGTCTGAGGATTGCTGAACACATTGCAAAACAGGGTTGGACAGTGTTACCCCATCCACCCTACAGCCCTGACCAAGCCCCTTGGACTTCCACTTGTTTGGTCATTAAAGGATGCCAATTCGTGGAAGACATTGAGGACAATGAGGAGGTGATTCACACAGTGAAACACTGGCTCCACCACCAGGACAAGGATTGGTACTGACAGGGGATACACACCCTCATTTCGCACTGGAGGAAAGCCATAGAACAGGATGGAGATTACGTGGAAAAAGAGGGTGTGTAGATAAAACACCATCGTTTCGTGTGAATAATTCTCATTATGTTCAATAAAGAATCGCCGAAGAAAAAAATGCAGTGCGTAATTTCTGGGCAACCCACCATGCTTTTGACAATAAGCACAGGTGTGCTACTGAGTCAAAGGCTTTTTGGAAATCAAGAAATGCTGCATCTACCTGGTTCCTTGATCCAAATCTTTCAGTATGTCATGTGAGGGAAGTGGAAGTTGGCTTTCACATGATCAAAAGCTATGCTGGTTGGCACTGAGGTGGTCATTCTGTTCAAGATCTCATTATGTTTGAGCTCAGAAGATTCTACAACAAATCTATGACAAGGGTATCAGAAGGTAGTTTTGTGGATCACTTCTACTACCCTTCTTTTAGATGGATGTGACCTGCACCTTTTTCCAAGAACTGGGTACAGTCTTGTTTGAGGAATCTATAGTAGATTTTAGTTAGAAGAGGGTCTCACTTTTGAATATGTACTTAGAAAGAATAGTCAACAAGCATAAAGTGTAAATCTCAAAAGTTATGCTGCAATTGAGGAAAAATTATTTCCCAAACAAGATATTTCTGCCAAATTTTGTAGAATGTATAATCATAGCTTGCAACTCTATTTTGAAATATGTTTTGCTGACATACATATACTTCCAAAAATTCTCAAAAAATAGATTTATTCAAGGAGATAAAGATATGAATGATTATCTAAACCAGATTACTAATATGTAAGATGTACTAAGCACATATGGTAATGGTGGGTGGGGCGAGCAACAGCATAGATAGGAACCCTAATTATTTAACTGAGAGTGACCTGGTAAACATAGCTTCAGTGAAGAGACATACTGGTGTTGGGCTTGTGTATGTTCTGAGGCGCCATGACTGGCCTCATTTTAACTCCTCTGTTAGGAGAGTTAATTTAGGGTTGAAACAGCTGCTTGGATCAGATATGGGGTCTCATATCGGTGTGGTTCCTGTTGACTATCAGCAGGTGTCCCACTTGTCCATACTACACATGGCCTTCACCTCATCAGGAAAGGGAAGGGAAGGGAAGGGAAAACTGACTGGGCTAATAGCAAATAACTGAAAGGGGGGGGGGGCATTGTCAAGTGGCTACAAGTGACAGATCAGCAGTTTTTTTAGGGTAGGGAGGGCAGAAACAAAAGATGTTGAGAGAGAGGCTGAAAATGACATTCACACTGATAAAACAGGCAGCCAGAAAGCAAATTTTAATGTACACAATTCATGTAGACAGCCTCTGATTGAAACTAAAGAACTCAAAAATTGGCAGGAAAATTAGATTCATCCAGTTATAATTCAGCCAGTGCACACAATCAATCATCACTATTGCATCTGAATATCTGAGGACTATGGGATAAGCTTAATGAGTTGCTTATTTGTGTTGAAGAATTGGAGTTGAGCAAACCAGTTGATATAATCTGCCTCTCTGAACATCATGTGACCACTGGTATAGATATGTTAATTGTTACAGGATTCAAGTTATCTTCTTATTTCTGTAGAGAAAATATGGGGAAAGGAGGAGTCGCCATATTTGTCAGAAACGGTTTTGATTTCAAGAATACTGATATTAATACATTTTGCTCAGAGTAGCACTTACAAGCTTGTGCAACAGAAGTAGTATTTCGTAATAAGTCGTTTATAATAGCAGGTATATACAGATCACCTACAGGAAATTTTAACCTCTCCATAAAAATCTGGAAGCTCTGCTGTCCCATCTCATAGTAAAAAACAAGGAAATAGCGGTTGCTGGGGATTTTAATGTGGATTTATTGAAAAGCTCTGTCAGAGAACAATTATTGCAGTCAGTAACACTATCATTCAATTTAGTTCCTACTGTGAAATTTGCTATTAGGATATGTAAATGTTCTGAGACTGCTATTGATAATATCTTTGTAGACAAATCTAGGGAAAAAGTCTTATCACAAAACCAATAGTAAATGGGCTATCTGATCATGACATGCAGCATCTTGTGTTAAATGTTTAAACTTGTCAGAATATAAAAATCTATTAAATCTGAGTACAAAAATTGAGAAATTCAGAAAATTACTCAAAGACATGGACTGGATAGATGTTTACAATACATCTGACTCAGATGGAAAATACTAAGCATTCATTAATAAAGTTGCCTCCACTTTTCAAAATTGTTTTCCCATAAAGGTAACTCAAATAATACAGAAGTCCAAAAATAAACTGAATTCCACAAGGAATAAAGATATATTTACTAAGATGGTATCTGTTCTTTCGGACATGTCCGAAAGAACAGATACCATTGATGACCAAGCAGCTCGTTAGAATGAAATTACAATGAAATGAACACCCTTAGCTGCTTACAGGCGTTGACATACATCAGCAGGGACAGATGAAAATGTATGCCCCGACCGGGACCCGAACCCCGGATCTCCTGCTCACATGGCAGACGCTCTATCCATCTGAGCCACCGAGGACACAGAGGATAGTGCGACTGCAGGGATTTATCTCTGGCACGCCTCCTGCGAATCCCACATTCTCAATGTATTGTCCCGCACTACATTCGTAGTGCCAATGCCCATTATACTCATTACTCGGCAACGCGCCGCGAGTAATGAGTATAATGGGCGGGGGCACTACGAGTGTAGTGTGGGGTAATACATTGAGAATGTGGGATTCGCAGGAGGCGTGTCAGAGATAAATCCCTGCAGTCGCGCTATCCTCTGTGTCCTCGGTGGCTCAGATGGATAGAGCGTCTGCCATGTAAGCAGGAGATCCCGGGTTCGAGTACTGGTCGAGGCACACATTTTCATCTGTCCCCATTGATGTATGTCAAAGCCTGTAAGTAGCTAAGGGTGTTCATTTCATTGGAATAAAGGTATCATGTAGGACAAAAGGGAGACTATATGTACTATCTAGGAACAGCTCTGATGTTAGAATTGTAATGTATTAGAAAGAATACTGCAAAATATTGAAGCAAGTAAACCAGAAATCAAAGCAGCTTTATTACGAGAAACAAATAATTACATCAGGCAACAAAGTAAAAGCTGTATGGGATATTTTGAAGACAGAGACAGGTGGGGTAAAAAGGAACAGTAACAGATAGCTCTAAAAATAAATGAGACTTTGGTAACAAGTACATGTAGTGTTGCAAACCTCTTAAAAAAGTACTTCATTTCTGTTACTGACAGCTTAGGGTTATCAGGTTTGGTGAACAGTGCAATGGAGTATCTGAGACTAGTCTTTAAAAATAACTTCAGTAAAATGGAAATGATACTCACGTCTCCGAAAGAAGTAGCATCCATCATAAAATCCTTAAAATGTAATTATTCCAGTGGGTACAATAACATATCAACAAAGTTAATCAAAGAGTGCTCATGACAGTTGAGTTCTATCTTAAGTTATTTGTGTAATCAATCTCTTATCAACAGAAGATTTCCAGACTGGCTAAAATATGCTGAAGTTAAGCCTCTTTACAAGAAGGGGGGATAAAGAGATACCATCAAACTATTGACAAATTTCACTTTTGCCGGCTTTCTCAAAAATATTTGAAAAGGTTGTGTTCAAGAGTCTCCTTAAACATTTGACTGCAAATAATACACTGCCCAAGTCACAGTTTAGATTCCTGAAGGGTTCTGATATAGAGAAAGCTATTTACACTTACAGTGAGAATGTATTAATTCATTTTCTGTGAGCTGTCAAAAGCCTTTGATTGTGTGAACCATAGCATTCTCTTACATAAATTAGAATATTATGGTGTCACTGGCAATGCTGTGAAATGGTTTGAGTCTTGCCTATCTAACAGGAAACAAAAGGTGTTGTGAAATAGCTGTGCAGCAAACAGCCAGTCTTCATCTGACTGAATTAATTACATGTGGTGTTCTTCAAGGTTCCATCTTGGGTCCATTGCTTTCTCTTGTATCCATTAATGACCTCTCATCTGTTACATTGCCAGATGCTAAGTTTGTTTTGGTTTTGTTTTCAGATGATAAAAACATTTCAGTAAGTAGTAAGTCAAGTACAGATTTAGAAAGAGCTGCTCATCAAAATTTCACTGACATTAATAACTGGTTTAAAGCTGATTCACTGTCATTAAACTTTGAGAAGACCCACTGTATGCAGTTCAGAACTTGTAAAAGATTTCCTTCCAGCATGAGTATAACATATGAAGACACGCAGATCAAAGAGGTTGACAGTGTTAAATTTATGAGATTACAACTCGATCATAAATTCAGTTGGGAAGTGCATACCACAGAACTGCTTAAGCACTTGTATTTGCCATTAGAATGATGTCAGATGTAGGAGATATAAATATTAAAAAACTTGCATACTTTGCTTACTTTCATTCTATTACATCATATGGGATCATATTCTGGGGCAACTCATCAAACCGAGCAAATGTTTTTAGGGTGTAAAAGCAGGTGATAAGAATAATTTGTGGTGTAAATTCAAGAACATCATGGAGAAACCTGTTCAAGGAACTTTATATTCTAACCACTGCTTCTCAATGTATTCATTCCTTAATGAAATTTGTTGAAGTAATACATCTCTATTTCCAACCAATCACTCAATACATAGTCTCAATACTAGGAATAAGAACAATCTACATAAAGGCCTAAAATCCCTTACCTTGGTCCAAAAAGAGGTCCAATATTCAGGAACACACATTTTCAATGAATTGACAGCAACCACTAAAAACTTGCTTTTAGATAAAGCATGGTTTACACAGAGTTTGAAAGACTTTTTGATACACAAATCCTTCTACTTCATAGATGAATATTTTAACATACTGTTGAGCCAGCTTAAGTAAAAATATCTGTTAGATTTCAGTTTTGACAACACTTTGTCACAACAGTCAAGGCTAGGTATTTTGTGTAGGATAATTTTATTGATAGTGCATAACAGTGTTTCACTCCTACTGTGTTAATTCTGTTCCAGTTTACAGCATTGTATTAACCTATTTTGACTATCTCCTGACAAATGATCAGGTTAGTGAGTATTATATTCAAATGTTTTATGTTATACTTTCTGACATGTTCCACACCCATGAGAATCATCTCATTTTTTTGGTCTATGGAATGAAAACAATCTAATCTAATGTACATTACAGCCAGAGATACTACACAAATAACTTTTTTCTCCATCACTTGGTATTTAAAAATAAACAATATATCACGAAAGTTGTTTAAGGTTTATACAACTGGGTCTCATTCATAAAAAAAGAAAAATGGAATGCAGCTTATATATGTACAGTCTCAACCTAATAACCATTAACGTAGTATTGTTAGCAACTGAAGATAACTAACAGCATAAAAGTTGTTATGGGCATCTAAGTGAAAAAGGCACATAATGTTTCTTTATAGAACCACATACCAGTAATCAATTGCCATAATCAGTCAGCTTGCAAATATCAAGTTCCGCTACAGTTGCTTAAGTTGCAAATCAGATACCAGAGTCTTGAGTGCAACCTGTTTGTAAAGGAGGATGGTTACAATACTCTCATCTGTTTGTTCATTTAGCACACTTACCTTGTTGAATAGAGGAAGTACACACGAGTCTTCAAAAAAGAACAGCAAGATTCCTTGCAAGTTAGTTTGTTCAGTATGATAGATTTACATGAACACTCAAATTTCAGTATAAGAAACTACAAGAATGACAGTGCATAAGAAAAGGGCTTACACTTAAAATTTCAGTGGAAAATGTGAAAACTTCAACAAATTTACTACTTTCTTCTACAAGCATATCTCATAATGATCATGTTTATAAAATTATAAGGAATTAGGATTGTATGGGGGTACACTGAAAGTCATTCTTCCAAAGCACCAGCATGATTAAAAATGGGAAAGACCAAGATGAGAAACACTGGCATGCAATGTACAGACTCTCTCCACACGTAGTCTAGTGGCATGAAAACATGTGGTTATGTTGGTAACATGAAGCACATGAACTTTGCAGTACAGTGAAGTTTCACCAGAAGCAGAATAGCTTTCATTCATCGGTGTACACCATTGTAAAATCAAAATCTACATAAAACAGGAGGGGGAATAAATACCTTAAATCGAATCATACTATGAAACCATGTGTCATGTACATCTACAGTGTGCTGTTTAATTTAAACCCACAGCAGTTTGACGTTAAGTGTTCCATAGTTGTAAAAGCAATAATATGAAATACAGGAAAGCATAGGATGAGCTATTCCTCTTAGGAAATCTCATAACATATAACAAACTATGACTAGACAAGCCAGCTCACCAGAGGTATGTAAATCCTCTGTATGTGGCTGTAGCCATTTATCAACATTAAGGAAGTCTTTCAGCAGATGTTTAAAATTAGTTCCATAAGTTTAAAATTAGTTTCCACTGACTGTTCTACTTTCTTGACAGATACAAGGAGGACGATATTTACAGTATGCAAATTCAGTAGAACTGTTTTGAAATAGATACAAACCACATCAGCAACACAGAATGCATCAGCATTGCTCATTATGATAATTGCCATTTTCCTGATCACAATCACCAGATAGCTTGGTCTGCAGAGCCATTAACTATGTAACCATAGTCAAGGAAGAATTGAACGATACATTTACAAAAAGAGCAGCATGCAGGACCTATCTGCATCACACATTTTATGACCAACACAAAGTTGAAGACTCTGAGGTCAGCATATCCAAATAAAATAAGAGCTTCTGCCATACAGTCCAAGCTGGTTTCTTCAATTATTGCATGGGTTTTCTCTCACTCTTGCTATATGAGAAGCACTGACGGTCTGCTTCTGAATATTCATGGAGGTCTCTGTTTACTCCAAACTGCAGACTGATATTTCTCACTCTGTCATAGAATGAACTGTCTTCTAAGCTGAGCTGAGCATATATTTATTTATTTATTTTTGTTATAGTTTTAGGGTGCAAAACTGCTACGGTCATTAGCACCCAGTCTGTGGCAAGGGAAAGGTAAAAAAAAGCAAATTGGAAATCAGCAGCAATGGGAGCAAAACTCAAAACGATGTCATCTCACTGACACAAACTCCAGGACGCGATCGGCTGAGTGCTTCATCTGCTAAAATGGAAGATATATCAGGTGACAACTGTAGACGGGCACGTAGCGGAGTAAAATAGGGGCACTGAAGTAAAAGGTGTCTCACCGCCCACAGTTGAGAGCAGTGGGGACAATGCGGGGGAGGATCACCACTTAAAAGACGTCGATGGCTAAAAAGACAGTGCCCTATCCGGAGTCTACTTAAAATTATCTCATCCCAACAACAAGTTCAGGAGGAAGAGATCCAAGCACACGGAAGAGCTTTCATGTCCCGCAATTTATTATTGGGAAGTGTACACCAATGTGCGTGTCATAAAAGAGCAACAAGACGACATAAAACACTCTGTAGATCAGCGAAGGGAACCATGCGAACAGCAGGCTGAAGAAGAGAGACTGATGTGCTGATGGTGACAGATGTATTGGACAGCCTGGAGAACAGCGTAAAGCTCCGCAGTAAAAACCGAACACTGGTCAGGAAGCAGAAATCGATTAGGTGCGTCGCCAACAATTTACGCACTCCCAACACCAAATGATGTTTTTGAGTCATCAGTGTAAATAAATGTGGCATCCTTCATTTGTGCGCATAGAGCAGCAAATGCCCGACGATAAACGAGAGAAGGGGTACCATCCTTGGGAAGCTGACAAAATTCACGGAGCAGGCAGTCTGCGGGCGGAGCCAAGGCTGTGCTGTACCTCCAGTTTTCAAGAAAGTTTTAGGAAAGTGCAAGGAAAGAGAACATAGCAGCTGACAGAAGCGGACTCCCAGTGGTGGTGGAGAGGAAGGGCGGCCTGCATACCCTAAATCCAAGGAGGCGTCAAAAAAAAGGTCATGGGCCGGATAAGCAGGCATGGAAGACAGATGGCTAACATAATGACTCACAAGGACAGCCCACTGATTGGACAGTGGAGGTTCAGCAGTCTCAGCATAAAGGCTTTCCACAGGGCTGGTGTAAAAATCTCCAGATGCTAAACATAATCCATGGTGGTGGACAGAGTGGAGACGCCAAAGAATAGACGGCCGAGCAGAGGAGTAAACTATGCTTCCATAGTCATATTATAAGCACACTAAGGCACGATAGAGGCGAAGGACCACTCGGTCCGCTCCCCAGGAGGTACCATTCAGAACATGGAGGGTGTTGACAGATCGCAGACAGCGAGCCAAAAGATACGAAACGTGGGAGGACCAGCACAGTTTTCTGTCAGACATAAGACCCAAGAATTTAGTGACATCTGCGAACGGAAGGTCGACAGGGCTTAGATGTGGGGAAAGCAGAAGAAACTCCGTATGACGCCAAAAACCGACACAAATGGTCTTACTGGGGGAAAAGCGGAAGTCGGTTTTGATACTCCAACAGTGGAGGTGATCGAGACATCCTTGAGAGCTGTAGAAGATCGCAAAATCGACCACAAAGAGGGAGCCCTAGACATCGAAGGAGACGATCCATAATTGGATTTATAGCGATGACAAACAGTATAACACTTAGCACAGAACTTTGGGGTACCCGTTTTCTTAGGAGAAAGAACGGGAGAGTGTAGTGTTCACCCGCACTTTGAATGTGCACTCTGCCATAAATTCATGAATAAAAAGGAGCAGCCGACCTCAAAAGCCCCAAGAAAACAGTGTGCAGAGGATGCCTGTCCTCCAATAGGTACCTTATGCTCTCTCCAGATCAAAAAATATTGCTACCATTTGGCATTTCCTGAGAAAAGTGTTCATATTATAAGTGGAGAGAGCAACAAGATGGTCAACTGCTGAACGATGCTTTCGGAAACCACATTGGGCAGGTGTTAAGACTGCGGGACTCCAGCCACCAAGCTAAACGGCAATTCACCATACGCTCCAAACCCTTAAATACACTACTCTTGAGAGAAATGGGGTGATAGCTAGAGGGGAGATGTTTGTCCTTTCCAGGTTTTGGAACAGAAACGACGATAGCTTCCCAGTTATAAAGGCGAAGCAGGTAACGCAGACTACGGTATGATAAAAGCAGCAACATTTGGATGTGGATACCATCTGATCCTGGGACCGAAGAGCGAGAATAAGAGAGTGCGTGTTGGAGTTCCCGCATGGAGAAAACAGTATTATAGCTTTCACTATTTTGAGAGGAGAAAGCAAGAGGTCACACTTCCACTGCACATTTATTTGGGATAAAGGCTGGCGGGTAATTTGAAGAGCTCAAAATCTCAGCAAAGTGTTGACCCAATGAGTTAGGAATTGCGACAGGGTCCACTAAGGTATCATGCACGACAGTGAGCCCAGAGATTGGGGAGAAACTAGGCATCCCAGATAACCGTTGAATTCAACTCCAAACTTCTGAGGAGGGAGTGAAGGTGTTAAAAGATCTAGCAAAGAAGTCCCAGCTTGCCTTCTTGCTATCGCAGATAACGCGATGGCATCACGTATGTAACTGCTTATAGCGAATACAGTTGGCCAAAGTAGGATGGTGGTGGAAAACGCGAAGAGCATGTCACCTCTCACACATTACATCACGGCATGCCTCGTTCCACCAAGGAACTGGGAGGCGCCGGGGCAAATCGGATGTGAGCGGTATTGATCGTTCCATGGCTGTAAGAATAACTTTTGTAACACGAGTGACCCGATCGTCGACGCCAGGAAAGTGACTGTCATCGAATGTCACTAAAGAAGAAAAGTGTCCAATCGGCTCGGGCAAACTTCAAGCGTCTTGGGCGCAGAGGTGGCAGTTGTGGCTGCAATCTAAGGACACATGGAAAATGGTCATTCGAGTGTGTATCAGCAATAGCGAACCATTCAAAGCGCCGAGCTAGCTGAACAGTTTCGGCCGAAAGGTCCAAATGAGAGAAGTCTGACATGGAGGCAGACAAAAATGTAGGTTCCCCAGTGTTGAGGCAAACAAGATCAGCTAGATGGAAGACATCAATCAATAGGGAGCCTCGCGGACAAGGATGTGGAGATCCCCAAAGCGGCTGGTGGTTATTGAAGTCCCCAACCAGCAAATAGAGTGGCGGGAGCTGACCAAGGAGATGAAGGAGATCAGCTCTTGCCATCAGTGTGGACGATGAAATGTATACGGTACAAAGAGAGAAGGTGCATTCAGAAAGGGAAAGGCGAACAGCAACAGCTTGGAAGGAACTGTTTAAGAGGATTGGGTGATAATTGACAGTATCATGGAGAAGAATCATGAGTCTTCCATGTGTTGGAGTGCCATCAACAGAGGGGACATCAAACCGGACTGACTGAAAATGAGGGAAAACAAAGCGATCGTGGGGACACAGCTTTGTTTCTTGAAGACAGAAGATGATCGGCGAGTAGGATCATAAGAGGATCGACAATTCATCCCGATTGGCTCTAATGCTATGGATATTCCAATGGATATAATTGACACGGTGTGGACAGAAAAAGGAAGAATCTTACCATGGTTGCTCTCAACTCAATGACTGCTGAGAGCTGGTGGCCTCCAGCATGGAACGGCATTCAGCCAAAGGTTGGTTGGTTAGTTGGGCTTGAAAGGACCAAACAGCAAGGTCATCAGTCCCTTGTTTCAAATGTGGGCGATTCAGATAGTCTGACATCTCATAAAAGCCAGAAAGATAAAAGGTAAAAGGCTAAAAAACGTAAAAGTGCAGTCGTGTCGTCAATGGTAAAAACAAAATGAGGTATGTCAGCAAGAGAGCAATCCGAAGGCTACGCTAGAGGCAGGAAATATCCCACCTCTGAAGCAGTAGAGGCAAGACCACCTGCGACTTTAAAGCATTCAACAGCTAGAATGTAGGAGAGTGTATGGGAAAAGGAGACTAACCAATCCTAAAAAGTGATAAAAACAGAGTAAAAGGGGAAGAAAAGACAATCTTGGCCAGGGAGGGGAGTCGGGAATCTCCAAACACAGCTTACAGTGGGAGATATCCCAACACTTACTGCCCTGCCCCAACACCAGAGCGAGATTAAAAACCTTAAAACTGAGAATAAAAACACTTTCCCGGAGGAAACTGAGAACGAGGTTGAGTATCCGGGAATCGTCAGCCAACATTAAATGTAAAGTGCGGGGGGAGTTTGTACTTAGTACACAGAGCCAAAAGAAGGGGGCATTCCACCAAAATGTGGGCTACTGACTGGAAGGCTCCACAACTACAAAGTGGGGGATGGTTCATCACGCAAGAGAAAACCATGGGCCAGCCTGGTATGGCTAATGCGGAGACGACACAGTGCGGTCGAGTCCTTTCGGGAGAAGCGAAAGGAAGAACATCACAGGCCTCGTGTCACCTTAATTGCACGAAGTTTATTAGACAGGGAAGTAGCCTCCCAAGAGTTGGCCCATGATTGTGCGAAGTGGGATTTGATGTGAAGCCATAAATCTGCTGCAGGAGGCATTACAGAGAACGGGGGGTAAGTGACTGCTCCCCCAGCCAAATGATCAGCAAGCTCATTATCTGGGATACCCACATAGCCAGGGCCCCAAAGGAAGTCAACGGAACAAGCACCACTGTGAAGATCAGCGAAATGTTCATGGGTGGCTGAGACCAAGGGATGGCGCGAGAAACATCGGTCAATAGCCAGAAGGCCACTCATTGAGTCCGTACATAACAAAATGCGGTTGTATTGGTTGGTTGGTTGGTTGGTTGTTTGAGGTTAAAGGGACCAAACAGCAAGGTCATCAGTCCCTTGTTTCAAATAGACTCCATTCTGCTAACGGGACATCTCAGTATAGTCAGAAAAATAAAACGGATAAAGGGGAAACGTAAAAGGGCAGTCACGTTGTCATTAGTAAAAACAAATGAGGGAAGTTGGCAAGAGAACGAACCCAACACTATGCTGAAACAGCATAGGCAAGACCACCTGTGACTTAAAAGGTACAACTGCTATAATGCAGAAAGTACGTATGGGAATAGAAAAACTAACCAAGCCTTAAAAAGAAGGGGTAAAAACAGAGTAAAAGGGAAAGAAAAGAGGATTCCGGTCAGGGAGGTGAATCTGGAATCTCTGAACACTGCCTACAGTGGGAGACACCCAAACACTCACCGCCCTGCCCCAACACCAGAGGGAGATTAAAAACTTTAAAACTGAGAATAAAAACCACTCTCCCGGAGGAAACCTAGAACCAGAGAGACCATCCGGGAATCGTCAGCCAACATCAAAGGTAAAGTGTGGGGGAGTCTGTACTTAGCACGCAGAGCCAAAAGAAGGGGGCATTCAACCAAAATGTGGGCCACTGACTGGAAGCCTCCACAACCACATAGCGGGGGTGGCTCATCACGCAAAAGGAAACCATGGGTCAGCCTGGTATGGCCAATGCGGAGACGACACAGTGTGGTCGAGTCCTTGCGGGAGAGGCTAAAGGAAGAACGCCATGGGCCTGTATTCACCTTAATGGCACGAAGTTTATTAGACAGTGGAGTAGCCTCCCAAGAATTGGCCCATGACTGTGCAAAGTGGGATTTGATGTGAAGCCGTAAATCCGCTGCAGGAGGGGTTACAGAAAACGGGGGGTAAGTAACTGCTCCCCCAGCCAAACGATCAGCGAGCTCATTACCCGGGATACCCACATGGCCCGGGACCCATAGGAAGTCAATGGAACAAGCAGCACGGTGAAGATCAGCGAGATGGTCATGGATGGCAGAGACCAAGGGATGGCGCGAAAAACACCGGTCAATAGCAAGAAGGCCACTCATCGAGTCCGTACATAACAAAACGCGGTTGTGTTGGGATTGTTTAATAAAGGTAAGGGCCCGGGAAATTGCCATCAATTCCGCAGTAAACACCCCACATGAGGGTGGCAGTAGATGATTTTCCGTTCCAACAAAGGACGTGAAGGCATACCCAACATGATCAGCAGATTTAGAGCCATCAGTGTAAAAAACAACAGCATCCCGAAACCCCCATAAAATTTGGCGGAAAAAGGAACGGAACACCACCGGGGGGATGGAACCTTTCGGACCGCGGCGGAGATCCATCCGAATTCGAGGCCGAGGAACTAACCAAGGAGGGGTGGAGGGGAGGGAGCGAGGAAGACAGGACAAAGAAGGAAGCCGAAAATCACGGGTAAGAGACGCAAGGCGCAGCCCAACCGGTAAACCCGCCCGAGGGCGGGAGTCAGGCGGGCGACGTCCATGGTCTGGGAATAGGATAGAATAGGAAGGATGAGCGGGAGAAGAACGGATAGTAAGGGCATAAGACACCAGAAGCTGGGACCGCCGAACAGAAAGGGGGGGGATCCCAGCTTCAACCAGGAGACTATCAACAGGGCTAGTAGGGAAGGCACCGGTGGCCAAACGGATACCACGATGGTGGACTGGATCCAGCACGTGCAGCGTGGAAGGAGCAGCTGAACCATAAACTTGACAATCATAGTCCAAACGTGACAGAACTAGAGCACGATAAAGACGGAGGAGGAGGGAACGGTCCGCACCCCAGGAGGAGTGGGCAAGGAAGCGAAGGACATTGAGTTTACGGAAACATCCTACCTTCAGGAGTCTGATATGGGGCAGCCAAGTGAGCTTGTTGTCGAAAAGAAGACCTAGGAAACGAAACTGTGGAACCACAGGCAATCTTTGTGCAGCGAGATAGAGCTCTGGATCAGGGTGGACCGTAGTACGGCGACAGAAGTGGACCACCCGCGATTTTAAAGGGGAGAATTGAAACCCGTGAGAGAGGGTCCATGCAGAGGCACGCCGTATAGCCACCTGGAGCTGCCGTTCTGCAGATGGCATCGAGGAGGAACTAACCCAAATGCAGAAATCATCCACATACAGGGCAGGGGCGACCAAGGGACCGACAGAGGCCACAAGTCCATCGATAGCAATGAGGAAAAGAAGGACACTCAAGACAGAACCCTGTGGGATGCCCGTCTCCTGGGTCCGTGGAGAACTAAAAGCAGTACCAACTCGAACTCTGAATGACCGATGGATCAGGAACTGGCGGATAAAAATCGGGAGTGGGCCCCGAAGACCCCACTGATGAAGGGTTAGTAAGATGTGATGGCGCCAGGCCGTGTCATAGGCCTTGCGAAGGTCAAAAAACACTGCAACCAAATGGCGGCGCTGGGAAAAAGCCTGCCGAACTGCGGATTCCAAGCGAAGCAAATGATCGATTGGAGATCGTCCCTCTCGAAAGCCACACTGGTAAGGGGACAATAGATCCTGAGATTCGAGGACCCAAGTGAGCCGACGGGCTACCAGCCGTTCAAGTAACTTACAACCAACATTGGTCAAACTAATTGGCCGATAGCTGTCAACAGATAGGGGGTTCTGACCAGGCTTAAGGACAGGAACCACAATGCTATCCCTCCACTGAGAAGGGAAGTCACCCTGGAGCCAGATACGGTTAAACACCCGAAGAAGATGGTGCCGTTGTGGAGCACTGAGATGTTGAAGCAGCTGGTTATGAATGGAATCTGGGCCAGGAGCTGTATCATGAGAAGCAGATAGAGCAGAAAGAAATTCCCATTCAGTGAAAGGTTCGTTGTAAGATTCTGACTCACAAGTGGTGAAACATAAGGTGACAGCTTCAGCCTGCTGTTTTTGATGAAGGAAAGCAGCTGGATAGGAGGCCAACGCTGATGCCACTGCAAAATGGGTCGCAAGATGTTCTGCGAGAACTAATGGGTCCGTACAAATGCCATCTGGGAGGTGAAGGCCCGGGAGGGTGGACTGCCGATGGCAACCTTGGAGAGAGCGAAGTGTAGCCCATACCCGTGACAGAGGGACAGTGGAACCAAGGGAAGAAACGAATCGTTCCCAACATATCCGCTTGCTCTGTTTGATTAAATAACGGGCTTTAGCGCGAAGGCGCTTAAAGGTAGAAAGGCTGGCTACAGATGGGTGCCTCTTAAACTGTTGCAAAGCTCGACGGCGATCACGGATGGCAATGGCAATGGCCGTACTCCACCACGGGACTTGCCGACGAAATTGTCCAGATGAGCGCGGGACAGCAAGGTTAGCAGCGCGAACAATCGCGTCAGACACGTCACGTAGAACGTCATCAATACAACCCGACAAAGAGGGAGAAAACTCGACCTGTGCAGTATATAGAGGCCAATCGGCGCGGTGGAAAGACCAACGCGGTAACCTCTCCATCGGGGAGCGGGAAGGGAGCGTGATAATCAACGGGAAATGGTCACTATCACAAAGGTCGTCGTGTGGCGACCAGTGTAATGAAGGGAGGAGAGAGGGAGAAGAAAGAGAAAGATCAATGGCAGAAAAGGTACCATGACCAGCACTGAAATGAGTAGGGGAGCCATCATTAAGAAGGCACAGGTCGTGGTCTGCAATAAATTGGTCGATAAGAAGACCTCGTCTCGATGGAAAGGCACTGCCCCACAAAGGATGATGAGCATTAAAATCCCCAAGGAGGAGGAAGGGAGGAGGAAGTTGCTGAAGAAGGGTGGTTAAGGCAGCAGGTGTAAGAGTCCTGTCAGGAGGGAGATAAAGATTGCATACTGTGACTGCAGAGTCTAAGTGGACCCTAACAGCAACTGCTTCCAATGTAGTTTGGAGAGGAATCCACGTGCTAGCAATGTCTGTACGGACCAACGTACAAACGCCACCAGAAGCCCGCAAGGGTCCGACCCGATTTCGACAGAAAACACGGAACCCACGGAGGGTCGGTGAGTGAGCATCAGTAAAATGAGATTCCTGGAGAACCACACAAGCTGCTGAGTAGGACGAAAGAAGGGATTTCAATTCCGGAAGGTGACGGTAGTAGCCATTACAATTCCATTGGAGAACCACAGAACGATGGTTTAAATGAGGGCTGAACACGCTAAATCCAGTCATACCGCCGGGTCCCCACCCGTCACCGACAAGGAGGGGGCGACATCCATAAACGACAGGTCAGAATCCGGTTGTGAAGCCGGGGAAGGGACCTCCGGTGACACCAGAGGCTCTTTGTCCCGGGACTTATGTTTCTTCTTCTTTTCAGGCTGAGATCGAGGAGGGCTGTGTGGCATAATGGAGCCAGCTGCAGCAAGATCAGGAACAGAAAGAGACCGGGCGACCTGGGGGCCGATAGACCGCGGCTCTCGCGGTCGCCGCGCTGCAGCAGACCTTTGACCTGGAAGGTGCCGGGAAGGGGCATCCCGGGAGAGGCGCCCTTGACCAGCAGACGCCGAAGGAGTGGGACACTTCTCCGGCTGGGGAGGGGGAGCGGCGCCCAGAGGAGAAGGTGTGGGAGCCGCAGGGGAGGGGGGAAGGAGAGGGGTCCGGGACGGGGGTAAGGAAGGGGGAGGAAGGGATGAAGATGTAACCAAGGCGTAACTAGATGTCATGGACACAGGGTGCAATCGTGCATATTTCTTACGGGCCTCTGTGTAGCTTAAACGATCAAGAGACTTATACTCCTGTATCTTTTTTTCTTTCTTATAGACTGGGCAATCTGCTGAACGTGGAGAATGACTACCATGACAATTTACACATACAGGAGGGGGAACACAGGGACTCCCCTCATGGAGTGGACGTCCACAGTCACCACAGAGAGGGTCCTGGGTACAGCGAGAAGACATGTGGCCAAAACGCAAGCACTTAAAACACCGCATAGGAGGTGGGATGTACGGCTTCACATCACAGCGATAGACCATAATCTTAACTTTCTCAGGAAGGGTATCCCCTTCAAAGGCCAGGATAAAGGCACCAGTATCAATACGATTATCTTTAGGACCCTTCTGAACACGCCGAACAAAGTGAACACCCCGTCGTCCGAGATTGTCCCGAAGTTCCTCATCAGTTTGAAGGATGAGGTCTCTGTGAAAAATCACACCTTGTACCATATTTAGAGACTGGTGAGGGGTAATGGACACGGGAATTGTGCCAAGATGGGTACAGGCACGAAGGGCCGCAGATTGGGCAGCCGAAGCAGTTTTTATCAGTAATGAACCCGACCGCATCTTGCTCAGGGAGTCCACTTCGCCGAACTTGTCTTCAATGTGTTCCACAAAGAATAAAGGTTTGACACTGGTGAAAGTAT
The DNA here is from genome assembly GCF_021461395.2 of Schistocerca americana. Taxonomy (NCBI): domain Eukaryota; kingdom Metazoa; phylum Arthropoda; class Insecta; order Orthoptera; family Acrididae; genus Schistocerca; species Schistocerca americana. The sequence goes on from NC_060123.1 coordinate 159,266,122, forward strand.
CTCCATCAGTCCTGGTGCAAACTAGATAACGGGGGAAAGGTTTTGCCCCTAGACGACGGGCCTGACCCTCCTCCCAGGGGGTAGCCACGGAAGGGAAGGCCGAAGAGGCAAGAGAAGCAGCACTTGAGGAATCAGTACCACGCAGAGAGACGGCCGCAGAAGAGCGGCCAGAGGTTTGGACCCTTATGCGTTTCATCTGCATAGCGTCCGCCCTGATACCACCCACTCCGATCAGGGGCTCTCCTCACGGGCGCCACCCAGCCACAGCAAGGGCCGTCTGGCACGGCGGCCATTGCCGGGAGTTCCGATGCTCCAGGATGACGAGCAACCACTCCAAGGCATGCATGAGGAGGTCACAGCTCAGGTATCAGAAGTGTGATCCCTGTGTGTTCAGGGGGCTCAACCAAAAGGGTACATAGCGACCCCACCACACGGGCTGGCTACTGTGCTGGCTATGCACCCTAGCATCAGACAACGACGTAGAAGAAAAGGTGGAATATACTAGGAGGGCACACGTCGGAGACACTAGGTAAGGTGCTCTTCCCCAAATGGCTCACACTACGGAAGAGAAATTTTGGAATGGAGGTCAAACCCCAGAGGGGGACCAAGGAATGCCAAAAGGAGGAGATGATTACGCAACAAAGCCAGAGTGTAAAACCAACAGAACCAGGAGGATAGCGGGGCCCAACATAAGCAAGGACACCAATAGAGGGAGAGGAGAGGGCGAGGGGAAAGGGGTATGGAGGGGAAAGGAGGGGAAGGGAAAGGAAATGCAGCCCAGGAGAGAAAGAAGGCTGCAGTGGCTCGGGGCCCCGTGCTCGCCACGCACGTATCCACGAAAGAGTTGTGGACCCCCTGGGGGGGCGGTTGTATTGGGACTGTTTAATAAAGGTAAGAGCCTGGGAAATTGCCATCAATTCCGCAGTAAACACCCCACATGTAGGTGGCAGCAGATGATTTTCTGTGCCAACAGAGGACGTGAAGGCATATACCACATGATCAGTAGATTTAGAGCCATCGGTGTAAAAAAACAACAGCATCTCGAAACTCCCATAAAATTCGTCGGAAAAAGAAACGGAACACTATGGGGGGGGGGGGGGGGGGGATGGAATCTTTCAGACCTCGGCGGAGATCCATCCGAATTCGGGGCCGAGGAACTAATCAAAAGGGGGGTGGTGGGGAGGGAGTGTGGAAGATAGGACAAAGAAGGAAGCTGAAAATCACAGCAAAGAGACGCAAAGCGGAGCCCAACTGGTAAACCCGCCTGAGGGCGGGAATCAGGTGGGTGACGTCCATGGTCTGGGAACAGGACAGTGGGAGAAGAACGGACAGCGATTGCATAAGACACCACAAGCTGAAACCGGCGAACAGAAAGGGGGGGGGGGGGATCCCAGCTTCAACCAGGAGACTATCAACAGGGCTAGTAGGGAAGACACTGATGGCCAAATGGATACCACGATGGTGGACTGGATCCAGCATGTGCAGTGCGGAAGGAGCAACCGAACCACAAACTTGACAACCGTAGTCCAAGTGAGACAGAACTAAAGCACAATTAAGGTGGAGAAGGATGGAGCGGTCCGCACCCCAAGAGATGTGGGCAAGGAAGCGAAGAACATTGAGTTTACGGAAACATCCTACCTTCAGAAGTCTGATATGAGGCAGCCAAGTGAGCTTGTTCTCGAAAAGAAGACCCCCAGGAAACGAAACTGTGGGACCACAGGCAATCTTGTGCATCGAGACAGAGCTCCGGATCGGGGTGGATCGTAGTACATCGACAGAAGTGGACCACCCGCGATTTTAAAGGAGAGAATTGAAACCCGTGTGAGAGAGTCTACACAGAGGCACGCTGTATAGCTACCTGGAGCTGCCGCTCTGCAGAGGCCATCAAAGAGGAACTCACCCAAATGCAGAAATCATCCACATACAGGGCAGGGGTGACTAAAGGACTGACAGAGCAATCGATAGCAATGAGGAAAAGCAGTACACTCAAGACAGAACCCTGTGGGATGCCAGTCTCCTGGGTCTATGGAGAACTGTCAGTACCAACCTGAACCGCGAATGACGGATGGAACAGGAACTGGTGGATAAAAATAGGGAGTGGGCCCCGAAGACCCCACTGATGAAGTGTAAGAAAGATGTGATGGTGCCAAGCCGTGTCATAGGCCTTGTGAAGGTCGAAAAATACTGCAACCAAATGGCAGCGCTGGGTTGGTTGGTTGGTTGGTTGTTTGAGGTCTAAGGGACCAAACAGCAAGGTCATCAGTCCCTTGTTTCACATGTGGTCCGTTCCGCTAATGTGACATCTCAGGAAAGTCAGAACAATAAAAGGGAAAAGGCTAAAAACGTAAAGGGGCAGTCATGTTGTCAACGGTAAAAACAAAACAAGGGAAGTCAGCAAGAGAACGAACCCAACACTATGCGGAAGCAGCATAGGCAAGACCACCTGTGACTTAAAAGGTACAACCGCTAGAATGTAGAAAGTACGTATGGGAAAAGGAGACTAACCAAGCCTTAAAAAAAGGGTAAGAACAGAGTAAAAGGGGAGGTGAATCGGGAATCTCCGAACACTGCCTACAGTGGGAGACACCCAAACACTCACCGCCGTGCCCCAACACCAGAGAGAGATTAAAAACCTTAAAACTGAGAATAAAAACCACTTTCCCGGAGGAAACCGAGAACCAGAGAGACCATCCGGGAATCGTCAGCCAACATCAAAGGTAAAGTGTGGGGGAGTCTGTACTTAGCACGCAGAGCCAAAAGAAGGGGGCATTCAACCAAAATGTGGGCTACTGACTGGAAGGCTCCACAACCACAAAGTGGGGAGGGCTCATCACACAAAAGAAAACCATGTGTCAGCCTGGTATGGCCAATGCGGAGACAACAGTGTGGTCGAGTCCTTTCGGGAGAGGCGAAAGGAAGAACGCCACGGGCCTGGTGTCACCTTAATTGCACGAAGTTTATTAGACAGGGGAGTAGCCTCCCAAGAATTGGCCCATGACTGTGCAAAGTGGGATTTGATGTGAAGCCGTAAATCCACTGCAGGAGGGGGGGGGGGGGGGGGGGGGTAAGTAACTGCTCCCCCAGGCAAACGATCAGCGAGCTCATTACCCGGGATACCCACATGGCCAGGGCCCCAAAGAAAGTCAATGGAACAAGCAGCACGGTGAATATCAGCGAGATGGTCATGGATGGCAGAGACCAAGGGATGGCGTGAAAAACATCGGTCAATAGCAAGAAGGCCACTCATCGGGTCCGTACATAACATAATGCAGTTGTGTTGGGATTGTTTAATAAAGGTAAGAGCCTGGGAAATTGCCATCAATTCCACAGTAAACACCCCACATGTAGGTGGCAGCAGACGACTTTCCGTTCCAACAGAGGACGTGAAGGCATACCCAACATGATCAGCAGATTTAGAGCCATCAGTGTAAAAAACAACAGCATCCCGAAACTCCCATAAAATTTGGCGGAAAAAGGAACGGAACACCACCGGGGGGATGGAATCTTTCGGACCTCGGCGGAGATCCATCCGAATTCGAGGCCGAGGAACTAACCAAGGAGGGGTGGAGGGGAGGGAGTGAGGAAGACAGGACAAAGAAGGAAGCTGAAAATCACGGCAAAGAGACGCAAGGCGCAGCCCAACTGGTAAACCCGCCCGAGGGCGGGAGTCGGGTGGGCGACGTCCATGGTCTGGGAACAGGATAGAATAGGAAGGATGAGTGGGAGAGGAACGGATAGTGAGTGCATAAGACGTCAGAAGCTGGGACCGCCGAACAGAAAGGGGGGGGGGGGGGATCCCAGCTTCAATCAGGAGACTATCAACAGGGCTAGTAGGGAAGGCACCGGTGGCCAAACGGATACCACGATGGTGGACTGGATCCAGCACGTGCAGTGTGGAAGGAGCAACCGAACCATAAACTTGACAACCATAGTCCAAGTGAGACAGAACTAGAGCACAATAAAGACGGAGGAGGAGGGAACGGTCCGCACCCCAAGAGGAGTGGGCAAGGAAGTGAAGGACATTGAGTTTACGGAAACATCCTACCTTCAGGAGTCTGATATGGGGCAACCAAGTGAGCTTGTTGTCGAAAAGTAGACCCAGGAAACGAAACTGTGGGACCACAGGCAATCGTTGTGCAGCAAGATAGAGCTCTGGATCAGGGTGGATCGTAGTACGGCGACAGAAGTGGACCACCCGCGATTTTAAAGGAGAGAATTGAAACCCGTGTGAGAGGGTCCATGCAGAGGCACGCCGTATAGCCACCTGGAGCTGCCGTTCTGCAGATGCCATCGAGGAGGAACTAACCCAAATGCAGAAATCATCCACATACAGGGCAGGGGCGACCAAGGGACCAACAGAGGCCACAAGTCCATCGATAGCAATGAGGAAAAGAAGGACACTCAAGACAGAACCCTGTGGGATGCCCATGCCCGTCTCCTGGGTCCGTGGAGAACTAAAAGCAGTACCAACTCGAACTCTGAATGACCGATGGATCAGGAACTGGCGGATAAAAATCGGGAGTGGGCCCCGAAGAACCCCCTGATGAAGGGTAAGTAAGATGTGATGGCGCCAGGCCGTGTCATAGGCCTTGCGAAGGTCAAAAAACACTGCACCCATATGGCGGTGCTGGGGAAAAAGCCTGCCGAACTGCGGATTCCAAGTGAAGTAAATGATCGATTGGAGATCGTCCCTCTCGAAAGCCACACTGGTAAGGGGACAACAGATCCCGAGATTCGAGGACCCAATTGGGCCGACGGGCTACCATCCGTTCAAGTAACTTACAAACAACATTGGTCAAACTAATTGGCCAATAGCTGTCAACAGACAAGGGGTTCTTACCAGGCTTAAGGACAGGAACCACAATGCTATCCCTCCACTGAGAAGGGAAGTCACCCTGGAGGCAAATACGGTTAAACACCTGGAGAAGATGTTGCCGTTAAGGAGCACAGAGATGTTGAAGCAGTTGGTTATGAATGGACTCTGAACCAGGGGCTGTATCATGTAGCAGTTGTTGTGGTCTTCAGTCCTGAGACTGGTTTGATGCAGCTATCCGTGCTACTCTATCCTGTGCAAGCTTCTTCATCTCCCAGTACCTACTGCAACCTACATCCTTCTGAATCTGCTTAGTGTATTCATCTCTTGGTCTCCCTCTACGATTTTTACCCTCCACGCTGCCCTCCAATGCTAAATTTGTGATCCCTTGATGCCTCAAAACGTGTCCTACCAACCGATCCCTTCTTCTAGTCAAGTTGTGCCACAAACTTCTCTTCTCCCCAATCCTATTCAATACTTCCTCATTAGTTACGTGATCCACCCACCTTATCTTCAGCATTCTTCTGTAGCACCACATTTCGAAAGCTTCTATTCTCTTCTTGTCCAAACTAGTTATCGTCCATGTTTCACTTCCATACATGGCTACACTCCATACAAATACTTTCAGAAATGACTTCCTGACACTTAAATCTATACTCGATGTTAACAAATTTCTCTTCTTCAGAAACGCTTTCCTTGCCATTGCCGGTCTACATTTTATATCCTCTCTACTTCGACCATCATCAGTTATTTTACTCCCTAAATAGCAAAACTCCTTCACTACTTTAAGTGTCTCATTTCCTAATCTAATTCCCTCAGCATCACCCGATTTAATTTGACTACATTCCATTATCCTCGTTTTGCTTTTGTTGATGTTCATCTTATATCCTCCTTTCAGGATACTATTCGGTCCGTTCAACTGCTCTTCCAAGTCCTTTGCTGTCTCTGACAGAATTACAATGTCATCGGCGAACCTCAAAGTTTTTACTTCTTCTCCATGAATTTTAATACCTGTATAATGAGAAGAAGAAAGTGCGGAAAGAAATTCCCATTGAGTAAAAGGTTCCTTGTAAGATTCTGACTGACAAGGGGCAAAACATAAGGTGGAAGCTTCGGCCCGCTGTTTCTGGTGAAGGAAAGCAGCCGGATAGGAGGTTGATGCTGATGCTGATGCCGTTGCAAAATGGGTCACAAGATGTTCCATAAGAATCAACGGGTCCGTACAAAGGCTATCTGGGAGGTGAAGGCCTGGGAGGGTGGACTGCCGATGGCAACAATAGAGAGAGCAAAGTGTAGCCCTTACCCGGGACATAGGGACAGTAGAACCGAGGGAAGAAATAAAGTGTTCCCAACATATCCTTTTGCTCTGATTGATTAATTTCACACTTTGGCGTGAAGGCATTTAAGGGTAATAAGGTTGGCAATGGATGGGTGCCTCTTAAGGTGTTGCAAAGCTCGACGACAATCACAGATGTCAATGGCAATGGCCGTACTCCACCACGGGACTTTCCGGTGGCGAAATGGTCCAGATGAGCGTGGTACAGCAAGGCTAGCAGCGCAAACAACCGCGTCAGATACATCATATAGGACGTCATCAATACAACCCGGCAAAGAGGGAGAAAACACGACCTGTGCAGTGTACAGAGACCAATTGGCGCATTGGAAAGACCAACGAGGTAACCTGTCCATTGGGGAGCAGGAAGGGAGCGAGAGAATCAACAGGAAATGGTCACTATCACAAAGGTCGTCGTGTGGCGACCAGTGTAATGAAGGGAGTGGGAGTGGGAGGGAGAAAAGGTACCATGACCGGCACTGAAATCAGTAGGGGAGCCATGATTAAGAAGGCACAAGTTGTGGTTTGCAATAAACTGGTCTATGAAAAGACGTTGTCTAGATGGAAATGCACTGCCCCACAAGGGATGATGAGCATTAAAATCCCTGAGAAGGGGGAGGAGGAGGAAGGGAGGAGGAAGTTGCTGAAGAAGGGCAGTTAAGGCAGCAGGTGTAAGAGTCCTGTCAGGAGGGAGATAAAGATTGCAAATCATGACCTCAGCGTCCAAGTGGACCCTAACAGCAACCGCTTCGAATGTAGTTTGAAGAGGAATCCAAGTGCTAGCAACGTCTGTATGAACCAGCGTACAAACGCCACCAGAAGCCCGCAGGGGGCTGCCCCGATTTCGACAGAAAAGCGGAACCCACAGAAGGTTGGTGAGTGATCAACAGTAACATGAGATTCCTGTAGAAGCACACAAGCTGGAGAGTAAAACGAAATAAGGGATTTCCAGAAGGTGACGGTAATATCCATTACATTTCCATTGGATAACCACAGAATGATGATTCAAATGGGGGTTGAACGGGCTAAAGCCAGTCATGCCACCAGGTCACCACCCATCACCGACAAGGAGGGGGCGACATCCATGAACAACAGGTCAGAATCTGGTTGTAAATCCGGGGATGGTGGTGGTGGTTGTTGGGACGTTTAAGGGGGACTAAACAGCGAAGTTCATCAGTCCCTCATTCCAAAAACGGGTGATACATAAATTCATGGAGCAGGTAAAACCCCAAGGGGAAGGAGACTCCCTCCCTCCCCCCCCCCCCCCCCCCCCCAGGCACTAAAAGAACACAAATTAGGCAACGAACACTACAGACAAGAAGAGTACAGAGGAACACCAGACAGAAAGAAACAGAAGAAAAGGAGATGGCCGGAGACTGGTTGACTGACCACGAGAACAAAAAAAGGGAAAGAGTCAACCATCTGACGACACACCAAAACAGCAACAAACATTGAGAGACGCGAGGACAAAAGACACAGAAAGGGAAAGGTGCAGGACCTCCCTAAATGGAACTATAAAAAGGACTACCACGGATAAAATTTAAAACGTTGTCAGCCATGGAGGCATCGTCACATAAAACCAAAGGCAAAGTGCCCGGGAGATTAAAAGACTGCCGGAGGGTGCGCAGTCGGGGACACTCCAACAGAATGTGGGCTACCGTCAGCCGGGACCCACACCGACACAGGGGGGGATCCTCCTGACGCAAAAGATGGCCGTGCGTTAGGTAGGTATGGCCAATGCAGAGCCGACACTGGATGACAGAGTCCCTGCGAGAAGCCCGCAGGGAGGACCGTCACACATCGGTCGTCTCCTTGACAGCCCGCAGTTTATTCGGTGCTGTCATGGCACGCCACTCAACAGACCACATCCCAAGCACCTTACGGCGCAACACCAGCTGCTGATCGCGAGCCGTAAGGCCAATCTCCAAAGCCGGGGCGTCGATCGCCCCTTTGGCCAGCCTGTCAACACGTTCGTTCCCCGGGATGCCAACGTGACCTGGCGTCCAAACAAAGACCACTGAATGACCAGAGCGGGTAATGGTGGAAACAGAATCCGAATAGAGGACACCAGAGGAGAAGAGGGATAGCAGCAGTCGATGGCCTGGAGGCTGCTCAGGGAGTCACTGCAGATGACGATGGACGTACCTGAGCAGGAACGCATATGCTCAAGAGCGCGCAATATGGCCACCAGCTCTGCAGTAAAAATACTGCAGCCAGCCAGCAAGGAGCGCTGTTCAACATGGGCAGCATGAGCAAAAGCGTAGGCAGTGTGACCATCAACCAGGGAACCATCAGTGTAGACAGTCTCACAGCCCGGAAATGAGGCGAGGAGCGCAAGAAAACGGCGACGGAGGGCCACAGGCGGAACCGAGTCCTTGGGTCCCTGCGTCAAGTCCAGACGGACGGACGGCCGGGGCAAACACCAGGGAGGCGTAGGTGCACGGACCCGGAAGGGAGGCAGAAGAGGGAATGAGTCCAGTTCCGACAGCAGGGACTGGACGCGGACAGCTATGGAAAGCCCAGAACGAAGTCGCCGTTCTGGCAGATGGAGGACCTTGGCAGGGAAAAGCAGGCGAGGATTGGGATGGCCCGGCGAGCAATGCACGTGGACAGCATAGTCAGCGAGCAGTCGATGGCGGCGAATCCGCAGCGGGGGAACCCCGGCCTCCACCAGTAGACTATCCACAGGGCTCGTATGGAAAGCGCCAGTTGCAAGCCGAACCCCACAGTGGTGTATGGGGTCTAACATCGTCAACACTGAGGGCGACGCAGACCCATAGGCCAGGCTCCCATAATCAAGCCGGGACTGCACAAGGGCTCTGTACAATCGCAACAGCGTGCAGCGATCTGCACCCCAAGACGTGTGGCTCAGGCAGCGGAGGGCGTTGAGGTGCCGCCAGCATTTTTGCTTCAGCTGAGTAATATGAGGAACCCATGTGAGCTGGGCATCAAACATGAGTCCTAAGAAGCGGCAAGTGTCCACCACTTCAAGCAGGTGGCCGTTGAGGGAAAGTTCAGGATAGAAGTGCATAACTCGAGTCTTAGCTGCAGAGAACTGAAAACCGTGAGTCAGAGCCCACGATGCTGCCTTGCAAACGGCTACTTGCAGCCTGCGTTCGGCGACTCGCGTAGTCGTGGAGCTAAAGGAGATGCAGAAGTCGTCGGCATACAAAGAAGGAGACACCGACGACCCCACGGCTGCAGCCAGACCATTAATGGCCACTAGAAATAAGGAGACGCTCAACACCGAGCCCTGCGGGACCCCATTTTCCTGTGTATGAGAGGAACTAGAGGTGGCACCGACTTGCACCCGGAAAGAGCAGCGCAATAAAAAGGTTTGAAAAAAAGCCGGGAGCCGACCACGAAGACCCTACTCATGCAACGTAGCAAGGATGTGATGCCTCCATGTGGTGTCATACGCCTTCCGCAGATCGAAAAATACAGCAACGAGATGCTGACGTCGGGCAAAGGCCGTACGGATAGCAGATTCCAGCTGCACCAAATTGTCCATGGCAGACCGGCCCCGACGGAAGCCACCCTGGGATGGAGCGAGGAGACCGCGCGACTCAAGGACCCAACACAAACACCGCCCCACCATACGTTCGAGCAATTTGCACAAAACGTTGGTGAGGGTAATGGGACGATAGCTGTCCACCGTCAGTGGGTCCGCACCGGGCTTCAAGAGGGGGACAATAAGACCCTCTCGCCATTGCGACGGGAACACGCCCTCGCTCCAAATGCGGTTAAAGATGGTGAGGATGTGCCTCTGGCAGTCCCAGGAGAGATGCTTCAGCATCTGTGCATGGTTGCAGTGTGGTCCTGGTGCCGTATCAGGGCAGTCAGCGAGGGCAGCGAGGAATTCCCTCTCGCTGAAAGGAGCATTGTATTTTTCAGAACGACGCGTGTGGAATGATAACGGCGTCTGCTCGGCTCGCTCCTTTAGAGAGCGAAAGGCGGGGGGGATAAGTGGCAGTCGCAGAGCTTTGAGCAAAGTGTGCAGCAAGGTGTTCAGCAATGGCGGCAGCGTCCGTGCAGACAGCGCCGTCCAAGGAGATCCCAGGGACACCCATAGGGGTCTGGTATCCATAAATCCACCGGATCCGGGACCACACGAGCGAGGGGGAGACACGGGAGCCCAAGGATGAGACATACCTCTCCCACCACTCCTGCTTACGCCGTGCGATAAGGCGACGGGCCAAGGCACGGAGCCTCTTAAAGGCGATGAGGGTCTCTAGAGACGGGTGCTGCCTATGACGCTGGAGAGCCCGCCTACAGTCGCGAATAGCCTCAGCAATCTCCGGCGACCACCAGGGGACAGCCTTCCTCCAAGGGAGTCCAGAAGAGCAGGGGATGGCAGCCTCGACCGCCGAAATGATTGACGTGGTTAAGACATGGACCACCTCGTCAATGTCAGCCTGTGGGGGAGACTCAATGGTTGCAGCGGAAGTAAAAGCCGGCCAGTCAGCCCTGTGGAGAGCCCAGCGGGGCAGGCGCCCAGAAGAATGACACTGGGGCAGTGACAAATAGATGGGAAAATGGTCACTACCACACAGGTCAGGATGCACCCTCCAGTGGAGGGATGGGACAAGTCTGGGGCTGCAAAGAGAGAGATCGATGGCCGAGAACGAGCCATGGGCCACACTGAAATGCGTGGGAGCACCGGTGTTCAAGAGGCTAAGGTCGAGCTGAGCCAACACATGCTCCACCGCACGACTGCGGTTATCGGAGACAGTCCCACCCCATAGAGGGCTGTGGGCATTGAAATCGCCCAGAAGCAGCAATGGTGGCGGGAGCTGAGCCAGCAGCGCAGCCAAGACATGTCGGGGGAGCTCCCCATCCGGAGGAATGTAAACAGAGCGAACAGTAATAGCTGGTGAGAGCTCAACCCTGACAGCGACTGCCTCTAAAGGCGTCAGAAGGGGTACTGGCGAGCTACAGACAGAGTGGTGAACAAAGAGGCAAACCCCACCTGATGCTCGTTGACAGGCAGCACAGTTCTTATAGTATCCCTGATAACCACAAAGGGCGGGGGTCCGCATTGCTGGAAACCAAGTTTCCTGCAGAGCAATGCAGAGAACAGGGGAAGCACTCAGAAGCATCCGGAGCTCAGGCAGGTGGCGGAAATAACCGCCGCAATTCCACTGGAGAATGGAAGCAGTAAGGGACTGGGAGGGCGTGAAGGCGACTAAGAGGCAGACGGCGCCTCAGAGCCAACTGCTGCCACCGGGGGAGAGTCAGCTGAGGCCATAGGAAAGGCCCCTGAGGGTTCTGTGAGGGCGAGATCCGCGGCCGAGGCGAGGATCTCCACCTCATCCCCGGAGCCAGGACTATGTACAGCAGGCGGCACTGAAACCGCCGGAACGTCCTTCTTGGACACATTCCGTTCCTTCTTCTCGCGTCTGCCCTTAGGGTGAGAGAGCTGGGAGAGCTTCTCTGAAGGAGTGTTGGAGGCTGACGACGACGCAGAAGCCCTACGACCAGCAGGTGGTGGAACCTTCAGCCACTGGCTGACATCCGGCTGGGTAGGAGAAGAAATGGAGGAAGGGAGAGCCCCGAGGGACCCCTTCCGCGAGAGAGGAACCGACAGAGGCAACACCGGTGGTGAAGGAGGGGGAGGGATCGAGCCCCCCAGTTTTTGAGCAGACGTCACTCCCGAAGTAAGCGTGGGGGGAGCGACAGAAGAGGGTTTGCCCCCAACGGCTAAGGGGGCAACAGAGGAAGGCGTGCCCCCAGACATGAGGGGGGCAGACAGAGAGGCATGGCCCCGAGGGCCCACTCAAGGTGGCACAGAGGAGGCGACAACCGCCGCTCGCGAGGGCGACGATGACGTGGCTGCAGCATAAGATGTTCGAAGGGAAGCAGGATACAACCTTTCAAATTTCAGTTTTGCCTCTCGATAAGTAAGCCGGTCCAGGGTCTTAAATTCCATTATCTTCCGCTCCTTATGAAGAACGGGGCAATCCGGCGAGCACGGAGAGTGGTGCTCCCCACAGTTGATACATAGAGGCGGAGGCGCACATGGAGAATCGGGATGAGAGGGGCGTCCGCAATCTCGACACGTGGCACTGGATGGGCAACGGGAGGGCATGTGCCCAAACTTCCAGCACTGGCAGCACCGCATCGGGGGAGGGACGTAGGGCTTGACGTCACAACGGTAAACCATTACCTTGACCTTCTCGGGCAAGACATCACCCTCGAAGGCCAAGATAAAGGCACCAGTCGCCACCCTGTTAGTCTTGGGTCCTCGATGTACACGACAGACAAAATGCACTCCATGTCGTTCTAAGTCGGCTCTCAGCTCGTCATCGGATTGTAACAATAGGTCACGATGGTAAATAATCCCCTGGACCATATTTAAGCTACTGTGGGGAGTGACGGTAACAGGGACGTCACCCAGCTTATCACACAAGAGCAACGCTCGTGACTGGGCTGGGGAAGACTTGGCACTAGATCTACGTCCCTCCCATGGCACAGCCAAAGAGGGGAACGACTGAGGGTCATCAAAGTCTACTCTGCCTCGCTTAGAGACGCTGGTGGCCGTACGACCACCAGCTTGGTGGGATTGATTGCGCTTCATTGCGCCACATCCGCCCAGATGCCACCTACTCCGAACGAGGACTCTCCCCAAGGGCACCACCCAGCCAAAGCAACGGGTACCTGGCCGATATCCCGTTGCCTGGAGTCCCCGTGCCCCAGACAAGATGGGCACATACTCCTTGGCATGCATGGGGAGGAAACAGCTCTGGCATCTGCAGTGCGATCCCTGCGTGGTCAGGGGGCTACCATCAAGAGGGTACGTGATGACCCCACCACAATGGACTGGCTACCGTGCTGGATTTTAGGTGTTTAAAGGGTCCACAGTTGTCGTGGGCGCTAAGAAGGGGATTGCGCACAAGACGAGAAGGAGGTAACCCAGAAGACGTTGGGTGTAAATCCCGCCACACGACAATAAGGAACAAGCAAGATGGTGGTGCATGATGGACCAATAGAAAAACTCCACGTAAGGCGTCCTTCCCCAAATGGCACGCACTAACAACGGAAATTTGGAGGAAAAAAAAAAAGTAGGTCAAATCCAAGAGGGGACCATCACAGAAGGCCGAAACGTTTGAGACTCCTTTTAGTCGCCTCTTACGACAGGCAGGAATACCGCGGGCCTATTCTTACCCCCGAACCCGCAGGGGGCTCCGGGGATGGGACCTCCAGTGACACCAGAGGCTCCTTGTCCCAGAACTTTCGTTTATTCTACTTTTCTGTTTGAGATCGAGGAGGGCTGTGTGGCATAAAGGAGCCAGCAGCAGCAAGATCGGGAACAGAAAGAGATCAGGCGACCTGGGGGCCGACAGACCGTGGTTCTCGCGATCGTCGCGTGGCAGCAGACCTTTGGCCTGGAAGGTGCCGGGAAGGGGTATCCCCGGGAGGGACGCCCTTGACCGGCAGACGCTGAAGAAGTGGGACACTTCTCCGGCTGGGGAGGGGGAGCAGCGCCCAGAAGAGAAGGTGTGGGAGTCGCAGGGGAGGAGGGGATGAGAGGGGTCTGGGAATGGGGTAAGGGAGGAGAAAGGGGTGAACATGCAACTAAAGCACAAACACATGTGTCCAAAACGCAAGCACTTTAAACACCTCATAGGAGGTGGGATGTACAGCTTCACATCACATCAATAAACAGTAATCTTTACTTTCTCAGGGAGGGTATCCCCTTCAATGGCCAGGATAAAGGCACCAGTAGCAATGCAATTGTCCTTCGGACCCTTCTGAACACGCCGAACAAAGTGAACACCCCACCGTCCGAGACTGTCCTGAAGTTGCTCATCAGTTTGGAGGATGAGGTCCCTGTGAAAAATTACACCTTGAACCATATTTAGAGACTGGTGGGAGGTAATGGACACAGGAATTGTGGCAAGATGGTTACAGGCACAAAGGGCCACAAACTGGGCAGCTGAAGCAGTTTTGATCAACAATGAACCCGACCGCATCTTGCTCAGGGAGTCCACTTTACCAAACTTGTCTTCAATGTGTTCCACAAAGAGTAAAGGTTTGGTATTGACTAAAGTATCCCCATCAGTCCTGGTGCAAACCAGGTAGCAGGGAGAAAGGATTTGCCCCTAGCCGACGGGCCTGACCCTCCTCCCAGGGGTTAGCCATGCAAGGGAAGGCCGAAGGGGCAGGAGAAGCAGCGCTAAAAGAATCAGTTCCATGCAGAAAGACGGCCGCAGAAGAACGGCCAGAGTTCTGGACCCATGTGAATTTCATTTGTATAGTGGCTGCCCTGATACCACCCAGTCCGATCAGGGGCTCTCCTCGCGGGCGCCACACAGCAAGAGCCGTCTGGCACGGGGGCCACTGCCAGGAGTTCCGATGCTCCAGGATGACAAGCAACCACTCCTAGGTTTATATGAGGTGGTCACAGCTCAGATATCAGAAGTGTGATCCCTGTGTTTTCAGGGGGGCTCAACCAACAGGGTACATAGCGACCCCACCACGCGAGCTGGCTACCGTGCTGGTTATGCACTCTAGCATCAGACAACGATGGGAAAGAAAAGGTGGAATGAACTAGGAGGGCACGCGTTGGAGACACTAGCTAAGGAGCTCTTCCCAAAATGGCTCACACTATGGAATAGAAATTTAGTAATGGAGGTCAAACCCCAGAGGGGGACCAGAAAATGCCAAAAGGATGAGGTGATTACGCAACAAAACCAAATTGCAAAACCAACATAACCAGAAGGGTAGTGGGGCCAACACAAGCAAGGACACCAAGAGAGGGAGAGAAGAGGGTGAAGGGGAAGGAGCAAGGAAAGGAAAGGAGGGGAAGGGCAAGGAAATGCAGCCCTGGAAAGAAGGAAGGCTGCAATAGCTCGGGGCCCCATGCTCGCCACGCATGTACTCACGAAAGAACCGTGAGCCCCCTGGGGGGTCAGCCAAAGGCAGAAGATCCTGATCCATAGGTTGTTCAGGGGGCAGCTCCTGCCACCAGTGATCGGCCAGTCGATCGGCCGCCAGCAGCGCCCCTTGGTGACATGAAGACAGCCAAGGGCAGTTACCGCCAGGTGGCGCTGCAGTTGAGACTCCCGTGGCGGAGAAGGAGAGGAACTTGGTTTCTTATGAGTCTTCTTGGAAACAGGATGTTGAGATGAGGCAAGAATCAATGATTGTGAAGTCGGGGTATGCAAAAAATCTTCACGAGTAGGCTCTTTTTTGGAAGTCCGAATGTTTGATTTTGGGGCTCGTGATTTAGCAGAAGCCTATTAAGGGTGAGCCGCAGAGTGAACAAGTGATAGTGGGGAGGCTGAACGGGGAATCTGCACTGGCCGATCTGACGACCATGGCACTAAAGGTGAGATCACAAGTCTGCGTGGTTGCCTCCTTAGTAGGCTGAGGAGATTTAAGGACAGTGCTGTATTTACCTGCTGGAGGCACAGTGGGCTTTCGACTGGCGAATAACTTACGAGCAGCAAATGTAGACACCTTTTCCTTCACTCCGATTTCCTGAATAAGCTGTTCATCTTTGAAAATGGGGAAATCTCTAGAGGAAGCAGCGTGGTCACCAATACAGTTGAGTAAGGGATGGAGGTGGACAAGCACCCTCATGGGCATCCTTGCCACATGTAATGCATTTGGCCAGATTGGAACACGACTGGCTGGTATGATTAAACCGCTGACACCGATAGCAACGCATAGGGTTGGAGATGTAAGGGCGAACTGAAATTATCTCATAGCCCACTTTAATGTTCGATGGAAGTTAAACTCTGTCAAATGTAAGGGAAGATAGTACCGGTTGGTACCAAGTCCTTGTCAGCCCTTTTCGTGGCTATGTACAGCCGTTACACCCTGGTCAGACACGTAGTTTTCAATTTCCTCATTGGACAATCCGTCGCGTGAGCATGTATAAACCACACTGCGTGATGAATTTAAAGTGCGGTGTGCTTACAGCCGGACAGGGAAGGTGTGTAGCAGTGGAGTTCGCAGCAATTTTTGTGCCTAGAGGGCGATGAGTGTTTCCAACAACAAGGTGCCATTTCATAATCGGGAACAAGACTTTACAGGACCTAAAATTGAGTCTACACCTTTCTGAATAATGAAAGGGTTGACTGTGGAGATGTCTTTACCTTCGTCTGACCAAGAAACAACAAGGAACTGTGGCACTGCTGGAAGAATTGTCCGTGGCTGAGACTCATTTAACTTTCGCTTGTGAGCAGAAATTGTAGACGTAGAGGAAGCTATTGCACAAGTCTCCCCTTGATTAATGGCATCCCCGATGGTGTGCTCCTTCCTTGTGGGGGCCCTCTCTGAGGGCACTCCCACCTTAGGCAATTGTTCACACCTCAGGTCACACTTCCCGAGATATGGATGGAGGGACCAATCGGCATGTTCGGAAGGTATCAGCTCAGGTAATCACCCCTCCCTGGGCCTGGCCGTTGCCAGGTGGTACTTATGTGTCCTACCTGTCTAACCGGGGTGGGGAACTACATGTTGCTCAGTCACCAGCTACGCGTGGGTCGGCCTTCAGACATGCACAGGAAGGAAAGAAAGAGGTTTCAAACACCACAGTAAAGGAGAGGGTAAAGAGAAGAGGCAAGCAAAAGAGAAGGACAAAGGGAGGACAGAGACTTTCCAGCATAGAAAGCAAAGAAGAGGACTGTCTCACAGTTACAAGCGTCCGTCTCCGGACGTAGGCACAAAACATACTCCCATAGGGGGAGAAGAGGAAGGGGAAAGGGCAGGGAAGAGGTGGTGGTGAAGGGGGGGAGGGAGGATGGGGGATGGGGAAGGATGTGGAAAAGGAAGGTATGCAGCCCGGAAAGGAAAGAGCCGCACTAGCTCGGGGTCCCGTGCTCGCCACGCACATATCCACAAAGGAGCTGTGGACCCCTTGGGGGGAGCTGAGCATTTGGTTTGGGACGTATGCTTCAGCAGCTTGATGTATTATACTGTTGATATGATCCACCGTTCACGGACACTTTATTACATTCAAATGCAGGTAATGGCTGTACAGTTTCCAGTCTGTCCTGCTAAATATTGGGCACTACTTTTTCAGCAAAGTAAGACCATATTTGGGAGTGGTCAACAGTAAGTAATTCATTGTGAAGTGCAGATGGAGCAATATTAACAAGAACAGCTGAGAAGAATGAGACACCAATGCCTGACGATGACCCTACTATGAGGCGTGTTTTTTAAGTAAGGTTCACTTGAAAGTAAGAACACAATGAAAGGTTATTTCAAAAAAGTAAATTTATTTTCAGAAAGTACATACTTCACTCTATTTTTCGATATAGTTGCCAAATTTGTTCAAACACGTATCAAATTTCAACCAATTTTAAAATACCTTCTTCATAAAAACTTGCTGCCAGCTGCAATAACCAAGATTTCACTGGCATTTTCACATCGTCGTCATCATTGTAATGGTTGCCGCTGACGTGGTTTTTGAGGTGGAGGAACAGATGGTTATCGCTCGGCACAAGATCAGGACTGTAGGATGGGTGGTCTAAAACTTCCCCGTCAAAACTGTCCAATAAATCGCGGGTATGACCTGCAGTGTGAGGTCTTGCATTGTCATGGAGAAGGACAATTCTCTTTGTCAGCAAGCCGCATCTTTTGTTTTGAATCACTCTGCGTAGCTTTCTCCGGGTTTGGCAGTATGTTTCTGCATTGATAGTGGTTCCTCGTTGCATGAAGTTGACCAACAAAACACCACGCTTATCCCAAAACACACACACCATGATTTTGTGCTGGGACAGAGTCTGTTTGGCCTTCACCTTTACAGGCGAGTGCGTGTCTCCATTCCATGCTCTGTTGCTTCGATTCGGGCGTGATATGCGAAACCCATGTTTTGTCTCCAGTTACGATCTGACTCAAGAAGCCATCACCTTTGTCATGATAATGAGTCAAGATCATCATCACACACTCAAATCTTTGGTTTCTGTGGTCCTCTGTTAGGAGTTTCGGCACACTATGGGAGCACAATTTCCTAAACTTTAGGTGATCAGAAACAATGTTGTAAAGCACTGATCTCGACATGTCAGGAAATTCCTTTGAGAGACCTGTTATTGTGAAGCACCTGTTCTCATGAATCCTCGCCTGAAGCCACCAAATCATCCGTAATAAGGAAGGGCGACCAGAGCAGTCCTCATCATGGACATTGTCACGGCCATCTTTGAATCTTTGTACCCACTTACGCACTTTGCTTTCACTCATAACAGTGTTACCGTACACTTTGCGAATCTGTCAATGAATTTCTGCAGCAGACAGGTTCCTTGCTGACAAAAACCGTATTACTGAGCGAACCTCACATGCGGCGGGCGAGTTGATAGTCAAACATTTTGAAAGCACAGAACAGAACCGTACAGGTTAGCTACATAGCTGAAACTGAGCACAGTTGCTCCCAAGGCATGCCGGTACACAACACATGCACTTGTTACGGTATGCACATGAACTACTAGTGTCTACAACAAAATGGACCTTACTTAAAAAACACGCCTCGTATATTAGGAATGGAGGGCAGAGGGGAGGGCGGGGGGGGGGGGGGGAGAGGGGAGGGGGGGGGTAGTGTTGGACAAGAGAGTGTGGAGGAGAACAAGATGCAGGAGGTAGGTGAAAGGTGTAGAGGAGGAGGAGCAGTGGGCAGACAGACAAAGAAGAGGGAGGAGTAAGGGGTGGAAAGAACAGGAGGAGGAGGAGGAGGAGGAGGAGGAGGAGGAGGAGATGTCTGCAATATGTGTGTCGAATGTGTATACGAGCAAAGCTTTGGAGAAATGTGCAGTCTTTTAAGGACACAAAAACAACTGAGATCATAAGCACCCATATCATAGCCTTATAACACTAATCAGTGATAGCAACGAAAAGCGGCTGTACACTATGTCCAAATGACAGAAGGTAAGACCTAAAAAACAAGGACTTCCCCTTGGAGAAAGGTCCACAAAATACGCCGTGGAGACAATTGAGGTCCCTAACCACAGATTAAATGTCCTTCACCATACTGCTACAACAGATAAAAAAATAAAACATGATCAACATATAGTGCATCATTCACTAAAACGGCTGATAACAGATGGCAAACATACACTAAAACTTAAGTGATTAGAAAAAGGGCATCGGATCATGAAATGGTGAACTGTCAAAGGTTGATGACAATGAGCATCAAGTGGAGGTGGGGGGGGGGGGGGGGGGGGTTACCACTTAACAAATGGGGATAGCTAAAAAGACCGAGCCCTAATATGCAACCTAGCTAAAATGATCTTGCTACGAGAGGGCCGAGAGTTTGGCCAAGCCACATGGAGAAGTTTTATTCCCTGGAGGTTGTTCTTGTGAAGAGAATACCAGTGATTGTACCAAAGTGATACTATCTGCCAATAGGTGACAACGAGGAAACCATCAGAAGCAATGGAAGAACTAGTGGGCTTAGGTATGACCTTGGACACAGCGTCAGCAGCCACGTTTCCCATCATACCAACGTGACCATGAATCCACATAAACACAGTGGCTCCTTCAAGAGTGAGCAAGTGGAAGCTATGTTGAACCTGCTGCACTATGTGATGGACTGTGTACAGCACACAGAGGTTCTGAAGGGCACAGAGTCAGACAGATGACAAGTGAAAAGTCTATGGCCTGCCAGATGTACTGCTTGGCCTGATACAGGGCGAAGAGTTCTGCTGTAAATACTGAGTAGCGTCCTAGAAGCTGATACCGAAAATTGTTGGTGTCAATGACAAAGGCACACCCGACGCCACAGTCAGCCCGAGAGCCATCAGTGTACATAAGGGTACTACTGCCATTTCCATGTGAAGGACGAGAAACTTACAGCAATAGGTCGAATCTGGAGTAGTTTTCCTAGGAAGCGAATTAAGTCCAAGGTTAATGCGGACCGATGCATGATGCCAAGGTGGTGAAGGGTTCACACTCATTGGCAAAGTGGCAGGTAGTGTCAGGTTAAGCTGCCAGAGCAGTAGCCAAAAGCAAACTCCGCAATTTAACAGAAGAAGGGTGCCCCCCATACTGACAGTCAAGGGAGTCATCAAAACAGGGGGCATAGAATGGGTGGCCAAGCATGGAAGACAAATGGTATGCGTATCTGTGGAGGAGGACATGACACTGGTATCACAGTGGCAGTTCAGCAGCTTTTGCATAGAGACTCAACCAGGCTAATGTAAAAGGCACCAGTTGTTAAATGCATTCCACGATGGTGGATTGTATTAAGATGGCATAAGATAGATGAATGTGCAGATGAATAAATGAAACATCCATAGTCTGGTTTTGAACAGACAAGAGATTGGTATAAACGGAGAGGTGTGGTCTGATCTGCTCCCCAGGAAATGCTGCTTAAGAAACATAGGACATTGAGGGACCAGGTACAGAGTGTGGCCAGGTAAGACATGTGAGAACCAAGAAATTTTCTTACCAAGCATGAGCCTGAGGAATTTTGTAGTTTCAGTAAATGGAAGAGCAACAGGATCAAGATGTAGACGATGGAAGAAACCAATTGTACCACCAGAAATTCATACAAATGGTTTGGTCTAAGAAAAAGTGAAAGCCTTTAGCAATGCTCGACAAGTAAAGATGATCGAGACATCGCTGAAGACACCACTCAAAGAGACAAGTCAATACAGAACTGCAATAATCACAAAGTCACTGATGGAAAAGGAGCCAGAGATGCCACTGCAGGAGACACGCCATAATAGGGTTAGTGGCTATAGCAAAGAAGACGACATTCAGAATTGAGCCTTGAGGCATCCCATACTCCTGGATAAAGGTACCCCACATACCTTAAGAAACTATGTCATTAAACATTCTTGGAGAAAATGGGGCAGGCTGCCTCTGGAGCCCCACTTGTGCATTGTATGGAGGATGCCCATTCTCCAGCAGATCAAAAATCAACAGTTACAGTCTGGCATTTCTACAGAAAGGTGTTCATGACACAGGCTGACAATGACGAGATGGTCAACTGCAGAAAGGTGCGCAAAAATTCCATATTGTGCAGTGGTTAATAGATTGTGAGACTTGAGCCACAATACCAGCTGACCATGAATCATAAGTTCCATCCCCTTGCAAACACAGCTGGTGAGGGAAATGGGGTAGTAGCTGGAAGGAAGATTCATGTCCTTACCAGGCATAGGTATGTGTGTGACAGTGACTTCAAACCAGCATGTGGGAAACGTGCCATCTGCCCAAATGCAGCTTGGTTGCATGAAGGAGAGAGTGCTTGCCTGCAAGAGAGAGGTGCTGAAACATCTGAATGTTTTCATCATCTGTCCCTGGGGCAGAAGATGAGGATGAGGTGAGGTGAGAGCATGGTCAAGCTTCCAGTAGAGGCAGCACTGTAGCATTCACGAATGTGTGAGGAAGAAGATATCAACTGAGATGCATCCACTTGTTTCCAAGAAAGAAATGCTGGATGATAGTGAGTGGAGCTTGAAATCTCCACAAAATAGTGGCCCAAGGTGTTGGAGACAGCAACAGGGTCCACAATAACATCTGCTACATTCAGGCCAGAAATAGAAATCCAGCTAGCTTTTTTGCTTTCCTGAATACTGCAATGACACTGCATATGAAATTGTTTATAACCAATACACTTCGCCATCGTAGGACGACTGTTAAAAACGCAGAGAGGATGTCTCCGCATGCAAACCACATCACATCACAGCATGTCTCAGTCCACCAGGGACTCTGACCTGGTACAGTAAAGAAGAAGTGTGAGGTATCAAACATTCTGCAGTGGTAAGGATAACATTCGTAAGTACTCTACCTGGTCACCACAACTGTGGAATAATGTTCAGTGAAGGGCACCAGGAAGGAGTAAAGTCCCCAGTTGGCCTCATAAAGCTGCAAATTGGATTTACATGCAGATGGGGTAGAAGTCAGCCAACAGGTAGCACAAGGGAAATTGTCACTCGAGTGTTTCTCAGACAGAATGGACCACTTGAGACAACTGACAAGCTGGGCAGTGCAGAATGAGAGGTCCAAATGGGAAAACGTGTGCATGGAGTCTGACTGGAACATGGGTGCTCCAGTGTTAAGACAGATGAGGTTGAGCTGACTGAGGTCAGCCATGAACGAATCTCTCTAGCTGGTTCTCCAAGAGCCCCAAAGGGTAAGGTAGGTGTTAAAGTCGCCAAGCAGCAAGATGGGGCGAGGGAGCTGACCAAAAGCTGGAGCAAGTTCGCTCTTGCGATGGCAAATGAAAAAAGGATGTAGACATTACAAAGAGAAAAGATGAAAAGGGGATGCAAAATGCACACTGCAACAGCTTGTAGCTGGCTGTTCAGTAAGATAGCTTGGCTACGAACTTCATCCTTAACGAGCAGCATGACTCCCCATGAGGAGGAATGCCATCCTCGGGGAAGGGGGTGTCAAAGCAGACCAGAAGGAAATGCAGTTAGCCAAAGCAGTAGTGAGGATGCAATTTCATTTCCTGAAGGCAGAAACAATTGGACACTGTGATTCCAAGAGCAGCCATAATTCCTCCTTGTTGGATCTAGAGCTGTGAATGTTCCATTGGTTGGTTGGTTTAAGGGATTTAAAGGAACCAGACTGCTAGGGTCATCGGTCCCTTTTTCCAAAGACAAAGAACACCCACAGAGAATAAAAACGAGTAACAGAATAGAGCACAGATGACACTTAACAAGAGAAACTGAGACAAAGACCAGACAAAACGAACTAAAAGCACACAGAGTGTGACGGTGGTTGGCCGACCAGAGAAATAAAAAAGGAAAAGCCAACCACTAGAAACACAGTAAAAAATCAGTTTAAAACCGGAGGCCAAAGGCCAGAATCAACACAAAACAATAAGAGAAAAACAGAAACACTCAGATTAAAGAATAAAAACCCCCTGCCCGAATAAAACGTAAAACTAAGTCAGCCATAGTCGAGTCATCTGTTAAAAGGGCAGGGAGCGAGTCAGGCAGTACGAACGACTGCCTGAGCGCAGCTAAAAACGGACACTCCAATAAAACATGAACTACGGATAAAACGGAGCCGCAGCGACATAGAGGCGCGTCCTCACGGCGCAGTAAGTGGCCGTGCGTAAGCCGAGTGTGCCCAATGCGCAGCCGGCAGAGGACAACAGACTCCTTGCGAGAGACCCGCAAGGAGGAGCGCCACACACCGGTAGCCCCCTTGATGGCCCGAAGTTTGTTGCGTGAAGGCAGGGCGCGCCATTCAGTGTCCCAAAGGTCCAGAATTTTGCGGCGTAGGAACGCTCGCAAATCTGTCTCCGGGAGGCCAACGTCCAGAGATGGTGCACTAGTCGCCTCTTTCGCCAGCCGGTCAACATTCTCGTTGCCGGGGATCCCAACATGGCCTGGGGTCCACACGAAGACCGCAGAGCGGCCGTAACGCGCAAGAGTATGCAGGGACTCCTGGATAGCCATCACCAGACGGGAACGAGGAAAACACTGGTCAAGTGCTCGTAAACTGCTCAGGGAATCGCTACAGATGACGAAGGACTCACCTGAGCAGGAGCGGATATACTCTAGGGCTCGAAAGATGGCGACCAGCTCAGCAGTGTAAACGCTGCAGCCAGCCGGCAAGGAACATTGTTCGGAATGTTCCCCTAGAGTGAGCGCATAACCGACTCGACCAGCAACCATCGAGCCGTCGGTGTAAACAATGCCAGAGCCCTGATACGTGGCCAGGATGGAATAAAAGCGGCGGCGGAAGGCCTCTGGAGGGACCGAGTCCTTCGAGCCCTGTGCCAAGTCGAGCCGAAGGCAAGGGCGAGGAACACACCACGGGGGTGTACGCAGAGGCGCCTGGAAAGGAGGCGGAACAGGGAAAAACCCAAGCCCGCAGAGAAGCTCCTTGACGCGTATGGCGATCGGACAACCCGACCGGGGCCGACGTTCCGGCAGACGGACGACTGACGGCGGGAACAGGAGACGATAGTTAGGATGCCCGGGCGAGCTTAGAACATGGGCAGCATAAGCGGCTAGCAAACGTTGGCGTCGGAACCGCAGTGGAGGGACACCTGCCTCCACGAGTAAGCTGTCCACAGGGCTGGTGCGGAAAGCACCAGTGGCAAGGCGTATCCCGCTGTGGAGAATTGGGTCCAGCACCCGCAACGCAGATGGGGATGCTGAGCCATATGCCACGCACCCATAATCCAGACGGGACTGGATTAACGCCTGGTAGAGCCGTAACAGGGTAGAGCGGTCGGCTCCCCAGCGGGTGTGGCTCAAACATCGCAGTGCATTGAGATGCCGCCAACACGTCTGTTTGAGCTGCCGGATATGAGGCAGCCAAGTCAACCGGGCATCGAAAACCACCCCCAAAAACCTGTGCGATTCCACCACCGAAAGAA
Source organism: Schistocerca americana (assembly GCF_021461395.2). Lineage (NCBI taxonomy): Eukaryota > Metazoa > Arthropoda > Insecta > Orthoptera > Acrididae > Schistocerca > Schistocerca americana. The sequence goes on from NC_060123.1 coordinate 159,290,554, forward strand.
GTTCGCCGTTAAGAGAAAGCTGCGGCTCCGGGTGGACAGTACGTCGCCGGCAGAAATGCATAACGCAGGTCTTGGCTGCCGAAAACTGAAACCCATGCGCTACAGCCCAAGACTGCGCCCTACGGATAGCGCCCTGTAGCTGACGTTCAACAGCTGCAATGCTGGGAGAGCTGTAATAAAGGCAGAAGTCGTCAGCATACAGGGAAGCGGAGACAGAGTTTCCCACGGCTGCAGCAAGACCGTTAATGGCTATTAAAAACAGACAGACACTTAAAACGGAACCCTGTGGCACACCGTTCTCCTGGACGTGGGAGGAACTATACGAGGCCGCGACTTGCACGCGGAAGGTACGACACGACAGAAAATTGCGGATAAAAATCGGCAGAGGACCCCGAAGACCCCATCCATGAAGCGTAGAAAGAATGTGATGAAGCCACGTCGTATCGTACGCCTTCTGCATGTCGAAAAAGACAGCGACCAGGTGCTGACGGCGGGAAAAGGCAGTACGGATGGCCGACTCCAGGCTCACCAGATTGTCGGCGGCGGAGCGGCCTTTACGGAACCCACCCTGAGATGGAGCCAGAAGGCCCCGAGACTCCAGTACCCAATTCAAGCGCCGGCTCACCATCCGTTCAAGCAACTTGCAAAGAACGTTGGTGAGGCTAATGGGACGGTAGCTGTCCACCTCCAGAGGGTTCTTTCCAGGCTTCAAAACGGGGATGACAATGCCTTCCCGCCATTGCGACGGAAACTCCCCCTCGACCCAAAGACGGTTGTAAAGATCGAGAAGGCGCCGCTGGCAGTCCACTGAAAGGTGTTTCAGCATCTGACAGTGGATGCCATCTGGCCCAGGAGCGGTATCAGGGCAAGCAGCGAGGGCACTGCGAAATTCCCACTCACTAAATGGAGCATTGTAAGATTCTGGGTGGTTGGTGCGAAACGAAAGGCTCCGACGTTCCATCCGCTCTTTAATGGAGCGGAAGGCCTGGGGGTAATTCGCAGAAGCGGAACTCATAGCAAAATGCTCTGCTAAGCGATTTGCAATGACGTCGGAGTCAGTACAAACTGCTCCATTCAGTGAGAGCGCAGGGACGCTGACAGGTGGCCGATAGCCGTAGACGCGTCGAATCCTGGCCCAGACCTGTGATGGAGTGACATGGAGGCCAATTGTGGACACATACCGCTCCCAGCACTCCTTCTTGCCTTGGCGGATAAGGAGGCAGGCCCACGCACGCAGCCGTTTGAAGGCGATAAGGTGGTCGAGGGAGGGATGTCGCTTGTGACGCTGGAGCGCCCGCCGGCGATCTTTAATCGCTTCAGCGATCTCAGGCGACCACCAAGGCACAGCCTTCTGCCGACCCACAGGAATGGGGAATGGCAGATTCGGCGGCAGTAACGATGCCGGTGGTGACCGATTGAACCACCGCATCAATGTCATCGGTAGAGAGAGGCTCAAAAGCGGCAGTGGAGGAGAACAAGTCCCAGTCAGCCTTATTCATAGCCCATCTGCTAGGGCGCCCAGAAGAGTGGCGCTGTGGTAGTGACAAAATGATCGGAAAATGGTCACTACCACAAGGTCGTCATGCACACTCCATTGGACAGACGGTAAGAGGCTATGGCTACAGATGGAAAGGTCAATGGCGGAGTAGGTGCCATGCGCCACACTGAAGTGTGTGAAGGCACCATCATTTAACAGCGAGAGATCGAGCTGCGACAATAAATGCTCAACGATGGCGCCTCAACCTGTTGCCACTGACCCACCCCACAGAGGGTTATGAGCGTTGAAGTCGCCCAATAGCAAGAAAGGTGGCGGCAATTGGGCGACCAGTGCAGCCAGGACATGCTGCGAGACATCACCATCCGGTGGAATGTAAAGACTGCAGACGGTAACAGCCTGTGGCGTCCACACGCGTACAGCGACAGCCTCTAAAGGCATCTGGAGAGGGACAGACTCGCTGTGCAGAGCGTGAAGGACATATATGCAGACGCCACCAGACACCCTTTCATAAGCTGCTCGGTTCTTATAATAACCCCGATAGCCACGGAGGGCGGGGGTTCGCATTGCTGGAAACCAAGTTTCCTGGAGAGCAATGCAGAAGAAAGGGTGAAGGCTGATAAGTTGGCGGAGCTCAGCTAGATGGTGGAAGAAACTGCTGCAGTTCCACTGGAGGATGGTGTTGTCCATGGCTGGGAAAGGCGTGACGGGACTGGGAAGGCAGATTACGCCACTGGGTCACCTGCTGCCTCCGATGGAGCATCCGTGCAAATGCCATCCATTGCGTCCGCGGGACCGGCAAGAGCGAGGTCCTCAGCGGACGCCAGAATCTCCACCTCGTCCTCAGAGGCAGAGCTTGTAGGAAGCGGCGGGATTGGTGCCACCGCATTACCGTTGGTCTTGGGGACTTTCTTCTTTTTGTGCTTGTCACGCTGTGCCTTTGGCGCTTCAGGCTGCATGGGCTTCACTGGGTCAGTCTCAGGGACAGACGACGACCGCGAGGCCCGACGACCAGGGACTGGCGGTTGTTTCAACCACTTGCGGGCGTCCGCTTTTCCACTGGTCGGAACTTGCGAAGGGAGGTCCCCAAGGGATCCCTTCCTGGCGAGAGCAGCCGAAAAAGTCTTACGCTTCTCCGGCTGGGAAGGGGGAGCTGATGTCCCCGAAGGTTGGGAGGGTGTTGCTCCTGAAGAAGATGGAGCAGGAGCAACAGGGTGTGAAGTGCCCCCCACAAGCAAGGGGGCCGGTGGATGCTGACCGATCTTAGAGCCGATTCGTGATGACGGGAGAACCGTCGTTGCAGCAGCGGCGTAGGTGGACGGCATTGCCACAGGATGGAGCCTCTCATATTTCCGTCTAGCCTCGGGGTAGGTCAGCCGGTCCAAGGTCTTATATTCCATTATCTTCCGTTCTTTCTGCAATATCCTACAGTCCGGCGAGCAGGGGGAATGGTGTTCTCCGCAGTTAACACAGATACGAGGCGGGGCACATGGAGTATCGGGATGCGAAGGACGTCCGCAATCCCGACACGTCATGCTGGAAGTACAGCGAGATGACATGTGCCCGAACTTCCAGCATTTAAAACACCGCATCGGAGGAGGGATATATGGTTTCACATCACAACGGTAAACCATCACCTTAACCTTTTCGGGTAAGACATCACCCTCAAAGGCCAAGATGAAGGCACCGGTGGCGACCTGATTATCCCTCGGACCCCGATGGACGCGCCGGACGAAGTGAACACCTCGTCGTTCGAGGTTGGCGCGTAATTCATCGTCGGACTGCAGAAGAAGATCCCGGTGGAATATAATACCCTGGACCATGTTCAGACACTTATGCGGCGTGATGCTAACGGAAACATCCCCCAACTTGTCACAATTGAGCAACCTCCGTGACTGGGCAGAGGATGCCGTTTTTATCAACACCGATCCAGACCGCATCTTGGACAAGCCCTCCACCTCACCGAACTTGTCCTCTAAATGCTCTACAAAGAACTGAGGCTTCACGGATAGAAAAGATTCCCCATCAGCTCTGGTACAGACAAGATATCTGGGCGAATACGTCTCAGTGTCACGCAATGCCTGTCGTTCCTCCCATGGTGTGGCGAGGGAGGGGAACGATTTGGGGTCATAAACGTTACCTTTAAAATGGGCTCTCGAACGCTTAGAGACTGCTGACGGCTGGCCGCCAGCGACAGATGATGTACCACGCTTCATTGCGGGTCATCCGCCCCGATGCCACCTACTCCGACCAAGGGCCCTCCCCACGGGCGCCACCCAGCCACAGCAAAGGCCACCTGGCAGGATGGCCATTGCCGGGAGTCCTGATGCCCCAGGGAGATGGGCATCTACTCCTTGGCATACGTGGGGAGTGAACGGCGCAGGCATCAGTAGAGCGATCCCTGTGTTGTCAGGGGGCTACAACCAAGAGGGTACATGGCGACCCCACCACAACGGACTGGCTACCGTGCTGGATCTTAGGTGCAAAAATGGCCAAGGTCGTCGTCACAGTTAAAAGAAACACTGCAGAGTGCAGCGTGGTAATCGCCCAAGAGATCGAAAACGAGCGGGACACCATTGCAACGACGAGAAAGACGGCTATAGGTCTAATTGCACGAAGGATACAGTGCACCATGTAAGGTGCCCTTCCCCAATTGGCTCGCTCTTCGGAATAATTGAGATAGATGGAGGTCAAACCCGAGAGGGGACCATCACATAAGGCCGAAACGTTGGAGACTCCTTTTAGTCGCCTCTTATGACAGGCAGGAATACCGCGGGCCTATTCTAACCCCCGAACCCGCAGGGGGGAATGTTCCATTGGACAAGAGTCATAGCGGTGAATGGAGTTAAGGGAACAAATAAAAGGTAGTAACCTCAGCGGCTGCCTTCGAAGATTCACTGCTACAGATTGTAGAGGCTGGAGGATCATTCTCCATGAAATCTACAGAGGTGTCAGCATGCTACCTGGCTCAGCCTGTGGGCTCCAGAGTAGAAAAACAGGCAATGCACACCGGCCAGGTGAGCACACCACACAAGGCAACACTGTTGAAGAGGATCTTCGAGCCAGAAAGGAGAAGAGCGATTGCCTTTGTTTGCTTTCTTGGAGCCTTTATGGTTAGCAGATAAAGACCCACATGTCTGATGGCTGGAGGGACATAAAAAGTCTTGGTGGGAGTATTCCTTTTGTCCTTTCCAGTCTGCTGGTTATGTAGCAGGTGAGTTCAACACTGGGGGGCAAAGATCTGGTGGCTTGTTGTGCAGCTGTATGAGAAGGAGACAGGGATGCTACTGCAATACTGAGTGATTCCACAATTGCAGTACTGAACTGGAGGTTGCAAGTCTGTATGTCCATTTCCTCCATCTACACCTACATATATACTCCACTAGCCACCAGGTGGTGTGCGGCGCAGGGGGCACAATTCGCGCCCATGTCATATCTCTCTCCCCCCCCCCCCCCCCCTCCTCTGTTCCACTTTAGGATCGCGCAAGGCAAAAACGACTGTCTGAATGCCTCAGTGCAAGCTCTGACCAGATTTCTTAATTTAGTGAGCAACCCCTTCCGTTTAGTGCACTGTCTATCTGCAAGTGTGTCCCACTTCAAATTTTCTATGAGATTTTTAACGCTTTCACGATGGCTAAATGTACCAGTCATGAATCTTGCCGCTCGTCTTTGGACCTGACCTCAATCTCTTGAATCAGACCCAACTGGTAAGGGTCCCATACAGACGAACAATACTCTAAGACTGGACGAACTAACGTATTATAAGCTATTTCCTTTGTTGAAGGACTGTATCGCTTCAGAATTCTACCAATAAACTGCAATATAGAGTTTGCCTTACCTGTTACTTGTGTAATCTGATCATTCCATTTGAGATCATTTCAAATAGTCACACCCAGATACTTGACGGATGTTACCGCTTCCAAAGACAGGGCATTTATTTTGTACTCTTACATTATTGGGGATTTTCACCTTGTTATACACAGTAGGTTACACTTACTAACATTGAAAGATAACTGCCAGTCATTACACCACACTTATTTTCTGCAAATCCTCATTGATTTGTTCACAACTTTCATGTGATACTACTTTCCTGTAGACTACAGCATCATTGGCAAACAGTCTCATGCCACTGTCAATACCATCAACCAGATCGTTTATGTAAACCGTAAAAAGCAGAGGACCTATTACAATCCCCCGGGGGAACACCAGAAGTTACACTTGTTTCTGTTGAAGTCACCCCATTCAGGCGACACTCTGCTCCCAGTCTGTTAGAAAACTTCCATCCAACCACATATGTCATCGGATAGACCGTAAGTCCACACTTTTTGGAGCAAGTGGCAGTGCAAAGCTGAGTCTAATGCCTTTCAAAAGTCGAGAAATATGGCATCAACCTGGAAGCCAGTATCTAGAGCCTGTTGTATATCATGCAAAAAGAGAGCCAACTGTTTGTTGCATGACCGCTGTTTCCTAAAACGGTGCTGGTTTCTGCAGATGAGCTTCTCAGAGTCTAGAAAGGTCATTATGTCTGAACACGAAATATGTTCCATGATTCTACAACAAATGTCAGTGAAATTGGCCGGTAATTATGTGCATCTGATTTCCTGCTCTTTTTATAGATTGCTATGACCTGACCCTTCTTCCAGTCCCATGGAACTTTCCGCTGGTCCAATGATCTCTGATAGATGATGGATAAAAATGGTGCTATATTTGTAGCACAGTCTATAGAAAAATCTTACGGGGATACCGTCTGGGCCCGATTCCTTCCTGGCATCTAAGGATCTTCACTGTTTTACAATCTCAGCTACGCTAAACACTATGTCAGCCAACCTTGCGTTTGTTCGATAATTGAAAGGGGGAATGGTGCTACAGTCCTCTACCATAAACAAGTTTTTGAAAGCTAGGTTTAGAATTTCTGCCTTCTGTTTATGACCATCAACTACATTACCCCTACTGTCAGCAAGAGAAGGTATTGAATTATTTGTGGTGTTCATAGATTTTTGTATGACCAGAATTATTTGGGGTTATTTTTAGAATCTGCAGATAAAATATTGCTTTCAAACTCGTTAAAAGAATCTCTCAGCGTCCTGACAGCTGCTTTCATTTCATGTAATTCCTGTGTCAGCGGGGCAGTGACTACGTTTAAAACGACTGTGCAAAATTCTCTGCTTTCTCAGCAACTTCCTAATATGTTTGTTGTACCAAGGTGGATCCTTTCCCTCCCCTATATTTTTGCTAGTCACATACTTCTCTGGCACATGGTGGACAATACCTTCAAATTCCGACCAAAGATGCTCAATATCTTTGTGTCCTGTGGTGAATGCTTGGAGCTGGCTATGAAGATATGCATTAATGACTTATTTGCTTTCTGAAACAAGAAAACTCTACACTATTTCTTTGGTTTTTTTTTTGCAACTTCCACTGACATAGAAGCCACAATGACATTATGGTCACTAATACCCTCTTGTAGATTAACTTCCTCAAAAAGATCAGGTCTGTCTGTCACCAAGGTATCTAATATTTTCCCATCTAGAGTTGATTTTTTAACCAATTGCTCAAGGTTGTATGTTGATAGCGCCCCGAGAATAACTTCACACGAATCTTTGCTTCTGCCCCCTGTGACAAACTTGTAATTTTCCCAGTCAATGGATGCCAGATTAAAGTCTCCATCTATAACTAATGGATAATTTGGATATTTACATCCTATGTACTCAAGACTTTCCCTGAAATGTTCTGTGATGTTTGTTGCGGATGCTGGTGGTCTATAAAAACATCCTAATACAATGGTCAATCCTTGTCTGAATGACAGCTTTATCCAGACTATTTCACAGTCCGACCCAGTATCTATCTCAACTACGTTTAAACAGCTTTTAACTGAAATGAGCACACCACCTACCATTGCATCAGTCCTATCCTTCCTAAACATTGTCCAATCCGAGTTCAAAATTTCACTGCTTTTTATGTCTGGTTTCAACCAGCTGTCGGTACCTAATACAATATTGGCACTGCTAGTGTATTCCGGAGAGTAACTCTGGGATCTTGCTACAGACACTTCGACAATTTACTAACATGAGCTTAATCATATTTAAATCCTTTGGAATGACCTGTTTAAGCGAACTAACAATTTTACAGTTGGCACACCCACATCAGTGACATGAATTGGTAATTTTTCAGGCCAATGGTTTGTTTCCCGTGGGGAGGAACCTAATCTAAAAAACCATGTGCACACCACAAGTACTGCGCCACCATGTAGCTGCTTCCTGTGTGTAGTGAATCCCTGATCTATCGAGGAGGGGGTGTCCTACAACCTTCCACCCCATAGCGTAGGTCGAGCTCCATGGAGCGAGGTGTAGCATGACTAGCACTGTAAGTGCGAGACGGAAAAATGCAGGGCTTTCGACTAACAACCAACTTGCACGTGACAGGATAAGGTATTTTCCCTTCACTCTGATCTTCTAAACAGTCCACTCATTGAGATACATGGGACACTAATGGGAAGAGGCTGCATGGTCGCCCTTACAATTGATACAGTGGGGAGGAGGAGGTGGGTAATCACCCTCAAGTAACACATTTAACCATGTTTTGATAGGACACACAAATGTGGGTAATAACGTTGACACTCATAGCAACATATTGGGTTCAGAATGTACGGTCAAATTGTGATGACTTCATAGCCTGCATTTATGTTTAATGGAAGCAATACTCGATCAAATGTGAGAAAAAGAATGTGTAGGCACCAAGTTTGCGTCAACCTGTTTCATTACCCAATGGACTGCAGTGATGCCCTGATCAGACAGATAATGTTAGATTTCTCCCTCGGTCAGACTATCAAGGAGCCGAGTGTAAATAACACCAGGAAGAATTCCACACACGATGGGCCTCAAATGTGGAGGGGCAAAGCTGTAAGCAGTTGTTGGACTTTAAACTCACAATTGGTCCCCAGAAATAAAGTCTCATTATGTAAGTGAGAGCAGGAGTTCGCAGGGCCTGCAACTGCATCAAAACCTTTCTGAATAATAAATGGATTAACTGTTGCAAAAGAATTGCCTCCTCCTGTACATGACACCAAGGCACAGGTGGGAGAATTGTGGAAACTTTAGCCTCTTCCATTTACATTTATTGGAGGTAGACTGAGATGAATGATTGGTTCATTGTGGAAAAAAAAAAAAAAAAAAAAAAAAAAATGATTGCAGCACATCCGATGGCATTCTGCTTCTGGCAGGGAGCTCCCTAAGAGGGGGGCTCACTCACATTAGGTGATCGCTCACACCTCAGGTCATACCTCCATACACCATGCAGAGGGATCAATTGGCAATTGGGAAGGTAACAGCTCAAGCAGTCACCCCTCCCTGAGCTGGGTCTGTACCAGGAGGTATATGTAAACCCTACCTGTCAACCCAGGTCTGGAAACTACGCGTTACACAGTCACCTGTTACATGTCAGACATGCGGGCCAGCCTACAGGAGCACACAAGAAGGACGAACAAACAAAGAGATCTCACACACCAAGGCGGAGGAAGGGCAAGAGATGGAGAATGAAGAAAGAAGGAAAAAACAGACAAAGGACTGTTCCAATGCTAGGCTACTGAAACTTCAGAATGCATTCCCGAAAATACCCAAAAAGTTCCCTAAGGGAGGGGAGAAAGACTATAGGAGGATAGACATGCAGCACAGAAAGGGAAGTGGTGCTGCAAAGACTTGGGCCTCTTGCTAGCCAAGCACAAACTCACCCAAGAATCATGAGCTCACAAGGCTTATAACAGTTTTGGGACAGCACACGGGAAGTGCAATCAAAGAGTAACAGGAACTTAATTTTGCAGGCTTCATACACCCAATTTTCAAAAGTTTATCTTTTTGGTACATATGTTTGCATTTTCAGCTGTTTTGAATATTTAGTTTACTGTTGACCCTTGAAAAGGTTTGAAAAAAGATGGATCAAAGATTTTAGCTTTAAATTTTGCTTGAAAAATGGAATAAAGTGCAGAACTGTCACTTTTGGTGAACCCACCAGAAGTAAGACAAGAGTTTACAAGTGGTATAAATGTTTCAAAGAGTGCCTCTACAAGGCAGATTAAGATGATCGCCCTGGACAACCTTGCACATCAATTAGTGATGATAATGTGAAAGAAGGAAAGAAAATGGTTCTAGAAAGTGGCTGAATCACCAACAGACTGCTTGCAGATGATGTTGGCATATTCTTTGGCTCATGCCAAGCAACTTTTTCAAATGTTTTGGACATGAGATGTGAAGCAGCAAAGTTTGTTCCAAAACTGTTGAATTTTGATTAAAAATGATGTCACAGACATTGCTCAGGAATTTCTGAATGAAGCTGGGAATGATCCAAAACTTCTAAAGAAGTTTATAACAGGTGAAGAAACATGGGTATTCGGGCTTGATATCGAAACCAATCAGCAAGTTCGATTACAAAGGGATAGTGCATCATGAGTTTCTGCCTTATGATCATTCAGTCAATAAGAAATACTACCTCGAAGTCCTTCACTTAAAACTTCCGGGCTGATAGGCCATGGTCGATATATAAACACTCCCCTGATGTTTCGTCTCCGCCTGTGGGAGACATCCTCCGTGGTAAAGTGGCAAACTGCAGAGAGAATTCAAGGAAACACTGATTATATAGGCAGTACAGACAGCGCCACTGTCCATCAAATCACATCTGCAATGAGACTGGCTCTGGTAATGCCAACGTTCTCGATTGAAAGTAATCTATCGTCACACTTCCGGTGCAACGCTGACATCCAAATTTTATCCACTTTAACACCTTCGTCTTTTCTGTTAAAATTACAACGGTGCTTACTAATCTCGGTAGCCTCTCTATACATGCGTGCACAATAATGCGAGATTTTAGATATGACACTCGTCTCGCTGAATTTTATTTCATGATTACCTTCCCAGTAAACATGTTCTGCTACGGCCGATTTAGCCATGTGACCCAAGCAGCAATTCCTCTAATGTTCAACAAGATGGGTGTTCGTGCTTCTCTTTGTGGTACCGATATACACTTGTCCATAACTACAACAAATTTTATATACCCCAGTGTAGCCAAAGGGTGTCACGCATCTTTTGCGGATCTTAAATATTCTTTTATTTTCCTGGTTGGTCTGAAAATAGTTTCCACCCCATACTTGCTTAACACTTTCCCAAAGCAATCTGTGACCTTACTATTCCATGGAAGAAAAACCTTGTCATTGGGTGACTTGTTTGTTGTTACTCCTGATTCTCTGCCTAGAGCAAAGAGCTCAATCTATATCCTTGCTAGAATAGCCACTCTTCACGAAAGCTGACTGTAGATATTCAATCTCATCTTTTAAACAAACAGGTTAACAAATTTTGTTCACCCTATCCATCAAAGTTTTTATTACACCCCTTTTTTGTCTAGGGTGATGGTCTGAATCTTTATGCACATAACGATCAGTATGTGTGGCCTTTCTATACACCTTGCGGCCCAACGTTCCATTCTGGATGTAATTAGGATGGAAACAGTTAGGATTTTATGTACATGGAAGCCACCTAACAGTAATTTGTCGCAGGCACAAAGGAAGGCGCTGAGGGATATAAACGCAGATAGAACCATTATTGTTCTTAATGCAGATAAGGGTAATGCCATGCCATATTTAACAGTGAGGACTATCATGGAAAGATCAATGATATTTCGGTTCCCACCAATTACAAAAAACTTCAGAAGGATCCGACTGTGAAGTTTTAAAAAATGACCAAACGACCAGTGCAAGGGTCTTCATTCTCCTCCGACAATAAGAAGCTGCTTTGTAAAACAGAAGTGGACCCATCTAGACTTTATGGATTACCCTAAGTGCATAAACCTGAGGTTCTGTTGAGGCCAACTGTCAGTGCTGTAAGTAGACCCAGCCATGAGTTAGCTAGGACTCCTTGCCTCATTGCTGCAACCTTATGTTGGTAGGACGGACAGTCACATTAAAAATTCAACTCATTTCATTGACAAGTTAAAGGAAATGAACATGGGCCAGGAAGATATCATTGTCAGTTTTGATATTTTATCGTTATTTACTACGATTCTGGTAAATGAAGCTACCTTATGCTTAGCGCATATTTTTCCTACCAATATTGAGACTTCATTCCGACACTGCCTCACGACAACTTACTTTCAATACAATGGTGACTTATGAACAGACTGACGGGGTGGCTATGGGCAGTCCACCTAGTCCTGCTGTGGCTCACTTATTTATGAAGACTTTTGAACAATGGGCATTGCAGACTGCCAGTAAGAGACCAGCCAGATGGTATCGCTATGTCAATGACACATTCGTAGAATGGACACATGGAGCAGACGAGTTGGATGCCTTCCTGACACATCTAAACAGCATTAATCTGAAACTCCAATTTACTATGGAGACAGAGAGTAATGGGCAATTGAATTTCCTGGATGTGTCTGTGATTAAACAACGGAACGGAACATTGGGCCATAAGATGTATAGAAAGGCCACACATACTGATTGTTATCTGCGTAAAGATCCAAACCATGACATTAGACAAAAACTTTGGTAGACAGCACACACAAAATTTGTGAACCTGTTTATTTAAAAGATGAGATTGAACATCTACAGTCAGCTTTGCAAAGAATGGCTATTCTAGCAAGGATATAGATCAAGCACTTAGCTCTAGGCAGAGAATCAGGAGTAATGAAGAACAACAGTAGCCGAACGGCAAGGTTTTTCCTTCTGTTTATTAGTAAGGTCACAGATTGCTTTGGGAAAGTGTTAAGCAAGTACGTGGTGGAAACTATTTTCGGACCAATCAGGAAAATAAAATAATATTTACGATCCACAAAAGATGCACGACACCCTATGGCTACACTGGGGTATATAAAATTCGTTGTAGTTGTGGACAGGTGTATATCGGTACCACAAAGAGAAGCATGAACACCCATCTTGTTGAACATATGAGGAATTGCCGCCTGTGTCACACAGATGTATCAGCCATAGCAGAATATGTTTACTGGGAAGGTAATCATGAAATAAAATTCAGCGAGACAAGTGTCATCTCTAAAACCTCTCATTATTATGCGCGCATGTATAGAGAGGCTATCAAGGTTGATAAACACCATAATAATTTTAACAGAAAAACAAAGCTGTTAAACTGGATAAAATTTGGTTTTCAGCATTGCAGCGGAAGCGTGACTATCAATTACTTTCAATCGAGAATGTTGGTACTACCAGAGACAGTCTCATAGCTGCCGCCATGTGATGGACAGTGGCGCCCTCTGTACTGCCTATATAATCAGTGTTTCCTCGAGTTCTCTTTGCAGTTTGCCACTTTAACTCAGAGGATGTCTCCCGCAGTCAGAGACGAAACGTCAGGGGAGAGTTTTATACATCAACTACGACCTATCAGCCCGGTAGTTTTAAGTGAAGACAATACCGGCTGTGAAAGCCTACATTGTATGATACCTGGAAGTTATGAGCCATTTGTGTGAACTAATCTGAAGAAAACTGAAAACTGCTCTTGGAACCTGCATTATGATAATGCTACCACTAACACTTCAATGCTTGTTCATGAAGTTTTGGCCATTAACTAAACCGTTACGTTGCCTCAGCCGTCATGTTTGCCAGTTATGCACTCTGCGAATTCTTTCTGTTCCCGAGTCTGAACAATAACATGAATGGACAGCATTTTACTGCCGCTGATGAGATAAAACCAGAATTACTGAAGGAACTGAACACCATAGCAAAATGTGAGTTCCAAAAGTGCTTACAAGACTGGGAAAAGCACTGGCACAAGTGTGTTTTATCTGAGGAGGATTGCTCTGAATGGTCCAAAGCAGAAGATGATGAATAAATAGAGATTCTTCAAGAAAAGGCAGCAACAGATCCTCTAGTTAGCCTAAGCACTATGGACACTGACATTTATTTACATTACCTGACACGTTTGAAACCTCTTCACCAACTCTCAACCGAACTGTCATCTTTCAAATTACCTAGGCCTCTAGCTACACTGCAGATCAGTATGCCATCACAACCTGTGTTCCAAAAAATTTTCTTTTTTAAGAAAGGCTGAAATAGCATTAGTTAACATTCAATCAATCATTCAATCGTTCATAATGTTCTGTAAAATCCTTTGAGGAGGAAAACCTTCAGTGGAACAAGTCAGGGCACACGTTCATATAAGACACATATCACAGAAAATCTACACACAGCAATAACAATAATCTGTAGCTATATTGCTTAATGCTATTCATGCAATCCAGTAAATTACAATGAAAACAAACTTAAAAAATAATAATAATAAAAAAGCTGCTGCCTTCTCAGTTTTACTGTTTATCTGAAGTTGGTAGCTACATAATTAAACATTACAATGGCATTTTTCAAAGAAAACATTTTCTTGGATCTGTAAATATTTAGTTCTTTTTACAGTATAATACTATTTGCTTGTAACTTTATAACAAAAACAGCTTCTGTAGCTAACAGGAAATTTAGCTCCCTGAATCCAGACATCCAAACAATTGCGAGAATGTCTAATGAGGTATGTTTTAATTTTCTTTTGAATTGGTGTTGATTGTCAGTTTCTTGCTCTGTTTTTGACAGGAACATATGTACAGCCACAAACAAGGGTGTGTGTGGAGACACCACACACAAACATGTGGGTCCTGAAGAGAAGCAGCATCTTTTTTGTAGTGGCAGTGGCAGCAGTCTTGATTGATAGACCTGGCCTCGTAACATCAGCCAACAGGGTGTTGGTTGGATGGTATACTGCAAATGGCTGAAAGCATCGGAAACTACATCTGTTGCCTTTCCCAAAGGTGCTTTGTGGCTAAATGATTGCATCCATTCAGACAAAACATTCCAGAAGTAAAACAGTCCCCATTTTGATCTCCCGGCTCGTACTAACTCAGGAGGATGTCATCTTCATCTTCAGGAGAAATGAAACTTGCATTCTATGGGCTGGAGCATGGAATGTTATATGCATTAATCAGGCAAGCAGACTAGAAAATTTAAAAAGAGAAATGGATAGGTTGAAGTTGGATATAATGGGAATTAGTGAAGTTTGATTGCAGGAGGAACAGGACTTCTAGCCAGGTAAGTATAGGGTTATAAATACAAAATCAAATAGGGGTAATGCCGGAGTAGGTTTACTAATGAACAAGAAAATAGGGATATGGATAAAGCTACTAGGTACATCACACTGAATGCATTATTGTAACCAAGATTGACAGGAAACCAACAACCACTACAATATCACAAGTTTATGTGACAACTAGTGCCGCAATGATAAACAGATTGAAAGAAAGTATAACAAGATAAAAGGAATTATTCAGATAGTTAAGGGGGAAGGAAAATTAAATTGTGATGAGCGAGTCTAATTCAAATGTAGGAAGAGGAAGTTCGTGAATGTGGACTGGTGGAAAGGAATGAAAGAGGAAGTCACCTGGTAGAACTTTGCACAGAGCATAATTTAATCATTGCTAACACTTCATTAAGAATGATTTGTAAGAGACCATGAGAAAATGGATGATTTCAGATTGATTATATAATTGGAAGAGAGAGCTTTTGGAAGCAATTTTATATTTTAGGACAGTTCCTGTGGCAGATGGGGAATCTGACCACAATTTATTAGGTATTAACTGGAGATTAACACTAAAGAAATTGCAAAAAGGTAGGAAATTAAGGAGATCAGATGTGGACAAGTTAAAAGAATGAGAGGTTGTTTAAAGTTTCACAGGGAGCATTATGCGACAATTGACTGATTACAGGAGTAAGGAGAGAGATGAAGTACAGAAGGCAGCAGACTGTCATACATATAGAGACAAGCCATAGCAGAACCAGTCTGATAACATAGGAGATACTGACTTTAATTAAAATAAGGACAAAATATAAAAATGCAGCAAACAAAGCAGGCAAAAGGCAAAATGAGTGAAACTGCGAAACAACTATGCAGGAATGGCTAGAGAACATGTGCAAGACAACAGAAGTAAGTTTAACTAGGGGAAAGATAGATACCAACTATGGCAAATTAAAGAGGCACTTGAAGGAAAGCAAAACAGCTGTTTGAATAATAAGAGCTTGGAGAGCAAACCAGTACTAATCAAAGAAGGGAAAGCTCTAAGATGAAGGAAGTATATGGAGAGGCTATACAAGCGAGATGACAAAGGCGTTATGACAGAATGGGAAGAGCAAGAAGACAAAGAGGAGATAGAAGATCTGTAACTGCAAGAAGACTGACTCGGCATTGAAAGAACAAAGTCGAAATAAGACTCCTGGAGTAGACAATATTCCCTCTGAACTACTGATTTTCTTTGGAGAGACACCCACAACAAAACCGTCCCACCTGGCATGCAAGATGTACAAATTTGACATGGGGAATAGAAGTAGACTTCAAAATGATGTAATAATTCCACTACCAAAGAAAGGAGGTGCTTTCAGAAGTGGATCCCGCCAAGCGGTGGCAAGAGAAAACACGCGCACGCACAGGCAATCTTCAATGAGGCACTCAGAGCCCTGGATTCATCATCATCATTAAACCAATGTGCAACTGGGGCTTCAATGAGCACATGGACCATTAATAAGCAGCTCACAGAAAGGGGGCTGAGCTCACAGTGTCCTTTGTGCCGACTACCATTAACCTCTGTGTCCATTTACAGTGGGGTTTGGTGCATTCAGCATGTAATCTCATTCACTGAAGTAGAATTGTCTTCAGTGACAAGTCCCACATCGAACTGAGGTTCGGTGACCAGTGTAGACATGTATGGAGATGCCACAGACAATGGTGTGGTACCAAGCTCACTGTCATCTGCCATACGGCCCTACAACCATGAGAGAATGTCCAGGGCGACCCTTTGGTTGTCATCCACAGCACCCTTACAGCACAATATCCTAGTCCCGTTTTGTTGCCCTTCATGGCAAGCCATTCTTGGCTTATATTTCAGCAAAGATAATGCCCGCCTGCAGATGGTGAGAGTTTCTACTGCTTGTCTTCATGTCTGCCAAATCCTACCTCGGCCAGCAGAGTCACCGGATCCCTCCCCAACTGAGAATGTTTGGAACATTAAGGGCAGGACCCTCCAACCAGCTCAGGATTTTAATAATCTAATGTGTCAACTGGACAGAATGTCACAGTATCCTCAGGACATCCAACCACAATCAATCTGTGCCCAGCTGAATAACTGCTTGGATAAGGACCGGAGGTGGGCCAACACATTACTAACTTGTGTCAATTTGTGAGGCTCTTTGCCTTTAATAAATCATCCAATTTTTCTGAAATTGCAGCCATCTGTCTGTCTATGTACATCACATCCACTGATTTCTGTCCCATGTGGATAATTTCTTAGTGGTGCATCTTTTTTTGCTTGAAGTGTATATGGAGGACTGTTAATAGAAATGGATAACCAAAACAATGTCTCTGATGGCCAACACAGAATTCTTGAACCAGGTACCTCTATGTGAAGATTTTACACGTTATCACAGTGACAACGCCACATATAAAGGTCCCTGGTCCAAGAAGTAGGGACTTTGGCCAACTTCAAATGCTTACAACAAACATGGGATCAAACATATTCTTCATCCACAGCAAACAGCAGAAAAAATTTTATTGCGCACAACAAATTATTCCTCACTGCAACCGGCAATGAACAACTCAAACTTCTCCATCATACCCATTGCTAAAACACACACCATTAAATTTTCAACCATAAGAATCACATGGCATGACTTATACCTAACACAAACACAACTGCATAACCATCAACAAACAAAATCAAATGAACTCCGTTGTGAACCTTCACACATTATTTCAATCACAATATCACATAATGAACTAACAACTTCAAATGAATCACTAAAATACCTAACAAACAATTTCAAAACAGAAACAGCAAATTCCAAGAGTACAACACCAAATACTATTAATATGTCATCTACAAACACAATTCAACTCAAAAACACCATGCCACCATGATGTTACCCAACACAACACTCTGATGTCATGGGTCAAACCTAAAAGGTGGAATCTAACCTTTCAGTCAACCTGCACTTTGCTAGTGAAACCCCCCTATTGCTTTCTCTGACAAAAATAGAGAGGCAGTTAAATTCTGTAAAACACCTCTGCAAAGATTGCAAATAGTGATATAGGTCTGTAACTACAGATAGCTAGCTGAAAACCAGTTTTATAGAAGGGTGTGACTACAGCATATTCTACTCTGTCAGGAAATAAGCCCAGTCATATATTACAAAGGTGACTCAAGGGTAATCCTAAAAAGTCAGCCCAACATTTCAATACTGAACACACAAAACATCATGGCCAGCATAAGCACTCATTTTTAGTGGTATTATGAATTCTGCAATCTCCTTACAGATTGTATTTTTGAAACTAGTACCTGTTGAAGATGAGTGCAATGTCTGCACCACCAAATGCAAATCACCTGTATTTGGTTGCTTATTAGTGAGTGCAACACTTGTTGTCACTGAGAGGAAGCAATCGCTGAATTTGGTAGCCAACGATTTGAAATTGTCAGCATTTATGCTAGAGCTATTTTCGAATGGTTCAATTTCATTGGAATGGCTAGTTTTTATGACACTGTATCCAGCAGTAGAGTCTGGTAGGCATTAAGAAGGAAAGGGTAGCAAAGCAGGTTCTAGTGTGGATAAAAGAATTGCACCTGGAAAGCATAAGTTGTGTGAGAGAAAGAGGTGACAGAACAGTATAGTTGATGCAGAGAAACACTCTTATACTGATGACAGATTTTATAAAGACACATGGGAAGAGAGGGTGACAGCAAAGTTATTTTCCGATAATTAAATGGTGTGGGGGAACAAAATGGAAGAAGTACAGAAACAACTAGATGTTTGTGAAGAGTATGGACTAAAACTGAATACAAAGAAGTGTACGCTGATGGTCACACCAAGGGTCATTCTATACCAAAAGTTCCAGAAAAGCAATAATTGGTTGCTTGATCACCTAAAAAAAAAAAAAAAAAAAAAAAAAAAAAAAAAAAAAAAAAAAAAAAAAAAAATAATGATATCTGTTGGGTGTATTCCATGATGTTTAGTGGACTCAAAAACTTTTACAAAATTTCTTTATTGTTAATCATTTAGAAATGGCAGCAATTTTTGTTTCAGGTTGCAAGCACTTTGAGTTTCTAGCATCTGCAGTTTTTTAATTTATTTAGTAATGGGTTGTCCTAGGCCTTTCACATAAAAATATACAGTTCAGCACACACTGGCCTACAAATAAATGTCACCTAGCTGAACATATTACTTAATACACTGACTTCTTCATTATCCTGCCAGCAGACAAAGGATCTACCAATGTTTAACTGAAAGGAGTATGCCACTGAAGGTCTATGCCATCTGTGTGACACCTCTACATACAGTACCTGCCATAAAGATACCATCCCTGTGATGGAAACTGACCTGCAGTCCCTCCTTAAAACCTCAGGCACCTCAATCCATAGAACTTCTCACTGTACCCAAACCACACACCTCCACCTTTTACCTTCTTTCTAAGATCCACAAACCCAATCATCCTGGCAATCCTATAGTTGCTGGCTTCAAAGCACCCACCGAATGTATATCTGCCTTAGTTGATCAGCACCTGCAACCCACAGTACAAAGACTGCCCTACTACATCAAAAATACCAGCAATTTCCAGATCTTCTGAAATCCTACTCCCACCACACACCTTGCTTGTCACCACTGATGCTACCTCCCTCTATACCAACATCTGCTGCTGAACATTTCCTCAGTCAGCACCCACCTGATTTCAAACCTATGACATCCTTCCTACTCACCTTAATAAACTTTATATTTACCAACAACTACGTCACCTTTGAGGGGCAGACATACACACTGGTCAGGGGTACAGCCATCGGAACAAGGATGGCTCCTTTCTATGCCAACCTTTTCATGGCTCGCTTGGAGGGGGTTATCCTAGGATCCACAAATCTTCACCCCCAGTTTGGTTTAGATACATTGATAACACCTTTACCATATTGACTTATGGTGAGGCTGACCTGTTTAAATTCCTGGAATCTCTGACTACCTTCTCCCAATTAAATTTCAAATGGTACTATTCCAAATCCCATGTCACTTTCCTTGATGTTGATCTCGTCCTCACCAAAGGCCAGCTACACACTTCCATCCGCATTAAACCTACCAACAAATAACAGTAATTACATTTTGACAGTTGCCATCCTTTCCATGTCAAACATTCCCTCCCATACAGCCTTGGAATCTGAGGAAAACTCATCTGTTCAGATGCAGAATGCTTACAGCAGTACACCACCATTCTCACCTCAGCCTTCACTGCACATAATTACCCCAACAGCCTAGTTAAAAAGCAGATTTCCAGGGCCATCAGTTCCAATCCTGGCACTGCTGATCCCTCCACAAAACAACTTCGGAGCACACCATTGGTGACTCAGTATTATCCTGGTCTGGAATGCGTTAATCAGCTACTACGACAGGGCCATGATTTTAGGAAATCATGCCCTGAAATGAGATCCATTCTGTCTGAAATTTGGCCCACCACACCTAGAATAGCTTTCCGTCGCCCTCCCAATCTCCGCAATATACTTGCCAGACCCTATGCTGCTCCTGCACTCATCTCCCTACCCTACAGCTCCTACCCCTGTGACCATCCCCGCTGCAATACCTGCCCTATGCACCCTCCTACCACCACCTATAATAGCCCTGTAACTGGCAAAATGTATACTATCAAAGTGAGAACCACGTGCGAAATGACACGTCATATATCAACTATTATGTAAACACTGTTCAGCCTTCTACATCAGCATGGCTACCACCAAATTATCAATTAGGATGAGTGGGCATAGGCAAAGGATGTATACTGGCAACTTGCAATATCCTGTTGCAGAGCATGCTCTACAACATTACATTCATGACCTCGGAACCTGTTTCACCAAACGCACCATGTGGATTCTTCTCCCAGACACCAGTTTCTCAGAACTTCACAGGTGGGGAACTATCACTACAACATGTCCTTGGTTCTCATCATACACATAATCTTAATTTACATTAATTACTTCCATCTCAGCCTTTCTTCACTGTAATTACTCTTTTCTTCACTCTATATTAGTATTCTAATTATTTCATTTCTTTCCCATCTATTTCTCATCATCCCCTCCCACCCCTGTTACATACAATACACTTAGCTTTTCACTATCAACTCGTGCACGATGTTTTAGTAATAATCTCTGTCTTGCATATTACCCCGTCATCCAACTTTAACCTCTCAGGTTTTCAAATATCGTCCGATATAATCCTCAACAGTCAGTCTTTCCTTCTCATCCTGTATGCTAAGTCTCCCCTGACCCACAATACTGGGTGACTCTCCCGAAATCTACCCTTTTTCCTAAACCTCTCCAGTCCTTTTCCTTCACCCTTCTTCCTTCCCCTTCAACCCTTTTGCCTGAAGAAAGAGCCACTGGCTCCGAAAGCTTGCCAATCACAACAGTCTTATGTGTGTATTCTGCTGCTGCTTGGTATGAAGATATTTTATCTATCCAATTAAATAATTAACATTTTTTAATAACAAAGCTATTGGTCACAAATTAAAATAAATCAATTTCTGAAGACTAATTTTCTAAGGAAGGAGTGATTTCCCAGCCTTAAAATTTTTTGTGGTGTTACACTGTATAGCATAGTAATTTATATTTTATAGAGTATCAATGGTGAGAAGTTTACACTTTGTGTTTCCTTCCACCAACCTCTGCCAACTCTCACTCCATTAATTATGAGCTTTGGAGTGTGCCATTGAAAACTTGAGTCTCAGGGTTAAATTGGTATTCTTATCAGCATATCTTCTTATAAAAGTGTATATGGAGTGATTCCTAAAGACATTATTTTAACTGAAAATTACAGTGAAGGAGAAGTATAGTTGTTTTAGTTAAGATCGACTAATATTAAATCAACTTTGAAGTAGCATGAAATGAAGCATTTTAAAAAATTCATCACCATTTTGGCCAGCCTTGCTTGGACTCAAAGCACATAAGAAACCAATAATAAAAGACGTGAGAGAAATAACATTTGATCACTGTTCTAGAAATAAAAGCCCTTTTATAAATATAATACTAAGTAAACTATTGTGTTCAACATATTACACTACGATATTTGTAATTAACAAAGAGGGGGATGGTGGAAGTTCATACAAAGAGTTTTGTGAGCTATCAAACAATAAAAAAAGTAGATTCAACATGCAAAATCATAGATGTACTGCCTGCTAGTAAAATTAGCAAACCAAATGAAGAAAAAAAGACCTTCTGCCTCGAATGCAAAAACTGACAAAATGGCAACTACAATCAAAAGTTTCATTTCAAATGCAAATTTGTACTAGATGAGATGAAAGGTCTAAAAATTCACCAACTGAATATCCCGATTTGATGGAAAAGCTAAAAATTAACTGCCGTATTGCAAACAAAGAGGTTAAATTATTATTACCAGTTTACTGCCAAATTCTTTGAGTCCAGTAAAAGTTTGTGATGAATTTAATGTGTCAATGTTTAGTTAAATTAACACGGCGTTTAGTAAAACAACAGGAAATTTTTACTTTTATTACAAAAGCAAAATGCATCTAATTTGCTTGATGAAAAGATGATCCCAAAGGTTATTATGTTTTATCAAGATGACAATAATCGCCATTTGATTCCTGGCAAAAATATTGTTTTACTGTGAAACAAAATAGTACTAAAGTTCAGAGACAAAACAACTTTGTATTGTGTAATTCAAATGAACTATTCCACTGAATTCAAAAAAGAAAATCCTGACATTAAAACTGGAAGGTTGAACCCATCACATTTTGTGTTCGTATCACCAGAATGTAAAGTTGATGACAGATTGGGCCAATTTTAGAATTGACTTAAGATGTTTTGGAAGTTCTGGTATGCGATATTGACAGCGACATTTGTATTACAAAGGGAAACTATCAAAATTGTATAGGCAAGTAAGCTTTACTTGACATGTTAGAAGGAACAACACAAACAATAGGTGACGAGAGAAAATGGAAATGGTGACAATTTTAAAACCACAAGAAGAATTTTTTTGAAGTGTTTGTAGCTAACTTTGAAAATGCATCATTTTATAGCCAAAGCTCAAAGTAAATTTAGGAAAGATAAAAAGCAAACTTTTGCAGCTGATGAATGCTTAGTTCCTGCCAATTTTTCTGAAAACTATTCCTTTGTTGTTCAAGATGAGATACAATGGCACTAATGGGTAAAAACAAACAGTTGCAGTTCATCCATTTATGTTCTATTATACAAATCAAGAAAAATCAAAGGGTCACAGTTCGTGTGTCATAAGAGACACCCCAACAACACTGAAGGGGGTGGCAGGCAGAAAAAAACCACACACACACACACACACACACACACACACACACACACACACACACACACACACACACACACTTATATATTTGTCATGGCTTGCAAAGTTAATGCTGATTGCCAAAACCAAGATGTGCATGTTACATTTTACCATCCACCAGTACTGAAGAAATCATTTAAAAAAAGTTGAGAAGGATCAAGGTTGGATGCAAGTTAAAAATGTACTGAAGAAACTGTCTCCCCTGCACTTTTAACCTAATGCCTAAATCTGAATAAAAATTTCTCAGCTGTTCAATGAACAACACAGTAAAAACTAATACGGTGAGAACAAGATACTGAAATGTAATTCGTTGGCTCATTTTCAATAAAAAATAATAATTAATCATACACACATTTAAATTGTACATTTTTTACTCATAACTGTGTTTTTTCACAACTTCCAAATGAATCTCAATGTTGGAATTTAGCCTATACTGAAATTTGTGAAGTTTCACCTGGTTACCTAACAAAGATATTCCAGGGCAAATAATGAGAAAATTAAGAAATCCATTATTTAAAATATTGTATCTTTTAAGTGTAAGGGTCATTCCATGTCAAGTGGCCTAAGAGTCCCCACTCGACCATCTACAATTTTGATGAAATTTTTACAGGATGTACATATAGGCCTTACATGAAGCACTGCCAAATTACAGCTTCATAAGTAGTATGGTGGGGCCACTTAGCCACCTTTTCGTAAAGGCTTGTTTTTTGACTTGCGACAAATGAATAAATGATCAAGTTTGTTTTACCATTGTTCAGGATCTAAGAGATCTGTCGCACAAACTTTGTGAGCCTGTTCAACTTTTTGGGTACAATAGCTTAGTTATAGTACAAAAGGTCAAACTGTGGTAAATTCATCATCATAGTATGCCATCAAAGTGGCTCATAAATCTTGTCGTACCAAATTTTGGCTATACTTTATTGTCTTGTATCTACTGAAAGATTAACTTTCTGAAGCTAATACTTTAGTTATCTGCAGCCTGCCAGCATGTCAAAGCTCTGCAAGTGGCACCCAGATTGCTCAAATAATAATTGAGTTATCTGAGCTCACCTTGTCTGATCAGGAAAAGTTGTTTGTACTTTGGAGACAGACCAGTTCAGTATCAACAATGTACTTTGGTAACATGCTTCAACAATCAGTTTGAAGCACACTGTTGTGTACTGAAGAGTGTTCAGATGTTGCGTGTGCCTTTTTAAATGATGTAAAGAGTGTTGTCATTACTGGATAAACATATTTTTTCGGTAAGTGAAACTTATTTAAAGGTACGGGGTGATTCTTTAGAAATGTTTAGCAGGTTATTTAATTTTTTTCTGTTGTATTCTCAAGGAAGTTCCATTACCTATGATGGTTTAATATTTTTCAGTTGGAAATACACACCACTCCTACTTTATCTAATATTGAAACAAACGGCAATTGGAAGCATACATTTAATTTTAGTGTAATGGATATAAACGAGGTTTCAGTACCATGTGTCATCGGCCTTGCAGATAATTCTGTATGTCATCTGAAAACACACACACACACATCAACAAGGCTTCACTCCAATCAAAGAATTTTCAGTAGAGCAACAGGAATTAATGAACCAATCTGAGATATGCCTTACTGAAAATGCACAAATATGCTTTCATCACAAAGCAATACTTGTGTACAAATATTACTTTCAACAGAGATCTTGTAATCCTTTGTGTGCAAAGAACCATGCCATTAAAAAGGGTTTACAGACTGTCAATGTGGAAACAGCGAAACAATTGCAAGCTGTGACAGAGCAATGTGAAACCTGGTCAAAAGATCTGTCGAAGTTGCAGAAAACAATTTTTGGCAAAGAATGCAGAAAAATCAGTCAACTTCAAACCAGTCAAAAGATGAAGCATATCCAGAAGTATCAATCTATTCAAGCCTAACTGCTTTTGAGATCTCCCCTCTCAAATTTCAGAGAGTATCAAAAAGATGTGAAAGGTTACGAAAAATAAGCGAAGTTCAAGAGGCAACTGCGAATAACATTGTTGCTGATGGAGGACTTTCCCCAAAAGATCATCAAACACCTAGTACAAGCAAGACATGTCCCGAGATCGTGAAGATTATAAGCAGCTGATTAAAGAATTGAAAGAGAAGTTGCAATTGTCCAGGCAGCCTTAAAAATTGCAAATACTGACATTAGTATCACAAAGCTGGACTATAAAAGAGAGAATGCAAGAATTTGGTGTTTCAGAGAGGATGGTGAAAGCAGCTAGGAAGTTACAGGCAGAAAATGGTTATTAGATTTGCCAACGAAC
Organism: Schistocerca americana; assembly: GCF_021461395.2. NCBI lineage: Eukaryota > Metazoa > Arthropoda > Insecta > Orthoptera > Acrididae > Schistocerca > Schistocerca americana. Next base: position 159,315,683 of record NC_060123.1, read on the forward strand.
AAATGTGGCAAGAAGATTCAAGATGCCGTAAAAGAAAGAGTGGCAACATTTTTTTCAGAATGAAGAATTTAGCCGAATTTGTCCACAAAAAGACTATAATTAGAATATAAGAAAAGAAAGTTTTGATGTAAAAACACCTTCTTCTGAATAATTTGAAAGAAATGTTTGCTGCATATCGACTTCAGCATGGGCCTGGAATTGGATTTTCAAAATTTTGCAAATTGAGGCCAAAATGGTGCATCAATGTGGGTGCAGCAGGAACTCACTCAGTCTGTGTTTACACTATACACCAAAATGTGAAACTGATGCTTGCAAGCACTCCAATTAAAGAAGATTATAAGAGTCTGATTGCTAAAACAGTGTGTGATTTGGAATCCAAAGACTGCATGCTTCATCTGGCCGAGAAAAGAACTACTGGAACAGTTTTAAGAAAGTAGTTTCGAAGACAGTGATCCAAATGACACAACTGAGTTTAAACAGTGAGTGCACACTGATAGAGATACATTAGAAACAAAGCAGATGACCACCAAGGATTTTAATGAAGATCTGATTTCAAAAATGGACAAACTTTCCACTCCTCACTATGTTGCAAAGCACCAGAGCAAGCACCTAAAATGCATAAAAGAAAGCTGTAAGCCAACTGAACTGTTCATATTACTGGACTTTGCTGAACATTATTCCTTCATAGTCCAGGGTGCAGCTCAACGTTTTCAGTGGAATAACACCCATTTGTTGTGTACTTCAGAAATAACTTTGACTTCAGCAGCATCAGCTATTGTATAATAGGCGACAGCCTGAAACATGATGCAATCGCTGTACATGCCTTTATAGTGAAATTAATAGAAGATCTAAAGTGTCTCCTTGGAAAAATCGCACACATTTAATACTTCAGTGACGTGTCAGCAGCGCAGTACAAAAACTTCAAAAATTTTCAGAATCTCTGCCACCATAAAAATGACTTTGGAATATCACCTGAATGGAAGTATTTTGCAACAAGCCATGGAAAATCTCCATGTGATGGAATTGGAGGAACTGTGAAGCACCTGGCAGCAAGAGCAAGCCTTCAAATACCAACTGAGGACCAGAGTCTGACACCAGCTGATTTGCTTAAATACTGTACAAAGAGTATCAGAGGAATCAAGTTCAATTTTATTTCAAAAGAAGAAATTGAAACATTAAAAACTGAACAGGAAGCAAGGTTAAAAATGGCTGCACAGTATCAGGAACAAGAGAGAATCACCATTTTGTGCCATTAAATGAAAAGCAAGTTTGTATTAGAAGAGTATCCAATGATACAAATTATTTTGTGGCAAATGTTGACCAAAGTCAAGCAACAGTTTCATTCAGAAATATTACAGCCTTACAACCAGGCCAATACACTGCCTGTATATATGATGGAAAATGGTGGATTGGTAATGTGTATGAAGTTTCAGAAGAAGAAAATGATGTTTTAGTCAGTTTCATGCACCCCAATGGACCTGCACATTCATTCTATTGCCTGGCTAGGCATGATGCTTGTTGGATTCCAAACCAACGAATTCTTTGTCATTCCAGCTCCATCAGCAACAAGAATGGGCTGACATAGATTGTTAGAATCAACAGTAATTGCTATTAGTAACAAATTTCAGCAAATGAATTAGCTAATAAGAACTGGAATATTTGTCTTGGGAACCATAAAGAGTACGACTGGTACATGTATTTTTTAATGTAATATAAATGTAAGTTTATTTTGTATGACAAGATTTATGGGCCACTTTGATAGCACACTATGATGAATTTACCATAGTTTGACGATTTGCTTTACAGCTAAGATATTGTACCCAAAAAGTTGAACAGGATCACAAAGTTTCAGCATGACAGGTCTCTTAGATCCTGAGTAATGGTAAATCAAAGTTGATCATTTATTCATTTAAGTTGCAATGTCAAGAAATGTAATGTAATGAAAATATAAGTTTATTTCTTCTTAAATGCAAAGTCTCCAAAATAAAAACAACTTTTTCTGACCAAACAAAGTGAGCTCTTTTCAATGGTGCCGGGAAAAATCAAATTTGAGCGATCCATTTTGAGATATGACCTTTTGAAAGTGAGCCAAAATTGACTGATTAAAATTTTTAGCACACTTTGAACTTCGATAACTCAGTTGTTATTTGAGCAATCTGGGTGCCACTTGCAGAGCTTTATGACATGCTGGCAGGCTGCAGATAACTAAAGTATTAGCTTCAGAAAGTTACTCTTCCACCAGGTACAAGGCAATAAATTATAGCCAAAATTTGGTACGACAAGATGTATGAGCCACTTTGATAGCACACTATGATGAATTTACCACAGTTGAACAGGATCATAAAGTTTCAGCATCACAGGTCTCTCAGATCCTGAAAAATGGTAAAACAAAGTTGATCGTTTATTCATTTCAATTGCAATGTCAAAAATGAGCCTTTATGAAAAGGTGGCTAGTGGCTCCAACATACTACTTATGAAGCTGTAATTTGGCAGTGCTTCACGTAAGGTCTATATGTACATCCTGTAAAAATTTCATCAATATTGGAGACGGTAGAGTGGGGAGATTGTCTAAATTTAGGCCACTTGACATGGAACGACCCATAAGCTTCGTCCCATTGATACTCTGTAGAAAGTAGCTGTACTATAAATTGAAACAAAACAAAAAATATTAAGGCTGAGAAGTTACTCCTGCTATGTTCAAAAATTGAATTTTTAATATGCTACCTATAACTGAGCTATTAAAAATATATTAAGGAATACATTCTGCTAGGCCATATGTTAATCTGTAGGCTAGAGACTGCTCAACTAAAAGTTTATTATCTGAAAGTCCTACGGCAACCAATTACTGAATAATTATACAAATGCCAGATGCCTGGGTGAAAAAAATAAATAAATAAATACATAAATAAAAATAATTATGCACTTCTGACCTGACACAAAAATGACCATTTCTCAACAATTAACAATTTTTTTTAACAGTATCATTGAGTCCACTAAACATTAGGGAATTTACCCAGCAAACTTCAAATTTTTCTGAGTGCTGGACCACTTTGTATGGATTGACACTACAAGCAAACATGGCACTGATTGGGGAGCTAAGATAGTGGAATGTTTCCATCGAATGTTTCCGTGTAATCGTGAAGTATAATACAGGAACATGGAAAAAATTAAAATAGTGTGTGAATTTGACAAAGCACTGAAAGGTCTAATGTGTAACAGGCACCTGGAAGGAAACTACATTCCTCAGAATCACTGAGATCCATTAGAGAGAGCCAGCCACAACAAAAGAATTCAAACTGGTATGCAAGAGATACAGCAGATAGAGCACCCTCATGCTTCAAGAAGGATGTAAAAATTCCAATTCCTAAGAGGGCAGTTACCGAGAGTTGTGAATATTACCAGACCATCAGTTAAGTAAGTCATGTTTGCACAATAGTGACAATTAACACTTGAGGCAATACTCATCATACACTGACCTTAGAATATAGCCTGAAGAAATCTACAATTATTTCATTTGTTGATTTAAAGAAAGCCTTTGACAATGTTGACAAATACTGTGTGAAATTCTGAAGGTAGCAAGAACAAAATTAAAAGAACAAAAAGTGAGCTACAACTAATACAAAAGCCAAACTGCAGTTATGGTAGCTGAATATGAAAAGACAGCAGTAGTTAAGAAGAGAGTGAGACAGTGTTTTAACATATCCTCTAGGTTGTTCAGTGTGTACATACAGCAAGATATGGAAGAAACAAACAAGAAATCTGGAAAAGGAAGTTAGTATGGAGAGAAGAAATAAAAACTTTGACCTTTGGCGATTACATTGTAATTCTATCAGACTGTTTGACATGTTCGATACTACTGTACTACATGGCCAATGATCAACTAAATAAATAAGTAAATAGAAATGGACACCGAGGAGCAGTTGAACAAACTGGGTCGTGTCTTGGAAAAGTTTATAAAATGAATATCCATACAAACAGAACGACGATAATGGAGTGCAGTCAAATTAAATCAGGTGATACCAAAGAAATTCACTTAGGATATTAAGACCCTAGAACTATTAGACAAATTTTGCTATTTATCCATCAAAATAATTGGCACAGGCAAAAGACAGAAGAGAATATAGAATGCGGACTGGTAACAGCATGGAAAGCTTTTCTGAGAAAGAAAAAAAAAAAAAAAATAAACGTCTAATATAAATTTTAATGTTAAGGCATCCTTTCTAAAAAGCACTGTTGGGAGTGTAGCGTTACATGGAGGTCAAACATAAATCGCCAACAATACAGACATTAAAATACAAAGTTTTTAAATGTGGTTATACAGAAGAAACCTAAGGGACTAGATAGAAAGATTACTAATGAAAAGGTAATCAATTAAAAATGAGGAGAGAAATTTATGGGACAACTTGACTAAAAGAAGAAATCTGTTGCTAGAACACATCCTGAGACAGTCAATTTGCTTTCAAATGGTTGTGGGTTACAACAGTTTGCAAAGATGACTAGGCTTTCACAGGATGGACTCTCAATGTGGTAGTGGACACCCTTCCCCCAGAAAACTTTGTTGTGGTGAGAGTGATCTGTAGCACAGCATGAGGTCTAGCAAATAGATAAAATCACACTCTCTCATTTCTGTCATGTGTGTCACAATCATTTACCATGAAAATAGCCCGTGAGCTTCTGGGAATTAGGTGTAAAAATAGCTGAGTAATTTTTCAGTCCCTACATTAATACACTGCACCAAATGATTAATCTGAAATTGATTAGGTTGGAGCAGTATGACAATTTTCCCTACCACTATGCCTGGACTCATGCTAAAACTTCACAACTGACTGCAGTGCTAATTATTCCAAGGTTTCTAATTGTTACACCAGTATTTATTTGGCAAGATCTTTTTACAGGAGGATAAGTTCATAACTGACAACAATATGACATACCCATCTGCACTTTGTTTGAAAACACCAAGAATATACTATTCATCCCACCAGAACATTACCATTTAATGACTACTGTCTCCCAATAGCACATCTTGGTTCTATTGAACATTCAGAATTAGTTCGACCGTTTGTCAACTTCAAGTACTGACAGTTTATAAGACGTTAAGATCTCACTGCCACATTTAATATGTTTCCACTGAAAGCGCACATTTCCCCACCTAATACACATAAGCGAGGATTCCGTATTGGCATTACTGCGCCTATTGACAGCAGACATGTTAAATAATGTTAATACTCTGTCTTTGGCACTCCACTGCCTATTAAGAAAATGACATTCGTGAAGGGAGGGAAGTCAGAACTGCTGTGTTAATGCGACTGCGAGGCTAACATTATGAATCATTTTTCACTCACCTGGGTTTGGTGTAAGTACGGCTTCCGTGTCTCTCAGTATCTTTTCTGTCCATAATTTTGTTGTATCTGACCGCTCGGCTAAATTTTCAAAATGGGCATCTAATTCTGTCTTTTCAGACGTCCCTAATTTTTCTTCTGTTAACTAGAAAAACGTAAGAACATAATCACGAAAACTGACACTTCAAAAATAAGACAGCAATGCAGTACAAAATCAACAGTACAATTCCGATTCTAAAACTGTTTCTAATATGGGCCTCCAACTGACCTGCACTACACGACTGATTGCTGTTCCTGCGTCCCGAACTAATTTCTTCACGTTGAAGTCCATATCCATCTGTATTTCTGACACTGTACACTTACAGTAAAGCGTAAACTGTGTTGGTCGATGGCTTCAGTTCCCTGTCATGCTTCATCTTTGATTCGCAACTTTGCGTATAACCTCCATAACGAAGAAAATTCTATACAGAAAGTACGCTGCTCAGTATAATTATGTGATTCTTACTTGTAATGATTTTCCATTGTGCTGCAAATTGCGGCCCAATATCTTTTTAAAAAATAATTAATATCGATTCTAGGATGTGTGTCTAATTTCTCTGAAAAATCTGTAAATCTCAGTAGTGAAACTCATTGGGTGAATTCATATCACATACTTATTGGCTGGTTCCTGCGCCCGCGACATTTGATTACCCGGCCATGAATAGCTGTTTTGTTTGGGAAGTTTGTCACGATGACGGATCTAAAATGTAAAAGCAGGTTACTGCATTGTAATTCTCTTAAGCTCAGTGGCAAAGTCTCCATGATATTTATACGCCGAAATTAAAACTGTTGAATCCAGTAGACATAAATGACCCTTGAAAGAAATAAAGCAAATCATGTAACAGCTCCCATCTACATCTGTACTCCGCAAACCACCATGAGGTCATGGCAGAGAGTACGTCCCATTGTACCAGTTACTAGGGTTTCTTTCTGTTCCATTCATGTATGAAACCCTGGGAGAATGATTGTTTGAATGCCTCTGTGCGTGCAGTAATTATTCTAATCTGATCCTCACGATCTCTTTGTGATGTTACATAGGGGGTTGTAGTATATCCCCAGAGTAATCATTTGAAGCCGATTCTTTAAATTTTGTTAGTGACTTTCTCGGAATAGTTCAGCCTGTCTTCAAGAGAGTGCCACTTCATTTCCTTCAGTATCGCTGTGACACTCTCCCACGGATTAAACAAACCTGTGATAATTCGTGTTGCCCTTCTCTGTATACAGTCAATATAGCCTTTTAGTCCTATCTGGTACAGGTACCACACACTTGAGCAATATTCTAGACCCGGTTTTACAAGTTGTGTGTAATCAATCTCTTTTGTAGACCAACGGCACTTATCCAGTATTCTACCAATAAACCGAAGTGCATCACCTGCTTTACCCACGACGGAAACTGTATGATCATTTCATTTTCCTAAAAAGTGTTACACTGAGTTATTTGTATGGAATGGCCTGTTTCAACAGTGACTCATTGATATTATAGTCTTAGAACACAACATTTTTTAGTTTTGTGTAGTGCAAAATTTTACATTTCTGAACATTTAGAACAGTGGTCGTCAAACTGCGGCCCGCGGGCCGCATGCGGCCCAGATCATGTTTTCATGCGGCCCGCGACCCTCCTCGGCTTCGCACGGATAGCATTAGTTATCTTGTATGGCGTAGCGGTGTTTTGTTTACGGAAATTGGGTAGAATTGTGATTAAAGTCGGGGAAGTAATTACGTAACTGAAAACCATTCACCACTTTCATTTAACGCGCCACGTGCCGGTGTTCCGCAGCGCTAAAGGCGCGAGACACCTGCTAGCCAACAATGTGAGCCGTGCATCAAACACGCCGCGTGCCCAGGGCCGCTCGTTTGTCGGCGGCGGGCTTTGTCGCGTATTGAGTGTATTTGTGCTCATATTTGGTGATATAATTATTAGTGGAATAAATAATGTTTGATGTACCATCAGGAATAGTGACTAAGAGGAAAATATGTGAAGAGGAAAGAAGTTTCCAAGAAGTATGGGAAGAAGAGCTGCGCTTTATAAATGGAGACAGAGAAGGTACTGATGCTTGCTTAATATGCCGGGATACGATTTTGGCACTGGAGAGATACAGTTTATTTCGCCACTACACAAGTAAGCACCATTCATTTACAGTAGCTTTTCCTTTGAATTCAAATGAAAGAAAGGAAAAAATTGCTCATCTAAAATCTACCATTCATCTGCAACAAAACGTTATGTTTGCAGCAGTTGGGCAAAGTGAGGCTATCACAAGAGCATCATACCAAGTATGTAATATTCCGGCAAAAAATATGAAAGCTTTCACTGATGCTGAATTAGTGGAGCAATGTATGATGACTGTTTCTGAAACTTTGTTTCAAAATTTCACCAATAGTAAACAAATGTCAGCTGAAATAAAAAAGCTCACACTGTCAGAATCTACCTGTCGACGTCGTATAGAAGATAGTTCAAAATATATATTTGAGGCAGTAATTAATAAAGTCAAGCTATGCAAACACTTCAGTCTTGCATGTGATTCCAGAACAGATTTAGCTTCGATGGCTCAGTTTATAGAACATCGTGAAAAACAACAGTACACTGAATTTAGGAAATGTGTGCCTAGCAATTATATAGAAATTTACGAGACTGTGCACAGTTCATTTTAACACTATTTCCTTCAAGTTACCTTTGTGAAGCTTCATTTTAAAAAATGAAGTACCTGAAAAATAAATATCGTAATCGGTTGTCCAGTCATTTAGAAGACGCAATGGGGATTGCATGCAGCCCAAATGACGCAGATATAGACGATATAGCAAATAAGTTCAACATCACAAGTCATATTAATGAAAATTATATATTTGTATTTACTTTTGTTTCGCAATTATAATGAATAAAAACTGATTAAATAAGAGACTTGTAGCTTTCTTATATTGCCTGTTGCATGTGCAGTGCATCTGTTCTTTTCTTATTTGTTAAATTTCTTATTTATTTCTACATTTTTTGAAAGTTTGAGATTAATGCAATTACAATAAAGTTTTGTGGCCATTTGAATAATGTAATATAATATTTTAATAATAAATCTATCTCATCTTGCACGAAAGTACTTTAAAATAAATTTCAGGAGCAAGGTACACTGAGCCCAGATTTGTTTTTGGTAGTGGCTAAAAATTACTAATGATTCCCTTCCTTCCTTTCACCCTTCATATGCTCCTACATGAATGTTGTAAGATTATGCAAGCCACGTGAATTTTATTTTAACAGATATAATTAAACTGGAGCGAATTAGTCACATGCACTGTATGCTTTTTTTCCAGTTTACTGAAATCTGATCAGCAGCATTTTATGCAGTTTTCACCACTCGTGAACATGGTGACAGTCATTCTGTGAAAGTCTGTGAATTGCACATGTCGTAATTGACTCATGCTACCACAACAATTATTCCTGTTGGTCTCAACACTCGACTCCTGTGAAGACTGACTAAAAATGTAATTGTTGACAAGGTGACACAACTACTCTTATGTCTCCAATGAATATATCCCTCATAATCTAGTAGTTGTGAAACTGGAGGATGGGTATTTAAAACTCTTTTTCCCTGTATTGCTGAATTTCAGTGTCATAAACATGGCTTATTGTTGTCAGCAACTGCAAAGCAATGTTATGTGCCGAAGGAGTCACATACATCCAACAGTTGCGAGTGGTTTGTTTGCAAAAGTACTATTTCATTTTAACAGGTGCTAATGTTTATAGTTTCTGAAGAACAATAAATGATATATATCGAAATCCGGTGAAGAATAAATGGTTTGCAGCTGTCGGCTGTACCCGTCTCCTTCATCAAAATTTGTTCTATCACCTTTACAGGTGCCACTTGATACAGGGGCAGATACATTTGTCTTTGCAGTGGGACAGTACATTGTAATGGAAATGTTTTCTTGTTTGTTTGTCAGTGTTGACAAGAAATGGGTGCATGTGCCTCATACCAATTATCTGCTATTGTATCAATCTTAAATGAAAGTGCATTGGATTCATGAATACACATTATAGAGACGGTAATATGTGGTACATATTTGTTAAGAGAAGTAATTAGTCATTAGCTCTTAAAATGTGTGTGTGTGTGTGTGTGTGTGTGTGTGTGTGTGTGTGTGTGTGTGAGAGAGAGAGAGAGAGAGAGAGAGAGAGAGAGAGAGAGAGAGAGAGAGAGAGAGAGAGAGTGAGTGAGTGAGTGTGTTTATCCTCCACTTCTCCTCCTAAACCCTCGGATCGATTTCAACCACACTGATACACATGTTATTTTCAATCTGTAAAGAAATATTGTGGGGTAAGCAAAGGCAACGTCTTATTGGGGCAGGGGATGGTAATGTGGAGGGAGAAGGGGGAGGAAGACATGGACACACACAGAGGGAGTGCGAAATTGACAGATAAAGGGGTGAAGAGATGGTGAGCGAGGGGAAAGTTGAGATGGGCGTCAGAGAGTGAGGGAAGGAAGAGACGGAATAATGTAAGATTGGAATAAATACATATCTAGCCAATGCCAGGTACCTCATCTAGTATGAAATAAAATTAAGGCTGTTGTAGTTCAGTCAAGTGAATTGAAGAAAAATGACTTTCAAAACATGTAGAAAACAGTTGTGATCGTGTCTCATGTTACATAATACATTTAAGTATAAGTCCATTTGATGTTATTAACCATCTGTTCACAAAGAGAACACAGCAACATTTCGTCGGGAAATTACAGTGTTACAGTTTACGGGTCATTGAGTGTGGCAACAATCTGAAACAGAGAACATTCTACATGTAGTGGTCGGAATGGTATTGACTTTAACGATAAGTGCTAGAAAGTCAGTGGTAAACCTCTCACTTCTTTACTATAGCTAGTCTATTAGAGGTTCATAACACACCATTTGTATGGTTTGCCAGTTAATAAAAAGAACTTGAAATCTACGGCCTGAGGTGCCACATCATATTGCTAGTTTTGGCCCTTGAGCAAAAAAGTTTGTTGGCCTCTGATTTAGAGCAAGTTGCCAATGTCTGCACCACGTTAAAGTCTTATCAATAATCGACATATTTTCTTTCATTGCATCATTTCAAAAAAACATAATTTTACTATTAATGTTGTCTGTGAGGTCTTTAATAACAACTTGATCAGTAAGGGTCCCAACACACTTCCCTGGGCACACCCGAAGTTACTTCTAGGCTACATCCGTCGATGACTCTCCAATATAACATGCTGTGACCTCCCTTTAAAAATCCTAACGCATATTTACAGTAATAGTTATCATTATTAGTATTGCTATTAATATTTTCATTTTTTGTTATCGGATCATTGATTGTACACCCGCTTCTACATATGCACTTTCATCTCGACATCCACCCACTCATGTTCTACATTTAATCATATATCTTTTACAACTCTGAGAATTTCATTAAAAGTATCAGACAGTATTATGAACAATAAGAATGTTATTAAAACATCAGTCATTAAGCATCAAAACAAAATGTTCCTTACGCAAAACCCTGACAATTTAAAAGCAATAAGAAAATACAATAGCTTGGTAAATGTAACTAACATAACCAATTACTCAGTATCCACAAATGAATGCTCTTTTATACAATAATGACAATTTAAAATATTAAACGTATTAAAGAATGTAATAAGCATGTCCCCATAACAAAATAGGCTTTATACATTGAAGCGGCAAGGAAACTGGTAGACCTATAGGAATGCGTATTCAAATACAGTGTAAACAGGCAGAATACATCTACGTCTACATCTACATACATACTCTGCAAGCCACCTGATGATGTGTGGCGGAGGATACCTTGAGTACCTCTATTGGTTCTCCCTTCTGTTCCGGTCTCGTATTGTTCATGGAAAGATAGGTTGTTGGTATGGCTCTATGTGGGCTCTTTGATTTTATCCTCATGGTCTCTTCATGAGATATACATAGGAGGGAGCAATATACTGCTTGACTCCTTGGTGAAGGTATGTTCTTGACACTTCAACAAAACCCCATACCGAGCTACTGAGCATCTCTCTTGCAGAGTCTTTCACTGGAGTTTATCTATCATCTCCGTGATGCTTTAGCGATTACTAAATGATCCTGTAATGAAGCACACTGCTCTCCATTGGATGTTCTCTATCTCTTCTATGAACCCTATCTGGTATGGATCCCACACTGGTGAGCAGTATTCAAGCATTGAGCGAACAAGCATACTGTAACCTACTTCCTTTGTTTTCGGACTGCATTTCCTTAGGATTCTTTGAATGAATCTCAGTCTGGCATCTGCTTTACCGATGATTAATTTTATGTGGTCATTCCAATTTAAATCACTCCTAATGTCTACTCGCAGATAATTTGTGGAATTAACTGCTTCCAGTTGCTGACTTGCTATATTATAGCTAAATGATAAAGGATCTTTCTTTCTATGTATTTGCAGCACATTACACTTGTCTAGATCAAGATTCAGTTGCCATTCCCTGCACCATGCGTCAATTCGTTGCAGGTCCTCCTGCATTTCAGTACAATTTTCCATTGTTACAACCTCTTGATATACTACAGCATCATCTGCAAAAAGCCTCAGTGAACTTCCAATGTTATCCACAAGGTCATTTATATACATTGTGAATAGCAATGGTCCTATGACACTCCCCTTACTTCTGAAGACTTCTCTCGATTGAGAATGACATGCTGCATTCTGTTATCTAGGAACTCTTCAATCCAATCACAAAATTCGTCTGATAGTCCATATGCTCTTACTTTGTTCATTAAACGACTGTGGGGAACTGTATAAAACGCCTTGCAGAAGTCAAGAACCTGGGGACCTGTATCTATGGCCCTCTGAGTTTCGTGGATGAATAGTGCGAGCTGGGTTTCACATGATCGTCTTTTTCGAAACCCATGCTGATTCCTACAGAGTAGATTTCTAGTCTCCAGAAAAGTCATTATACTCGAACATAATACGTGTTTCAAAATTCTACAACTGACCGACGTTAGAGAAATAGGTCTATAGTTCTGCACATCTGTTCGGCATCCCTTCTAGAAAATGGGGAAGACCTGTGCCCTTTTCCAATCTTTTGGAACTCAATGCTCTTCTAGAGACCTATGGTACACTGCTGCGAGAAGGGGGCAAGTTCCTTCATGTACTCTGTCTAAAATAGAACTGGTATCCCATCAGGTCCAGTGGACTTTCCTCTTTTGAGCGATTTTAATTGTTTTTCTATCCGTCTGTCATCTATTTCGATATCTACCATTTTGTCATCTGTGTGACAATCTAGAGAAGGAACTACAGTGAAGTCTTCCTCTGTGAAACAGCTTAGGAAAAAGACATTTAGTATTTCGGCCATTAGTCATCCTCTGTTTCAGTACCATTTTGGTCACAGAGTGTCTGGACATTTTGTTTTGATCCATGACATAAGACCAAAATTTCTTACGATTTTCTGCCAAGTCAGTACATAGAACTTTACTTTCGAATTTGTTGAACACCTTTCGCATAGCCCTTCTCACACTACATTTTGCTTCGTGTAATTTTTGATTGTCTGCCCTCTCTACTCTGGCGATGGCAACCTCCCTAGCCCGCATCTCGTGGTCGTGCGGTAGCATTCTCGCTTCCCATGCCCGGGTTAGATTCCCGGCGGGGTCAGGGATTTTCTCTGCCTCGTAATGGCTGGGTGTTGTGTGATGTCCTTAGGTTAGTTAGGTTTAAGTAGTTCTAAGTTCTAGGGGACTGATGACCATAGATGTTAAGTCCCATAGTGCTCAGAGCCATTTGAGCAACCTCCCTAGAGATTGTCTATATGCTGGAGTTTGTCCTTGGACATTTACTCCACTGGTTTTGGATTGATATTGGTTTCTGGGACTATTGGAGTGGCATTGGACTAGTCTGAGCAGACAAGAATGAATTACTAGGAGTGCTAGAAAGACTAACGAGTTTATGAATAAGATGTCTTCTTCTTCTTCTTCTTCTTCTTCTTCTGTTTGATTATATGATGCCAGTCACATTCTGCGAAAACTGGATGCCTGTTCATCAGGTACAGGTCCTTCTTAGGGATGATGGTGGCCAAGTTGGTAATATCCTAGCCGAATAATTATGGTTTATGGGGAAGGGAGGGTTTGGGGATATTAGATGGGGTATAAGGATAGGGATAGGTGTGAAATGGAAACATTTGATCATGTAGTGCTTGTGTCATAACCTCCAGCACTTGTTGCATGGTTGTCTTGTCTGTCTATTCCAGTGGAGCATCGTGCACGTGCTGGTCATCAACCTCACTTGCAGTTGTGGCAGCAGGTGGCTCTATTTCCATGGGAGGGCAGGATGGCTGCCTTGTCTTCATGAGCCACCTCTTCTTGTGTGGTGACCCTCTTCTGCTGCATACAGGTCTTCATGTTGTTGCACTCGTACGAGTTAGCAGTGTGCGTGCCGCCGCAGTTTGTCCAAGTAGCAGTCACTCCTCTCAGTTTGTTACAGTCAGATGTGTCACCCGCCTGCGTGCACTTCAGACGCAAACTGTATTCTTGCATATCTTGGCTAGGTACCCCATCTTTTGGCACCAGTAGCACTGCTCATTGTTCTTGTTCATCCTGTTCTTGTTGCTGCAGCCATCCCTAGCTAACATGAGCGGGAGGTTGGGCCCGATAACAGTCTTGCTTCTTCCTCCCTTTCCACATCTGGACATGATTGCAAAAGTGTTGGATGAGCAAGACGAGCAACAGTGATGATGCAACCCACTGCTAGTCAAGCTGAAGAATGCTGTAGTTGGCAATGCCTATATAATACAAGTGTCTGACATAGTTGTTAGACTGGTTAGTGCTGCTACAATGGCATGTTATCAAGATTTCAGTGAGTTTGAATGTGGTGTTATAACAGGTGCATGAGTGGTAGGATACAACCTCTCTGAGGTAGCAATGATGTGGGGATTTATCCATACAACCATTTCACGAGTGTATCAAGAATATCAGGAATCCGGTAAAACATCAAATCATCAACATCGCTGTGGCCGTAAAAAGATCCTGCAAGAACATGACCAACAACGACTGAAGGGAATCGTTCAATGTGGCTGAAGTGCAACCCTTCTGCAAATTGCTGCAGATTTCAATGCTGGGCCATTAACAAGTGTCAGTGTGGAAATAATTCAAAGAAACATAATAAGTGTGGGCTTTTGGAGCCGAAGGCCCACTATGTACCCTTGATGACTGCACAACATATATAATATCAACTGGGTACCAAACAACAGTCATGAAGTCATCAGGCAGGTACTTAAGGTGGTTATATGTTAAATAGATAACTGATTTGGCTAAAGTATTTTGGCATATTGTTATGTGTACACCTTTCCTGGGGGCAAGAAAATTACTGGCTATAGGAAAAGGAGATGTTTGGATGATAATTTGTTGAGAAACTCCTGTAACTGAGTGTATAAAAGTAGTGCAATAGCAGTAGATGCTTGGTGTTTACCAGTATTTCATCATTCTCTCAGAATGTGGTTGTGCATAAGCTAAGCTGGTACAGATGGCTGGGGAAAGAGCCATGATTGAATTTCATTGTGTTTAAACTAGTAATGTTTCTCCAACTGCAATTGGTTTAGCTGAATTAATGTATTTAGGGAATTATATATATATATATATATATATATATATATATATATATATATATATATATATATATATAAAAAAACAAAGATGATGTGACTTACCAAACGAATGTGCTGGCACATCGATAGACACACAAACAAACACAACACACACACAAAATTCTAGCTTTCGCAACCATCGGTTGCCTCGTCAGGAAAGAGGGAAGGAGAGGGAAAGACGAAAGGATTTGGGTTTGAAGGGAGAGGGTAAGGAGTCATTCCAATCCCGGGAGCGGAAAGACTTACCTTAGGGGGAAAAAGGACGGGTATACACTCGCACACACACACATATCCATCCACACATATACAGACACAAGCAGACATATACAGAGGCTAAGAGTTTGGGCAGAGATGTCAGTCGAGGCGGAAATGCAGAGGCAAAGATGTTGTTGAATGACAGGTAAGGTATGAGTGGCGGCAACTTGAAATTAGCGGAGATTGAGGCTTGGTGGACAACAGGAACAGAGGATATATTGAAGAGCAAGTTCCCATCTCCGGAGTTCGGATAGGTTGGTGTTAGTGGGAAGTATCCAGATAGCCCGGACGGTGTAACACTGTGCCAAGATGTGCTGGCCGTGCACCGAGGCATGTTTAGCCACAGGGTGATCCTCATTACCAACAAACACTGTCTGCCTGTGTCCATTCATGCGAATGGACAGTTTGTTGCTGGTCATTCCCACATAGAATGCATCACAGTGTAGGCAGGTCAGTTGGTAGATCACGTGGGTGCTTTCACACGTGGCTCTGCCTTTGATCGTGTACACCTTCCGGGTTACAGGACTGGAGTAGGTGGTGGTGGGAGGGTGCATGGGACAGGTTTTACACCGGGGTCGGTTACAAGGGTAGGAGCCAGAGGGTAGGGAAAGTGGTTTGGGGATTTCATAGGGATGAACTAAGAGGTTACGAAGGTTAGGTGGACGGCAGAAAGACACTCTTGGTGGAGTGGGGAGGATTTCATGAAGGATGGATCTCATTTACGGGCAGAATTTGAGGAAGTCGTATCCCTGCTGGAGAGCCACATTCAGAGTCTGATCCAGTCCCGGAAAGTATTCTGTCGCAAGTGGGGCACTTTTGTGGTTCTTCTGTGGGAGGTTCTGGGTTTGAGAGGATGAGGAAGTGGCTCTGGTTATTTGCTTCTGTACCAGGTCGGGAGGGTAGTTGCGGGATGCGAAAGCTGTTGTCAGGTTGTTGGTGTAATGGTTCAGGGATTCCGGACTGGAGCAGATTCATTTGCCACGATGACCTAGGCTGTAGGGAAGGGACCGTTTGATGTGGAATGGGTGGCAGCTGTCATAATGGAGGTACTGTTGCTTGTTGGTGGGTTTGATGTGGACGGACGTGTGAAGCAGGCCATTGGACAGGTGGAGGTCAACATCAAGGAAAGTGGCATGGGATTTGGAGTAGGACCAGGTGAATCTGATGGAACCAAAGGAGTTGAGGTTGGAGAGGAAATTCTGGAGTTCTTCTTCACTGTGAGTCCAGATCATGAAGATGTCATCAATAAATCTGTACCAAACTTTGGGTTGGCAGGCCTGGGTAACCAAGAAGGATTCCTCTAAGCGACCCATGAATAGGTTGGCGTACGAAGGGGCCATCCTGCTACCCATGGCTGTTCCCCTTAATTGTTGGTATGTCTGGTCTTCAAAAGGGAAAAAGTTGTGGGTCAGGATGAAGGTAATGAGGAAAGAGGTTTTAGGTTGGGTGGCAGGTGATCGGCGTGAAAGGAAGTGCTCCATTGCAGTGAGGCCCTGGACGTGCGGGATATTTGTGTATAAGGAAGTGGCATCAATGGTTACAAGGATGGTTTCTGGGGGTAACATATTGGGTAAGGATTCCAGGCGTTCGAGAAAGTGGTTGGTGTCTTTGATGAAGGATGGGAGACTGCATGTAATGGGTTGAAGGTGTTGATCTACGTAGGCAGAGATACGTTCTGTGGGGGCTTGGTAACCAGCTACAATGGGGTGGCCGGGATGATTGGGTTTGTGAATTTTAGGAAGAAGGTAGAAGGTAGGGGTGTGGGGTGTCGGTGGGGTCAGGAGGTTGATGGAGTCAGGTGAAAGGTTTTGTAGGGAGCCTAAGGTTCTGAGGATTCCTTGAAGCTCCGCCTGGACATCAGGAATGGGATTACCTTGGCAAACTTTGTATGTGGTGTTGTCTGAAAGCTGACGCAGTCCCTCAGCCACATACTCCCGACGATCAAGTACCATGGTCGTGGAACCCTTGTCCGCCGGAAGAATGACGATGGATAGCCTAGGTCTTCATGGCAAACGAATCTGCTCCAGTCCAGAATCCCTGAACCATTACACCAACAACCTGACAACAGCTTTCGCATCCTGCAACTACCCTCCCGACCTGGTACAGAAGCAAATAACCAGAGCCACTTCCTCATCCTCTCAAACCCAGAACCTCCCACAGAAGAACCACAAAAGTGCCCCACTTGTGACAGAATACTTCCCGGGACTGGATCAGACTCTGAATGTGGCTCTACAGCAGGGATCCATCCTTCACGAAATCCTCCCCACTCCACCAAGAGTGTCTTTCCGCCATCCACCTAACCTTCGTAACCTCTTAGTTCATCCCTATGAAATCCCCAAACCACCTTCCCTACCCTCTGGCTCCTACCCTTGTAACAGACCCCAGTGTAAAACCTGTCCCATGCACCCTCCCACCACCACCTACTCCAGTCCTGTAACCCGGAAGGTGTACACGATCAAAGGCAGAGCCACGTGTGAAAGCACCCACGTGATCTACCAACTGACCTGCCGACACTGTGACACATTCTATGTGGGAATGACCAGCAACAAACTGTACATTCGCATGAATGGACACAGGCAGACAGTGTTTGTCGGTAATGAGGATCACCCTGCGGCTAAACATGCCTTGGTGCACGGCCAGCACATCTTGGCACAGTGTTACACCGTCCGGGCTATCTGGATACTTCCCACTAACACCAACCTATCCGAACTCCGGAGATGGGAACTTGCTCTTCAATATATCCTCTGTTCCCGTTATCCACCAGGCCTCAATCTCTGCTAATTTCAAGTTACCGCCACTCATACCTTACCTGTCATTCAACATCTTTGCCTCTGCATTTCCGCCTCGACTGACATCTCTGCCCAAACTCTTAGCCTCTGTATATGTCTGCTTGTGTCTGTATATGTGTGGATGGATATGTGTGTGTGTGCGAGTGTATACCCGTCCTTTTTCCCCCTAAGGTAAGTCTTTCTGCTCCCGGGATTGGAATGACTCCTTACCCTCTCCCTTCAAACCCAAATCCTTTCGTCTTTCCTTCTCCTTCCCTCTTTCCTGACGAAGCAACCGTTGGTTGCGAAAGCTAGAATTTTGTGTGTATGTTTGTGTTTGTTTGTGTGTCTATCGACCTGCCAGTGCTTTTGTTCGGTAAGTCACCTCATCTTTGTTTTTATATATAATTTTTCCCACGTGGAATGTTTCCTTCCATTATATATATAAAAAAATCTAGTGCATAACAGTGGTTCATTCTGACAGCACGTTAATTCTGTAAATATTAGCTGTTCCAGTTTACCGCATTCTATTAACCTATTTCAACAATCTCCTGACAAATGATCACAGTAGTAATTATTATATTCAAATGTTTTATGTTATATTTTCTGACATGTTCCACACCCATGAGAATTGTCTCATTTTTTGGGCCAATGGAAAGATAACTGAACCTAATCTTATCTAATCTAATCTTGTTGATGGGTTCACATCATCGTGGTGCAGTATGGTCTCTTGAAATTTGGGTTTGTGACCTCTACTTGGGGCAGCTGATGTGAAAGGCCCCCTTTGTCAAAGCTGTTGAATAATTGTGGTGAAAAGCATATGAGATTGAGTCAGATGTGGAAAACAATTTTGATAAAGGCAATGAGCACCTCTTCCATTACCATGAGCTTTGCCATTCAGGACCATGTCAGTGTGTTCTGCAAATGTATAGCTGGCCATTCCACTCTAATGCTCAGAGACATGTGAATTGGGCTCAAAACAGATCAGAGAAGTAGGATGGATGTCAAATGACTTCAGTCAATCCAACATAACCACCCCACACCGTGACTACCATGTTGCATACGAGCTATTACACACTGTGTTAATGCTTTTTCCAAGTACCCTGATATGTTCATCTCGTTATAATTGTTGATCAACATACATACCTAAAAATTTTGTGCCAGCTACCCACCCTATGATTTTATTATCTATTTTAAGTTTTGCTGTATTAGATTTTATTTTATTTATGTAAAAGTTATTAGTCTTTTTTTAAATTAAGAGTTACTTTATTGTTATTTGATCAATTGTGGACTGCCATAAGTGCCTTTTCTCCTGTTACTTCCAACATTTCTGGTGTCCTGTCTGTAATTATTGTATTGCTGTTGTCAGCAATGACACTTTCTCCTTGTGTGACCCACAGTGGGAAGTCATAAATGTAAATGACAAACAGTAAGGTCCTAAGACACTCCCTTGAAGGACTCCAAGTTCAAATATTTTTGATCTGAAAGATGTTTCACCATATAATTAGAGACACTTAAAATTTTGGGGTATTTCTACCCTCTCCACTATGTCCGATAGGTCAGACATCAACCCTTCATTTACCAACCCCTTTATTCCTAGTGCTTAAAGTTTACCAATAAGTATTTCATGGTCAACTGTGACAAATTGTTAATTGAGGTCTAGGAAAATGCCTATTGCTATAGCAGTTTCTGTTCCCTTTCCAGACCTGATGCCAAATTGTTCTTTGCACAGAAATTCATATTTATTTAAATAATCCATAGGTCTGTTCTTCATAATAGTTTTTATATTTTGGAAAAACAAAACAATTGTGAAACTCGTCTGTAATTCTGGATAGAATGTAACAATACGAGAGAAGGAAAGTTGCTACTCACCATATAGCGGAGATGCTGAGCCGCGATAAGCACAATAAAAAGATTCACACAATCATAGCTTTCGGCCATTAAGGCCTTTGTCAGCAGTAGACACACACGCACACACACACACACACACACACACACACACACACACACACACACTCACACTCACGCAAGCACAACTTGCGCACACATCTGCAGTCTCAGAGAGCTGAAACTACACTGCGAGCAGCATCACCAGTGCATGATGAGAGTGGCGACTGGGTGGGGGTAAGGAGGAGGCTGGGGTGGGGAGGGGGAGGGATAGTATGGTGGGAGTGGCGAACAGTGAAGTTTTTATTTTTATTTCCCTCCTTTCCGCTACTTACCCCCTCCCCCTGCGCTCCTTCTCTCCTACCCTCCGTCTAAACAGCAACACTTCACTGTCCGCCAAGCCACACGTGAAGACATTCAGGAAATGGCGGTTATCACCACTGTTGAGTTGTATGAGTACCGTTTCATGCCATTCAGATTAAAAAAAATGCCATCCAGATGTGGCAACACTTCATTGACTCTCTCTTGCTCCAGTTTGACTTCTGTTTCATATATCTCGACAGTAGCCTGATCTTCAGCAAATCCGTGCAAGATCATGAATGCCACATCACAATAGTAAAGAACACTCTGTCATCAAATGGAGTCAAGATCAACACCTACAAACTGCAACTCCACCAACAATCTGTCCAATTCTTGGGGTACACAGTCTCGGCCGCCAGGACACCCCCCCACCCCCACCCCCACCCCGCCCCGAATCGAATGTGCAATCAATCTTATCCATGCCACTCCCTACCACATACAAAGAGCTCTGTCGGTTTCTGGGAAAAAATAAACTACTACCATCATCATTTACCTGCAGCAGCCGGCACCCAGGCCGTCCTCACTACTGCCCTCACTGGCAACCAAACTTTTGGGACGCGCCCCATTCCATGAGCGGAACCAATGTGCACAGCCTTCCAGGCCCTAAAAGACTCTCTCACGTGAGCCATCACCCTTGCTCATCCAATGTCAGATGCTGAAGTCTTCATCACCACAGATGCTTGTGACTCTGCAGTATGCGGAGTCCTACATAACACCACATTGATGTGGTCACACCACTTCCATTGTTTTTGAAGAAACTTTCACACGTCCAGCAAAACTACTCACCCTTCGACTGCGAACTTCTAGCGATTTATGAGGCGGTGAAACACTTCTGCCCTAATGTCGAGGGCCGACCTTTCCACATCCTGATCGAACATAAACCAGTAGCAGATGCCATACACAACACCCTCTGCCACCCCCCCTCCCACCCGCGCACCGGCACCATCTGAACCCTCATCCCCCCCCCCGCCCCCCCCCTCCCCCCGTCCCCGCTCATTGACATGCCTCATTTCAGAACGATTTTTGTGTGTGACATGAAGTGCGACTGTCAGACCTGAACTGCATCATCTGCCAGCTCAACAAAGTCACCAAGCACACTGTTCCACCTCTCCGCAAATTCAATATTCCATCTGACTGATTTTGCCACGCACACCTAGACGTCATCGGCCCCCTTCCCCCCTCAGTGGGCTTCCAATATGTTATTTCTTGCATCAGTCATTTATCTTGATGAGTAGAGGCCGTACCTCTCACCAACGTAACCACTGAAACCATGGCTAAGGCTTTTGTTTCTTCCGGGATTTCCCACTTCGGCTGCCGCGCTACTGTCACCAACAACCAGGACAGGCAGTTTGAAACAGCCCTCTTCATTCAACTCTGCCAGCTGTATGGTATCAACAAATGTCACATGATTTCGTACCACCCCGAAGCAAATGGACTGGTAGAACGGTGGCATCTGAGGCCCTCCCGTGAGTACTCCTTGGCCTACGGTCATCATACAAACCAGATATCAAGGGCACCACGAGTGAGTAAACCCTGTCCTCCCTGGGGAGCTATTACAACCTACCTCTCCCGATAATCTCACCTCCCTTCCCGACTTTGTAAGTCAGGTCGGAGTGTATTTTGCAGATATTTTGGATGGACATTTGGGTTGAAGTTTCGCCACTCACTGTCTCTCTCCACCATGTGAAACCAGCACACTTTGACCAAATGTCTTTCATGCCCAATGAGGTTATGCAGCCTCCCAGCACTGAGGACTTGCTTGTGCTCAAGCTATGACCCCTCAGAGTTGCTGCCACAGCACTCATCCAAACATGTGTCTGTGACACCAGCAATGCCATTCCTCGGGTTCTTGCAGTCTTTCTCTGCCTCCTCTCATCTACCCCCTCTAGTGGTTCTGCAAACCTATGACATGCCGGAACATGTGGAGGACATCACTATTATCATCGACAACAACCACATCTTCATCCTGCTGCAGGACAACTCGCCCCACCCGACTGGGGACTCGATTCGTCTGACAATCGCCTTCTCCCGCCTACTTCCATGTGGGGTTGACCATACACTCCTCCAAGCTACAGTAACCCCTCTAGGGAGGGTTACAGTTTGAAGGCTGCCAGCCTATCATGTGAGGGACACAGTCCCTCCCCACGCTGCTCCATCTTCACGTGCAGGCGAACGCCTCGTCCTCCCTTACCACCTACTGGAGTTCCACATTGATGTCCCAGCGTGGTCGCTGCAGTAACGACATCCGGACATGGACATCCCCATCACATCACTGCTATCTTCCGCACCATTAACACCAGACATGCTACCCTTCGACTGTGTTCAAACCATGCTCCACACGGCATGGGAGGTGGCAGAGGGGGGCGTAGGGGGTGATGTGTGGCGTCAACAAGTAAAAACGACAAATCTCCTGAGAATTTCAGAGAATTTTCTGTTACATTTTGTTACCCAGTTATTTCTACTGTATTCGCCAACAGAACATTATATCTTAGAAAATGGCTCCTGAAATTTTAATTTGAATAACTTCATTAATTTGTCAAATTTTTCATTTGTACATGTTCCTGAATATATATCTTCCCCTGACTATATTGTCTTCATACATTATTTCACATGATTTAAATGCTACTGGGAGAGAGAAAAAAGAGTCAGTGATACACAATTAGTGTGATAAATATTATTTTACACTGCTGTTCTTGTCCTCAAGCTGCTGTGTGCCTGGCAGACCATTAGGAAGAAGTCTTTGGGATTGATCAATAGAATTTTTCAAACATGCTTGCATGAAAGAATTCTACATTGTCTATGCTACGCACACTATTGAAATTGATTCCACTGAATGTAATACCCTGTTATGTTACTGGAAATATATTATTGATAAGAGTCATAAATTATATGTTTTATGTTACACATAGAGAATCTATGGAAAGACATATTGAATAATGTGCAGAAAAGATTTAGTGATGTAATTCACAGCACTTTGTGAAGCCCTTTAGTCAATACTCTTGTCGGATACCCCATTCCTACCTTCTTGTATTTATGACTTGCTCATAGTGGTCAAGGACAAGGATGACTGGAGAATTTTGTTGTTTATTGTGCAATTCTTCCAGACTTGTATTTCACCTAGTACATAGTAAAGGCACATAGCCTCAGAGGCACACTTGTGGACTTCCACCTGAGTTCATTTGTTTGTCAAGAGATGCATTTGTATAAACAATTTCACTTTTATTTCATTTTGAGAGGAGCATAATTGCAAAACTTATGTGGATAATTTACGGTAGATCACAAAGATGTTGAAATGCAAGTTTACTGTTGAGACATTTATACACTTGAAGCATGTCATATCAAAAGAGTAATTGTATTGTGGATACATTGGATGCTATTTACACAATACATTTGAAGGAATATGAAGGGAGGGTGACTGGATAAGCTATTTTTGAAACTGCTGATCGTAAGTGATGAAATAAATTGGTGAAGGACATTTGTTGCCTAACTGTAATCTGACTTTATTAGAGCAGAAAAGTTTTGGTCGAATGGAATTTGCATATAAGTTCACTTTTAGTGACATATCTGACTGTATTAATAATTGTTTATTACATAATTAGAACACTGAAAATAATGATTTGTCATTCTATGAAGATTTATTATATATCAATGTAAGGGATACTTACACAGGAGCACATGCCTGCACATTGTTTCCTGGCGTAGGTGATCACTATTGCACAGTGCTGAGAAACAGAAGGAAGGAATTTAGTAATTACTGATTTTATTAATTTATGAATATGTGCACCACTTTGCAGACATGGGATGGACACTCGCATAAAAGCATGTACGTGCACAGTGATTCCTGCCACTGAACAAAAGATTTTCATTACTTAATATTTGGATAGTGTATGAGTTTATGCACTACACTGAAAAGAGAAAAAGTGTAATGTCAGAATGAATATACAAACCCATGAAGAATTTTAAAATATGTTGTCAATGAACACAAACTATCCATCACGCTATTCAGACACTGTTTTAACTTGTACAAGATATTTGTGAATGTACATGTTACCCACAAATGCCATTTAGGGTATGTTATGCACCCATATTGGTAGACTTGACAAAACATATTTCAATATGATCTTTACTACAAAGTCTGTCATTCACCAGGCATGGCTGGATAGACTGCATCAAAAATTATGAAGTTAATATATACAAATAGTATATAACAATTGAAAAAATTAACATATTAAAAATTTTACTATACACACATTTAATCAGTAACACTAGACTCTCACTAATCCAACCATTCCAACTATACTGGTGCCAGATTAGTGGAAATGTCAGATTATTGAGCATCTGAAATTTATTTTATTCATTTATTTTGTTTTTTATTTATTTTGAAAACATAGGGGATATAGTATAATGTACTTTATTAAACCGAAGGATACAATTTTGAAACATAGAGGATATACTTTATTAAATCCAAAAATACATTTATTTTCAAAGAAGACTTAGTCCTGGAGTTTACTGACTATGAAACATGTCCCTAATTTTTAACTGTCGCAGTGATGATAAGTGGCGGTGACATGCTTTATCATGCAACCGCTTTACAAGTATTACATCGGTACTGCATGTATCTGGTTGTTGCATAATGTACTCCAGGAAGACCTTGGTAGCTTCAGTACCAGCAGTGTGAGAAATCTTCATGCTCTCTCCTCCTGTGTCCTTTTCTTCATCACATTCGTCATTACTTTCTTGCACGCTTTTGATTATTTCTTCATCTGTTAAAGTTTGGTCCATATCACAGTTTTCCTCATCAAGCCGCTTTGTAACATCTTCATCATCAATTTCTTCTCCTCCTGGAAGGTTGTGGAGATGTCAGTGTACAAAGTAATTGATAATTCCAAATTGACTGGCTCATCGCTGTCTCTGACTACTGGATTCAACTCGGCATCTATGGATGGCGACAATTTTCTCCAGCTCTTCATTATGGTAGCACTCTCCACTTTATCCCATGCTTTGGCTGCTTGTAAAACTACATCATGTATGTTGATTGCTTTCCACACATTCAGCATAGTCTCGATAGAGTCGTTTTCACTTTTGTTCAGCAAGGAGACAAGAAGTGAATGTTGATAATGATGTTTAATTGATTCCAAAATTCCGTGGTCCATGGGCTGAATTAGGGCTGTCATAATGGGTGGGAGAAAGAGTGCTTGTATACCATCTGACTGTAGAGTAACATCTGAAGGCTGACTGGGAGCATTATCAATTATAAGGATAGCAAAAGTGGAAGCTTTTTCTTCTTTAGCTCTTTTCTGACTGCTGATACAAATGTTTCATGGAACCACCAAGAGAATATTTGTCTGTCCATTCACACTTTCTTCCAAGTGCAATACTGCACTGGTAGAGTGAGTATTTATGTCAGTGTGTTGAAAACAACATGGATATTGGGATCTTCCACTCACCATAAGCGGTAGCCTATGACTCCCATTTGCATTACAACATGCCATTAATGTTATGCACTGTTTCTGTTGCATGTAACCACGAGCTTCCTTGTCATTGTTGGCAGCTAATGTTTTTGAAGGAAGCATCTTGTAAAAAAGTCCTGCTTCATCAGCATTATACTAGGCATCAGAAGGTAAATCTTCTTCCTCTGTTATCTTTCATATCTGGCTTACAACTTATCAGCATCCTTATCGTTAGCTGCGCGACTTTCCCTATTGACTGTCAGCTGCCAAATGCCATGTCGTTTTTTCCAGTTCAATAGCCAACCTTCGCTTGCTGCAAACAAGCTACTACTGCCAAGTTGTTTGTTAAATGCATCTGCTTTTTCCTTTATAATCGGGCTACTGACAGGAATTCCTTTACTGCAATGTTGTATGAACCATCTATAAACAGCTACGTCCAGTTCTTTATTCTCACTCTTTCGCATAACCTTCCGTTTTCCCAACTCACTATCGATTTCTATTGAATACTGTCAAATAACGTCTTCTTTCTTTTTGATGTCATAAATAGTTGCTCGTCCAACACTGAACTCAGCAGCAATGGCTTTCTGCGAAGAACCTTGATTTAACTTATCTAAAATTTAAAGTTTTGCTTGAGGTCTAGTGTAATGTGTTTCCTTTTAGAAGACATTACTTCGAACTGTAAAGAAAGCTATCATTTCAAAGACAGTATATAAAGCATTGTTTAACTATGCATTGTTGTGTACTATAATTCATTGTGCACGCGTTTTTGGATGTGTGCCGGATTACTGAGAGGCCAGACTACTGAGGGCCGGATTAGCGAGAGTCTAGTGTATTAACATATGGATTCTCTAAAAGATTTGGAGAAAGGTCAATAAATCCATTCACTTTCTTCACAGTAGAAAAATTCCTAGGTGGAGTTGAGTGGATGTAGTTTAAAATCCCTTGAAATTTCGTCCTGAAGCTCTTCAGTGGCTGTGCTATGCCTTGCCTCTTGCCAAAGGAATTTAGATTTTTCCTTAATGTGAAGGAGGCGTGAAAATACACAAAAATTATAAACAGTCATTATTCCCAGTTTTGTGGATAATGGACTGCCTGTCTTCTACTCAATTTTATGTACCTTATTGTTCTTTTCAGAGTGATAATACTTTGCTGCAGCCTGTAGAGTGACACAGTAGCAACAGGCCATAGCCGATAGGGCTGTAAACAATTTGTCATGCACATGTGCAGTGTGGTCTTATCAATCAAGTTTGTTGTCCACTGCAATCCCCAGAAGTCTTACGACCCTCTACACAGTTTAGGTCTCCTTTTTATTGAAGCTACATATTAATTTTTGTGTTTATTATTGATTGATTTTCATTTTGTTTATAACAAACCATTTTTTTTTCTCACATCAAACAAGGCATCTCTTTCTTCTTGAGCCTCACTGGCATGCCTTTTGAGTACAATGTTGTCATCTGCAAATTGCAAGAACTGTGAAAGAGTGCTTTCGTCATTTACAAAAACTAGGAACAAGTGGAGCCCATTACTGATCCCTGTGGCATGATATATTCCAACTTCCATTCACATTATAGTGCTCCTTGGGCTGATATGATGTCTTCTTTTTTTTATTTTATTTGTTTATTTATTATGTACACATCAAGTTCCATAGGACCAAATTGAGGAGCAAATCTGCAAGGTCATGGAATGTGTCAGTACATGAAATTACAACATAAAAGTAATAACAGATAAAAATAAATGTTTATGAACCCGAAAAAACTCTGTCCATAAATTTAAGTAAACACAGTCAACAATACAACAAGAATCAGCTTAATTTTTCAAGGAACTTCCCAACAGAATAGAAGGAGTGACTCATGAAAAAACTCTTCAGTTTCGATTTGAAAGCACGTGGATTACTGCTAAGATTTTTGAAGTGATTGAAAATAAGCAAAGTAGACTAATTTTTGTGTCACTCACTGCACATACCGTTCGAATAGTAAAAATGGCAGCATTAAGTCTTTGAACAAGATCCTGAACATGGACTTTCCACGACAGTTTACTATCTACCTGAAGAGCTAGAAAATTGAACTGTTCAGTTTCACTAATCATATGCCTATTCTGTGAAATAAAACAATTGAATTGTATGTTAGAAACTGTAAAAACTCAGTCTTACCGTGATTTTGCATTAGTTTATTTTCTACAAGCCATGAAGTTAGGTCATGAACTGCACCAGCCAATGTTGCACACAACATCCTTTACTGTCATCAGCAAACAGAAATATTTTAGACTTACCCGTAATACTAGAGGGCATATCATTTATATAAATAAGGAACAGGAGTGGCCCCAACACTAATCCCTGTGGCACTCCCCACTTGACAGTACCCCACTCAGACCCCACATCGCAGCCATTCTCAACATTATGAATAATGACCTTTTGCTGTCTGTTGCTGAAGTAAGAGGTCAATCAATTGTGAGTTACTCCCTGTATTCTGTAATGGTCCAACTTCTCGAGCAATATTTTGTGATCAACACAACCAAATGCCTTAGTTAAATCAAAAAATATGCCTAGCATTCGAAACCTTTTATTTAACCCATCCAGCACCCCACAGAGAAAAGAGAACTTAGCATTTTCTGTTGTTAAATGAAGCCAAACTTTACATTTGAGAGCAATTCGTATGATATAAAATGATCAATTATCCTTACATACACAGCCTTTTCAATAACTTTAGCAAACACTGATGGCTTAGAAATAAGTCTAAAATTATCCCTTTCTCCCTTTTTATAAAGCGGCTTTGCTACTGAGTACTTTAATTGCTCAGGAAACTGTCCATTCCTAAAGGAAAAATTACAAATATTGCTAAATACATGGCTAACAAGTGCAGCACAGTACTTTAATATTCTGCTAGGCATTCCACCATAACCACCAGAGTCCTTATTCTTCAGTGATTTAATTATTGACTCTATCTCCCTCTTGTCTGTATCACAGGGAAGTATTTCAAACATTAATCTCAGAAAGGCATTTGCCAAGAAAGTTTTATGATTCCCTGTAGAAACTAAATTTTAATTTAATTCACCAACAATACTGAGAAAATTACTGTTAAATACTGTACACATATCTGATTTATCAGTAAGAGAAATATTTTTACTGTGAACTGACTTTATATCGTCAACCTTGTGCTGCTGACCAGACACTTCCTTCACAACTGACCATATGGTTTTAATTTTATCATGTGAATTAGCTATTCTATTCGCATACCACATACTCTTGGTCTTCCTAATAACATTTTAAGCACCTTTCAATACTGTTTGTAATGGGCTTGATTGTGACTACTTCTAACATTTGTTCTGTATGATATCCTTATCCCACTAGTCAGCCACCCAGGCTGTCTATTACTCCTAGTACCACGTTTAGAATGTTCTAATGGAAAGCAACTCTCAAAGAGCATGAGAAATGTGTTAAGGAAAGCATTGTATTTATCATCTATGTTATCGGTGCTATAAACATCCTGCCACTCTTGTTCCTTGACACAGTTTAAAAAACTCTCCATTGCTGTTGGATTAACTTTCCTACATAGTTTGTAATTATATGTGACATTTGTTTGAGTACAAAAGGCTTTTAGTGTTAATATTTGTGCATCATGGTCTGAAAGGCCATTTTTCCTTTTACTAATGGAGCCCATCTATTAATGAAGAATGAATAAAAATATCTGTGGCTGTGCTACTGTTCTCCTGCTCCCTAGTCCCTAGTCTGCATCAGATCATATGAATTTATGAGATCCACCAACATCCTTTTTCTTGCACCATCATATACAAAATTTATATTGAAGTCACCACATATATCTAATTTCTGGTACTTCCTACAAAGTGAATCAAGAAACCTCTCTGGCTTGAAGAGAAATGCTCTGAAGTCAGAGTTAGGGGACCTATAAACAGCAACAATTAGAAGTTTAGTTTCACTAAATTCAACTGTCCCTGCACACATTCAAATATCTGTTCTTATCCAGATAAGATTTGAAGGTTGCTAGAACAGTGCCTCCAACTACAATCTGACTGAGCTTATTTAGAGGGACCTTATGAGAATGCAGTCAAATGCCTTACTAAGGTCACAATGTGTCACAGCTAAAGATTCTTATCCTTTAAAACTGTGCTTTATCCTGGCAATCATATCTTGTGCTGCCATTGTTGTAGATTTGCATTTCCAGAAGCCATGCTGTACATCTGAGAAGAGTTCATTAACTTCAAAGTAATTTGAGACTTTAGCAAAGATAGTATTTATTGTGATTGGTCTGAAGCTTGCTATCATGCCTGGGTCACCCTTTTTATAAACTGGTACTCTCCTTGCAAGTTTCAAAAAGTCCAGAAATATGCCAGCAGGGACACTTTTTAATTACCATAGTTAATGGTTCAGCAATGTCATGGATAATTTTCTTGAGAACATTTATCATTGCTTTTTTTGTGGCTTCTTCTACATCCCTTAAAAGTCTTTGTACCTTTAAATATTTCCTGTAAAACATTTCCTTTGTACTGGGATTTGTTGCTGTTCTGGAGTGATCATGTAATAGCAGCAAAATGCATTTTTTCAGTTCAGTAACACAAACAAGTTGGGATCTTGTAGTAGTTGCACACTCCAAAAGCTTTACTAAAAATCAAAGAAAAACCACATCATGTCAGAAATTAGTAATTCCAACAACAGACTTGAGACTATATGGAATGTAATGAAGTGAGAGACAGGACAACCAGCCCCAGAACAAGATAGCATCATCATTGAATTGAATGGCTGTAAATCATGAGGCATAGTTAATAAATGTTTTCAATAATCATTTCTTAAATATAGTAGAAAGCATAGCGACAAACAGTTCAGGAGAAAAAGTTAAAAAAGTAACTCTCATAAGATTTGTATGAATGCATCACCATTGTCTCTTTCTGAAATTAAGGAAATTATATACATTCTCTCCAAAGTAGAAGCTCATCTGACTTTGATGGTGTTTCCAGTTGAGTACTAAAGATTTATTCTCATATAATAAGCCTGGTCTTATCCAAAATATGCAGTGCATCACTAATTCAAGGCATGTTTCCAGAGAGACTGAAATATCCTGGTGCTAAACCACTCTCTTCAAAAAGTCACAAGAGAGACGTCAACAACTACCAACCTGTTTCACTGTTGTCATCATTTCCCAAAATTTTTGAGAATGTGATGTATTTTAGAATGGTAGTATCACTTTAACAATAATTACAACTCAGCACATTACAGTTTGTGTTTCAGAATGGTTGCTGTACTGAGAATTCCATTTGTATGTTTACTCACCTGATTTTACAAGCATTAAGTAATAAAATACTGCCAGCTGCTATTTTCTGTGACCTATCTAAGACATTTTATTGTGTAAATCACAGTATACTCCTAGATAAATTAACATTTCATGGGACTGATGGTGTAGCCAACCAATGGATAATGTCATACCCAGCCACAAGAATGCAGGAAGTTTTACTTTGTAATTAAAGCAGTGGAAATGGAAATGCCTTGTGGCTAGGGCCTCCCGCCGGGTAGACCATTTGCTTGGTGGAAGTCTTTAGAGTTGATGCCACTTCGTCGACTTGCGCATTGTTGGGATGAAATGATGATGATAAGGACAATACAGCACCCAGTTCTTGAGTGGAGAAAATCTCCAACCCAGCCGAGAATCGGACCAAGGCCGTTAGGTATGACATTCTGTCACTCTGACCACTCAGCTACCAGGGGCAGACATTCAAGCAATGTAGTCCAGGGAACTAATTCTGACTGGAGAGAAATCACATATGGGGTTTCCCAAGGCTCTACCTTATGTCCACTATTATTCCTCATATATGTACATGATCTTCCTCAATATAAAGCAAACAGAATTAGTTCTTTCTGCAGATTACACTAGTAATATAAACAATCCAAGCATACCTACAGAAACAGAGGAAATGGTAAACAAAGTTCTTCAAAGTATCATTGACTGATTTTCTGTGAATGGTCTTACCCTCAATTTTAAAATCACACAGAATATTCAGTTCTGTACATGTAGAGGTACCACGCCAGTGGTAAGTGTAACACATGGTGGGGGAATAATAAATATGGTGAAAACTTCAAAATTCTTAGGGATTCATATTGATGAGAATTTAAACTGAATAAAAGCATATTTTTGAACTTCTAAAACAAATTACCAAATGATGAATAAGCCTGATCGAAAAATTTATTGTTAACAGATTAACTCAAGGATATCTCAGTGTTATGCATTTCTGAGCACTGGCTTACCCAGAATAAAGCCAGAATACGAAAATAAACAAATTCATTTTTGCTGCTTACTACTGCAGGAAAAACAGCAAACAGGGTGAGATAGCAGTCTACACAAAGGAAAATGTAGATTTTATTACCCTACCTGACTTAACTAGAACAAATGTCGAAAAGGATTATGAAATTGCATCTCAGCTCAGTTCAACCTGGTTATTGCTACAGTTTACCAATCACCATCTGGAAATTTTGGCCTTTTCTGAAACAAAATGGAGGTATTGCTACATAAACTAAATAAAATGGATTGTGAGTTGTTAATCTGTTGTGACTTCAGTATTGATTTCCTCACAAATAGTGGAAACAGGGGGACCCTTTTGAACCTTGCAACATCCTATAATTTAAAGGCTAAAGTAAAAGCCGCTACCTCAGTAACATAAACTTCTCAAATAGCTGTAGATCAGTTTCTAGTCAAGAAGAGTTTACACAACACTTCACTAAAAATTTTCAATGCAAGTTTTAGTGACCATCTTGCTCAAATATTAAACTTAAAAGTAAAAGGCAGTATTATTAACAACATGTCTTTCAGAACTGCATGTAGAAGTTATAATCAGGATAATGTAAACTACTTCAACAACTTGTTACAGAAAGAAAAATGGCCAGAAGTGTACAAAATGAACAATATGAATGAAAAATTCAACACTTTCATTGATACATAAACCCATTTCTTTGAAATTGCATTCACGCTGAAAACATTAGCCATAGAGGGGAGCTCTAGAACAAACAGGTGGATCACAAGGGGAAGAAGGGTTTCATGCCAGAAGAAAGGACTGCTCCATGAAATATGTAACTCAAAAAATTCCTCATGTGAAATACGTGCATACTATAAAAAATACTCCAAAATATTAAGAATGGTAATAAAAGCAGCAAAAATAATGCATAATGATGAATACATTTATAATTCAGCTAATAAATCACAGGCTATGTGGAGTGTTATAAAAAAAGAATCTGGAGAATACAGACAATCTTGCAAAAATATAACACTATCACATAAAAATAAAAAAGTAACAAACTCCTTAGAAGTAGTCAACACATTTAACAACTTTTTTCGCAGGTGTTGCTGATAGTATGTTACAATAAAACTTTAAGAGCACCCAGGCAAATGAATATGAAATAAGTGCATGTAGAGGATCAATGTACATCAGTTCTGTTTCACAAGATGAAGTAGCTAAAGCAATGAAAGGACTAAAAAATTCCTACTCTGCAGGCATTGATCGTATACCTGCAACAATATTGCAAGAGTGCATCAAACCTAACTGAAATACTCACACACTTATGTGGCTGCTCACTTCAGGCAGGCACTTTCCCTGATGTATTGAAAACATCAAAAGTTATTCCTATATATGAAAAGGTGAGAAAGATAATGTAAATACCTACAGACCCATCAAAATTACCTCCTGCATCTCTAAAGTATTAGAAAAAGAAATGTGTGACAAACTTAAGAAATTTATAAATAAAAACAGCATCCTATGTAGTGAACAGCATGGATTCAGAAATAAGAGGTCAACGACAACTGCTATTTATGACTGCATCAATTCCATCCTAAACCTGATGGACAAAAAACAGGAACAATAGGAGTATTTATTGACTTGTCAAAAGCTTTTGACTTTGTCGATCATAAAATTCTGCTATCAAAGCTTGAAAGATATGGTATTCGAGGTCCGCCCAAAAAATGGATGAGTTCATTCTTGACTAATTGTAAGCAGACAGTGTGCATCAAGCACACAAATATCAACTAAAAACTGTATCCAAATACTTATCTGACTATAAACAAACGAAATGAGGTGTAGCCCAACAATCAATAATGGGACCCATTCTGCTTCTTCTGTACATAAATGATATAAACTTAAACATTGATGCACGTAAAACAATCATATTTGCAGATGACACCACAAGTCTACTAAAAGGACACAGCAACAAGCAGTTATTCCCTCATGAAGTTTGTTGTAAATAATCCACTACAATTCAAAATGAGCAGTGATGTACATAATTACAATAACAGAAGGAAACAGACATTCATTTCTCAGTAAGGTCGTCTTTTGTACAAAAAGGGGTGGACAATGCTGCAACAAAAATTTTCAGTCATTCACCCAAAGATAAAAAATGTCCAACAGGCAGCAAAGTAAGTTGAAAATAAACTGAGAATGCTTCTCCTTAACTCATTCTATTCAATAGAAGAATTTCTATTACTGTAATGCGTAAAAAGTGGTGGATATGGATTATTAATTCACAGCTGTATATTTTTTCTTTTTGTAAAAAAATAACTTAGAAATTGAGGTATCACAGCTAGGACGTGTTTGCCAATTTGTCTAAAAAAGCTTTCTTGTATGAATGTATGTGGGCTCCACAGTAAGCAGTCAGAATCTTATACGATCTGCAATGGGTGAGCTGTGTCCCGCAGACTTTTGTCATGACCATATGGCGTGACTGCAACATGTGAAAGTAGCAGAGAGGCACTTACAGAGAAGTTACATTCTCTGGAACTTTAAAAATTAATAACTGATCTAGAAATAGCCTGAGGAACTTCATATTAGGTACATAACCTTCTGTTGTGTAAAGAACAATCTATCAAAATCTGAAGTCAGTAACTGTCATAATTTGGAAGTTAAAAAGAAAAAGAAAAGTCTGTAAAAAACGTAATTATCCGACTGTGGTAATAACTTTAAGAATTTCAAGTACATATTTATGTTTTGTGTTGGGGTGAGTGTGAAAGAGAGTACTCGAGTAAGTGTAAGTGGGACATTCGCCAATATTAAATTTTCAGTTTGTAATTCTCTATAGGAACTTCCAAGTCTTCCAGCTTTGTATTGTGGGAACGAATCCGCCAATGGTTCCCCTACTAGTGGATAACAGATGCCCAAGCATGTTTGAATATGTAAGAGACAGCCAGAAAGTTCGTGACTACATAGTTAAATTCCAGACGTAAAGTACAGCTTAAAGTTTATTTCATTTTATTTGTTTAACAAGAGAGTTTTGAGTTGCGTATTTTAATGACATCAATGAGCTGAGAGCAGTGGTTGGTTCTTGCTAGATTTTGGCACAAGCCACACCCTGAATGTCAGTTCTGATTGGCTGTAATTCTGTACAGCCAATATGAAGGGAGACGGTTTGCCACCTAACGCATGATATAGACATGCTTGTAGAGGCAGAGAGAAGAAGGAAGTGATGGGCTAGCTTTCGAAAGATCTGGTCATGCTCAAAGTGTCCAAATGCATAATGTGTAAAATGAAGAGATATTGTGACTTTTGCAATTTGGTACAGTGATAATGGTAGCTGATGTTTACCATTAACTATTGGGGAAATTTTAAGAGTCGAGAGATATTTTGTTCTGTAGAAAATCGCGTGTTTAAACTTTGAACTAAAAGTGTGGCAGTACCAAGTAAATTTTTTTTTTACTGAGTATTTATGGCGAGCAAAAACTTTATTTAAAGACAACCACTGAATGCTGAGTGCAAAAGTAAATAGCAGCTTACTGACTGTGTTAATCTCGTAAATGATTTCGGAATTGGATAGGAAAAGTTCTGGCTGTTTGAGTGTGACGAGGACTGTGAACAGGAACTTTAATGATTTGATACATGTGGGCTGATGATCTTGCTTAGTAGCAATAATAAAAAAAAAATCCTAATGCAAGTTTAAAAGGACCTTTGAACTTAGAAATTTGAGCAGCATCTCATTTCCAATTTGCTCTTTAGAGTTCACAAGGCTATTTTCAGCTTTTTGTAATTATAGCAGCCTCCGACGCGTAGTTATGAAATCTCAGTTTCTTCAACACTGCTTTTCCGAGATCTATTAAGTAGCTGCAGTCAGGAGTTACGTGTGCAGATCTGCAGCAGTATCAAGGTAGGTGGACAATTTATGTTGCAAAACTGCCGTCGATGTGCGAAAGAGCACGTTACATCGCAATTGGTACTGGATCGGCCGGGAAAAACATTAGTAAAGTTCATGGAGGTAGGTGACTTTGTAGAAAAGCAGTAGTGTTGCAATAATTGGACTGTGAAAAACTGCTCTCGAATAAATAGGAACTGTGAAAGGACAAAGATTATGAGTGAACTATCGCCACGTGGATAGAAAGAAAGTGATAGCCCATGAACTGTGATTGAGTTTGCTATGCTTGGCAGACGGATCTGCAGTTATATCTTGCCAACTGGAGTAGCAGATGGGGGTGACTTCATGCAGACCACAAGCTATGAGAGATGACGCGACACAGGCAACGAAAGCAGTTGGCAGTGCTGACTGGAGTGGTGACCCATAAACTGGTACGACACCCGGCACATGGTGGTCGTTCCTGCAGTTACAGCTAGCTGTGTTGGAGACATCAGAAGCGCAAAGTTAAGTAGTGTGTTCTTTGAAACTTTGTGTGTGAGTGCACAGAAACTGAATAAAATGGCTGAAAGTAAGCAGACAGGTGTAAAGGACGAGCTGAAGGTAGATTTGGGGAAAGAAAACGGGGAAGAAGTTAATGATTCCATGAGCTTTAGTTTAGATGTATCACGAGCAAATTTTAGTAGTAGTTTGTCAGATTCATTACACGGTGATTATGGATCAGAGGGGGAACAGAATGTATCGGACCCCAATGTTTCATGCCTACCTGTTGCGGTAGCTAATATTGATCAGGAAATTGTGTCAGTCAATGATGGGGCAAAAGACAGTGTAACAGGAAGTTTAATGAATCTATTGATAAAAATGAGTGGGTTAGATTCTAATATGACAAAAATGGGTACGTTATTAAGTGATGAGAAGTAATCTAAAATAAGTAAAATGCGGTCTGACATTGATACAAAAATGAGGGGGTTAGATTCAAAATTGAGTAATATGGGTATTGAAATAGAATCTAAACTGGATAAAAAAAATTCAGATCTAAGAGAATTTTGGAAGCATGACATGGCAGTGCTTAACAATAATGTAAAAATTGAAATCAATCAGGTTAAACAGGAATGTACACAATCTATTGTTAAAGTAAAAAGTGAATTAACAACACAGATCGAACAAGTTATTGATGACCACCAACAGTCTAAAGTGGATGTTAAATCAGAGATAGTCAAGGCTCGTGAACATATCCAAGGGGTGGAAAACTATGGTGAAATCAATCACATAGCATTAGAATGTAAATTGAAAGAAAGTAAACATAAGTGTGAAAAACTTGGGGCACAGGTAATAAATAAAGTCGCTGGCTTGGAAACCCATCTTAATCAATTCAGTAACAGTGTGAATGAGCAACTGTGTGAGCATGACTGTCGAATAACAAAAGTAGAACAGTGTGTTACTAACACATAATAGAATCCACTGAGATTGCTTATGTCACACATCATCAGTTTCTCAAGTTTGATCCAAATAAAAGTGTACATCCACATGAATTTTGGAATGACTTTGAGTATATCTTACCTAAAGTGTGGAATGATAAGCAGAAGATCGGCATTATTACTTCTAACTTAATGGGGGAGGCAAGAATCTGGGGAAATTTGGCCTCAGATAAATATAATAAGTTACAGGAATATAAGCAAACTTTCTTTGAAGAGTACTGGGGAAAGCATAAACAAATGGATGTGATAAATCAGTTTTGGTCTGGGGAAAAATATGACCCCAAGAAGGAAGGGATAAAAAGATTCGTGCAGAGGTTGGTAACTACTCTGTCCTATCTTAGTACTAAGGTATAAACTGAACAAATAGTTATGGGGGTAGAAAATAAGCTACCTTGGTACTGGAAGAATAGGATTATATCTGCACCTAGAGATAATGTAGATAAATTTGTGCAGTATCTTGAATGTGTAGAATCTGTACTAAAAGAGGAGGACAGCACAAGGAGAGAGTATCGACATCCTGTTAAGCAGAATGAAAATCGAGGCGAGGTAAACATAAACAGAATGAATGTACAGAGAGGAAGCAGATACCAAGGTCTATCATGAGGGAGAGGCTGTACATATGAGAATCAGGTCAGTGACCAAGGTCAGGTCAGTATGGTGACTGTAGACAGCTGCCAGGAGATGACGCAATCAGCTGGCGGAGGATGTCAGTTAACGGTGACGTACGTCAACAAGAAAACTGCTAAGAGTGTACGAGAATGCTGGCGCTCGTAGACAACAACATTACCAGTTGAACCTGCTGGTGAAGCCATTTGTAAGAATGGCACCAGTACAGCCACCTAGTATTAATGTAGTCACTAAGAAAGAAGGGGAGAATACAACTTTGAACATGGCTGACGGTTGCAGCAACCGTATACACAAATTTGAAAAATATGTAAAAATAAGCCAACCGGTTGCACAGGTTTTATATATACCTTGACCAGGTTTTGTCACCTCTAATGACTTCATCAGAAGGTAAGGTAATTACATGAAGAACATATCGTCAAAGATGTGCAGTGATTTAAGAGCCGAGTTGCTCAAGTCATACATTAAAATATAAAACATAATGTTCTTCAAAAGGTCAAATATTGAAACATAAGTAACACCGGTGTGGTGTGAGGGATGAATAATTTAAGTAAATTTAGACATGGAGGTACTGAGTACCCTCAGAAGGGGTTATATTTT
The DNA here is from genome assembly GCF_021461395.2 of Schistocerca americana. NCBI lineage: Eukaryota > Metazoa > Arthropoda > Insecta > Orthoptera > Acrididae > Schistocerca > Schistocerca americana. The sequence goes on from NC_060123.1 coordinate 159,354,193, forward strand.
GTGTAAGAAAGTATTTACAAAGCAGCAGGGCTGACTGTAAGACAGTGGTAATGAATAAACAAATGAGTGAGCAGCAAGGTGTTGCCTACTAATTGTAGTAAACAAAGAGATGTAATGTGTTTAAACAAAAGGGATCAAAGTTTAGAAACGGGTGGAGGTGCAAACAAGAGGCATAAGAAAGGACCTGAAGTAACCAAAGATAGATATGTATGTAATTAACCATCATTAATCTGAGTGAATGTGGTATGGATATGACTATGTAATAAATACTGAATGTGACTGGAGGAACCTGATGTTGTAGTTGTGAGACATTGAAGCTGAGCAGTAAAAGAGCTAGTTTGTGAAATCTGATGTGGATGTTATTGTAACAGAGCAGCAAAAGGCTGGCTTGAGAAACCCTAAGTGGACTTTAATAAATAGTAAAATGTATGTGAATCTGACGTGTTGAAGTGCCACAGAAGTAGGCAGAACTATTTTCAAGATTAATGGTTTTAAGAAATGTTTTGTGTATAAGTGTTTTCAGCTTTTGTTTTTCTTGTATATATAGGGCATAAATAAGTGTGTTTGAAAACCACACAGTTGATTGGAAGATGGTTTCAGTATTTGGTTATGATGACGACTCTTATGAGGGTCACGGTAGTTGGCAAGAAGTAAAGGTGTGGAGAAGGTGTTGAAGCCACAGAGGTTGCAATGATTCACAGTGGATTCATTAATAATTTGTATTTCAATGTGTATTATATTTAAGTAGGTTTATATGTCAGGTTTGAGGAGTTTGTGGCACAACTTGACAAGAAGAAGGGACCGGTTGGTAGGACATGTTCTGAGGCATCAAGGGATCACAAATTTAGCATTGGAGGGCAACGTGGAGGGTAAAAATCGTAGAGGGAGACCAAGAGATGAATACACTAAGCAGATTCAGAAGGATGTAGTTTGCAGTAAGTACTGGGAGATGAAGAAGCTTGCACAGTATTGAGTAGCATGGAGAGCTGCATCAAACCAGTCTCAGGACTGAAGACCACAACAACAACAACATATGTCAGGTTTACAGAACTACAGGAGCGAGCCTGGAGAAAATTTGTCTATTTAATAATATATATATATATTTTTTAAGGTAACGTGTTATGCAGGATTGGAGAGCCACAAGCATTGACTGGAATTTGATGTTTATTTGTGTAATGATTTTCAGAAGTAATTTGTATATAAAATTGTAACAGTTAACTTGTTTGATTGATTGCAGTGAGATTTTGAAGAAAAGATTAATAGTCAATGTGCCACTTTGGTACTGCTTGATGGAAAGTTAGTTCACTTTTTGCTAAAAAGATTATCAGTAAATGTAAATATTGAAAAAAAAAAATTACGCTGTGACATGAGAAAGTAGATTTATTCAAAAAAAGTCATTGAAAGAAGGATTAAAAGAATTTTGAGATGTATATTCATGTTAGGTTAAGAAGTAGCAATTAAGGATGGAATCTGAAGCCAGCTGAATTTTTCAGGTGTGCGGACACAATATAGAGATAGCATGAGACTCATAGAGACCTCCAAAGCAGGACTGAGTTGGACAATGAGTGCTAGCAAAGTGCAAGGTGTAAGTGTTCATAGGTAGACGCTCCCCAAAGAGATGTTGTTGTTAGTGTGCGTGTGACGTACAAAGAGTAAAATGTTGTTACACAGATGCTCACCATAGTGACGAGTAAGAAGAAAAACTAATGTTATAAAATATGAAGATTGCAGGTGTTGTTTCTTTTTCAGTAATTTGTAAAATTTTGTGAAAATTGTATTTGTTTTTCTTTACATCAAATGATGATGTAATAAGTATGTTTAGAATTAATTGACTGTATGTTATCAGCCCTAAATAATAATTAATAATATATATACATAAATAAGAATGTCGTATATTAATACTTAGGAAAGTTTAATTGAATTCAAGCTTGAAAGTATTGGATAAAGGCTTCATAGAAAAATTTGTTAAAAACAAAAACATTTTAAGAGGTTAAAATTTTTTAGTTCCTCAGGAGGTATGAGGCGTCACAGCTAGGGCGTGATCGCCAATTTGTCTATTAAAGCTTTCTTGTATGAATGTAAGTGGGCTACAGTGTAAGCAGTCAGAATCTTATATGATCTGCAACGGGCGAGCTGTGTCCTGCAGACATGCGTCATGACCATATGGCATGACTGCAGCGTGTGAAAGTAGCGGAGAGGTGCTTACAGAGTAGTTACATTCTCTGGAATTTTAAAAATTAATAACTGATCTAGAAATAGCCTGAGGACCTTCATATTAGGTACATAACTTTCTGTTGTGTAAAGAAACAATCTGTCAAAATCTGAAGTCAATAACTGCCATAATTTGAAATATCAATATATTCTTATTTTAGAAAACCTTTCATAATTTTCCTGTAGTAACAACTTTAAGAATTTTAAGTTCATATTTATGTTTTGTGTTCGGTTGAGTGCGAAAGAGAGTACTTGTGCGAGTGTATGTGGGACATTCACTAATATTAAATATTCAGTTTGTAATTCTCTATAGCAACTTGCAAGTGTTCCAGCTTTGTATCGTTGGAACGAATCCACCAGTGGTTCCCTTACTAGTGGATGACAGATGTCCAAGCATGTTTGAATATGTAATGGATGATGGATGTCCAAGCATGTTTGAATATGTAAGAGACAGCCAGAAAGTTCATGACTATATAGTTAAATTCCAGACGTAAAGTACAACTTAAAGTTTATTTCATTTTATTTGTTTAACAAGAGAGTTTTGAGTTGTGTATTTTAATGATATCAATGAGCTGAGAGCAGTGGTTGGTTCTTGCTAGATTTTTGTGTGAGCTGCGCCCTGAAAGTCAGTTCTGATTGGCCGTAATTCTGTACAGCCAATAAGAAGGGAGACAGTTTGCCACCTAACGCACGAGATAGAGGTGCTTGTAGAGGCAGAGAGAGAAGAAGGAAGTGGTGGACTAGCTTTCGTAGGAGCTGGTCATGCTGAATTTGTCCGAATGCATTATGTGTAAAATTTAGTGATATTGTGACTTCCGCATTTTGGTACAGTGATAAAGGTAGCTGGTGTTTACCATGAACTATTTTTGAAATTTTAAGAGTCGAGAGATATTTTGTTCTGAAGAAAATCACATGTGTAAACTTTGAACTAAAAGTGTGGCAGTACTAAGTAAATTTTTTTTACTGAGTATTTATGGTGAGCAAAAACTTTATTTAAAGACAACCACTGAATGCTGAGTGCAAAAGTAAATAGCAGTTTATTGACTGTGTTACTCTCGTAAATGATTTCAGAATTGGATAGGAAAAGTTCTGGCTGTTTGAGTGTGACGAGGACTGTGAACAGGAACTTTAATGATTTGAATACATGTGGGCTGATGATCTTGCTTAATAGCAATAATAAAAAAAAATCCTAATGCAAGTTTAAAAGGACCTCTGAACTTAGAAATTTGAACACATTTCCAATTTGTTCTTTAGAGTTCACAAGACTATTTTCAGCTTTTTGTGCTTATAGCAGCCTCCAACATGTAGTTATGAAGTCTCAGCTTCTTTGACATTGCTTTTCTGAGATCTCTTAAGTAGCTGCAGTCAGGAGTTACCTGTGCAGATCTGCAGCAGTATCGAGGTAGGTGGACAACTTATGTTGCAGAACTGCTGTTGATGTGTGAAAGAGCATGTTACATCGCAAACTGTTCAGAATGTAACCATATGTGCACATTTAATTTGCAATGTGAATGTAAAGTGACTTGTTACACATAATTACAATCTATCCTGCAAAATGATCCATGGAACATATAAATAACTAGTATTCCATGTTTTTTCTTTCACATTTTGCTTATGTTGTGACATATTCGATGGACCTCTCTGGTCTTCTGTGGCTAGATATAGTCAAATTAATGTAAATTAATTAAACAACTACAGCCATTGTTTTGATGATGTTGTATTATACGGCAACCAGGTTCAGCAACTCAGTGCACTAGCTGTATTGGTACGTAGGAAAAGCCAAAATTGCACATAGCTTCAGGCCTTAACTGATGTTGAGGGAGTGAACTCCAATCATACATATGATCCAATCTGTGACCATCATCTAGGAACTGGATTCTGTAGAATATTGTGAAAGCAATGTTGTCTCTGTGACCATCAGTAACTAGCTGATGGCTGCACACAAAACATTGATTTTACAGTATTCTACAGAAGTCAGTTCATAGATGCTGGCCACTGGTGGTGTATTGAGTCACCAAAACTGGTTCTACATTTTAGTAGGTAAGTGAATGACTAAAGCACCACAGATCGTCCATCACAAAGAAGGAAATGAAAAAAAAAGTCAAATTTGAATTTGATGGTCTGAAAAACTCTTTAAATGCATCAGTTGTTGCCATTTCCTGTAATCTATGCAGTCACTCTACTGCAGATAATGCTGTCTGAAAAGCACTTAATGTTTCCTTATTTATGACCCTTTTTGTGAATACATAATTAGAATGCTAGAAAACGGTTGGTTATTAGCTCTTTTTGTGTAAATTTCCAAGCCAGTGCTCTGTGGGTAGAGATTATTGTGCCAGCTACCATCATCTCTTGGTCTAAAGTATTTGTATTTGTGATCAAAATGTCAAGGTAGGCAACACCTCTGATTGGTAATTGGTTTGCTACATATAGTTCGGGTTATTTGGTAACCGTGATAGCGTTACGGAGATGTTTAAAAAAACTCAAGTGGCAGACTCTGCAAGAGAGGCACTCTGCATCGCGGTGTAGCTTGCTCGCCAGGTTTCGAGAGGGTGCGTTTCTGGATGAGGTATCGAATATATTGCTTCCCCCTACTTATACCTCCCGAGGAGATCACAATGTAAAATTAGAGAGATTAGAGCGCACACGGAGGCTTTCAGACAGTCGTTCTTCCCGCGAACCATACGCGACTGGAACAGGAAAGGGAGGTAATGACAGTGGCACGTAAAGTGCCCTCCACCACACACCATTGGGTGGCTTGCGGAGTATAAATGTAGATGTAGATGTAGATAGTCCATAACTGCCTGCTAGGTTCATAAATTCTCTCTCCTTAGTGCTCTCTTTACCAAACTGTACACTGAAATCTCCACACAATCCAATCTTTCATTTGAAGCACATGAAGTAGTGCTGGCAAGACTCCATTTGGATGAGAAAATTTTCAAAGTTGTCATTTGGAGAATGGTTTACTGAGACAATTATATTAAGATCTAATAACTCCAAAGCAGTGGGTTCTAAATTTAAGTCCATGCAGAAGCTTGTCAATTTCCTTAACACTGAATTTTCTATTGTTATGAACAGGTACACCACCAAAGGAAAGAGTTGTTTTGTACCATGCATTTACCAGATTTAAGTATTCAATACAGTTGTAGCATGCAGCCTCTTGTGTTGATAACCAAAGTTCACACAGACACAGTACATCTTGCTTCATTCCATCTATAAAGAATTATAACACATCAAGATTATTTCTAAGACATTGTACATTGGCACTTCTTATGACTATGGAAGTTACATTGTGAGCAGTATGTGATCCCTTTAAACTTAGTTGCTCTTGGTGTGTATCTGTAACGTAAGAGCTTATTTCACATGAATATCGGCTGTCCTCTTGAATGAAAAATGCCACATGACAATATTTTTGGGCCGTGAAGTGTTATCCACTACTGCATCTCGAAGCTCAAAGTCAACACTAACTTTGAAGCTGCTATTGAGCCCCTTTAGTTCAAGCTTTTCAGCTGTAACATTGTTATGATTAGGAAAGACCTTCTGCAGGAAGTTAATGACATTTTCTAGAGTTGTGCTCAGGTGTAGTTTGTCCTTTTTCTACCATTAAGCATTCCTTGTTAGTCTCCTGTACCAACTGTTGTTTTGAACCTGCTTTTAGATTTGATTTTTCCTGAGGCATCAGAAGTCTGGCGTAGTGGGCCTACATTGTGTTTGGCACTTAGTAGTGCACTTCAGTGTGAGTGCTTGTGTTCTTGAGGCACAGTCTCAACATATTTCTTCCTTCAGTACTCTAGAACCTGTTTCGCTTCTTTGCCAAAATGTACATTTCTCCTCTTTTTCTTGTGTACTTCTTGAAAAGGTGCATGCAATTTTGTTGCAAAGTTTTCATCTCTGGTATCTGCAAGACTATTAGGACTATGTAGATCATAACATTCAGTTTCATTCAATTGTCTATTGTTTACATCTGGTGCAAAGGCCACTGAAACTGTGTGTTTTTTGTTTAACCGAGAACTTATTTGTACATATTGAGTCACTGCACACTTTTTTTTCCTACTTATATTTGAACTTCAACCTTCTGCAGCATTTTGTTGTTGGCTATCTGTTAAATGCTTGGAGAAATCAGAACTGTTGTCTCCAGCTTCTTGATTCTTGAGAGCTCTGATGCACAGCAGTTCATTTGTTTATTGTTTATGCTTTGGTTATGTGAGTTTCTGTCATTGTTTAGTTCACAGATCTGTATTCTTCATTTATTAAAATCACTTTCCATGCACTCCATGCTGTTTTCAGAGGCTTCATCACTTTGCTTTTCAAAGCACTCAGATGAATGTAGTAAATATTTTTATAATCTTGCATTTGAATTGAGAATTGTGTTTAGTTTTGTATTTAGTTCTGTGTTGTTGTTTGATAGTAGAAAACTAATGTTTATAAAACCATGTTTATGTAATCATATGAAACTAGATATTATTTAGTATAAACACCTTATCTTGGTATTTTGTCACATTGAACATCAACTTTCTGTAATTATTTCCAGTTGTGCTTCTTTTTACACTAGTTTGTGTGTGTTGGACTGGTGAATAGTGACTAAAAGCCAATTCTGTGTATTTACATAAGTTATTGAATACACACTGTGCCTGTGAATGCCAGAGGAATATAAAGAGGCTGGAAGGAGATATACCGCAAATGGACTGGAATCTTCTCAAGCAATGAGACAAGTGTGTAACACCAAATAATATATATATTTCCTAACTATGTGTAATTAATTCTTTTACTTCTTTTTCAGGTAATGTGCAAATGGACAATGTTAAAGAAAAAGAAAACAAAAATTATTTCCAATTTGAATCTTTTCACTAAACTTAGTATATTTATTCATCATTACTGCATATTTGATGTGCTAGACTCACTTTTACTCTTTATGTTCACTGAATTCTGATGTCAACTTCATGTTGTTCTGAATGGTAACTTTTTGGGATATCATTCATTTATACAGTACTGTGTTTCTGGCAACTGAGCGAAGTTTCATTTTGGCAGAGTAATGTATCTGATTCTAATCTATGAAAACCTGGGAGTCAGTCAGTCAGTCTGCTGCTCTCCTGAGCTCTGTGTTATGTGTAGTGCTGTGTGGTGAGTACTTTAACCTCTAGGGAAAGTTGATCAGATGTGGACGATTCCCTCAGCATGCTCGCTCTGGGCCCTGTCGTTATAGCCATTGCTGAAATTCACACAGCCAGGACCATTGACAGAATAAATACTTTCACTCTGTACCTTTATGCTAGCTCTCATGTCTTCTAGCACTTGTTCTGAAGCCTTTCTATCCACTGCAAGGATAAGTCTCATGTTCTCTGGAAGCCAGCTGAGCCATATTGTGCAGAGGGACTGTCACAAAGTAGGTCAGGTTCTGTTAGCAAGCATAGGTCGTGCAGTAGTTGGGTGGGGGACACATTTTCTAAGACCTAGTTTGCCACTAATCTGTGGAGCCTGTATTAAGATGACTGTGCAAAGTGGCTGACTAGGCAGGTTTTAAGCACTGCACAACTGTGCGTGCATGAAGTATCCTCTGTGATGACTGTTTGAACTTTGCTTTGTGAGGCAATGACACAATGGAATTGTAACATGTAACCCTGCGCACTGTGTTGGCAGAAAATGCTTTCCACATGCAGGAACCAGAGTTTTGGCCTTGAGGTTCAGAACGCTGGCAATTTAATGTTTTGTGAATTCCTACCTTGTGGTGCTTTTTGCTGGGGCTGCTGGTCTAGAGGAGTACCTGTTGCATTACTGCTGGACAGTTGAGAAGTGCTGTTGCCATCCTCTGTTTTTAAGCCAAGTCCATTCCCTGAGGTCATAGTGAGGTCTTTTGTGCAGGGTCACCACTGTAGGGAGATCACTGAAGGTGTGGTAATCCAATAAATAACGCTTATTACCCACTTTAACACCTTTAGTTCCAAGACTCAGTACCAGAGCAAAAAAACAATGTCACAATATAGAAGAAGGCAGCAACAGAACACTCCAAACTACTTAAGTTAAAGCTATGATACATTGTCCTTAATTTGTTGCTTGTTTGTTGTTGCCACAATATCAGTGAGTCATAGTTGGATTCGGTTAACTTATAAAAACACCTTGGTATTACAGTTTGTATGGATGAGCACAGTCATGTGTAAAGCTGGTGATAGGCTTTGGTTTTATTGGGAGAATACTGGAGAAATGCAATAAGTCTACAAAGGACAAATCACTTGTGTGACTTATCCTAGAATATTGCTCTAGTGTGTGGGACCATACCAAATAGAACTACCAGGGGATATTGATTGTATACAAAGAATCACACCATGAATGGTCACTGGTTTGCTTGTTTCATGGGAAAGTGTCGCATATATGCTGAAGAAATTGAACTGGCAGACTACTGATGATAGATGGAAACTATCCTGAGAGAGCCTAGTTTCAAAGTGTCAAGTACTGGCTTTAAATGATGACTCTTGAATTATATTACAACCTCCTTTGTATTGCTCCCACAGGGATTGTGAGCACAATATTAGATGAATTATGGATGCACTGAGACATTTAAACACTGATTCTTCCTGTCCTCTATATGTGAAAGGGACCTACCTCTGCTATGTACTTCAGAGTGGTTTGCAGAGCATATATGTAGGTCTATATGTATTTTTAATGTGTAGGTGTAATAAGTTGAAACAAGTGCTTTCAAAGGAGTTTGTGTTAGAAGCTAAGCAAATGATTTTGAAAATAATGGTAGTTTATGTACACCATAACTTTAAATCTGGGGGGGGGGATCTTTATGCAACAGAATGTGGCAAGTACCAGGTCCATAGCCACATCATTTTTATTTTAAGAGTTTTGTTTTCATTTCAATTTATTGCTTGTAACACATAATTTTACATGCATGTCCATTGCCAACTAAGTATAAAGTTTTTACAATTATAATTTTTTAGTTTACATTGTTTCTTATTACATTGTAATTCATGATAAATTCAAATTGTAAGGGCATTTTTGGATTAGCCATTGCTTGACTCACTTTTTAAAGGTGTCCCCTGTCAATATCTTAACTTCATTTGGTAACAAGTTATTAAAAACAGCTCCTTTGATGTAGGGGCTTTTTGCTGATGAATTTGATCTTCTGTTAACCATATGAAAATCTTTTCTGTGCCTTGTTTCACAGTAGTGAATATCCATGTTTCTTTTCGTGATTGTTCTTTCACTACAATTATAGTTTCTAGTATATACATGGTATAAACTGTGAGAATATTGTGTCTAATGAGTAGCGATTTGCAAGAAATTCCAGGTTTTATTTTTGCTGTGATCCTCAAGGCTCGCTTCTGCAGTATGAAAACCCTTTTCCTATTGGTTTGGCATGTTCCACCCCACAGTACTATTCCATAAGACAAGAAGGGGTACACTAATCCATAATATACAAACCTTAGGGTTTCAGAATTAAGATATGGTGATAACATTCTTAGTACATATAGACTGGGTGTTATTGTTTTACAGACATAATCAGTTTGCTGCTTCCATGGAAGTTGATCATCTATGCATAAACCCAAGAATTTACGATCTTTATAGGTTTTTGGTAGAATTTCATCAACACAGTACTATTTTGTCTGTTTGGACCACTTGGCTTAAAATGAATAATATTAGTTTTTGCTGTTTACTTTCAAAGTGAGCTCTTGCCTTTTCAATAAAGTTGTGTATCTCTTGAACTAGGCTGGGCTCACAGTCTGCGTATCAGACACCAGATGTGTCATCTGCATACATAGTGATCAATTGCTTATCACCAAGAGAACTTGGGAAACCATCTACATAGCAAATGAGTAGGACTGGACCTAAAATGGAGCCCTGAGTAACACCAAAATGTATATTTCTTACACTTGACCTTCTCCTCTCCAGTATTTCTGCTTTAGAGTACATAACCTCCATGCACTGTTGTCTACCCTTTAAATATGTTTCAGACAATTGCATGAGTTTTCCAGTGACACCACTCTTTGCAATTTTTGATAAGACCCATCAAGAAGTACTCTATCGAAAGCCCTTGAGAGGTCCAGGAATACTCTTGTTGCTTGGGATTTTCCATTTATTTTTCAACTACATGATTGACAAATTGTGCTGCTGCTGACATGTTACTTTGACCTCTTCTGAAACCATGCTGAAAATCACTTAATATGTCAGCATTGTTGTAATGTTCCAGGATTTTTTAGTATTATTCTCTCTATTATTTTGCTGAAAGTTGTGATTAGGGCAATGAATCTGTAGTTCTGTACATGCTTTATTTCCCCCTTTTTGCGTATTAGTCTCTCTACAGACAGTTTCAACTTGTCAGGGAACCTTCTTTGAGAAACAGTTTATTAGATGAACTTGTGGTTTCATTAGTTCAAGTTTTCAGGAGCAACATTCAGTCTCTTACTAATTTGCAAATCTTTGAAATTAATGCAGGGATAGCTCACAAATTTGCTTTAGTTATGCTGTACTGTACTATGACAGTGCAGATCATACAGTATTCCCTTACAGTTCTCGAACCATGGTACACCCCAAAATTTATGCAATCTACTTAAACCAGCAGACTTGAGTTCTCACTGAAAAAATTACTTTATTCTCCAAGTTGGTTATACAAAGTATGATGTCTCAAAAAATCTATCAAGAGGGATCCATCCAGAGGCATCAGACAACAGACTGCCTAAAATATAGATCCAAGACTGATACTCTATTCTTCATCATAGCACATATATGGTTCATGGAATCTTCCATCTGGCATATTCCTTGGAGTTGCAGCTGATGATGAGGTCTCTCTGCTCGACTTGTTCTGACATCGTAAGATCAGGTGCTGCACCCCGTCACCACCTGTAGCCCAATGAAATCCTCAAACAAAAGGTGCACAAAATGGAGCTGAGACAAATGTCATATCCAATAAATAAATAAACCAGTGGTTTACAAGACAACATCTTATCTAACATTAATCACTACAAGAACAAAGCTATAAACCCAACATTGAGGAAGCAAAAATTTTAGCACGTAACAGTTGTACATATTTTAAAGTTTCTGTAGTCTCAAAATTTTGCAGCCTTTCATCAACTTCTACTATCATGCTATCCGCGTTCATTATGTGTTATGTGCATGTATGCTAGAGTTTTTCATGTGTAGTTTGACTGTAGCATTAATGAAATGTTTGTCTTTTATCTGTCAAGGAGATAAAAGTTTCTTAAGTTGCTGAAATTAAATTTTGTCCAGTTGGTTGAATCTGAAAATATATGAAATATGGTTACACTTAAGGTTCATTTTTGTGAAAGAAAAAAATATTTACTTTTATGGTTGTACAATGAAGAAATTGTCTTGCATTCTGGGAAGAAATATTTTTGGCTGTTTTTGGGGGAAAATATTTGTTGTATTTGATGACATTAGAGGTAATGCATTTCTGTGCTTTTTAATTTTATGGAACTTACATAAAAATAAGTTTTTGATACGTTTGGGCAATTTTTGTGCTGTATTTGTGGTTGGAAAGATAGGTAGTCAGACTTGTTGGTTTTGCCATTGTCAATTTAGAGATCTGTTGTCAGCATTAGAAAATATCTGTTATAGTGAAAGCATTGGTAAGGATATTATTTTGAGAAGGGAATACCAAGCTGAAATTTCAGGTTTTAACAACTTTTGTCCATTGTCTCAAGTATATTTTACTGAGGATGATACTCGGAGTGAGGAGTTTACTTTTCAGACCAAATGTAACTTTGAAAAACTATAACGTATGAGAACTTCATGATATGAGTAATTTTATGAATGAACTGGATTAGTGTTAAAGATATGTTGAAGAAGTAAATAAAAGTATTGAACATATGTGATTATGATTTGAGAATTGATACACTACGGTCAGAATATGTTGTAATGTGGAGACAGTAGTTCAAACATTTATTCTGAATATAAGAGCTATCTATGAATGTTATGATGTTATGCTGAGGTAAGTTATATACATGCTGAGATGAAGAAATGTAGGGATTTTCTTCATGTTTTGTGATGAGCTATTGATGAAGTATGGGTTGTATTGTTGTGGTTTGGAGATGATGATTACGATGAGGTTTCTTGGTGTTATGGAGCTTTATTCTGTATTATAGTGTGTGATGTTATGTCATGTAGTATGTTCTTTTATATACTAACAAGACAAAGGCTTGTAATGTGTTAACTGTCAGTCTGATGGTGTTATGAAGAAGTCTGCTGACTGCACCTGATGTGCTTGTAATAGAACATGTGTTGACATAATGCAAAACACTAAAAGTGTTAACTGTGGAAGATCTTTTGAAAAAGTGATGATGCTGACTAACATTTTGAACCAACTGAGTGTTACTTGTAGCAAGTAAGAATATGAGAATAATGATCAAGCAAGAATTGGGGGGGGGGGGGGGGATGCTAAGGCTTAAATGAAACTGGAAAACTGTTTTTGGTATAGAAAAGGTGTGTGTGTGTGTGTGTGTGTGTGTGTGTGTGTGTGTGTGTGTGTGTTTGTGGGCAGGGGGCTTCTTGTCTCTGATTATATACTAAACATTTTGTTGTTGCGATATATTATTATGAGAAGGTAATAAATTCCTAGCAGCACATGTCTTGGGAATTTGAAACAGCTGTGGTATTATACTTGGAATTTTGTAAAATAAGTTGTAAGTAACATAAATAAATTACAAGGATATTTTTCAGATTTGTTTAAGAAAGTGTTTAGTGAAGAGCAGGCCTTGTCATTTTGTGTTTGAAATTCTAACACTTATTTTATTTTATTTTTTTGACACCAAAAGTTTGACATGTAGCACTTTACATTCAACATATTTTAGTTCATTCTGTGTAAACCACAAATTGATTAAGATTTTATTTGGGGAAAGATTTCACTACTTGACTATTATTATTTAAATTACATGATTTTCTAATGATTATTTCTCTAGGCAAGGTTTTGTGATATCTCTTATATTCACATAATGTCATAAGCAAATGTTAGTTACATAAATGAAGTAATATGCTCAGATGATCAATACTTAATGTGAATTCAATTTGATGCAGTGAAACAGTTGAGGTTTGTGGAAACTATTTATACTCTTTGTCTGTTATTATTAATATATGAGTTGCATTATTATCTAATTATTGCCATAACAAGCAAAACATTGTCATTTATAATACACACATTATGTATACTATGTTGAATGAAAGATGAAGAGATGACTGTACTAGGAAGGAACACTCCAGACAAAGATTAATTTACCACTCAAATATATAGAAATAAGAAAAACTTACCTTTACTAAAACAACATATTGTATAATGATCATCTAAGATTGTTGAATATATTTATGTAATTACTAGAAGTCAGTTTGCCAGCTAATATTATTCAACAACTAAAGTAAAGTTGGGAGGAGGATACGAAAACAATGTATACTTATTTATCATTTGAAATCTATGTTACAAAAGCTAGGTTCTGATACTAAAAATTTGTTTTACACACTTTGTAGGGGATGAAGGAATAGCAACCAATGAATTTAATTTAATATGATTCTGAAAATTCATACCAAAGATAAACATACCTACCGACCGGTGTGCCCGAGCGGTTCTAGGCGCTTCAGTCTGGCACTGTGCAACCGCTACGGTCGAGGGTTGAAGCCTGCCTCGGGCATGGATGTGTGTGATGTCCTTAGGTTAGTTATATTTAAGTCTAAGTTCTAACGGACTGATGACCTCAGATGTTAAGTTCCATAGTGCTCGGAGCCATTTGAACCATAAACATAGCCCTTTTAACACTGGTGTTCCTTAAGACCAATTAAAAATCTTTGTTGTGTAAACTGTTATCGATGTATTTGAAGTTCTTCAGCAAGGTGATCTGCTATGTAAATGCTTACTTGAATGTAATGGGAAACATCAGTGCAGAAAACATTTCAAAATTGTTGTTACAATGCTTAGATTTTTTTGATATTCATCTTGTTTTATCAATGTTTGTGTGGCTCCAATTTACATTTTTCTGTTCAGAGGGTGATGTCCAGGTCCGGAGCTTCAAATGTGAATGGAGATGCTCATCCACATTTTCAAGACATCATTTCCACCTTACACATGACTAAACAATCAACTCCATGCCTCATCTTTACGCACTTCGCTAAAGAGGGTCTTCCAAGTGGACAGACCAAACATACTAAGCACTTTAAAAGCACTGCCTGAGAGCAATACAAAGAATTCCAAGAATGCTCTACCAGAAAGTGAAACAAAGACTGCCTAACTTTTGGTGTGAGGCCAAAATGACATATTATAGCTTGGAATGCTAAATTGTTCCATAACCAATAATTAATCAAAATAATTTTGGTACATATTTTTCTCCCTATTTTAGTGAAGTTACCAAGAAAGTATGGTTCTTGAGATAAGCAAAATGTATAAAAATGAAGTTATTATATATTACTAACATAATTTTGAATCATAGATTTTGTAAACTTTATGAAACATGTTACATTTCTAAAATAACAGATATTGTGTCCTTTCTTCCATGTGACTGTTTCTATGAAAAAATTATAACAGTCCTTAATGTAATGGAAAATAAAATTCTATTAGAAAATTTAGTAACAAAATATTGTGTGATGTGAAATATATGCCAATCTTGGTCGAATGAAACAAACAGAATTTATAGGATAGTTAAATTCTTTAAAATAAAATATAGAAATGGAGTTTCAAAATGTTAGAGTAAATATGGAAAAGGATGAAATTTAAATAAATGTTCTCATGCAATTCACTAACACAACAGGCTCTCTTTTTGAACATCATATTTACAATTTTAGATAAAACTTAGCTGAAAATAGAGTGGAATCCAAATTTCATCAATTGGAATCCTTGGCTTTGCATCCATTACATGCACCTCCCCTGCTAGGGCAAAGCATACTTGTTACTAACCTCTTCTTATTCTCAACTAAATATATTTTCATTCATGGCAGCCAAGTGATACAAACTTACTGTAATATTAACCTCATCACAATGTAAGCAGTTCAGTGGGTGGTATATCTCAGATACTTATCTTGTCCTCTGCTCATTGTCCTGGAATTCTTCCCAAAGAACTGGATTGGGATCTAAAGCCTGTTCAGCATGGTAAATGAATTAAGTAATAGATCACCTTTATACTTTTCATTGCATTTTTATTGTTCAAAGTCATACAAGTAGTCCATCACAAAACCTCTGATCAACAGTGCTCTCTAGTGAGCCAACGTTTACCCTTATATAGGCTTCTGAACAAGTGCCTGATTGTTAACAGTACAATTATGAGATATTACAATTAAAAATTATCACAACCAGCTACCTTCTAGCCAAAAGCTTATGTGTTTAATAACCTTTTTGTTTATCTATCTGTGACTCAACATCTCCGCTATATGGTGAGTGGCACTCTATCATTTTTCATAATGCTGTCATATCAAGTTAATTTGACCACAGATAAACAAGACGCCTTGCTGAGAGCCTTACAATTTGCTGCAGCCATGTAGAATGACGAATCAGATAACAACTGCAGCAGCAGCAGAAGATGAAGTGTGATTAAAGGTAAGGTAATTCACAGCAAAAGCCATTTCATATTAAGTGATACATAACAAGTAGCCTTAACGAACAATACAGTGTGGCTGAGGGCAAAGCTGTAGAGGTTAAGTTGTTAAATAAACAGAAGGACGTAAGTGCAGCTGTTCTGTAGATGCCAGTAGTTATAAATTGGACATGAATGTAACTTTGAAGGATGGGGATGAAAGTCCTATAGTAAGGAGCGAAATGAACAAAAACAGTACTGAAGTGGATAAGATCATTAAGGTTAAGGAGGAGGAATCTAGTAGTGAAAAATCTGCAAAGGCAACAGTTTATGGTAGATGGAAATATGGAAGCGACGTTAAGGCAAATTATGAGTAGTTTAAGTATGAAAGAAGATATTACTAGTGTGAAAGAAGACATGAATAGGATGGAAACTAGTATGAAAGAAGACATTAGTAGGATAGAAAATAGTATTAAAAGAAAACAGAGTAGGCTGGAAAATAATATGAAAAAATACATTAGTAGGGTGGAAAAGAAAACTGATAGCATTAGAACTGACATGGTCAATTTAAAGGATCAACTGAAGAAATAAATTAAAAAGGAGATTAAGGTAGTTGGCGCTAATCTTTCAGAATTGGGTAAGAAGTTTGATGTGGTAATTAAAGAATGTGATAATGCTAATGAGAAATTAACATTGAGTCATAAATGTGTGGAAGAGAGAAAGAAGCTTTATGATGACAATAGTATGAAGCTGGAGGTTTCCGAGAAACAATGTGCTGAAAATAGTGTTAAACTTGAGAACGAAATCAATCACATTAAAAATGATTTAGAAACAGAGGTAGAGGCCATGTGTGCAGTAGTGTCAGAGGAAAAACCAGTAAAAGTAAATTAAATGTAGATTCAAAGTTGACTGAAAAGGAGAAAAAAGGGGAAGAAGTACAAAATCTAAGGCATAGAGAAAGTGACAGTGGGTCTGATAATCATTTTGGTAAGCAGGATGATAGTTTTTCTAGGGAAAGGATTAATGACAATTTGTTATATGAAGAAGATCACATGGTAAGTAAAAAGGAATTAGTTTACAAGTAAATCAGAAACATTTTTTCTTTGACTGTCATGTAATTTGTGCAGTAGCATACTTTGGTATAGAAATATTTCAAAAAAGGTTTCTCCAGTATTACTTATGTGTATTATGTTGTGTTAATTATAAGTAATGAATCATAAGAGGATGGAAGAAAGTAAATTGGTGCAATGGTGAAAGAATTTCTGGCAAACAAGGGGGTAAGGTAAACAGAAAATAAAAGGTGTCGCATGTGTGGAGGATAATTAACATCTGAAGTAATCAGCTCATGTTTGAAGTTAGTCGAATTTGGTGCAGCAGCAGAAGCAATATGCAGTATAAAACATTTTGAATATGAGATCTTAATGTTAATTGTGCTATAATATAAGTGTTTATGTTCAGAGCAATCAGTATATGTGAGATAATCATCTATCTGTGTCATGGTACAGCCGTTTTCTACCATTATGGAATTACAACTTTAGACATAGTTAGCTGTAGTAATGTGTGTGGAATGTCTTAGCAAGACCTGTATGTATATCACCCTTCAGGCTAGAATCTTAAGCAGTTTGATGGAATACAGTGAAATAATAGGTTTTCTAAGTGACAGTTTTGTCTGATCAATATGGAGAGTTAAGTTTACCTTAGCATAGGGATCTGTTACTGTGGAGAATTTTTCAGTAGAGTCAATTTTACATTAGATGAGAAGATCAGGTGTTTACTAGCTAATGAAATAATATAATAATGAATAATGTTAGGGTCTTAATGGTTAGGGAGCCTGTCTCTGCAGTAGGGATATTTTTTGAGAATGCACTCCACTAGCTAACAAGGTAAGAAATGTAATTAAAGTAATGTGCTGACAAGCAAGCATAATGTAAAAGATAACTGTATACAAACAAATGTGGTATAAAAGTAATGATGATCTAATTGTGAACTAGGCAACGTTAGGTACTGGGTATATTGTGTAATTCATGTCAATGCAGCTGGGAATTAGATCTTAACAGAAACAGCAATATTTTAGTGAGGTACAAGTAATATAAATTTGCATCATTGGATCTATAGGTGATCTGAAAACTTTCGTTTGTGTTTTGAGGAATTACTAGCTTAAAGTGGTAATGTTGGAATGAAGAACAGCAATTTCGCTGATTAACTGATAACTGTGAGGCTAGACTGATGTGGATATTCTGACAGGTCAACTATTTGGTGACATTTTTTGATTTTGTGAGGATTTAATTTTCTGGTTGAATAAGAGTAGTGCTCAGTGACTCTATTCTTTTTTCATAATGTAATGATTAGTAAATCTATGCTACTGCACATCTTGAGCTTTTGTTATTCTGCAAATGGAAAAGAGATCCAAATCTTTCAAGTTTAACCAGTTTCACACAGTTATGACCTGAAGTAATGTTTTGTAGTGTAATGTGCACTTGATTTTAAATTTTTACTAGTCACCACCTTTCTTACTATAGTCAAATTTCGTGCTAATTGTTGCAATTTTATGAGAATTATGTATTTATTTATGATGTAATGACTGTAGAATGCCATTAGTGTTAAACACATTTTTTAAACTTAAGTTAGAAGTAAAAAGTAAGTGTACTAAAGTAGGATATTTTGTCTCAATATTTTCATGTACTGTGGTAGATGAGAACCACCTTCAAGGGAACTGATAGGAGGGCATTCCCTTATTAACTGCCACTTGGACCTGTTGAAGGCATCGACAACTTGGTGAGAATGTGTGAAAAAGATCATTAAAAGTGTGAAAGTGCTTGTGAAACTTATTGCAACCCATGAGGATTTATTATCTGAAGCAAGACAGGACATGTATCAAATAATATGTATCTTTAAATGTAATATTTGCTTACCCAAAAAGGACACCAATTATGATGAAGATGCAAAATTTTGTCAAAAGTATAACTTGTGGATATTTTATGTAAATGTACAATGCACTGTATGTAACTATTTTGTATGAACATTTTCATGTGGCCAATTCATGTAAAGTAGAATTTGAAAAACATGTGTACTGTAGTTTTTGATAAGATTTCTTATGTAATATTTGTTTGTGTCTAGATTTTAAACCCAATTTCTGGGCTCACTTCTGGTCATTGAATTGCCCAGTTGGCCATTTGCAACATGTATCTGGTCAATCCAATGAGGGGGTGATGTGACGAAACAATATAGGATATTTTTACTTCCCCTCTTGGTTTGCCATCTGCCTCCTTAAAATTAATTTTTTTTGCAGTTTTAACTAATTATCATTAACATACGTGAATATAATCTCATTTTCATTAAAGAGAAAGGTTGGCCCTCAGTTTTAAGGAATTTAGTTCCAGATCTAGTTTGGTGCTTAGTTTTATGTATGTAATTGATTTTCTAATTTGTTTTGACCATTTCTGGATAGTATCTTTTGTTATAAGGTGAAATCAGTAATTGTTTTGTAGCTTAACTGCTATTATTGACATATAAACAAATATAAATTCTATAATAATTGTAAACATTTGGAAGACAAAATACAAGTAACCTTAAAGTATCTATTTGGCTCTGTTTGAAAACATGTTAGCAAAGCCAGCCCTTAATTAATTCCCAGGCAATTAACACTTTTGTCAAAAGTATTGTTTGCATAACTATATTTGTTAATTTTTTTGATTTAAACAAATAATTCAACCTATCTCTTCTAGTAGAAGAAACTGTTAACAAGAACCAATTTTTTGATTATTCAGTTAATTTAATGAATTAAGTTTTAATTGTAATTTATGTAAATTAAACTTTGAACTTAGATGTTCAACAGTAAACTATTGTAGCAGTATGTGGAGTTTCGCATGCAAACTTTTAATGAGGCTTTTGGAAAGTTAAACAATAGCGCACTGGCCGTATTAAATGTGTATATGGGGGGTTGTGAAAAGTGAAAGTAAACATCTGTGGAACGCAATTGTGCAACTGTCGGTTACATTATTTACCGTAGTCAGTCTCTGAATTACAAACCCCATTTTTCAGCCAGTGTAGCAATGCAGTATATAGACACCGAGGACAACAAACGAAGAAAATAAAGCAGGCAGAACTGCTACAAGGTAACAAGCAAGGAACAACATACGGCTCCAAAATTCTGCTTTCGTCTCTACAAATCTTCAGCTGAGTCCTATACAGTGTTACAGGAGGCCTCTGGGGAGTCTGTCCTTCCCTATAGCACAGCTCGAAGGTGATTTAAAATGTTTAAAGAGGGGAGACAATCAATTTCAAAGGAAGGTGGACCCAGTGTTACAGTTACTGCTCTTACAGAAGGAAACATCGTCATTGCTGCTGTCATTGTGAGATTGGATTGACAAATTACCTTAAGATCACTTTCTGAAATACTGAACATTTCATTGGGTGCCACCCACATTTGGGTGACAGAAAAATTACACATAACATGTGTTAGTGCATGATGGATTCCAAGACTGTGGATTCCCGAACAAAAGTACATTTGTGTGCAGATCTGCAAGCAGTCAAAGTTGATGTTAGGGAAAGATCTGGAGTTTCTTTAAGATGTAATCACTACTGATGAAACTTGGCTACATCATTTTGATCCTGAGAGCAAACAGCAAAAGGGTTGCTTCTGCTGGGAAAGTTATCGCCATCTCATTCTTTGATATTCATGGAATGATTTATCAGCACGTTGTGCCTGCATACACATCAGTAACTGGACAATACTACAGGGATGTCCTGAAGACATTGCAAGTCCATATCAGGTGCAAAAGACCACATTTCCATGAAGCATGCTGGATACTGCACCATGATAGTGCACAGCCGCATATTTCCAATGATGTTGCTAAATATCTTGCAAAAATCAACGTGAAGTGCATTGCTCACCCCCCATGTGACTTTTCTATTCTCTAACATGAAGAAACGGCTTTGTGGGAGGCATTATCAATCATCAGAAGCAGTGGTGAAGGCTGCGGAGGCGATTTTGAAGGACCTCTCAAAAAATTGTTTCCAGCACGTATTTGAAGACTTGCAGAAATGATGGGACAAGTGCATCACATTCATGGGAGACACACAAAAAAATTAGTATTAACAATAGTTGTGTCTTTTACTCAGATGCTTTGTTGTCATGTTTTGGGTTGCATAATTCCACAAATTATTTTAATTTATTTTGTAAATTAGTGATTTTCATGACATAAATTTGTCATACAGATGGATAATAGTAGTTCACATGTTATTCCAAACTCTGTATTTTGGCTAATAGACAAAAATAAATAACATTGCAGTACACAATTCCATTATACACTGAAGTGCCAAAGAAACTGGTATAGGCAAGCACATTCAAATACAGAGATACGTAAACAGGCAGAATATGGCACTGCAGTCGGCAACACCTATATGTCTGGTGCGCATGTTAAATCAGTTACTGCTGCTTGACTAGTTATCAAGTTTTAAGTGAATTTGAACGCAGTGTTACAGTCAATCCATGAGCGATGGGGCCCAACATCTCTGAGGTAGCAAGGATATGGCGATTTTAACGTACAAACATTTCACAAGTGTACCGCGAATATCAGGAATCTGGTAAAACATCAAAATCTCCACCATTGCTGTGGCCGGAAAAAGATCCTACAAGAACAGGATAAACGATGACTGAAGAGTCATTCAACATGACAGAAGTGCAGCCCTTCTGCAAATTGCTGCAGATTTCAATGCTGGGTGATCAACAAGTGTAAGCTTGCAAACCATTCAATCAAACACCATCAATATGGGCTTTTGGAGCTGAAGGCCCATTCATGTACCCTTGATGACTACACGACACAAAGCTTTAAGCCTTGCCTGGGCCTGTCAGCACCAACATTGGACTATTGATGAGTGGAAATATGTCTGGTCAGACGAGTCATGTTTCAAATTGTATCAAGTGGATGGATGGAGACAGCCTCAGGAGTCCATGAACCCTGCAATGCCAGCAGGGGACTGTTCAAGCTGATGGATGCTATGTAATGGCTGGGGTGTGTGCAGCTGCAGTGATATGGGACCCCTGATATGTCTAGATAAGACTTTGAGAGGTGACATGCACATAAGCATCCTGTCTATCACTTGCATCCATTCGTGTACATTGTGCATTCCCACAGACTTGGGCAATTCCAGCAGGACTATCTACACCCCACATGTCCAGAATTGCTACAGAGTGGCTCCAGGAACACTCTCCTGAGTTTAAGCACTTCCGCTGGCCACCAAACTCCTCTGACATGAACATTGTTGAGCATATCTGGAATGCCTTGCAACATGCTGTTCAGAAGAATCTCCATCCTCTAATACTCTTACCGATTTAAGGGCAGCCCTGCAGGATTCATGGTGTCAGTTCCCTCCAGCACTACTTCAGACATTAGTCGAGTCCATGTCACATTGTGTTATGGCACTTCTGAAATTTTTTTTTTTTTTTTTTTTTTTTTTGGGGGGGGGGGGGGGGGATATGTGCTACATGATATTAAGTACATATACCTCTTTCTTTGGCTCTTCAGTCCATGATAATTGAAACGGTGTTTGATAACTTCAGATGCTTCTACCGATTAACCACGTTCTACAGGGTGTTTGAGGAGGAAAGGTCAATATTTTACAGTGATAGTACAAGTAATTCTGAACAAAAACTGTCATATGAACATAGGTTCACAAATGCTTTGCCAGGTAGGTATGGGTATTAAAAGGAACTTTAATTATGCAAAATTGATGTGCACAACATGAACATATACACATTACAACTGGACCGTAATGTGATTTTCTTGAAAACAATGTTACAGATAAGTCTGATGTCATGTGTTTCATAATCATTTACATTTTGTATAATCCACAAGATAAACGATTACTGGTGCTGGCATTATAATTATCTTGTCAATTAGAATCCGGGTGATCACTTGCCCTTGAAGAACTAAGAGTTACGTTGTCATTCAGTACGACAAAGTTCCTAAAATGGTCTGTTACATATCACTAAAAACCCATATACAGTACATGAATGGGTTGTGCTATCTGAAACATATATTAGTTATATACTTGTGCTATTTAATAATATTATTAGCTGTCATTATTATGAAAAAATTGAATTCTTTTAATTATGTGATATAATGTACTGTAACACTTGCCCATGCATTTTGATAGACTCTTTATGTTTGTTTATAACTGTACTCTGATTGAACTATTGAACACAATGTAATATTTCAGAAAGATGTTAAGCAGCTGAGTGAAAGTTCATTGAATGGGTCCAGCAGCTCTATAAAATAAATATTAAACACGGGTTTTGGACCTGCTTATCAGTTCACAGAGTAAAAGGAGAACATTCAAAAAGCATTTATAAGAAGAACAGATGCTAATAATCCATGTAAACTAAAACAAATTATTATATATGGCATAAGAGGAATTAAAATTTCAAAATGAACCATAAAAATAGGCATGTATAATAATGTTAGTTATTTTGTAATGAGAAATTGTGCTAGTGTTAAGTAACTAATAGTTTATATAACTGCCTATGTACTGTGAACAGCAGGTTAAAATTTGTGACTACCCTATCTCACCAACAGATACAGATATCTTAATTACCTTGTTTTAACAAACTTCCTATATTGCTGCATGGATGCTATGGCAGATTCTTGTCCATAATTCTTGGGTGTGGTACTGTGGGGGTAGGGGAGGGAGGACCTATGTAATGAAGCAGAATGGGGAAATACATAATGAACAGATCAATGCCAAGCATTTTACAGATTGTGATACTGTTACACAGTGTTTATGCGATGTTATATATGTGTGAAGAATTTTTGATTGTATTGTCCTCCCATTGCCATATTTATGAAAACTGATTAATGTATGATGAAATTAGGTGGATAATATGCAGATGTACTTAAATTGTGGAAATGTTGCATTGTAAACTCAAACTAAGTTAGACCAAATGTAAATACACTTTGAGATACTTATTTTTGAGAACAAGATACAAAAAAACAGTAGCAATAATTATAGAACCCAACATGAAGACACTAAAATTACATTAGTATCAAAAATCATGGTATAGCAACAAAGCAATGAAAGAATGTAAATAATCAGTTGTCCATAGTACATATTTTACGAAGTTTTGATGTGAAAACTGATTTATTTCAGTATAATAATTATTTCAAACTTTTTATCACTATTTGTCAAACTAGATTTTAGTTGTAAATTTAATTATGTATGACTCAAACAATACATAGAAACCTTTTGTAACTGTTGGGTATTAACAAGCACCAACAGCAGTACCCATATTGCATCAGTCTTGCTTCAATGCAGGCTGAGATTTTGTGATCATAATTCTGTGTACATCTTTGTAGAAATAAATAGGTGGAAGAATAATTTCAACATGTAGAATACATAATTTAATAATTACTGCACCACAAATACTGTGTTAATTGTGCTAAATGTGGATAGCAGGCATGTTTTAGAAAAGTAAGGATATTTATTTTGTAGAGCTGCTGGACTCATTCAATGAAAAGCAGATACATTAAGCAAAGTATTCCAGACTTCCAAGGAGCATTGAAACATTATAACTGGGAAAATCATGTGTGTTTCTGCAGAGTACACCTGAAACAGTTGTCAGAATATTGTCTAGTTGCTGTGAGGGAAGACTGAACTATTCACTGAAATTGCCAAGGAGGCTGAAAGTCATAACATACTATTTATACATCATTGTTGTAATCAATGGTATTACATGGGAGAACACACTTTCACATTTCACACATAATGTAGGCTGTTATGAATGGTAGAAAACATCATGCAAGTCACCCAGGGAATCACTGTTTTGTCCTTGTTGTCTGTAAAGGTGGCAATCATGGGACAGCTCCATTGTTGAAGTGAACACAATCTGACAAGCTGTGTTGAGGTAGCTGATTATATATAGATTGCAGGGTCAACACTATGGGAATTCCAGTTGGCCAGTAAATACTATTAACATACACTTTATTACTAAACTTGGGCACACAATCACTCATAATGTACTGAGAAAGTCAAAAATATTCTCCCTGCAGTAGGCTAAACTCTCTGCCAAGGATTCTTGTTTTCTAATATTTTTCATCTTTGATGGTGATGTTCTCACACAGTTAATAATCAATTTTTAACTGTAGTAGAAATTATAGGAACAAACAGCGCAATAATGAAATCAAAACTGTATGTTGCAAAAAGCAATGCCTATAACTCTCAATCATTTCAATGTCTCACCCAACTTTTCCTTCAGAAATTAAGAAAATTATACATTCTCTCAAAAATAGAAGTTCATATGGATTTGATAGCGTTTACAACTGCGAACTAAAACTTGTTCCCATATAATAAATACTGTCTTAAATATGTAATGAATCACAAAGTTAGGGCATTTTTCCAGAGAAATTGAATTATGCCATTGTTAACCCATTCGACACAATGACAGGTATGTCTGTCATTGTGCTTGTGTGCTTTTACATACAATGATGGATACAGCTATCACCATGCAATCACCTTGTTGTCCGATGCTTAGACACGTATTGCAATATCAATGGTTCTAATTTTATTTCAAGCATGATTTTAATAGATGGCAGTAGCTGTGCCTGCCTTTAAATTGATCATAACTCCAGGTAGGAATATCAACAATGTAGGAAAAGGCAGATTGCTGCTTGCCATAAAGAAGACATGTCACATTGCGGACATGCACAATTGAAAACGTTTATATCAAGCTTTCAGCCACAGCCTTCATCAGCAAAAGAGACACACACACACCAGTAACATACACAAGCAAGAACATCTTGTGCGCACACGATGCCAGCTCCTGCATCTTGGGCTGGAATGCAAGTATCACGTGAGACATAAGCAGCAATCTTGAGGTGGCAGAGAATGTGTTGTAAGGATAACTCCCATCTGCACAATTCAGAGAGGCTGGTGGTGGAGGGAAGGATCTAGATGGCTCGGGTAGTGAAGCGGCCATTGAAATCAAATGTGTTTTGTTCAGCTGTATGTTGTACTATAGGGTGGCTTAGTTTGCTCTTTGCCACAGTTTGGCGATGGCTGTTTGTTCTGGTGGACAACTGGTTGGTAGTCATACCAACATAAAAAGCTGTGCAATGATTGCAGCAGAGCTGGTAAGTGACATGGCTGCTTTCACATTTGATCCAGTCCCTAATGGGCTAGGATAAACCTGTTAGATGAATGGAATATGAAGTGCTGGGTGGGTAGATTGGGCAGGTTTTGCATCTGGGTCTTCAACAGGGATATGATCCTTGTGTCCAGAAGTTGGGATTGGGAATGGAGTAAATGTGGACTAGGATGTTGTGTAGGTTGGCCAGATGACAAAATACAACTTTAGGAGGGGGGGGGGCAGTATTTTGGGTAGGATACCCATCATTTCAGGGCTTCATGACAAGTACTCAAAGCCCTGGCAAAGGATATGGTTCAGTTGTTAAAGTTTGGGGTGGAACTGGGTGATGAAGGGGACACTCCTTTGTGGCTGGTTTATGGAGTGGTTTGAGAATTGAGAGTGTGAGGACAAATAGTGTGGGAGGTCAGTTTGTGGACTAGGTCTGGGAGTAGTGTCTGTCTGTGAAGGCCTTGGTGAGACCCTGGGTATACTGAGCAAAGGAGTTTTCGTCACTGCAGATACACTGTCCCCAGGTGACCAGGCTGTATGAGAGGGATTTTTTGATGTGAAAGGAATGGCAGCAGTCAAAATGCAGGTACTGTGTGTGTGTGTGTGTGTGTGTTGGGTCTTATGGGTGCTCAATGTCGAGGTCATCAGTGCCCTGACACACATTAAAAGAAACAAATGTGGACAAATTTAGTAAAATTGAAGCATGCACGCTAAGAAAGTGGCAAAATAAAACATAAGGAAAACGAGAAAGAAGCGTCAAGGATGCCACAGGAAATTGTCACTGGTTGACCACTTACATAAAATATTGGCGAGACAGCCACCCTGTGAACAAATTAAGACCCTCTACCTAAAATCTTGGTAAAAACATTGGACAAGTCACAGAACTTTAACACTTTAACCAAATTCATTTGAGTATTTCCTAAAAGAGATGGCAGATCTGCCGGCTAATCAACCATGGCCCACTGGTCAGAAAATAAAACGCAATCGAATAAAATGTGGCACACAGTGACTTGGGCGCCATAAGTACCACACATTGGTGGGTCCTCTCGCCAGAGCAGGAAGCCATGCATCATAGTACTGTGGCCTCTCCGAAGCTGAGTGAGGAGAACCTCGTGCTATCTACAAGGCTGGAAAGAAGTACACCACACACGCGTTGTGGGCTTGACTAAATGGAGCTTATTGTCGGTCATTTCCAGCCACTCATCCTCCCACCGACACTTGACTCATGAGCTCACTAGCGAGCTGAGTGCATGCTGGGAGATGGCACACTGAAACACTTGCAGATCGAGACACACCTCCTTGGCTGTGAGATCTGCCCTTTCATTCCCAGATATGCCAATGTGCCCTGGAACCTAGCAGAAGACCACCTACTTCCCCAGTCATTGTAGTTGGAGGAGGGCATCCTGGATGTTCTGGACTATTTTATCTGCTGGATACAAACTTTGCAATGAGTGAAGGGCACTTAGTGAATCGGAACAGGCAAGAAATTTTGGACAGGAAGAGCATTTCATCTGCTCCAGTGCCCGCAAGATCTCAGACAATTCTGCATGAAATACAGTAAATGCTTGAGGTAGTAGGACCTTGGTGACACAATCTGGAAAAAACAACAAAGCAACCAACAGAATCCTCCTGTTTCAACCCATCCTTAAAAACAGCTACCTAGTTGTGGTGCTCAGATAAAATGGCAGAAAATTTGGCAGGAGTGCAATCTCTCTTGTACCGCACCAAATCTAAAATCACATTGGGCCTCTCCAGTAACCAGAGTGGCAGGTGGTTAAAACCCTGGATCTGGGGCTGCACAGGCTCCACATCGAGGGACTCCAGCACATGGATCCCTAACAGCATCGTGGCTCACGGAC
This sequence comes from Schistocerca americana, assembly GCF_021461395.2. Classification (NCBI taxonomy): domain Eukaryota; kingdom Metazoa; phylum Arthropoda; class Insecta; order Orthoptera; family Acrididae; genus Schistocerca; species Schistocerca americana. The sequence continues at coordinate 159,381,894 of NC_060123.1, forward strand.
AGTTAGGAAAAGGCACTCCAGAGGCAGACGAGCAACAATATGGTGAGTGGGTGAGGTTGGAGCTGCAAGAAACTTACAAGCCTGGTGCACCAATAGAAGCTGCCGCCAGATGGTAAGTGGCAGTTCTCCCACCTCAGCACAGAGGCTGGGTATGGGACTAGTCCAATAAGCACCCATGGCCAGTCGAATCCCCGCATGGTGGACAGCGTCAAGGATCCACAAATATGAGGGTCTTGCTGACCCATACACCATGCACCTGTAGTCCAGCCATGAATGCACAAAAGCCTGATAAAACTGGAGAAGATGCACTCTGTCCACTCCCAAAGACCTGTGGCTAAAGCACTTGAGGATGTTCAGCGCCTTCAGGGTCCTGGCTTTCAAGTCTCGCAGGTGTGGCAACCATGACAGTCTGGAGTAAAAAATGAGGCCCAGAAACTGCACTGTGTCTCTAAAATGTAGGATAGTGTCCTTTATATGCAAGGTGGGCAAATTAAAAGGACGACAAGAATGATTAATATGAACACACCCACACTTGTTGGCAGGAAACTGAAAACCCCTCTTTGCAGCCCACTCCTCTAACTGCTGCACAGTAAGCCGCAACTAATGGCTCACTGTTGCAACACTGGAGTAGGAACAGAAAACAGCAAAGTCATCCACAAATAAGGAGCACTGTACTGGGGTCCTTACTGTAGATGTCACACTGTTGATGGCTATGGCAAAGAGGGTAACACTTAAAATGTTGCCCTGGGGGACACCATTCTCCTGCTCAAATCAATCAGACAGTGTGTGACCAACTCAGGCCCGAAAAAACCGCTGAGACAGGAAAGACCAAATGAAAATGGGGAGATGGTCACAAAAGCCCCAGTGATGCAGCTGTGCGAGAAGACTGTGTCTGCAAGTAGTATCGTACGCCTTACTGATATCAGAGAATATGCCAACACAGTGATGCTGATGGAGGAAAGCCTGCTGAATAGCCACTTCTAGGAGGGTCATGTTGTTGACTGTGGACCAAAACTTTCGAAATCCACACTGAGAGCGGCTAAGGAGTTGCCTGGTCTCTAGAGGCCAGACCAGATGATGGTTAACCATCTGTTCCAGGGCCTTTCGTACACAGCTCACCAAGGCGATACTCCGATAACTACTGGGACTTGTGCGGTCCTTTCCTGGTTTGAGGAGATGGATTAGAATTGCCTTCCTCCACGAGTTGTGGGAGACACCTGTCTGCCATATTAGATTAAAACACTCGATGAGGATTTTCTTGGATGCCACTGGCAGATGTCAAAGCATGCAGTACCGGATGTGGTCATGACCGGGTGCAGTGTCAGAAGTCTCAGTCAGTGCCGATTCGAGCTCCTACATGGAGAAAGGGGAGTTGTAGGCCTCAGAACTGTTCAACCTGAAGTCCAACTTTTCCCTCTCAACAGTCGCACGGTAGTGATGAAATGCTGGATCCTGGCTTGCATTGGCAGTAGTTTGTGCAAAATGCTCGGCCAACGCCTGAGCAATATTTCTAGGTGTTGTTTGGAGGTTCAACACTGCAGCTATCGGTAAACAGCTGTGTTTACTGGAAATCCTCTGGATGGCTTCCCATACTTTTGAGAACAAGTGGAACAATTGATGGAGTTCAGGAACTCATGCCATGACCACTTTTTGCTCTCTTTAATGACAGGGTGAGTCTTGGCTCTTGTGGTTTGAAAGGTTGAGAGATTATCCACTGTCAGGCAGCATTTAAACTATCGAAGACCCACACACTTGTCCTGGATGGCTAAATGTTACTCTTCTGTCCACAAAAGGACAGGTCGCCTCTCAAGAGGGCCAAAAGACGTTGGTATGGATAGATCAGCAGCGTGATGGATCACATGCGTGATGTGATTCACCCATTCCTGGATGCTGTCATGGTGTTCAAACACAGCCAAGTGGCCGAACAGCATCCAATTAGCCCTGACAATCATCCATGTTGGTGGCTTCTGTTCCAGCAACACACCATCAAGTAGCTGAAGGCGGATTGGGAAGTGGTCACTGGAATGAAGGTCGTCAGTGATCTCCCAGTGAACAGTTGGCGAGGGCTGGAGAGCAGAGAGAGTGGTCAATGGCTGAGAATGTCCCAGTAGCACCACAGAAATGAGTTGGAGTACCAGCGTTTAAAAAGTACAGCTCTCGAGATGTCAGGAGGCTCTCCAAAACTTGACCACAATGGCAAGTAGATGTTGAGCCTCACAGGACATGGTGGGCATTGAAGTCTCCCAGGAGGAGAAATGGTCGGGGGAGTTGAACGATAAGATCTGTGAGAGCTTCAGAGTCTACTGCATCCAGAGGAGGAAATAAAGAGAACAAACTGTAAGATGCTGATGTGCAGAAATTTCAACTGCAACTGCTTGCAGGTTCGTATCCAGGGGAAGAGCAGATGAGTGGTGCCCATTATTGACAAACACAGCAACCCCTCCTTTGTCTCTTTCCCCAGTCATGTCATCCTTGCGATATATGGTATAGCCCTGTAGTGGAGTGGCATCAGATGCTTTGAAATGTGTTTCCTGCAAACACAAGCAGCAGTTTCAGTTCCTTCATGTGCATATTGAATCCATTCATGTTCCACTGTATAATGGGAGCCATCTATCAGGGTTTAGTACTTTCATCCTGACTTTCTGACAGGGAGGGGAACCCACAATGGGTGGAGGCTCAGGTTTGGAGCAAGATGGTTGCCCCAATCCGACATCAAACTCCATAGCCTGTAAAGAAGAATCAACCGAGATGTCAGAGAGGTCGATGTCAACATCGTCAGGCTGTTTTCTGCCCAATTCTACTGGTGTTGGACGTTTTGCGTAGAATTTTTTTTTCCCTGTGTAGACTTTGCAGCCACAACTGTGGTTGAGGATGGGGCAGCATTTGACAGTGTACCAGATGGAACCTTTGGAGAGGCAAGGAGCTCCACAATGTCAGCAACCACAGCTTTTTCTGAATTTCTCAGGGGAGGGACAGGCTTAGACACAACTGCAGCAGCACAAGTGCAGGTACTAATGCCACCACTAGCAGCCTCCATTTATGTAGCAGTGTCAGCTTTCTTCATGAGCTGTTTAACAACTGAAGTGAAGGAGGTGGCAGAACATGGGGGCAGCATGGCTTTATACAGTTATTTTGCTTCAGTATAGGGAATGCGCTTCATAGTTTTAAGCTGCTGTATCTTGTGTTCTTCCAGATATACGCTGCAGTCCTGACTCCAGACAGGATGAGGTCCAGAGCAATTTACACACTTCAATAGAGATGAACAATGGACACCGTCATGGGCAATCTGACCACACTTACCACAAGTAGCTTCTCCATGACACCCAAGAGTAGTATGCCCAAAGTGCTGGCATTTGAAACACTGCATTGGGTTGGGTACCTAAGGTCGCACACTTAAGTGAAGGAAACCTGCCTTAACATGCTTGGGGAATTTCGTGCTATTAAATGTCAGGATAAAGGAGTCAGACTTAACAAGAACCCCATCCACCCCCTTCATGATATTTTGTACATCAACTATTCCTGCTGGAGCCCACTCAACTTTCAGTTCCTCTTTGGGAATGTCCACCAGATCTGTGCACGTCACAACATCTTTGCTGTAATTCAAGGTGGTGTGCAGCTCAGTTTCGATGGCATATTCCCCAAGGGATTGTGCATTCTGTAGATTTTTAGCTTGTTGGGAACTAGCAGTTTCCACTAACAGCATCCCATTATGAAGTCGCTTAACAGATTTCAAACTGCCAGCAATGCCCCGAGACCATTTTGAATACAGAAAGGTGATACTTTCTTGAAGCTGCCCTCTTTTCTTTTAATGATTAAAAACACATTCTGACCATGAGCATGTGTTCTGTTACTAGTCATGATACCCTGAGATTTCGCTCCTGTGTCAGGAGGACTGGCTACACATGCCCCCTTGTTGGTTTGGGTGTTGGTACCTACAAGCGAGCAGCCCACCCTTTCCACTGGAAGGAGGCAAAGAAGATTTTGAAGGATCTATCTCAGTCCCACGAGCAGCTAGGGAACTAAAGTCCACCAAGAAAGAGCCCCGCGTGTTTAGGTAAGCCTTATACAACTGAGGTGCAGCACGTTCCCCAGAGGTTACCCGATAATGACTGTTCCACCTCAACAGTCATGTATCTCATCAGCATGCAGCACACCTTGAGATTTACATTTCTTTTTAGAGGTTTATTTCATCCTCACCTTCTGGGCAGTCAAGCCAAGATCCTCATTCCCCGAGACACACAACGTTCCACTGCCACGCCACACAATGGTCACTGAAGTACGCCCAGAGCTTACGGTGACAGGGGACTGGTGGTGCTTACCAGTCCCCAGCTCAGGAACCCCGAGGTTGTCAAGACCGTACTCAGCAAATGAACGTCGAGCCCCTGGGGGCATTGGTGTTTGGTGCATTTAATGTGGACAGAGGTGTGTATGGAGCGATCAGAGAGGAGGAAGGCCAACATGTAGGAAGGTGGCACACTGTGTGATGGAGCAAGCTGGGATCTCTTTACTTCCTCTCTTGCCATCTGCCTCCTTAAGTTCATTTTTTCGGTTTTGACTAATTACCAATAACATACATGAGTATAATCTGCATTTTCATAAAAGAGAAAGGTTGGCCCTCTTTCTTAAAAAATATACCACCAGGTCTAATTTTGTGCTTAGTATAGAGTATGTAATCAATTTCCTAATTTATTTTGACTATTAATAGTTAATATCTTTTGTTATAAGGTGAAATCAGTAATTGTTTTGTGACTTGGATTCTATTGTTAACTTATAAACGAATATAAATTCTGTACTAATTATAAACATTTGGAAGAAGAACTACTACGATTCTTAAAGTATTTATTTGGCTATATTTGAATACATGTTAGCAAAGCCAGTCCTTAAGTAATGCCATAATAATTACCAGGTTTGTCAAAAGTATTGTTTGTATAACCATATATGTTAATTTAATTATTTAAACAAATTATTTGGCCTAATCTTTGTGGTAGAAGTAACTGTTTAAAAGGAGGAATTTTTCTATATATACAGTTAATAGAATGAGTTATGTTTGAATTGTAATTTCTATAACTTGAACATTTCACAGTGTGTAGTTTCAATGCCTATTATTGTGAGGATATATGAAGGCCTGATTTTTGGTACCGAGACAGTCAGTCCATGCCCGACTTTCAGACAGGAAGTCAGTATCAGTAAGAGTAATGCATCAACTGAACAGTGGAATTAGTGTAACATAAATAGGCCATGTGTTAAAACAATGACAGTGTCTGTTCAATTTATTTGAGAAGTAGTGAGCTATGTGGTTAGGTATTTATTACTCATAGATGTTCAACAGCAAACTATTGTAGCAGTATGCTGATGTTTGCCTGCAAACTATTAATGAGGCTTATCAAAAGTTAACCAATAGTGAAAAGGTCATATAACTGTGTAATACTGTGGGTTGTGAACTGAAAGTAAAGAATTGTGAAACGCACATGTGCAGCTGTCTGCTACATCATTTACAGTAGTCAGTGCTGAACTTCCATCCCCTTTTTCAGCCAGTATAACAGTGCAGTATATCAACACCCAGGACTATCAATGAAGAACTATGGTGCCCTGGGCGAGGACTGTTGTATTTGAGCACAATAAACTAGGACTCATGAATTTTGAACAGTGAACTCAAGAACGGTTTACAGTACAGTGATTTTAACAAAGCAGGTGCAACAGCCAATCAGCACTTGGGTTTCATGGCCATAGTATGACAGCAGGCAATCAGCGAGTGGGTTCTATGCAAGCAGTCGTTGAGTACAGAAGCAATCAATCAGCATGCAGGTGAACACAGCCTACCGAGATAAACAACACACATCACTGAGAAAATTACAACTTGCAACAGCTTTGCAGATGATAAAGCGAGAAGGTAACCACAGCAGCAGCAGGAGACAAGTGATTAAAAATAAGATAATTCATAGCAACATCCATTTTATATTAAGTGATACATAATGAGTGGCCTTAATGAACAAGACAGTGTCATGGGGGGAATGGACAACAGGGCAGTGGTGTGATTGATAACAAATCTGTTGAGATTAAGTTTTTAAAGGAACAGAGAGACTTAATGGGAACTGATTCTGTAGATGGTAGTGGTTATAAATTAGACATGAATGTAACTTTGAATGATGGGGATGAAAGTCCTATTGTAGATGAGATGATAAAAGTGCCATCTACATTGTGTGGCAATGTGTGCAAAATGGATGAAAATTGTACTGAAGAAGGTGAAATTGTTAAGGCTAAGGAGGAAGACTCTAGAAATGAAAGTCAGCAAAGGCAAAAATTTGTGGGAGATGGAAAATTGGAAGCAATGTTAAGGCAAATTATGAGTAGTACGAGTATGAAAGAAGGCATTAGTAGCTTAAACGATGAAATGAAGAAAGAAATTAAAAAGGTAATTAAGGTAATCAGCTCTAATCTTTCATAATTAAATAAGAAGGTTGAGGCAGTAGTTAAACATTGTGATGAAAAGATAAAGAAAGTAGCACATAACACTAATGAGAAATTAACATTATTGAGTAGTAAATGTGCAGAAGAGAGAAAGAAGCTTTGTGATGACTATAGTAGGAGGGTGGAGGCTTCCGAGAAACAGTGTAAAGAAGAAGTCAAACCTGGCAGCAAATTTTGTACTGAAAATAGGATTAAACTTGAGAACCAAATCAATCAGATTAAAAATGATTTAGAAATGGAGGTAGAAACCAAGTGTGCAGTAGTATTACAGGGAAAACTGTTAAAAGTAAATAAAGATGTAGATTCATAGTTGGTTGAAATGAAGAAAAAGGTGGAAGACATAAAAAATCTATAGCATAGAGAAAGTGACAGTGGGTCTGATTCTGACAGTAGCTGTAGTGATGATAGTAATGACAAATGCAGTACTGATGAGGACGAGGTATTTGCATTTATCATTGATAATGATGGCAATGAGTTAAGTAAAGAAAGAATAAAGCAGGATAATATTAGGCCTAACGAAGAGTTAGAGGTTAATGATAGTGGTAATGAGGAAGAGGACCATGTTATCTGTCATTTGACTGTGCCTGATAATTGTTATGGTAAGCAGGATGATAATTTTTCCAGGGAAAGGATTAATGAGGATTTGTTGTATGAAGAAAATCTTATGGTTAGTAAAAAGGAAGTGTGGCACCCTGTAAGAACATAAGTGTAAAAGGTATACATGTTAAGTGTTTACTGAACAGTGGCAGTGATCTGAATGACATTCCACAGGCATTTTTTGAATCTATTAAGAACACAGAGGATATAGTAGTGATGCTTGTTTCTGGAATAAAAATTGTTGTTGCTACTGGTAAGCTCCCAAAGAGTGTGACATGAGATGTACTATTAACTGTGGGATTGGTAGGACAGCTGTTGGAGTGCAATTTGTTGGCAATTCAAAATCTCAGCATTGATGTAATATGTGGGACTAATTTCTTGTGAAAATAGGAAGTACAGGGTTCAACATTCTGTGTTGGATTAATTATGTGGCAATAATGCTTTCCCCAGCTGTCTGTCTCATTTTTCATGTTTCCTAAGGCAGTCAAACTCTTCTCCTATACTATCTGTAGTTTATAAGTTTGAATGAAACATTCTATCTTCGACTTTCATGTGATTTTGTACTGCAGGATACTTTAGTATAGGAATATTTTAGAAAAGGTTTCTCCAGTGTTATCTATATATATTATGTTGTGTTAGTGATAAGTAATGGAATCATGAGAGCATTTGTATAAAAGGCAATATGAAATGATAAGCAGTGGTATTTGGAAGAAACCTTTGAGATACTGTGTTTATTCTGGTTTTGTGAAATATGATGAAAGTAAATTGCTATCATGGCTAAAGAAGTTCTGTCAAATAAAGAGATAAGCTAACCAGAAAATGAAAAGTGTTAGCATATGTGCAGAAGAAGGTTCAGATTATCTGAAAACTATATTCAACATCTGAAGTAATCAGCTCATGGGTGCAGAAGCAGAGGCAATCTGCAGTAAAAACCATCTTGAATACTTAATATTAATTGTGGTATAATAGAAGTGTTTGTGTTCAGTGCAGTCAGCATGTAAACACTGCGCTTTTGGGGCACACGATACTCCTTAAAGCCTGTACTATGGTAAGTTGACGGGCTTCACCTTATGAGAAAGGAATTTTGTATAGAAATTGACCGCGTGTACCTGAATGGAGGCAAATCAGACTTACGCCCCCTCTGTAATAACAATGATACGTCAAGCAAGTCTGAAATGCAACTGCACGTCAGGACGGACAAGAAACAACACAGAAGATGCTACTAATTTGTTAATAATACAGTCACCAGCCTAATTGGGCATTAACTGAGTTTCATCCCTGTACAAGTTGATGTACGTTCAAGCAAAACAACACGTAGTAACACAGCATAATATGGTTAATTTTAGAACCAGAAAATTTATTGAACTGATAATTTCACTTTCTGTACTGATAGGGATAAACCATAAATACATAACACTACACTATAATGTTTACTACAAAACTTTGTACTGTCTATTGGTCTGATTAAAATCGGGCATAGGTTACCCTAGAAATAGCACTTTCAAATCACACACACAATGTCAATTTTGATAAAGGTAAAACACTGATAAATTTTGTTTTTTTATATTGACTTTAACTTTGCTGATCAAATCAGTCTAGTACACTTCAGAATTCAAATGAATAAAAAAGGGGGGGGGGGGGGGGGACCCTGAAACTGTTATGATCACTGTATTAAAAAATTCGATTACTGAAATCATTATGTGCTCAAGATTTCCAATATATCAGTTACTACTCTTTTCATTTTATTTCCTGCTCATTTAAATACCATTATACCTGTCTCGAAATGATTAAACTTCACTACTAAATCGATATCAAAATTATCTTCCAACTTTGTCAGACCTTTGTTATTCGTCTATTAGTTCATTAACAAAAAAGTTCTTTAAACATCATTCTAACGTAGCTAGGTCTGCAGGTAATTATTGTTAACATAAACTTTAATTCTTCATTTCGGGACACTCGGATTGCACAACATTTGGAAAGGACCCTGGCTAGGTTAGTTGTGAGGATAATTAAATGATAGGACAGTTCTGGTAAAATTTAAGTTGTTATTGAACAGTATGGAACAAAAGTAACACTGGTCCACATGAATACAGTACTAAAAGTTTCAACCTGTTCGTATTGATGCGGGGGTTGGCAGGCGGCGAGATGGCGAGGCACAGTGCACACATACAATCACAGCAATGGCTCTTGATGTATCGGCACTTTACTTGTTCTTAGCGTCCCAATACTTTTCCATTTAGTGCCTATGGAATTTTGCCATGCTGTATAGCCATCGGAACGGCATATCCGAGGCTCAATGAAACTACGTCTTCCAGGAGAGCCTCCTCGATCCAGGATGTGTTGCTCTGACCAATGCCCAACTCCGACTACGACTGCTGAGCCCGTTATGCCATACAGCGCCCGTGTGCATTTTCCCGCGCTCACCTGCCATCCACCTTTTACCGCTCCCTACAGACAGGGTATTCACCAGAGGTTTTGCATTCTACATATCCTAATACATTGCCTACGTATGGACCAGATGCACAATTACAACTTTAACATCTTACAACAGTTTCAACATTTGTTACACTTCAATTCTATTACAATATTGCTTGAAATGTGACATAAACGTTAATATTCACATTGAAAATTGTTTGCAGTTTCTTTAACATAATGGCATGAAACAAAAAAGAAATGAAATCAGAACATCGATTACACTAATTTATCGAGAAATCAGAAAAAAAATTATTTGTATGTACAATAGTACAACGTCGTTGTTGTTACAATCATATGGAGATAACTATCTACCTACAGAAGTGTGTTATTGTACAGCCTCTTCTAACATTAAGGAAATAAAACTTTAAACATAGTTGCCTGGACTAATGTGTGTGGAAAGAACAAGCAAGATTTGTATGTATATCACCCTTCAGGCTAGAATCTCAAGCAATCAGATGGAATACAGGGCAATAATAGTTTTTCTAAGTGATCATTTTGTCTTACCAGTAATGAGAGTTAAGTTACCCTTAGCATAAGGATGTGTTACTGTGGAGTGATTTTCAGTAGAATCAATTTTGCATTGCATAAGCAGATCAGGTGTTTATTTATTAGATAATGAGGCAATAATGAAATAATAAAATAATGAATAAAGTTAGGGTCTTAATGGTTAGCAAGCCTGTCTCTGCAGTAGGGATATTTTTTTGAGAATGCAGTCCACTAGTAAACGAGGTAAGAATGGTAAGTAAAATAATGGAGCTGACAGACATGATTGAGTAATGAGAAACATAGCTGTATACAAACACTGTGTATATTGTGCAATTCATTGTTGCAGCTGGGAATGAGAGTCTGACAGGAAGAGCAATACTTCAGTGAGTTACAAGTCGTATAATGCTGCTTTATTGGATGTATAGGTTATCAGAAAACTTCTTTTTGTGTTCTGAGGAATTATGAGCTTAAAGAGTTAATACTGGAATGAAGAAAAGTAATTTTGCTGATTAACTGATAACTGTGGTGCTAGAGCGCTGTGAATGATCTGACAGGTCAAGTATTTGGTAACATTTTGCGAGTTTGTGAGGATTTAATTTTCGGTTTGAATGAGAGTAGTGTTCAGAGTTGAGAGGAGATGTAAGGCAATAATTTGGTACAACTTCCATCCCTATATTTTGAGATGAGTAGTAATTGAGTAATGTAATGGTGACTATTTTTTCGTAACATAATGATTAGTAAATCTATGCTAATGCACATCTTGAGGTTTTGCTAGAGATAATGTACGTATTTTGGACATAAAGGTGGCATGAGTCAATAAATGATGTGAATTTCAAACCAGGGCTTGGCATTTTAGTGATTTTGCAAATGGGAAAGAAACCCAAATCTTTCAAGTTTAACCAGTTTGAGACAGAGTTGTGACCTAGGATGATGTTTTGCAGTGAAATGTGCTCATGATTTTAAATTTTTACTGGTCACCAGCTTTTGTACTATAGTCAATTTTAGTGTTAATTATTGTGATATTGTCAGAACTACGTAATCCATTTAGTTATGAAGTAATGACTATTATTTGACATTAGTGTGAAACATTTTTTCCTTATAGTTAGAAGTAAAAGTGAGTGTACTAAAGTAGTGTCTTTTGTCTAATTTTTTCATGTACTGTGGCAGAGGAGAACCATCTCTAAGGGAACTGATAACAGTGCATTTCTTACTAACTAACATTTGGACCTGCTGAAGGTGTGGACGACTTGTTGACATAATGTGTTAAACCTCAGTAAAAGAGTGAAAGTTCCTGTGAAAAATACTAAACATTGAAAATGTGGAATTTTCTGTCTGACAATGAACTGCAACGTGCAGTGCAGTTTAAGTTTTTGCAACCCATGATTATTTTGTCTGTAAAGCAAGACAGGACTTGTATAAAATAATATGTATCTTAGAATGTAATCTTTGTTTACTCAAAAAGGACATGACCTATGATGAAGATGCCTAATTTTTATTAAAAATGTAACTTGTGGATATTTTGTGCCATTGAACAATACACTATATGTAAATATATTGTATGAGGATTTTCATAAGGCCAGTTCATATAAGTAGGAATTTGAAAAATATATGTACTGTAGTTTTTGATAAGGAGATTTATTCTGTAATATTATTTTGTGTGTAGAATGTGAAACCCACTTTATGGGTCCACTTGTGGTCATTGAATTGACCAGTTAGCTATTTGCAATATCTATCTGGTCAATGCAATGAAGGGGTGATGTGACAAAGCAAGCCGGGATAATTTTAATTCCCCTCTTGTTTTGCCATCTGCCTCCTTAAAATTGATTTTCTCATTTTGACTTAATTAACTTTAACATACATGAGTATAAGCTGTATTTTCATGAAAGAGAAAGATTGGTCCTCAGATGTAAAGTAAATAACACCAGATCTAATTTTCTGCTTAGTTTTATGTATGTAATTGATTCTCTAATTTATTTTGGCTATTCCTAGTTAGTATCGTTTGTTATAGGGTGAAATTAGAGATTGTCTCGTAACTTAAATTCTATTGTTGACATATAAACAACTATAAATTCTGTAACAATTGTAAACATTTGGAAGACGAAGTACTAGTAATCTTAAAGTATCTATTTAGCTCTAGTCAGAACCATGTTAGGAAAGCCAGCCCTTCATTAATTCCAAAGTTATTACCAGTTTTGTCAAAAATATTGATTACATAACTATATTTGTTAATTTCACGATTTAAACAAATAATTTGACATAACTCTTGTAGTAGAAGAAACTGCTAAAAAGAACCAATTTTTCAATGTATTCAGTTAATTTAATGAGTTAAGTTTTAATTGTAATTTCTGTAAATTTAACTTCAAACAATGTGTAGTTTAAGCACCTCATATTGTGATGATATATAAAAGCCCAATTTTTGGTCCGGAGACAGTCAGTCCATGGCCGAGTTTCAGACAAGAAACCTGTGTTGGTTAGAACAACAACAATGCTTCAACCTAACTGAAATAAGTGTTACACAATTAGCCTGTGTGTTGAAACAATGAAAGTGTCTGTTCCATACATACCTGATTATTCTGAAAGAACTGTGAATTATGTAGTTATGTTTTTTACTGCTCGCAGATATTCAACAGTAAACTATTGTAGCAGTATGTGGATGTTCACCTGAAAACTATTAATGAGGCTTATCAAAAGTTAAACAATAGTGCACTGTTCTTATTAAATTTATATATGGGGGGGGGGTTGTGAAAAGTGAGAGTAATCAACTCTGAAATGCAAATGTGCACGTGTTGGCTACATCATTTACAGTAGACAGTACTACACTTCCAGCCCCCATTTTTTCAGCCAGTACATTTACACCAAGGACACCAAACAAAGAAACAAAGAAGGTGAACCATCACAAGCTGGTGTCTGGAGTGCTCCTCCAGGTGCTGGAGAGCAAGGGATTCAGTTTCAGAGATGTGATGTATGGAGTAGGCATTGCAGAGTAGTAGTACCTTATGAAGAGAGCAGAGGTGGTTCACAGAAGCCTATGCCATGGAGATGTATTTTTGCAGTACCAGGTTTGTGAGGGCTAGGGATTGGCAGAATCTGAAAAGATGTAGGTCATTGTGAAATGAGGGGTGGGAACCAGAGAAAGGAATCTTTATACATTTAGGCCATTTGGAGGTATTCCGTGGTTTAGGCAGCATTTGAGAAACAGGATGTGGGACTGGGTTTTAGTTAGGGAAAGGGATACGTATCTGAACTGGTTCAGAAGGATGGAACAAGGATTGACTGTGGCAGGAATGGTGCAAAGGACATGGGAATTATGCAGAAATGTGCAAAATATATGTTAATGGTTGTGAGAGGATCATAAAAAGACATGTAAAGCTGTGTAAAGACATGCAGAAACACTCATGGATATGCAAAAATGCTCACAGATACATAAAACTGCATAAAAATACGCACAAATACATTAAATAAGTGCAGAAATGTGGGTGAATAGAAGCAATGAGGTATGGGAGTGTGTGTGTGTTTTGCAATAAGTGAAGAGAGAAGAGGGGGTCAAGGATCAAAAGTTTGTGTGACATGAGCAGGTGTGGAAAACAAAATTCTAAAGTACATCAGGATGAGGGATGAAATGAGATAAGTAGGAAAAAATATAATTATAACTATCAGAGGAGGGAATCTGGGGCATTAGTTGCTGCATTAACAATCCGCACAGACACTAAGTCTGTATTATGTGTGGACAAATGTTGATACAGTGTGGCTCAGAAGTAGTTGCACTTTGGAGGGCGGTGACTAAACACAGTATGGGATTCTGGATACGGATCGTAATATACATAATAAACAGTTCCCAAGTTTTCTATATACACATATATTTCACCAAAAAGACTGATATACATGAACACTGCATGAAGTACAAAGGCAGACTGAATTAACCATGGCGGCTCATCAGAGCAGTTAATATTCCAAAGATTGTAAAATGTGTGGTCGATGTGACATATCAATGCCACACAGCCCCCCCCCCCCCCCCAAGTATGGAGAATGAGACCTGAGGGAGGGTCATGTAGGTGTCAGCATAGGTGTCAGTGGCGCAAGGCACCAGGTGCACAACCGGAGGCTCCATCTCCGTCGGGTCGGCATGCGAAGATGTGGAGGGCGGCCGCCGGTCCAACACGTAATCCGAAAACCAGTGGGGGGGAATCATACGTCGGCCAACTCAGGGGTAGTTGTATTGGAGAGGAGGTGCTGTGTGAGTGTGCCTTCCCCGAATGCAGACTGAGCCGTCTGAAGAAATGAAAGCTCAAACACATGATGGGTCACACTCTTGTGGGAGGGACAAGCTGTGCACTATCTTGATATTGAGTTCCTCAGTGAGGGTTGGGTCTGTGCTGTCGGTGAGCAGTACAAGCACACGATTATCTAACACCGTAACTGACAGGTCGTCGATGCGGTCAGGTTGGACGTTGCAGCGCAAAATGAAGGATGGGGCGTCTGCATCTCTAGTACCAGAAATGTCTTCAAAACCTGTGAATGGGGATGATGAGAGCTTGTAATGGGACAAAATATTCATACCGAGAATTGGCTCGTCGATGTTGGCAATGTGGAAGTTCCACAGGAAATGCAGAGAAGGAGATAGGTGAACTACCACTTCCACAGAACTGACAGTTTGTAACGTTGATGCATTGACAGCTCATAGGAGAGACTTTGTCAGTGAAAAGTTGGTAGGAGCCAACGATCGAGGTATGATAGACAAGTCAGCGCTAGTGTCAGTTAGGTAGACAAACTGTGATGAAATGTCTGTCACGTATAAACGAGGGGACAAGTGGACAGAGTGCAATGTTAGGGAATGCCTGTGAAGTTCTCCACAGGACTCAGTGTCACTTAGTTCCTGCGATTGGCATTTGGGTGTTGGCGAGGTAACCTGCACTTCTTGGCCCAGCAGCAAAAATAGGGGTGGGCAGCCTGGAGTTTAAAGTAGCAACAACGAGAGTTTTCTGTGCACACTGGCCACGCACCTTCATGGTAGGACCATAAAACACTGGTTAAACCTGTTGGTGGTTGCACTGTCGTAGTACAATGTTGCTGGGTGAACAGGTTATGTTGGGTGCACTCATACCCATGTGGTCGCAAAACTGAGCCGCCGATCCAGTGGTTTGTTGTTGCGATCTGGATGCAAAAATGTCTGTTACTGATTTGTGAGGAAGGCAAGGCTGGCATAGCTTGGTAATAGTTGACTGCGTGTGTGTTTTGCACAAATGGCAGCATTGCACATGGCACTACTGTAACTTACATCGTGGCACATAGACGATCGAAGCACGTGTGCGAATTTTGGTTTCTTTGAACTTCGTACAAGTGATCAATCGTTACACTATTTAGTAGATCATCCACTTCACTTCTCACTTGTTCTTGTGCACAATCTGGCGAAACAAAGTCTGAGTCCATTGTTTGAGGTAACTGCGTAACACTCGGTCATTGTGGAGTTGTTAAAGTAGAGGTTATTCTTGTCAGAAATCATAGAACACTGTCCATTAGTTGTGAAATAACTGACGGCAGAAGGTTGTGTTGGCCTGGTCGTAAGAGCTGGACCTCCAAATCTTCATAAAGAATGTTCAGTGATGTAGCCATGGCATCGGATGTGAAACCTGTTGATTCTATATGACCAGCACAGAAGTCGTGGAAGACGTAGAACTTTTTTTTTCGAGGTCACCAATATGGGATTCTGGATACAGATCATAATATACATAATAAACAATTCCCAAGTTTTCTATATACTAATATATATTTCACCATAAAGTCTGATACACAGTAACACTGCATGAAGTACAAAGGCAGACTGAATTAAACATGGTGGCTCGTGAGAGCACTTAATTTTCCAAGGATTGCAATTTGTGTGGTCTATGTGACCTATCGACACCACAACGGGAAATATACACATATGTATGCACACACACACACACATGCACATCTTAGGCATACTACTGTTTCTCATACATGTAAATGAACATTGTCTAATATACAACTAGCAGAATTAGTTATTTTTGTGGATGACAATGGTTTGTAATGAATCCAGACACATGTACAGTAACAGATAAAATATTAATAATATTCTATATAATTTTCTGTGAGTTGTCTCATTCTCTTATTTCAAAAAGACACAACATACTCAGTTTTGCACATATAGATGTCAGTACATCTGTATGTCAGTACATCAATGATAAGTGTAACACACAGTAAAGAAATAATAAATAGTGTCAAAAGTTCAAAATATTTAAAATGGAAGAGATGCATTTTGAAGCTCCTGAAACAACTTGGTTCAATTACATTTGCGCTTCAAATTACTGCAAATTTTTGGAGGAGACAAATTAGTTAGTTGACATATTTTGTGCATTTTAATTCTATAATGTCTTCTGGAATTAATTCATCTTTAAGAAAAACCTCTTCATTTCTCTGCAGAAAAGCAGGATAAAGGACTGGAGATAGATTAATGATGTGGAGTGAACCTGCATGTGTGTAAGATAAAAGGTAGGTTAAATTTCAGTATCTTGTTGACAATGAGGTCATTACAAATGGGCATGGAGCACAAAAATGTGGGAAGGGACAGGTGGTAGATGCACAGACCAGTTATGTGACACATGTGTACTGTGCTAGTGAGATGATGAGGAGGTGTGAATTGGGAGGAGGTGGCAGGATAGACGGAGGAGAAACTGTGGGGTACAGTGTGTGGGGAAAGTGTTGTAATATAACTAATATACAAAGACTTAATGAAAACTTCAATTCCCTGACATTGTGTAGTACAATCCCTCACTTTAAAATGATTGGTATTGTGGTGTTTCGTGAATTTCATAAAAATGACACTAAATTGGAGACTAATCAGAAGACACTATTACAAAAGAAAACAAACGACGGTGTATTTTAACAAACTGTGCCATTCATTGCAGTAATGGGAAAGACTTGAGGTAGTGAAAATGGTAGGAATAAAATATATGGTATTAATCACCAACTGTAATTATTCAAATAATTGGACTTTTATGAATGTAGTTCACTCATTCAAGAAGTTATTCTGTTGGTTGCAAATGAAGGCACATATTGTAAAACGTAAATTTAGGATGAAAGCTGTAAAGAATATTCCATCTTAATGACTTTATTAATTAAACTCGTATTGTTGTAACCAGATATACACCTAATTATAAAATTCTAGGCATCTGGTACAAATTCTGTCAATCAAAACCTGTTTCATTTTACCCTCTTAGCTTCAATTACTGTTAGGAATGTGAGTCATTGTGTAATTAGTGTGTATTAATTAATTTTGTGAAGTTCATTATTGAACTCATATTTAGATTACAAATTCTGTCAATCAAAACCTGTTTCGTTTTACGCTCTTAGCTTCAATTATTGTTAGGAATGTGAGTCATTGTGTAATTAGTGTGTATTAATTAATTTTGTGAAGTTCATTATTGAACTCATATTTAGATGGAAATTTCACATTTAAAAACATTTTTACATTATAAATTTCACATATTATTCAATTCAGTAATTTTAGATGTATTATTCTGTGTAATCGGAACATCTTAGCTTTGGAACTTTTAATTGTAAATACAACTAAAAATATGTTGTAATTATTAAGTAATAATGGTCCAAGTGACCATCCATTATTTAGAATATATAAATAGGGAAGCAGCGAGGCTGCTGGGTCGGTCAGTTTGAGCTGATATCTCAAAGTGTAACCTGTGTTAGTTACATGAATATTATTTCACTAAGATTTAAAGTTGTGAAAAAGTATGTTTCTTGATTTGTGAACCAGTCAGTTGCTTTACAAAGACATACTGTACAACTTGGCCTCTTTGCATTGTGTCATGATGGATCTGATCATCTTTTATGAACGGAAGAATAAATGTTTAAAAACTGGAACTAATGACTTTCATTGTAAACCACACACTTCATGAAGATCCAGGCAATCTACGAATATTTCTATTATGTGGAGAAAAATTTCATTTTAACCTTCTACTTATGATTCTAGATAACATTAGATGACATGCACTTTTGATAAGTCAGTTCATCTGTCTTCGAAGTTTTGAGGATTACCTTACCGACGAGTAGATAATAATTAAGTAGAAGTGTTAAAATGTGTTAGTGGAGGTTGAGGCCAGGAGGCTTAAAAGAGCAAAGGATGTGTTGCTAGAATCACTCTGATATACAAAGTTCAGAACATCTGCTGCTGGAGGGAAGGAATCAGATGGCACAGGTGTGAAACAGCCATTGAACTTGAACATGTTGTGCTCAGCAGCATGTTGGGCCCCTGGCTGGTGAAACATAATAGCTAGGACCTTTCTGAGTCTTTAAAGTTTGTTACCAATAGATTCTCTGTCTCACTAATTAATAGAAAAGCTATGGTTAATATAAGTGATACTATACTTGGGGACCTGTTATGACGAAATAAACCTGTACAATGTATTCCCTGTGCCTCAGGTAGAGACTGTAATTATTTGAAATGTTTGAAACCATACGGTTTTCTTAAAATCACTAAAATACAGTTATGATCAGTGTATAAGATGACCAGATGAGTGGGCAGAAGGCTGCAAATAAATGGGGTGGGACATTAGAATGATGAGGAAAAGATAGGACAGAGAGGGTGGAAACTGTTGTGTGGAGGGCATGGGCGCAATATGTTACCATAGTATGAGGCCGGTATAATTACGGGTGTGGAGAATGTGTTGTATGAATAATTCCCATCTGTGCAGTTCAGAAAAGTTGGTGGTGGAGGAAAGAATCCAGATGGTTCAGGTAGTGAAGCAGCCACTGAAATCAGGTGTGTTATGTTTAGCTGCTTGTTGTGCAACAGAGTGATGTACTTTGCTCTTGACCACAGTTTGGTAGTGGCCATCCATCCTGGTGGACACCTGGTTGATAGTCATATGAATATAAAAAGCTGTGCAGTGATTTCAGCAGAGCTGGTAAATGACATGGCTGCCTTAACAGGTGGTTTGGCTCCTGATGGGGTAGAATAAAGCTATGACAAGACTTGAGTAGTGCTAGATGGGTGGGTTGGGCAGGTTTTGCACATGATCCTCCCCACTCTCATCCCCACCTTTCCCTAACTCCCTGCCCAACAACCTCCTGACACTGTACCTGTTGGCAGTCTAACTCCTGCACACTCCACCAGACAGCATTTATCTCTCTCCTCACCCATACAATACTATCCTTTTATATTCCCTGCCCCCCCAGACTGCTGCTTGCATCTCACGTGATAGTTGCATTCTGGCCCAAGCTGTTGGAGTTGGTGGTCATGTGTGCAGTTGTGAAGTAGACTCTGAAAACATTGAAAACACAGAATCAGAAGGAGTGACAGCAGTGGTTTTTCCCTTGGCAATCGAGACACTGTAGTGGAGCTGGCAATAGGTACATCGACAATTACTGAAGAGTGGAACTGGAATAATGCTTCCAGTAATCCTTACATTACCAAGACCAGCATTGAAAGTGAGGAAGATGTTACTATTTGCAGATCCCTAGTCCAAAACCCATCAGAACTACACATAACTGATAAGTTTTTGACACCCCAGTTCTGGGAGTTGATGGTAAATTAAACAAATTTATGTGCAGGTAAAATGTGCAGAAACATCTGTACGTACATAACAGAGAAGAATGTTTGACAAAACAACCTGGTTTTCTGTGACAGTAGATGAAAGCCCACTTTGCATTCTGCATACCTATGTTTCAAACAAAGAAATTTTCTGTACAAGATAGTTGGTCAAAGAGAAAAAAATACAGACTCCTATTTTTGGTAAAACCATATATTCTAGGATATTCAAAGCTATCTCAAGGTATTTCCATTTTGCTACTGATTCTGCAGATTTCAGATGCTGTACAAGCCTGGAAAATTTTTTTGTTTTGGTAAAAGTCTGAAGTTCAGGGGCAGAGTGTTGTATTTACAAGACAACCCTTCAAAGAGGGCAAGATTTGGTTTGAAAATATGTAAGGTATGCTCGTCTGACAATGGATACAGTTACGATTCCAAAATTTATACAGGTCTTGATGCAGAAAAGTACTCAGCACTCGAGCAAGTGAGAAAGTTGTTTTGGATTGGTGTGAGAGTTTAGTGGATGAATGGTGACCAATATATATGGATAATTGGTATGGATAATTGGTATAGTTCTCCCAACTCGTTTCTACAGTTATTGGAGAGGAAAACCTACATGGTTGGAACTGTAAGACTAAATAGGAGGAACATACTATCATAGTTCAAGAACTCAGTGCTCAAAAAAGGCAAACTGACTTTTGCTTCATCAAATAAAGTTCTTACTGTGAAACAGATAGACAAAAGCTAGTGCACATCATGTCAACCAATCATGAGCAACCTGACTATGAAGAATAGTAAAAAGGAGATGGGAAGACTAAGCTGAAAGATAACTGCATCAGTGATTATAACAACAGAATAGGTGGAGTTGATGCTCATGAACAACGCTTAGCACCATATCCTATTATGTGTTAGACATGGCACTTCTCAATACATGTATGCTACATTATAAGATGAACTCCAGTAAAAGAAGAATGCGATTTGCAGATTTTCATTTCAACCTGGAAAAGATATTCTGAAAAACATTAGACTTCCTTATTATGGGATTTGTGGAGGCGTAAGCCAAGGAGCAAAGCCATTAAGACTACAAGGAAGGTCCTGGGGAAATTTATGACAAAAATACCTCCAACTCACAAAAAGGCAGCACCATCTAGAAGGTGCGAGGCCTGTTGCAACAAAAGACAGTGTGGAGTCCTACTTTGAGTGTGAAGAGTGTAAGATTTACATACATGTGGAGAAGTGTTTTAAGACAAACTATGTATGATTGTATGTAGTAGAGAAATACAATAAATAAACTGCTCTAATATAGCTTGTAACATCCCACCGGTTAGTGAGTAGTTAAAAATGGTTTAAATACCTGTGAATATCTTGCACTCGGTGTCCCTCGACGACTGCATACATGAGCTAAAATATGCCTTTTCAATGAGTACAGGATACCATAATGGATTTCACTACAATATTGTAGACCACAACTGAAGTAAAGTAAGTATGTAGATTTATTCACTTCAAAACCTGAATCGTATGAGCTCATGATCAATCTTCGGTGTAATAAGCTTCGTTGTTACTACTACAGCTAACCCATGGTAGCACATACTACACTGGCGATATTAAATAGCCCAGACGCAGTAATTTGATAGAAATGCATGTGTGAGGTCCATTGCATTGTTCAACACTAATACTTAATGAAGTACGAATGTAAAGTCACATATCATTCTGCCTTTTGCGATATTAAATCAAACTGTTTAACACTCCAAAATAATCCTTTACTGCGCAGTTCTAATATCCTGTTTTAGACAATGTCCAACACACGCATTGCTCTACTGTAAATCCAAACCTGAATCATGCACCAAGAACTTATTGTGATTGTGATTATCTCAATTGTATGCACAGATCTGTCGTCTAGCGGGTCCAGCACTCATATGCACTAACAATACTCAAGGCTGAGAATTTATACTCTTCCTACAATGTACTACTGGTTATAATAATGCAAAACATAATTTATAATATGAAAAGTTTAACAACGTTATCAAACACTCTATAATATTCCCTACTTTGCTAGAACAAGTTTAAGACAATTTCTAAACACATAAAAATCACATTAATATTGAAATTGCAGAAATAAGCATTCTAACAATGCTAAATGATCAATTATCTATATTTTGTTAATTAGGCTCAAGATTTAATTCCTACCATTTACAGATGATGAGAAAGAAATATATTATTCTTTTATCTAATCATTTTCCATATATTAATTTCCTGAATCTGATTTTGATTGTTTATGGTACAAAGGGTATTGTAACTACTATTGTTTGGTATTGCTATTATTCTTCTAAAAGCCTTTTCCCTATTATCAAAAAGTAATTGAATTCAATTATAGCTGGAGATATAAGAGTATTGATCTAGTAATACATAATGCAAAGATGGTAACCATAAGCATGGAATGTTACAAGCTTATAGTATATTGCTGTAAAATCAAGGGAAGATACTGAAAAATAAGTGTGCTGCTGTGTCACAATGTCAGTAAAAGAAACTGTATTCCAATGGGATAAACTCCTCTACAAGAGAGGTGATAGGGTACATGTCAATACCTTCCAACCTGTTTCACTATTGACATTATTTTCCAAAATTTTTGAGGAGGAGATATATTCTCAAATAGGATTCCACATGAGCAACAATAACTGCCTCAGTAAATCACAATTTTCTCAACTGAAGATGCTAGTTACATGTTACCAAATCTTACCAAATTTTTACAAGCATCAAATAATGAAACAGCAGTGGCTGATGTTTTCTGCGGCCTAAATAAGGAATTTGACTGTGTGAATCACAATATTCTCCTATATAAACAGAGGTTTTATGGGACTGATCGTATAGCCAACCAATGGATACTGCCATCTCTAACTGACAGAATGCACAAACAATGGAAAACTCAGGCTGGAATGCATAAAGTTATGTTTAATAACTGAACCAGTGTAAGCAGAAAAGATTCATCTGACTGCAAAGAAATCATTTAGGGGGTTCCAAAATGCACATCTTAGGCATACTATTGTTTCTCATACATGTAAATGAACATTGTCTAATATACAACTAGCAGAATTAGTTATTTTTGTGGATGACAATGGTTTGTAATGAATCCAGACACATGTACAGTAACAGATAAAATATTAATAATATTCTATATAATTTTCTGTGAGTTGTCTCATTCTCTTATTTCAAAAAGACACAACATACTCAGTTTTGCACATATAGATGTCAGTACATCTGTATGTCAGTACATCAATGATAAGTGTAACACACAGTAAAGAAATAATAAATAGTGTCAAAAGTTCAAAATATTTAAAATGGAAGAGATGCATTTTGAAGCTCCTGAAACAACTTGGTTCAATTACATTTGCGCTTCAAATTACTGCAAATTTTTGGAGGAGACAAATTAGTTAGTTGACATATTTTGTGCATTTTAATTCTATAATGTCTTCTGGAATTAATTCATCTTTAAGAAAAACCTCTTCATTTCTCTGCAGAAAAGCAGGATAAAGGACTGGAGATAGATTAATGATGTGGAGTGAACCTGCATGTGTGTAAGATAAAAGGTAGGTTAAATTTCAGTATCTTGTTGACAATGAGGTCATTACAAATGGGCATGGAGCACAAAAATGTGGGAAGGGACAGGTGGTAGATGCACAGACCAGTTATGTGACACATGTGTACTGTGCTAGTGAGATGATGAGGAGGTGTGAATTGGGAGGAGGTGGCAGGATAGACGGAGGAGAAACTGTGGGGTACAGTGTGTGGGGAAAGTGTTGTAATATAACTAATATACAAAGACTTAATGAAAACTTCAATTCCCTGACATTGTGTAGTACAATCCCTCACTTTAAAATGATTGGTATTGTGGTGTTTCGTGAATTTCATAAAAATGACACTAAATTGGAGACTAATCAGAAGACACTATTACAAAAGAAAACAAACGACGGTGTATTTTAACAAACTGTGCCATTCATTGCAGTAATGGGAAAGACTTGAGGTAGTGAAAATGGTAGGAATAAAATATATGGTATTAATCACCAACTGTAATTATTCAAATAATTGGACTTTTATGAATGTAGTTCACTCATTCAAGAAGTTATTCTGTTGGTTGCAAATGAAGGCACATATTGTAAAACGTAAATTTAGGATGAAAGCTGTAAAGAATATTCCATCTTAATGACTTTATTAATTAAACTCGTATTGTTGTAACCAGATATACACCTAATTATAAAATTCTAGGCATCTGGTACAAATTCTGTCAATCAAAACCTGTTTCATTTTACCCTCTTAGCTTCAATTACTGTTAGGAATGTGAGTCATTGTGTAATTAGTGTGTATTAATTAATTTTGTGAAGTTCATTATTGAACTCATATTTAGATTACAAATTCTGTCAATCAAAACCTGTTTCGTTTTACGCTCTTAGCTTCAATTATTGTTAGGAATGTGAGTCATTGTGTAATTAGTGTGTATTAATTAATTTTGTGAAGTTCATTATTGAACTCATATTTAGATGGAAATTTCACATTTAAAAACATTTTTACATTATAAATTTCACATATTATTCAATTCAGTAATTTTAGATGTATTATTCTGTGTAATCAGAACATCTTAGCTTTGGAACTTTTAATTGTAAATACAACTAAAAATATGTTGTAATTATTAAGTAATAATGGTCCAAGTGACCATCCATTATTTAGAATATATAAATAGGGAAGCAGCGAGGCTGCTGGGTCGGTCAGTTTGAGCTGATATTTCAAAGTGTAACCTGTGTTAGTTACATGAATATTATTTCACTAAGATTTAAAGTTGTGAAAAAGTATGTTTCTTGATTTGTGAACCAGTCAGTTGCTTTACAAAGACATACTGTACAACTTGGCCTCTTTGCATTGTGTCATGATGGATCTGATCATCTTTTATGAACGGAAGAATAAATGTTTAAAAACTGGAACTAATGACTTTCATTGTAAACCACACACTTCATGAAGATCCAGGCAATCTACGAATATTTCTATTATGTGGAGAAAAATTTCATTTTAACCTTCTACTTATGATTCTAGATAACATTAGATGACATGCACTTTTGATAAGTCAGTTCATCTGTCTTCGAAGTTTTGAGGATTACCTTACCGACGAGTAGATAATAATTAAGTAGAAGTGTTAAAATGTGTTAGTGGAGGTTGAGGCCAGAAGGCTTAAAAGAGCAAAGGATGTGTTGCTAGAATCACTCTGATATACAAAGTTCAGAACATCTGCTGCTGGAGGGAAGGAATCAGATGGCACAGGTGTGAAACAGCCATTGAACTTGAACATGTTGTGCTCAGCAGCATGTTGGACCCCTGGCTGGTGAAACATAATAGCTAGGACCTTTCTGAGTCTTTAAAGTTTGTTACCAATAGATTCTCTGTCTCATTAATTAATAGAAAAGCTATGGTTAATATAAGTGATACTATACTTAGGGACCTGTTATGACGAAATAAACCTGTACAATGAATTCCCTATGCCTCAGGTAGAGACTGTAATTATTTGAAATGTTTGAAACCATACGGTTTTCTTAAAATCACTAAAATACAGTTATGATCAGTGTATAAGACACATATTTCAAATCCAATGTTATTTGAAAGTAAAGAACAGAATAAAGTTAAAATATGAATCTTAATGCATAACTGCAAAGCATCAACTTGTCTGCCAGGCTCATTTTCAAAACACTGTTATCACTGAAATGAAACACATTTTTATTAAAGCTAGGAGATATATTAGGAAGATATTGTATTTTATATTGTATAATTAATCCACTAGAATGTAGTATGTATGGTTATATTTACATGTGTGACTATTTTAATTGTGAATGAGACTGATCTGTAATGTAATTCATATAATATGTAATGTCATTTTATTTTACGATCCATACAAAATCATTTACTGTTCTGATATCTGTCAAAATACATTGCATATCTTCAATTTTATGTTTTTAACAATCACATTGTGTGAACATTAGCATCACTGGCCAGAGAAAATGACTTGCAGTCTTATCTCTGACACTTGAAAGTACCAGTTCAGATCACTCTGGCCGGCCAGAGTGGCCGAGCGGTTAAAGGCGCTACAGTCCGGAACCACACGACTGTTTTTAACAATCACATTGTGTGAACATTAGCATCACTGGCCAGAGAAAATGACTTGCAGTCTTATCTCTGACACTTGAAAGTACCAGTTCAGATCACTCTGGCCGGCCAGAGTGGCCGAGCGGTTAAAGGCGCTACAGTCCGGAACCACACGACTGCTACGGTCGCAGGTTCGAATCCTGCCTCGGGCATGGTTGTGTGTGATGTCCTTAGGTTAGTTAGGTTTAAGTAGTTCTAGGTTCTAGGGGACTTATGACCACAGCAGTTGAGTCCCATAGTGCTCAGAGCCATTTGAACCATTTAGATCACTCTGTGACCCAAATGTGTGTGTCGTTTATCATTGTGTGTATAGAGTTTCTGGAAAATAAAATATCTTGTGTACTCCATACCACTGTGTCAACTGTCATTCACTATCACTACGTACTGGAGTTCCATACTGGTGATTATGGATTTTGAATGAATGCTAAAATAGTGCACATTTGCATCACAGCAGTATGGCCACGTATACACACTGTGTTACATCGACTATGTATTTCATTGAACTCTTGCACCCCTCACTATCAACAGACATGAACAGTGCTCCATATCTTACCCAAGTGCAAAAAAGTGACAGTGACACTTCTCATATTGGAGCCCCATTGCAAATCACAGGGACACACTTACTGACCATGTTACGGACTCTACCAGAGTTAACGTCTACCCCTGCATACCATCAACATTTTCATGACCTGGGCTACAGATCCATGCTGACTGTGTCGTGGCTATTATCATACCCACCAGACGTGTCCACCCAACACACAGGCCCTCTTGTCTTGTCCGTACAGCAACCTGCCTTACTGACAAACCCCACCCACAGTTCTCCCCTTGGTGTGAGGCCATAACCCTACCACATTACTGAATTGAACAGTTGACTGCTTCACGGCTCACACTACCACAGTTCTGTATGCACAACCCATGCCTTTGGTTTGCAATCGTCGAAACCATTTTCACTTCCAATGCCATTGTCACAGACCACAAGAAGTACGTCATTTTACTCAGCCACCTTGGCACCCATGACGACGTTATCTACAATGTTCTCCTGGCACTTGTCTACGGACAAGTATGGGACTGCCAAAACAACACTCTTACGATGCCTCGCCTGAACTCCCCAAGAGCAACTACACCAGATACTTTACAACAAACATATACAGGGTGGGATCCTCTCGAAACTGTGGCGGCATCTTCACTGCAAAATAGCCTTTTGAATCATACCTGCTGAGACTCTGTGGCCAATCTGGATAATCAAGCTCCTATCCCAGATGCAGATGGCTTTACTTGCCACTAGTAACCAGTCTCCCAACACCCGTCAGTCACTGGCTGACCACATTTTCACCATTTTTCGACATATGCACAGCATCAACGAAGCTCCCAACTATGGTATGGATACTCATGCTGTACTACCACATACATGACCTCCTGCAGCCACTGAAAA
Organism: Schistocerca americana; assembly: GCF_021461395.2. NCBI lineage: Eukaryota > Metazoa > Arthropoda > Insecta > Orthoptera > Acrididae > Schistocerca > Schistocerca americana. The sequence continues at coordinate 159,409,091 of NC_060123.1, forward strand.
TTGCCGAGCACTCCTGGCCCCACCCAACACTGACATCACAGTGGCCACTGTCCCCTGTGTTTACAAAACAAACTTGTCTCCAACTGTCACTCCTGGTACATTGGTAGCTGTGCACATGTAGTCTCATCTCTGTTGGTACCACACCCACTTTGGCAATACCACATACATCTGTTGTCAAACTTGTGACTACTCAGATTTGCCCCCTAGCCTGCAAGAGACACCCCAAGCTGTGAACGATCCATATCTCACCTTGACATACACAAAGTTGCCACCTGCCCACCAGCTTCTGATGTCACTCCAGAGAACCACCCATGCATTCTCAGCCACATCAGTGGACTTCATTTCCTGGTCAACACAAAATCATGGCACCTCACACGCTTGCCTTGCCTGTATCTGAAGACTCGTGCCTTTGCCTGACAGCTGCTAACAGCTCTCCTATCACCATTCGGGATATCCATACATGGACTATATAACTTGGCTTTGCTACAACCTTCATGTGGTTGTTCATCATCACCAATGTAATGGAACTAGTCCTGGGTGCTTTTTCCCTACAAGCCTTTCACATTGTGCCCTTACTGCATGCAAATGAGCTCACCTACATGCCTCCTGACAGCATTGCTGACAGTACACTTGCCTCTGCTGCCTCACCACCCTAATGCAATGATGCCAGTGTTCCTTCACCCTCAGCCATGTCCTTACATTGGTACATACAACAGTGTGTGAACTGTGCTGATCACTTACTACACATCTGTCAACAGTGTACAGACACACAAGAGACAGTCACTTGCCGATGGCAGGACAATGCATCCTTACACAGCCACATCCAAACAGCACAGGTAGAAAATGCAGAAACTTGTGCCACCTCCATTCATTACCTGTTGCCTATGCTTTTGGATCTGCACCTGTTACCCAACACCTCAAGTCAACTGACACAGCTGGCCCTGCCTCACCACTTATCCAGTTCAGTACATTGCCTGCTGCTTATTCCATGCCCACTCTTTCACCACCTGCTGTCATATCCACCACACTCATGCTACTGCCACTCACCTCCTCATCTCTGCAGCTGTACCAGGTGATGCCTCCTGTGTCGCATCCACACTTTTGCCGTATGCTTTCTTCCACTCCATGCCTGCACTGAACGGCCTCACCTACAGTGCACCTGCACCTGTGTGGTATGCCGCTGCCCATCCTGAGCCAGCACCTGCACCCAGTACTGTCTGCTGCACTGTGACTGAACCTATACAGCTCATCAACCACACTGCACATGCACATGCACCATCCCTGCCTGGGCAGGCCAGCTCCATCCTGCATCTGGAATCTGATGCAGCTGCCTCCTGGACCAGGCCAGTACCTGCACATGGTGCTGCCTGCTGCACTGCATCTGAATCTCTGCAGCTTGCTGACTGTGTCTTGCTTGGGCAACCTGGGTCCAACCTGTGGTTGACATCTGACGTCAATTCTGCAGCTCAAAACACCAACCTCCACATGGGCCGGCACTGACAAACTCTCAACCAGTGGCTCCACCCTCCATTGTCTTTTTATAATATCAGTCATCAACACCAGCATGGTACACCACTTTAACACTATGCCTGGCCTACTGGTTATTCGGCACCCCAGACGTCTAACCCCTGACCGCCTCCGCACTGTGAAGGCAGTGATGGATGAGTTGATACAAGCTGGCATTGTTTGCCCATCAGAATGCAGCTGGGTCTTACCCATACACATTGTCCCTAAGAAGGACAGCTTGGCCAGCCTTTGTGGGAACTATCATCCTTTGATTTCTTACACAATCATGGACAATTACCTGGTCCCTAACATCCAAGACTTCACACACTGTCTTGCCAGTGCGAAAGTGTTCAGTGTAATTGATTGTAAGAAGGCATATCTGCCATAACCACACCTTTTGGATTGTTTGTGTTCCTTGCAAAAACCTGGCAATGCTTTATAGACAGTCTGGTTTATAAATTTCAGACAACGGAAAATCCAGGATGGAATGTAACAATATTAGAGAAGGAAAGTTGCTACTCACCATATAGCGGAGATGCTGAGTCATGATAGGCACAACAAAAAGATTCACACAATTATAGCTTTCGGCCATTAAGGCCTTTGTCAGCAATAGACACATGTACACACACACACAAACACACACTCATGCAAACACAACATGCGCACATGTCTGCAGTCTCAGCTAACTGTGGCAGCGTGGTCTAGTTTTGATTTAACTTCTGGTTGTCATCAGGTACCTTTAGCTACTGAATCTTGTAAATATACTGCCTTTCTTTTCAGTGGGATATGTTACAAATACTGTGTAGTACCTTTTTGTTTGAACTCGTCTGTAGCTGAGTTTATAAGAGCTTTAGATAATGTACTTGGGCAAGGTCTGGTAGCAAAACTTACTGTTTATGTGGATGACATTTTGGTAACTCTATAAAGTTGGGGAGAGCATTTGGAGTTGTTGAAGCAAGTGTGTGAAAAATTTATGCACAGAGGTATGACCCTGAAACTTGAAAAATGTAAATTTGCTGTCTCTGAACTAAAATTCTTAGGTCATATAATTAGGGGGGAGGAATCTTGGCAGATCCTGATAAAATTAAAGCAATCTCAGATTTTCCAGCACCATGTATTAGAAGACAATTGAAGTGGAGTTTATTGAAAATTTGTGAGTGCACAAAGTTTGAATGCATCCTGTTTAAGCAATTTACTTAAAAAGAATACTAATTGGATTTGGATCCAAGAATGTCAGCAAGTGTTTGAAAACATCAAGAAAGAATTGTATAATCAAAATCTGATACACAGACCAGATTTTAGCCTACTCTTTTGTTTTCACATAGATAGTAGTGATTATGGTTTGGGAGCAGAAGTATTACAGGGAGAGGAAGTTAGTGGGGAAATCATACATGACACAATTGCCTTTGTAAGTAGAATGTTGTTAAAACATGAGGAATCTTCCACAGTTCCAGAGAAGGAATTATTATCTGTTTATTGGTCATTTACTAAATTCATAACCTATATGTTGTGACACACAGTAATTGTATATTCATACCATAAAGCACTAAGCTACCTACAGGAGTGTAGACTATATCACAACAGACTTACCAGATGGGGAATGTATTTGCAACAAATTGATAATGAAATTAAATATATTAAACATGTGGGCAATGTTGTTGCAGATACTTTGTCAGTTATGCCATTGGGTGGAGGTAATGACAATATTCAGACCATAAAGCACTTAACTACCTACAGGAGTGTAGACTATATCACAACAGACTTACCAGATGGGGAATGCATTTGCAACAAACTGATTATGAAATTAAATATATAAAGCTGTAGACAATGCTGTTGCAGATGCTTTGTCAGTTACGCCATTGGGTGAAGGTAATGACAATTTTGATCAAAATGAGGAAAAAGAATTTAAAATCAGATATATGAAGGGTACACAAGATGAAAAAAACTATTAGGGTAATGTGTAACAAAATACACCCCCACCACCCCACCTCCCTCTGCCTCTGCCTCTCCATCTAACAGTCTAAGCCTTCTACCAACCATAACACCCTTCAGTCAAAAGAATCATTAACTTGAGTGAAGGCTTTCAAATGTTTGTGTTTTCGTGACTACTGATAAATGTATTTTCATGAAGGATTTGTCCACAGCTATTGTGTGAGCACACACTGCGAGCATACTCAACATAGGTATTACATCCTTGTTAGCTCAACCAGGAATTGGCACAGACTGCAGATTTTGAATGTCATCCAACTATTTAAAGACTGGCATATCAGGAAATTGTTATTTCAAAAACCACACAATTATTTGAAAAATGATTAGATTAGATTTTGCTAATCTAAACGGACAAGAAGTACAGATAAAATTTTGATTTATAAAAAAATGTGGTACCGATAATCAAGGATATTACAAAAGTTTCTGGAAGGACATTATGCATCTGCTTTGTGAATGCCTTACTTTTTATTACAAGTGCCTTGCTGTAGATTATTTTATGTAATGGTACATTATACAAAATCTTTGTGAGTTTTTTTAATAAATGAGAGGCATCATCTGATTCTGAAAAAAGTACTGCAACAAATGTACAGTGTCAAAGTTTAGAATCTAACAAGCACAGGGCAAAATAGGCAATGTAAATTATGATGCTTCGGAAACTAACATAGTTTATCTCATTAAATTAATTAGTTTTAGGTAATTTAAAGTACACTCCTGGAAAGAGAGGAATAACTGCCTTTGAATTAATGGTAGTAATACTTCAGATTCTGTTGATTAGCTCAAAATGGTTTTCGACTAATGTTGTTGTTGTAATTTCAATTAGCAGTACCTTTTCATTAATAGAGCTTCTAGTAAAACTAATTGTGTCATTGGAGTCAGCACATTCAATATAACCAACTGGATAATAAATGTTGTTGGAATTCATTTTCTTTTCAGTAACATTTTGACATACTCAACTATATGAATTTCCTTACATCAGTAACTGTATTGAGAATATCACAAAAATCAGGAAATATTTAGTAACTAATGGGAGTTGAAGTCATAACAGATGGAGTACTACCAACTTGTCATGTCACCTGTGGCTAATAGGAATTTTACAAGATAACATCTTTACAGTACATCTGAAATTTTCACAAATTAGTTAATTATGTGTATCTACAAGACTACATGTTTGTAGATTTATGTGAATATAAACAATTCCTATTAGGCATTCTGTTATGAACACTCTTAGACTTCACTTGTTTCAGTGATCACTGATTGTGTAAATTCATATGTGCCTGTAGTAAATCTGCTGTAAAAAGACACAAACTTAGTGACAGAGCAAATTACATTTTATTCCTGAGTTTATTTTATTTTTTATTAAATGTCAAGTGATCACTGTATATAAAATGATTGTTAGGTAGTGCAGCAGGGTCAAAATTACTTAAATATAGTTGTATAATTTCATACCAAAGCTTGTAGCGGTTCACCTACTTTGTTTCTTTGTTGATTTCCTCAGAGTCAATGTACTTCGTTGTGATACTGGCTGAAAAAAATAGGGAGTCAAAGTACAGTATTGTCTACTGTAAATTATGTAGCTGACAGATACACAGTTGTGTTTCACAGTATTTACTTTCACTTTTCACAACCCCCCTCCATATACACATTTAATATGGCCAGTGCACTATTGTTTAACTTTCGATAAGCCTCATTAATAGTTTTCAGGTGAACATCCACATACTGCTCTGCTACAATAGTTTACTACAAGCAGTAAAAACATAACCACAAAGTTTGCAGTTCTTGAAGAATAGAAAGGTACGCATGGAATAGACACTGTCATTGTTTTAACACATGGCCTATTGGTGTAACACTTATTTCACAGTTAAGTTGAAGCATTGTTGTCGCTCTAATCAACACAGGTTTCTCGTCTGAAACTCAGCCATGGACTGACTGTCTCATGGACAAAATTTGGGCCCTTATATATCCACACAATAACAGGTGCTGAAACTACACTTTGTTCAAAGCTAAATTTACAGAAATTACAATTAAAACCTAACTCATTAAATTAACTGAATACATCAAAAAATTGTTTCTTTTTAACAGTTTCTTCTACTACAAGAGTTAAGTTGAATTATTTGTTTAAATTGGAAATTAACATATATAGTCATGCAAACAATAGTTTTGACAAAATGGTTACTGGTAATTACTTTGGAATTTATTAAGGGCTGGCTTTGGTAACATGTTTTCAAATAGAGCCAAATAGATCCTTTAAGATTAATATTAGTTGTTCCCCCAAATGTTTATAATTAGTACAAAATTTATATTTGTTTATACATCAACAATACAATTTAAGTTACAAAACAATCATGGATTTCACCCTATAACAAAAGGTACTAACTAGGAATAGTCAAAATAAATCAGAAAATCAATTACATGCATACAACTAAGCACAAAATTAGGTCTGGTGTTATATTCTTTAAAACTGAGGGCCAATCTTTCTCTTTTACAAACATGCAGATTATGCTCACATGTTTTAATGGTAATTAGTTAAAAGAAAACGAATTTTAAGGAGGCAAATGGCAAATCAAGAGGGGAAGTATAAATGTCCCAGCTTGCTTTGTTGTATCTGTGAATTCAAGACCGGCAGAACAAATTTTCATTATAGCTGAGAAATGAATGTATAAATAATTCCAGAAAACAATTCTTCGGATGACTTCTATCATTACTGTGGCAATATAGTGTCAACAACCCAGACAGTTTTTTTTCTGAGAACGATATGAATTGATGTTTCATGTGGGTTGATCAAAAGTATCTCCTCTTGTTTATGAGTCTCTTGCATCACTGATCTTTTCTTTTGTCATCAGCATTTACTTGTTTCTAACTAAGACAGAGTGTATACCTGTTTCTATTTAGCATTGCTAAAAATGAGATGTAAGATCAGGATGATCAGTTCTCACTGCTGTAATACTAAAAGTAATAGAGCAAAGCAGTGTTATTATCCACATACTGGTGGAATCAACATGATATTACTGTATTATGGCACACAAATCAATTAATATTGTGAATTAAAAATGAAATTCTTCTACCTCAGTAAAGGAGAGAGCTTGCAAGGAGAAGAAAGTCTGATAGGTCCACCTGAAGAAAAGAAAAAAGCAGGGAAATCGTACCATCATATCATCAAAATGAAAAAGTTAAAATTTATTTTAGATATGTTATTTTGATTATTTATGGGGCACTAGAGTAGATTTTCTAAATATCGTAAGAGGTTAATTTGGAGCTCTGTGCTGGGACTATTTTGTTCATTGCTTGTGTGAATGAACTACCTTCCAAAGCAGCAATATATGTGCTGACACTACCAGATTTATCATTTCCCATAATGATACTAATGTTACAGAGCAAATAAATGAGCTTTTGGTGGAGAAAGTATCTGCTTGATCTCAGGTCACTGTGTTAACTTTAAACAACAGCAAAACTGAAAGTATAGTATTCTTTCTAAAAACTCCAAGTAATGAGGGTCATGGTAAAGACATTGTCAGATTACTAGGTATATGTTTAGACACCAAACTAAGCTGTAATATTGATGCAGATAACATGTGCAACTAACTATCTTGTGTGTTGTACCGCATCATAAAATAAAAAACCTGCATTATTCAATATAGCCACCCCTTGCATACTATGTCGAGTTCCAGACATGCTTAAACTGTGATACAATGATATGGGGTGATAGCTACAGCTAAAGAAGTTTTTCTTTGGCAGACAAAATTCATTTGTTTGAAAGGAGATCTTCCTAATATTTACTTCGTTCATTTACTGTATGCACATGAAAGGTTCTGTTAGTTCACATACACATTATAGAGATGTGTTTGTGCAAATTGTCTGTCCCTTGGCTAATGGTTCCTGTTGACTTTTTGATGACTTATCTGGAGTGTCTGAAATGAGGGTAATTTCCAAGAATGATTGCCTATTGAAGTCGCGGGTTCCAAACGATGCATATCGAACGTGTGATTGTAAAGTCAATCAAGACTCTGGTGGCGGGTGTTATGAGTAAGTTTACGGTGGTCACTGCAGCAACGACAAAAGAAGAGTGTTACAAGAATACTTATAATTACAAAGGAGATGACTTACCTTATTCGTCATTGGTGTTGTCATCATGTGAAAGTCCATGTGATGTGTATGCTATGGGAACAATTCCCTTTTTGCCATAGCCTGTATAAACTCTGCCAATATCATGCAAAAATATGGGTAGAGTGTCACTTGCATTAACTTTTCCCTGCAAACACAACTTGTGGAAATAGAGATACTGAAACAAGTATAGTTCGTCTCTTTGTGCTGGACACCCTTCTCTTTTAATGGAAGACTTCACAGATTTCCATAGCTGCTCGATGTTCTGCATGTGCACACTGGGGTTATCCGAAGACACGAATTCTACAGAGTGGTTGACGAACTCATGGTCGAATCCTTCTGTTTTGAGTGTCTTGCAGGGCTGAAACCCATCTGTAATGACTTTACTACCAGGCAGTATGAAGCGCTTTATCAGATGCACTAAAGTGACCTTGTCTGTGGACAATACTGTGACAAAGAAACACTTCCAGGACTAGTTCTATTCCACCGAATACCCGAATATGATCAATTTCACTCTTTGAAGGCCGTCCTCTCTGCTTCTTCATTCTTGATATGTGAAATTCGTCCACTTCAGCAACTTTACTTGGTCCACCAATAGGTACACTGTTGTTCGTCACTACCACATAACACACTTCTCTGCAAAATCCGGAATAGTTGCACATGGTAGTAGCAGGTAAGTCAGTTTCCGATGCTGTTACATTCAAAGTGTAGTCTTGAATCCAGCAAGACAGAAGAATTATGCTGGTCTGGATGGATAATTTGGAAGAGTCGAACCATGTATTCTTCCTGATACTCATTCATTTTCCACAGTGTCCACAATGAAATTGTCACGGTATTTCAGCATCGAAACTCTTCTTACAAAGTTTTACACACTTCACACCACCACAGTCTATGCAGTCCCTCCTTTACTTGTCCAGTAGTACTCCATATTTGTGACAAAATGTGAAACAATTTTCTACACTGGATAAGCATGGAATTAGATTTTTTCATGTGAGAGAATCTGCTCAAGAAACATCAAGAACACCAGACGTTCTACTCACTACTGACATAAATCATTTTGGGTTTCCCTAGCGACTCACAAATAATTCATGGAGGTATGTAGCTTAGAGCAACTAAGGGAATCACAGAAAACAGATAAAAATGATGATCACAAATAATTGATCATAATACCCGCCACCAGTCGCATGATCGATTTACAATTGCACGTTTGATATGTATCATTCAGACCACGTGACTTCGATAAGCAATCATTCTTGGAAATTACCAAAATGAGCCACTAGTTAAGATGTAAATGTGCTGTTCCAATTTTTCATTCCTAGTTTGTGAAGCAAACTTTCAATAAATAAAACAAGTCTAACTACACATTATTCTGACTTTATTTCATTATTGTACCTGAGTTCAATAGCAGTACTCTATTTGCACAATATTTTGAGTATTTTTTCCTGTCTCAGTCCTAGCATAGGCTCAGTTTATTTATATTTTATTTTTAAAATGTCTAGTAAGCTGTTGGGTCTTTATGTAGTATGTGAAAAGTTACAATCATGAGCTTTAGTTTTATTTTGTATGTAATCTGATATAGCCCACAAAAATTTGAAGAATTTATTTCCTGAAATAATTTCTCTATCCATCAGAAAGTCACTTTATTAATCCTTTGATTTCTACTTTTCTTGGCTTTTTCAATTTGTTACTAGCTACAAAATGTAATTAATTCAACCATTTACTCGAAAAGTACATACAGTGTTTTCATGTTCATGATTTGATTGGCACAATTTATATTATATACGTTCCTTGTTGCTCCAGTAAAAGTCTTTGCTATATTTATTTACTGTGTTTTATTCTTTGATTGTGGATTCAGTGTAACCACCAAGAAGTGAAACAATAACAACAGATTTATAATCATTTAAATAAAATCTGTTGTACCTTCTTGTGAACACTTGATTAATGTCCCTGTTACAAATGTTTAAATGTGTACTTGTAATTTATAGAATTAAATTGGGCACAAGAAACATATTTTTTGGTCCCTAAAATTATTTCATGCCTGCAGAAGTTTGATACTTTTTTCCAGAGACTAACAAAAAAATATTATGCAAGCTATATATTCTTAATGGAAAATTATTTCTGTCAGGTATGTTATGTTTATTGCACAAAATAGTCTTGTTTTACTATGATGGAATAATCTGAAATTTTTTTCTGTAAGCAACAGTGTTGTTTCTCAGTCACCTTATAATTTAGAGTAAGCTACTGAATGACCCATACTTATTAGAAAAAAATCTGTACATGAACATGAACGTATAAAGAAGTACAAGAAATGTATTGTCTCCCATTATAGCTGTGTACAGGAACAGGTAAAAGTGAATCTAGCAGATTACTCAGAATCCAACAGGTGCTTAAAATGAGAAATTGTTGCAGTATTAGCTTGTTTTAGATTGTTATGAAGACTATGATATAACATAATTTAATCAGAAACATCTTTATTGTGTTGCATGTACATCACATAGTCAAATGAGATCAAGTATTTAAAAACCAGTCTCCAGTACTCAAATATTCCCAACATATCTAAAGCACTCAGTAGTAAAGCTGAAACTTCCTGGGAGATTAAAACTGTGTGCCACAGAAGGACTCAAACCTGGGATTTTTGTGTCATAGGCACATTGTCTACTGACTGAGCTATCCAAGGGTCACTCACACTCTGCCTTCACAGCATTCCTTCTGCCATACAAAAGCCCCAGGTTTGAGTCTTCTTCCAGGACGAAGTTTTAATATGCCAAGAAGTTTCAAATCCACACACATGCTGTGGAATGAAAATTCTTTCTCAATAGTAAATCTGTTCCACAATAGAATAAGATGCTAGAATAGCATCACAAAACTGTAGATTAGTCTCACTATTATTTAAATTTTCTAAAATAACTGAGTCATACATGAAATTCCATCAAATGATTAAAAATAAAACACTAGTTATTCGTTAAAATGGTTTAAAGAAAAATTAACTGTTGAAGAATGCCATCTTTGACTTCATGAAACATGTCCTGAAGGTTATAGACGAAAATGAATTAAACAGTGAGCTGTTTCTAGATCTACTTAATGCTTGTGATCTGATCAATCACTATCCACTCCTTTAAAAAATCTTGCAGTTACAATATCTTTGGAGCTACCTAACACTAGATTAAGAGTGTCTTTCTGACAGGCATATGTAATTAAAATAATGTGTATAAAATAATTTATAAATATAATAGAATAAAATAATTTATAACTGGAGGTACCAACTCATCCAATAGTAGAAATATTGAATTATTGACAGACCCACAAGAAAGACTGCAAACTTTGCTGCCTTTTAGACTCGACCTTCAAACTATGGTACACATACGCCTACCTACTGAACTGCAGTCCTGACATTGTGTATCCAGTCAGCTTAATGTAGCTGTGTGTTTTTATGCACCTCTCCCTTTCTCTCCCCCTTCTCTCTCTCTCTCTCTCTCTGTGTGTAGGGGGGGGGGGGTGAGGAGGGGGGGGGGCAGTTCAAAATGGACTCATCTGAAAGCTCCCCGCGTGCCAGTGATAACTCAATACTTCTACTGTTCACTTCTAAATTATTTGCATTCTACATTGAAAATAAAATCTACTTTTCATTGGTTAGCTTGAATTTTGGTTAATGGTTTGATGCGGGGTACAATGAGGACCACAATATGTTTAATTTTTTAATTTGTTGATCATGTTTCTTACATCTGTTAATAGTCACTGGATACAGAAACATGATATTTTAATGTTGTGGGAGAATCTGCATCTACATCTACATGGATACTCTGCAAATCACATTTAAGTGCCTGACAGAGGGTTCATCGAACCATCTTCAAAATTCTCTATTATTCCAATCTTGTGTAGCTGGTGGAAAAATGAACGCCTATATCTTTCTGTATGAGCTCTGATTTCCCTTATTTTATCATGGTGATCATTCCTACATAGGTCGGTGTCAACAAAATACTTTCCCATTTGGAGGAGGAAGTTGATGATTGAAATTTCGTGAAAAGATTCCATCGCAACAAAATTCGCCTTTCTTTTAATGATGTCCATCCCAAATCCTGTATCATTTCAGTTACACTCTCTCCCTTATTTTGTGATAATACAAAACGTGCTGCCCTTCTTTGAACTTTTTCAGTGTATTCCATCAGTCCTATCTGATAAGGATCCTACACTGTGCAGCAGTATTCCAAAAGAGGACAGACAAGCATAGTGTAGGCGGTCACCTTAGTAGATCTGTTACATTCTCTAAGTGTCCTGTCAATAAAATGCAGTCATTGTTTAGCCTTCTCCACAACATTTCCTATGTGTTCCTTCCAATTTAAGTTGTTCATGATTGTAATACCTACGTATTTAGTTGAATTCATGGCTTTTAGATTTGACTGATTTATCGTGAAACCAAAGTTTAATGAGTTCCTTGTAGCACTCACATGGATGACCTCACACTTTTCATTATTTAGGGTCAACTGCCACTTTTTGCACCATTCAGATACTTTTTCTAAATTGTTTTGCAGTTTGTTTTGATCTTCTGATGACTTTATTAGTTGATAAACGACAGTGTCATCTGCAAACAACTGAAGACGGCTGCTCAGATTGTCTCCCAAATTGTTTATATAGATAAGGAACAGCAAAGGGTCTATAACACTACCTTGGGGAATGCCAGAAATTGCTTCTGTTTTACCTGATGACTTTCTGTCAATTACTATGAACTGTGTCCTCTCTGACAGGAAATCACAAATCCAGTCACATAACTGAGGAAATATTCCATAAACACGCAATTTCACTACAAGCTGCTTGTGTGGTACAGGGTCAAAAGCCTTCCGGAAATCCAGCAATACAGAATTGATCTGAAATCCCTTGTCAATAGCGCTCAACACTTCATGTGAATAAAGAGCTAGTTGTGTTTCACAGGAACAATGTTTTCTAAACCCCTGTTGACTGTGTGTCAATAGACCATTTTCTTCATGGTAATTCATAATGTTCAAACACAATATATGTTCCAAAATCCTGCTGCATATCAACGTTAACGATATAGGCCTGTAATTTAGTGGATTACTCCTACTACCTTTCTTAAATATTGGTGTGACATGAGCAAATTTCCAGTCATTGGGTACTGATCTTTCGTCAAGCAAACGGTTGTATATGGTTGTTAAGTATGGAACTAATGCATCAGTATACTCTGAAAGGAACCTAATTGGTATACAGTCTGCACCAGAATACTTGCTATTATTAAGTAATTTAAGTTGCTTCACTACTCCGAGGATATTTTCTTCTGTTGGCAGCTGTTCTCGATTCGAATTCTGGAATATTTACTTTGTCTTCTTTTGTGAAGGCATTTCGGAAGGCTGTGTTTAGTAACTCTGCTTTGGCAGCACTGTTTTTGATAGTATCTCCATTGCTATTGTGCAGAGAAGGCATTGATTGTTTCTTGCCACTAACATACTTCACATACAACCAGAATTTGTTTGGATTTTCTGCCAGGTTTCGAGACAAAGTTTTGTTGTGGAAACTGTTATAGGCATCTCGCATTGAAGTCTGTGCTAAATTTCAGGCTTCTGTAAAAGATTGCAAATCTTGGGGATTTTGCTTCTGTTTAAATTTGGCATGTTTGCTTCGTTGTTTCTTCAACAGTGTTCTAACCCGTTTTGTGTACCAAGGAGGATCAGCTCCATCGTTTGTTAATTTATTTGGTATAAATCTCTCAATTGCTGCTGATACTATTTCTCTGAATTTAAACCACATCTGGTCTACACTTATATTATTAATTTGGAATGAGTGGAGATTGTCTCTCAGGAAGGGGTCAAGTGAATTTTTATCTGCTTTTTTGAATAGGTATATTTTTCGCTTTTTTTTTTCAGGGATTTGGGGATTACAATATTCAATCTTTCTACTACAACCCTGTGTTTACTAATCCCTGGATCAGTTTTGATGCTTGTTATTAACTCAGGATTATTTGTTACTAAGAGACAACCAGTTACTATTCATGTGGGCTCATGAAGTAACTGCTCGAAATAATTTTCAGAGAATGCGTTTAACACAATTTCAGATATTTTATGTGTACCTCCAGAATTAAACATGTATTTTCACCAGCATATCGAGGGTAAATTAAAGTCACCACCAACTATTATCATATGAGTCGGGTACGTGTTTGAAATCAAACTGTAGTTTTCTTTGAACCTTTCAGCAACTATATCATCTGAATTGGGAGGTCAGTAAAAGGATCCAATTAATATTTTATTCCACTTGCCAACAAAGACCTCTGCCCATGCTAACTCACAGGAAGCATCTGCTTCAATTTTGCGACAAGTTAAACTACTTCTGACAGCAACAAACATGCCACTGCCAACCATGTTTAGCCTATCCTTTTGGAACACTGTTAGGTTCTTTGCAAAAATTTCAGCTGAGCTAATATCCGGCTTAAGCCAGCTTTCAGTGCCTATACCTATTTGAGCATCAGTGCTTTCTATTAGTGCCTGGAGCTCTGGTACTTTCCCAACAGAGCTATGACAATTTACAACGGTTTTACCAATAGTTCCTGTATCTACCTTCTTCCTGTGTTCAGCCTTCACTCTTTGTGACTGAAGCCCTTCTTGTGTTTTCCCAAGACACTCTAACCTAAAAAACCACCCAGTCCATGCCACGCAGTCCCTGTTACCCATGTATCTGCCTCCTGCATATAGTGGACACCCGACCTTCTCAGCAGAACCCGAAACCCAACCACTCTTTGGCACAAGTCGAGGAATCTGCAGCCTACATGGTCACAGAACCATCTGAGCCTCTGATTCAGACCCTTCACTTGGCTCTGTACCAGAGGTCCACAATTGGTCCTGTCAACTATGCTGCAAATGGTCAGCTCTGCTTTCATCTTGCAAGCAAGACTAGCAGCCTTTACCACTTCTATTAGCCACTCAAAACCAGAGAGAATCTCTTCTGATCCAAAGTGACACACATCACTGGTACTGAGGTGAGGAACCACCTGCAGCTGGCTGCACCCTATGCTCTCCATGGCATCCAGGAGGACCCTTTCCACATCTTTAATGACTTCACCTGGTATGCACATGGAGTGCACATTGGTTTTCTTACCCTTCTTGTCAGCCAAGTCCCTGAGGGGCCCTATAACGTGCCTAATGTTGGAGCTCCCAACTACAAATAATCCCACCCTCTGCGATTGCCCGGATCTTGCAGGCTGAGTGGTTTCCTCTGAAATAGGACAGGTGACAGCATTTGGCTCAGCGACAGTGTCATCCACAGACAGCATCTGGAACTTGTTTGTCAGACAAACCGAGGAGGCTTTACGTGCGGCTGCTGTAGTGTAACGACGTATAGTTTTGTATGAATGGTTTTCTTTTGATATATGGCCATGTGCAGACTTCGTCACCAACGTCAGTTACAACACACTTCAAAATTATTTAAGTTCTTTTTAAATTGTCTCAGAATGGTTCTTGAATGAAACTGTAAAACATCATCATTTGAGTCGTATGCGCAGAATTTCATCACTCAGTCCTATTGGTTTGTGTAAACTTTTTTCAATTTAGATGTCGTTTTGTTTCTTCTTAGAAGTTATATTAATGCAAGTTATCTGATTTAACAAATATTAGAACCACATTGAATAAACTTTCAAGACTCAAACTTGCGATGAATATTGTCAAAAATTAATAATCATGTCAAATGAATCAGTCATCCTTCTTCCTTAATATAATTCTTCATAAATAAATTCTCGGAACACGTATTTAAACTTTTGTAGTATACACTACTTTATTATCATCATACATATAGACGTGAACCTGAGCCTTGACAAGATAGGACTGAACATTTACACATGATTAAACTTTCTATGACGTCATTATTGTACAAAACATTACGAAATCTCAATTTTTTTAATTTTTGAAGCACGACGCAACAACTCAGTTTCATCTTCTGTTGCTCTTTGGCTCTCGACCTGCGATGTATAGTGGCCAGCAATTTTCTCTCTGGTCCCGGCAACGAAGATGTTGTCTCCGTTCGTTGTGCCACCCTCTCCGTACATGAAACATAAAAAATAAATACAAACTTTAGACAATTCACAACCATTACAAATATTACAAAAAATGCATAAACAAAAAACTAAATTAAACCTATATTCACCTGCAAACTGGGCTGACACTGGTGGTGGAGTGACGCTTCAATTTCGCGTCCCACTACATACCCCACCCACAAGCTCAGTTTGTCAGGTTTTAACCGAAAATAAAACTTCTTCTATATACAATATTTAAATGTTAATATTATACATTTTTTTCTCACATTTTCAGTAATCTAAAGTTCTTGCTCTTAGATAGATTCAATCCTTTTATGACGATATTGTTGTGACTATTTGTCATTTACTTTTAATTGTGCTATTACGGTAATTCACAACCGAATATATGGAGATTACTCCTTTTCATTTAATAGTTGCTAGTGAATAATAATTTAGTACGTTCTTTAACGTTGTTACATTAGGACAGAGCGTTCAAATTGTGATAGGTTAGTTTCAGTTTTATTCATTTACTAGAGTTATTCTTTCCGCAAATGTATATTACTAATAAGTTTCTCACAATAACTAATAGTACTATTTACTTTTTGTTGTTCTTTTCCTTAATGCTTTATTTATGCCTGAGGTCAAGAAGAAACAAGCAAAACTTTCTTTAGAATCTCGGCACGGCTTTCTTTACCTTCGGACACTTTGTTGGGTAATGGCAATTTATTTAGGAGAAACGAGCGAGAGAGCCCCGTTTGGTGTGTTCTATATTAACACTATTACAAATCTCTATTAAAGGCACTCTGCTATGTTCTCGTGAGCCATACAGCTCTGGACGCCCATGGTCCCTAAAATTATTAACCATCCCCTTTGGTTCCTACTATCCGAGTAAATATAAAATATACAAAATTCCTTCTGATCTAATAACAAAATTTCTTCCATATAAATCCCCTTTTAGTTATCTTTCTCTTGTTGAAGTACCGGTAGATAATTGTAGAACACTTGTTTAAACTTCCTGTTATTTCTTTAAAATAACACGTAACTATCACGAAAAACTTCACATGAATAAACTATGAACGCTCTTCCGTATGTAACATATACTAAATGTTAACTTATTTAGGAATGAAGGGTTTCATTTGATCAACACTATATAATTCTTTAATGACACCTGATGAAGGTTCCATAAGAAGTAACGCTTTGGGATGTACAATCTTATGTACAACATATGGACCTTCAAAGATAAAGAAGAATTTTCTACATTCCTGATTGATCTTCGAACTTTTAGGATGAGATCGTACTAATACAAGACCTCCTACCTGAAATGAGGGTTCTATAGCATGTTGATTATAACTTTTAATTCTCCGTTCAGCATTTTTAACAATCTGTTCCCAAATTTTTTCGTTTGGATAGACAATTCGTAGAATAACGTTTTTCTTTCCTTTATATAATACGGTAACCTACTAATTAAGACTCGTATTAGATGACTTTCAATAATTGGTTCTTCAATTAATGTAGCACGCTTTAAATGCCATTTGAAATAATTCCTATAACCTCTCCACCGTTTAGAATAAGGAGGAGGGTCTAACAACTCTAAAGTTAAGTGTTGTTTTCCTCTTGACGAATAATTTTGTTTAAAGTGCTTAACGAAATCATCCCAGTCCCTAAATTCGGTTCTATGCAGTACTGCCCATTCCGCAGGTTCTGCTTCTAAATGTCCTATTACAAATTGAATCCGTTTTTCATTACTCCATTTAGGAGATAATGAAGTTTCAAAAGCTTTTATAAAGATTATAGGGTGAAGTTCGCGTCCTAGTTTCAATACAGGAAATCAACTTGCTGCATTTGAGTTTGTCGTTATATCATCCAAACATTCTGCGAGAGACGTAGTTGGATTTTGTTTAGATTGCAGAGACGGAGTTGCGTCGGATTTGCTTGCCATGATTTCTTTATTTGTATTGTTGTCATCCGAGCCAGCAAACACGATGCGACTGTTGTCTCTGATTACATTATTGCTTCTACTACTTGAAATGTTTTCATTATTATCTAATTCCGATAACCCTTTAGTAATTTCCTGTATTCACATTTCTGTATTGAATACGCGGTTAGCTAATATCGATTCTTCACTGTGTTCACGATGTGAACGCTCTGTATCTTTGTGAATGTTATTATCTTTGGAGGTCTCAAGGTTACTGCATATTTCGGTAATTAAAAATTTCATGTTTTCTATTTCAGTATGATCTTTTTCTACTTGATGAGTTAATGTCTCTAATTCTACATTATCTATTGAAGAAATCTCTACAGGTTTGGTAAAGACCTCTTTAATAGATTCTAATAATTCTCTACGAACAGTTTCTGTTTGCATCGAAAATTCATCTCGTAACTTATCGTTATTTTTCTCTATTTCATTTACAACTAAGATATCGACATTATCTAGTCTCTCGGACTTTATCTAGTCTCTCGGTTAAGTCAGTAATATCATTGCGCATGCGAGCTTTTTCCTCATGCGATTCCTGGATATGTTCTTCTAACCTTTTACAATTATCAGCAATCTTATTACTAAGTCCTACTAGTTTTTCCTGCATTTCAACTTTAGAAGCCTCTATTTTATCACTTAATTCTTGACTGGTTTCATTAAGATATTCCTGTAACCGGTCTGTCGATTTTGTTAGCTCCCCTTTAAGTTCCTCTTTCAATCTAGCAGTAGATTCTTTGTTAGACTGTTTTAAGTCCTGTTTGAGTTCCTCTTTTAATCTAGCAGTAGATTCTTCGTTAGACTGTTTTAATTCCTCTTTTAATCTAGCAGTAGATTCTTCGTTAGATTGTTTCAATTTAGCGATTGCCCTAAAAAGGGATCTCATGCTCCTATCGGACACAGATTGCTCTTTGTCTGACATTTCACTTCCTGACATTATTGTAAGATATTAACTAGTTACACACGCCGACTCGTAATCAACAATCCTGTAAAAGCACACTCCCTATGTACAATACTCCACTTCCAACTTGAAACAGGCTCACCGGACACTAATATTGTAGTTTGTAGTTCTCGGTGATCAGTGTGCTGATATGGGCTGCAGAAGTAACAGCCGTCGATGCAGCCGCTGAGATGCTGCGACCCCGCTTCCGCAACCGGCAGTATGCTGAGTCGAACACCGGGGACGTCACTGGCTGCAAACACGCCCAGCCGCACCGTAGACAGGCGAAGCCCTCAGCAACACCTCTAATACCAGCCAGAGGAACGCCCCCCTAGCTGACGTACTGGGCCTGTTAGTTTAGGGAGAAAAAGGCTGTCGGGGTTTGCAGCATTCAGCTGCTGCCCAACATATGCACCTTCTCGTGGAATAACTGCGTGAACATACTGCTTGGCTGCGCTCCGTCAGATGCCCACACCCGCGAAGTCACCGCTGGCTGGTGAAGGCTCCACCAAACTCGCGTTGACTTCCGAAGGACTCTTGATGTTTTAATTGTTTCGTACCTGTGTGCCTTAGTTACACACAAGTCCTGTTTATAAGGTCGCCATGGTGTAGTGTAACGACGTATAGTTTTGTATGAATGGTTTTCTTTTGATATATGACCATGTGCAGACTTCGTCACCTACGTCAGTTACAACACACTTCAAAATTATTTAAATTCTTTTTAAATTGTCTCAGAATGGTTCTTGAACGAAACTGTAATTAAAACATCATTTGAGTCGTATGCGCAGAATTTCGTTTATAAGGTCGCCATGGTGTAGTGTAATGACGTATAGTTTTGTATGAATGGTTTTCTTTTGATATATGACCATGTGCAGACTTCGTCACCTACGTCAGTTACAACACACTTCAAAATTATTTAAATTCTTTTTAAATTGTCCCAGAATGGTTCTTGAACGAAACTGTAATTAAAACATCATCATTTGAGTCGTATGCGCAGAATTTCGTCACTCAGTCCTATTGGTTTGCACAAACTTTTTTCAATTTAGATGTCGTTTTGTTTCTTCTCAGAAGTTATATTAATGCAAGTTATCTGATTTAACAAATATTAGAACCACATTGAATAAGCTTTCAAGACTCAAACTCGTGATGAATATTGCCAAAAGTTAATAATCATGTCAAATAAATCAGTCATCCTTCTTCCTTAATATAATTCTTCATAAATAAATTCTCGGAACACGTATTTAAACTTTTGTAGTATACACTACTTTATTATCTTCATACATATAGACATGAACCTGAGCCTTGACAAGATAGGACTGAACATTTGCACATGATTAAACTTTCTATGACGTCATTGTTGTACAAAACATTACGAAATCTCAATTTTTTTAATTTTTAGAAGCACGACACAACAACTCGGTTTCAGGACCTTCTGTTGCTCTTTGGCTGTCGACCCGCGATGTATAGTGGCCAGCAATTTTCTCTCTGGTCCCGGCAACAAAGATGTTGTCTCTGTTCGTTGCGCCGCCCTCTCCGTACATGAAACATAAAAAATAAATACAAACTTTAGACAATTCACAACCATTACAAATATTACAAAAAATACATAAACAAAAAACTAAATTAAACCTATATTCACCTGCAAACTGGGCTGACACTGGTGGTGGAGTGACGCTTCAATTTCGCGGCCCACTACACCTCCTGGGAAGTCTTTTGCCATCTGCTTCACCCCAGGGCGACCTCCCACTCGACCACAGGTGAGGGGCCAGCCTCAGTGCGAGAAGTAAGTGGGTTGGCCACTGGTGAGGATTAATCAGAGGACTCTGATGTGTTGGGTGTCCACTGGATACCCATGGCCAGCCCACAACAGTGGCGCCCACCCACTGCAGCCTCGAGCTCTGTAATTGAAGCCATCACAGCCTGAAGCTGAGAGCGAAGTGTCACCAACTCGGCTCGCATCTGCAAACAATAATCGCAGTCCCTGTCCATACTAAAGACCGTGGAAAACTAAACTATGCAGATAAACGGACTATCGACACATACTGTGCAACTCTAATATAGACCCTGACAAAAATGCATGAACTGTGTCTAGTAATATGCAGATATCATTGTTTGGATGTTAGTATTTTTTAATTAAATTTTGTGTCATAGCTGTATTTCATTCATTAAATTTATTATTAGAAAATTGTGTGCATGTTCAACAGCTTCTTCTTTTAAGATGAATTTATTTTTCCTTTCTCTGTTTCTGTACAAATTATCATTAACATATTCCCAGACTGATTTCATTGTATTATGTACTTACCTGATAATTGAGACACTTGCTGACATTTATGCTTCTCACAATTGATTTCAAAGTTACATTCATTTCTGCACTATATTAAGCTCCTAGACAATATCTGACAGTTTTCTTATGCCTTGAGTTATCCATGTATTTGATTTTATCTTAAACTTTACGTTATGAGCTACAAATGCATGGTAACAGCAATTTTTATAACAACTGAAAAATGAATTAAATTCTTTCTTGATGTTATCTTGAAATACTTTTCCCAATTTATATTCTTTCGCATGCAGTTTAAAATTCTATGCTTGCTTTCACTCTTGACTCCTCTTTTGACATAATTTTTATTTATCCTGCAATTATTATTATACAAACCTTGATTGACTTGTGGTCTGAAAATCTACTGTCCATCACCTTGATGCTATAAAATCTTTGTTTATAAATAAATTACAAGTCAGTTTTTGATTAATGCACTGCCCAAATCTGGTGATGTCTTGTACTGTTGGTGACAGATCATAAAAGATTAATTATCCAATCAGTTGATCCTTTTAATAATCATAGTTCTGAAATTTACACTGACAATGTAGGCAAAGGACAACTGCAACTTACTGTAAAAAGAGCACATTAACTTGCAGACAGGCAAAATTAAAATACACTTACACTTAAGCTTTTGGTCACAGCCTTCATCATAAAAATAGAAATACTATTCATTCACTCAAACAAGCACACATCATGTACATATTACTATTAACTCCATTAACGTAGTCCACTTTTGGCCCAAGCTGCAGGAATTGGTGGTCATGTGTGTGAGGTGTGCTTGCTATTGTAAAAGCTGTGGCTGAAAGCTTATATTTAAATGCTTTTTAATTGTGCCTGTGTGCAACTGAATGTGTTCTCCTTATGTTAAGTAGCAATCTATCTTTGCTATGTAGGTTTTCTATTGATGCTGATGAATTCCACAGATATAGATAATCAACACATACAGTCAAACACACTTTATTCATGTGCAATGAAAAATAGCACAGCATTTGAAAACAACAAAAGTCACACTGTTTTCCAAAGCTCACTGACCCCGAAGATAGAGCACTCCTCATTCCAGTGTCATTGACAGTCAATGATCACATCCCCTCTGTGAGTGCAGAGCATTGGGAAGAGAAAATGGGCATTGTCAAATACAAGAGTATTGTAGGCCTTTTAGGGTGTTTGTTGATCGTGCAATGTAGCATCATCAGCCATGTCATGGCTGGTTCAAATGGAAGGCATGGATGCACTGTTTCTGATGGAGTCAGCGAGGGCCATGCAAGGTGGACTAGAGAAGGTATAATCTGCCATCCAGTAAGGAAGACAGACTAATTGACCTGCATGTGTGAACTGTACTGGCACAGGAGGAGGTGATGTTAGAGAAGTGGCAAAGAGAGGGATACGTATCTTGAACATCTCACTGCTGCTGAGCGTCACTGTTACTCCAGCCACATCCACCCCATCTGGAACAGGGACTGTGCATATGATTGTTACATGTGAAGTGGGTGTGGCCTTGTGCAAAGGATCTGTGACATGGAGGATGAAGAGCGATCCATCTTGTAGCTGTAAGGCAGGCTTGTTGAGTGGGCACCCAGAAGTGTAGATAGAAAAGCAAATCTCATCAATGTTAGTCATAGGGGGAACAGCAGGAGAAAGAGAGGGGAGGGAATATTTAGCTCTGACATCAGTGGGTCAAACCAGCTTAGACAATCGAGGAATCTGTCCCACAACCTCTCAAGTCAACTTCTCCACTATTGCGCAATGTCCCAGAATCCACACATACCAACCCTCTGCCTGTGTGACAACCAGATCTTGTATACATTGAGCTTATGTTCATCAGCCACTCAGTCGTTGCTTGTGATGATCCCCCTCCCTTGTCTCACTCAGACTCTGCATGTGATGACCCACTTCCTCAGGTTCTGCCTCACATTGCATGTGACATTACATCGTCACAAGTGCTGTCATCAGCTGATCCCTCAGTGTGTTCTAATCTGATGACAGCACTTGTGATGATGTAATGTCACATGCAATGTGAGGCAGAACCTGAGGAAGTGGGTCATCACATGCAGAGTCTGAGTGAGACAAGGGAGGGGGATCATCACAAGCAACGACTGAGTGGCTGATGAACATAGGCTCAATGCACACAAGATCTGGTTGTCACACAGGCAGAGGGTTGGTATGTGTGGATTCCGGGACATTGCGCAATGGTGGAGAAGTTGACTTGAGAGGTTGTGGGACAGATTCCTCGATTGTCTAAGCTGGTTTGACCCACTGATGTCAAACTATCTGATGCTAACCAGTGACGAAGATGTCCATAGTATTAGCCTTGTGTGCCAATACCCAATACAAACTGGAGTAAGGTGGCTATAGTTCCAGTCTGACTGTGTCATCCCACACCATAATAAACTCACATGAGTTCAGGGCCAAATGCAAGAAAACTGGGGGACAGGTATGCAGTCATGGAGGAGGCGTATGGGTAGCAGCTAAGTGTGACAGGACATGCTCAACATTGCAGGGAGATCAGACAGGTTGATGGCTGCAGCATTGTCTGACTCAGCAGATAAGACTAATGTCTTGCCCTACAGGACCTCGCCTAGTGATGCATGGAGGTCTGCCTTATCAGCTGTGCAGATTCCTAACATGATCCAGGAAAGGGTATTGAACCACTGAATGCCATGGCACATGAGGGCTGCCTTCAGAGTTCTGTGCCAATGCTCAGTGAGCCTGTTGCCCTTAGGACGTATGCTGTAGTGAGACATTTATCCACACCACAGAGCATGCAGAGTTTGTTAAATAACAGTGATTTTTACGACCTACCCTAATTGGTGGCACTGGATGTAGGATACCAAAATCTAGCTATCCAAGAAGATACAAATGCTCATGCTACAGAGTCTGCCATAATGTTTGCAAGAGGGATTGCTTCCACCTACCACGTAATACTGCTGATGATGGACAAGATACATCTGAAACCATCAGAAGCAGGTATTGGCCCAATGAGGTCCAGGTGCAGGTTCTGGAAATGACCTGCTGAATTTTTGTAGAGTGAGCTGTATATGTCTACTGACTTTGCTGCACTGACAAGGCACACAGGTGGCAGATCACACACATTAGTCCATCTTCATGCATGGCCACACAAATCATTCCGTGATGGGATGTGTAGTAGCCTTAGTGCCAGAGTGTGGAAGTTTATACAAAGCAGCAAAAACTAGGAAACATATTTGCAACTGGGACAATATTCTGAGCGACACCCATGGAAGTATCGTACCATAATGATCTGACCGAACCAGAAACTATCTGTAGGGAGGTGAAAGAGTCCTGATGTAGGTTCTGAAGTGTGATATCATTGCCCTGTAAGGGGACCAGTTCATCAAAATTAACAGGATATGAAGTATCATCAACATTTTCTGACCCATAGATATATCAGATGTCTGTCATGCACTGGCAAATGAGACCCACCTGCCAAAACCTGTGTGGAGGAAGATCAATGGCAGACTGCAAATAGCATCCTCAAGGGAATGACGATCTGTGAAAATTGTTATGTTTCTTCCTTTGATATCTGCATGGGAATATTTGATGGCCTCATACACTGCAAGAAGTTACCTTTTGAAAGCCAACTACTTACAATGAGCATCAGATAGTTTCCAGAAAAAAAGAAGAAAGAAATAAAAAAGCAGAAGAGTGACTGAGTTGTGTCACCAACATACAATTGAGAAACTGGACTTATTGTGAAATCATTTATGTCTGCCATAATTGAAATTTAAGCACCTGTCAAGGTGTGACCCAAAGTTATGGCATGTTCTAAGCTATTTTGAGATCCTAGAAATCTTTCATCATACCAATGTACCACTGTACCCTCTGATTACTAAAAGTTTGTTTGCCAGCTAATGCATTAGTAAGAGGGGCTTGAATAGTTGCCACCATTGGCAAACTGCATCTGGAAAAGTTTATGGTCCCCAAAAGCTAATGCAATTCATGAAATGTCACTGGGAGTTTAGATCACAAATGGAGTCTACCTGATCTTGTGGGGGATGTGTACCCTCACAGGAGACAGTGTATCTAAGAAAGGTAACAGAGATGCATTGAAGTTGTGATTTATCATCACTGATCTTGACTCCTGTACCATGGCCATATGTAGCTCACGTTCTTTAGGGGGAGGAGAAAATGAGAATGTCATCTAGGTATGCGTAGCAGTAAGAGTCTATGAAATGTTGCCAAGTTTGAGCCACATTTGTGAGACCATAAGGCATGAAACAAAATTTGGAAAGGCCAAAGGGGGTGACCAAGGCTGCTCAGGTATTTCACTCTGTTCAGTAGCTACCTGTAAATATGCCTGTTTGGGATAGGATCATTGTCTATTGAGGTATGCACAGTGAGACAATCATAGGCACTGCAGAGGTATACTGTGCCATTCTTGTTGGGGACCAAAAGTATGAGGGAAAACCAATTACTGTCCAAGGTGCAATCAATATCTGCCCACAGAAATTCATCTATGGCAATCTTAGGTGTAGTTTGTGTGGAGGGAGGCAGTGGGTCATATGATGCACTCAGAAGGCAGGGCTGTCTGTTGTGACAATTTTATGTGTTGTTCCATTCGCAATTGCATTCATTGCAATAGAATGCAATACCTGTAGGTGCCTTTGTCATTCTCATGATCCATGGTGCCTACTGCAGCCTGTGTGAAGCATTCAGGAATGTGCAAGTCAATCATCAGTTGTGGGCAGCATCCCTGAAAATTGTGTGGAACCACCATAGAGGATATACTGGGTGGGAAGCTCCATATAGATCGGTTGGGAATGCTACGGCTGCTGTGGCAGTGGGAGAGGGGAGAGGAGTGAGGGCCTGTGCTAGCTTGGCTGTAGTTGGTTGAATTTGGCAAGAAGCAGCTGCTGATTCCTGTTTCTGACTGCTAGGTGACTGTGGTACATTGCATTGCCCAAGATGGGCCAACATCCAACCTCTATCAGCCAACACAGGAAGTATAGGCAGTGGCATATCAACCTCAATAGCAGATGCTGCACTGCACAAGGGAAGTAGACAGCGGTGATGAATAATAGTGTATGCCTGATCAGCCAACTGTAGTTTATGCTCGCATGATGATGAGGTATCAGGAAGCAACTGAAATTGTAGTTCATGCTGCAATTTAACTGGCTACAATGTCCAGAGCGTTAAGTCTGCCATGACCTCTGTCATGACTCGAGCATGTAGGCATCATCACAACTGGAAAGGGGTTCTGTCACCTAAACTCTTGTTGTAAATGATGCAGTGGATTGCATCTACTGACATACAAGGAAGACAATCAATGAGGAATGCACAAGCAGTAGCACATTTGTTACACTCGGGTGGGTTTAGCAACAACTCACTAATAAGATCAGGAAGGTCATGCAAGTTGTTCACCAAACAAAAAAAATGAGTACCATCATCTACAATACTGTGTACGTCCAACAAGTTGTCCACAAAGCTAAATCACATCACAGGGTTGTCCATTTGTATTGATACAGCTTCAGCAAATGAACTGGAAACAACCTGGAGACAGAGTTTGTGGCAGAGTTGGTAGGGCGCAGACCATACGAGGGTTCGGAGAAGTAGCACCCATTGGTGTTGACTGTGCAGTGGTGACAGGTGTGATGTTCTGATGGAAGTCCAGCACTTGTTTCGGCACAATATGATGCCCAGCGCTCATGGTTCATGTGGAGAGGGGGCCTATATGGCCACACAATGAACACAGCAGGGCCGTTACAGAAGCAAGACAGATTAAACGAAAGCAGTGGTGCCAAGCGGGGCTGCCGGAGATTAGTCGTGGCCCATGCAGGAGTGAGCAGAACATGACCATGGAAGCATTGAAGACCAACAGAGATTGATTCCAAAGGAAGGCGCAAAATCGCGACTGAATGCCAAGTGGTGGGATGGAACCATGGCTAGTACATCGCCTGAGGTCTGTGCTGCACGGTAAGTCAGGTAGTTCCAGGGGTACCCTCGCATGACTGACTTGAGTGTCCTATTGGCTGATGCAGAAGTAGGCACATCAAATGGCAGAGCACAATTGGTGAGATAGTTAGCACTGAAGATGTGCAAAGCATGTAATGGCAGGCCACATTTGGGAGAGGGGAGCCATGCATGTGGACCCAAAAACTGTACAGCTGAGTAGCCCATAGTGGAGTGAGGTAGAAACTCTGGAGAGAGGAAGTCAGAATCTCATGGAGAAAAAACTGCCTGAGGAACACAGAATCCAATAGAAGGCATCAGTGCAGGTGTATGCTGGACCCAGTGTTGTGTGATGAAGGAGATCAGAGCTGTCTGTTCTGACAGAGTAGACACTGGAGAAATGAACATTCTCATTGAATTGGTACAGCCATGTAAAAACGTTGCACTTCACAATCAAAAGTCAGTTCTGTGGTAGTGATGTCCTGCACTGTCAGGAAGGTTGGAGGCTGAGTCATTATTTGAACTGGCATGAAACTGGTAATAAGTACTGCATGAATTGAAGCATATTCATGTGCCTTGGAGTCACTAATGTGGGTTTTCTATTGATGCTGATGGAGTTCATGGATAGAAATAACCAACATTTACAGTCGAACACACTCTATTCATGCATGATAACATGTAAAATAGCACTGCATTCGAAAACAACAAAAGTCATAACATTTCCCAAAGCTCATTGATCCCAAAGATAGAGCACTCCTTGTTCTAGAGTCATTGGCAATTGATGATCACCACACCTACACTTAATATTTCTGCAAGGAGTTTCCATTGTTTGAAGTTTACATTGAAGTCACCAAGCACAACTGTACATTTAAATTTGACTGAAATTTTTTTAAAAGTCTTTTCATTTTTGTTTCATACCACAATGTTTGTTGTGCAAGTACACTGTCTCTTGAAAGAGCTTTTTCTCTTTTTCCTAACTAATGTAGTAGTAGTAGTAGTAGTTGTTGTTGTTGTTTTATTCACCCATGGATCAATTTTATAAAGATACTGGACATGCTATGGTATTACAGTATAAGTTTGGGAAACATAATTCACATGTACAGGCATTTATATACATAGAGGTCTAGTTTGACAAGGATGAGTCTGCTAGTCAGCTCTAGCATTTTGCTCAGCCCTTTCTCAACATTAATTATGGCACACACTTGCTGCACTATATTGCAGCTCACTGATGCAAAGAATCAGCATTTTTTACAGTAAGTGTTAGTTAACATTCACAAATAAAATGATATTTATGACATAAACAGATAAAACAATTATATATTTTTAAACATAATTTTCTAATGACATTTTAGTGATTGAGTAATACTAAATTCATAAATGCCAGTTAATGATAGCCAGTCGCTGATGAAAGAAACAGTTGGAATATTATAGGGTAATTAACATTCTTAAAATTCATAAAATGAAAAAAAATGAGTTTCCAAAATAGTATAGAAAAAGTAAAGGACATTAGAAATTTCAAATAAATGTCTCTAAACACATTGACCTTGGAAAAGGAAGAAGAAGATTCGTTACAATTATGCTGAAATCAGGGCTATGCTAATGAGGTTTGGATTTTGTTTCGTTTACCCCAAGCTCCATTTTGCTTGTCTGAAAAACTAAGTCATCCTCCCCCCACAGTGAGTGAGTGAGATATGATAGCAGTATTATCCATTACATCTACATCTACATTTATACTCCGCAAGCCACTCAGTGGTGTGTGGTGGAGGGCACTTTATGTGCCACTGTCATTACCTCCCTTTCATGTTCCAGTCATGTATGGTTCGTGGGAAGAACGACTGGCGGAAAGCCTCCGTGCGCGCTTGAATCTCTCTAATTTTACATTCGTGATCTCCTCGGAAGGTATAAGTAGGGGGAAGCAATATATTCGATACCCCATCCAGAAATGCACCCTCTCGAAAACTGGACAGCAAGCTACACCGTGATGCAGAGCGCCTCTCTTGCAGAGTCTGCCACTTTAGTTTGGTAAACATCTCCGTAACGCTATCACGCTTACCAAATAACCCTGTGATGAAACGCGCCACTCTTCTTTGAATCTTCTCTATCTCCTCTGTCAACCTGACCTGGTATGGATCCCACACTGATGAGCAATACTCAAGTATAGGTCGAATGAGTGGTTTGTAAGCCACATCCTTTGTTGATGGACTACATTTTCTAAGGACTCTCCCAATGAATCTCAACCCGGCACCCGCCTTACCAACAATTAATTTTATATGATCATTCAACTTCAAATCGTTCTGCACGCACATTCCCAGATATTTTACAGAAGTAACTGCTACCAGTGTTTGTTGCGCTATCATATAATCATACAATAAAGGATCCTTCTTTCTATGTATTCGCAATACATTACATTTGTCTATGTTAAGGGTCAGTTGCCACCCCCTGTACCAAGTGCCCATCTACTGCAGATCTTCCTGCATTTCGCTGCAATTTCCTAATGCTGCAACTTCTCTGTATACTACAGCATCATCTGCGAAAAGCCGCATGGAACTTCCAACACTATCTACCAGGTCATTTATATGTATTGTGAAAAGCAACGGTCCCATAACACTCCCCTGTGGCACGCCAGAGGTCACTTAAACGTCTGTAGACATCTCTCCATTGAGAACAACATACTGTATTCTGTTTGCTAAAAACTCTGGTCTGATATTCTGTAGGCTCTTACTTTGTTTATCAGGTGACACTGTGGAACTGTATCGAACACCTTCCAGAAGTCAAGGAAAATGGCATCTACCTGGGAGCCTGTATCTAATATTTTATGGGTCTCATGAACAAATAAAGCGAGTTGGGTCTCACACGATCGCTGTTTCCGGAATCCATGTTGGTTCTTACAGAGTAGATTCTGGGTTTCCAGAAATGACATGATACACGAGCAAAAAATATGTTTTAAAATTCTACAACAGATTGATGTCAGAGATATAGGTCTATAGTTTTGCACATCTGCTCGATGACCCTTCTCAAAGACTGGGACTACCTGTGCTCTTTTCCTATCATTTGGAACCTTCCGTTCCTATAGAGACTTGTGGTACATGGCTGTTAGAAGGGGGGCAAGTTCTTTCGCTTACTCTGTGTAGAATTGAATTGGTATTCCATCAGGTCCAGTGGACTTTCCTCTGTTGAGTGATTTCAGGTGCTTTTCTATTCCTTGGGCACTTATTTTGATGTCAGCCATTGTTTTGTTCGTGCGAGGATTTAGAGAAGGAACTGCAGTGCGGTCTTCCTCTGGGAAACAGCTTTGGAAAAAGGTGTTTAGTATTTCAGCTATACACGTGTCATCCTCTGTTTCAATGCCATCATCATCTCAGAGTGTCTGGATATGCTGTTTTGAGCCACTTACTGATTTAACGTAAGACCAGAACTTCGTAGGATTTTCTGTTAAGTCGGTACATAGAATTTTACTTTCGAATTCACACTTCACACATAGCCCTCCTTATGCTAACTTTGACATCGTTTAGCTTCTGTTTGTCTGAGAGGTTTTGGCTCTAATGTAAGGATTTCTAGAGAAAAGTGTAAAACTGAGTTGTGAAATGACTGAGGTGTATATTACTATTTACATGTGTTATATTTTTACAAAGCCTATACTCTTTCTTTCTTTATTTGTCCATGGATCATTTCTTACAATGATATTGGACACTTCACATTTACATAAATCTTGCATATACATAGCTAGTTACAAAAAGGTAGTACATGTACATATATATTATATAGGTTTTTCACAGAAAATATCATTAAAGTACATTATAAAAAATTTATACTGATACACTATTTAATTTTTATTTCAAGGTTTTCTTTAACACTGTAAGGGCAAATACTGATGAGATGTGTCTTTAATTTTCCTTTAAAAAGAGATATACTTCCTATAATTATTATACATTGTGGTAAACTGTTGAACAGCACGTGCCCAGCATTTACGGGTTCTTTGTCTGTTAATTTTAGCCTACTTCCTTCTATATGATAGTCATTTTTTATTCTTGTAGTATGTTCATGATATTCTCCATTTAGCAGTGCAGTGCAATCAGTTTTAAGTAGATAATTGTTTCATATATGTATACTGAAGCTACTGTTATAAAATTTAGCTCCCTGAATTTATTTCTGCAGGATTCTCTAGGTGATACCTTTGCGATGCATTGTGTGGCTCACTTTTGTAATCCTTTGTGTGTGCACATTTGCAGCATTTCCCCTAGCCAGGATGCCATGTGAGAGGTGTGAATAGACTAGTCCATAGTACATTGTTTGCAGGGTGTGTCTGTTTACTGACTTTGACATTTTTCTCGTCAGAAATATGCTTGAACCTATTTTGCTGCACATGTTATTTATCTGACTCTCCCATTTCATATACCTATCCACTGTTACACCTAGAAATTTATAGCTGTCTGTCTCCTCTAGTTCTAGGTCTCCAAGCCTGACTGTGATTTTGTCCAAAGTGTGTTTTTTGTTTGCATGTATCTGTATATATGCTGTTTTGTTTCCATTTTTAAAGAGATTATTTTCCCTGAAATAATTGTTTCCACTTTTCACTCTGTGTTATATAAGTAATCCACTGCACAGGTATTTTATACTGTCTTTTTAAAGAAGCTCATTCAATAATTTTTCTAGGTTTCCCAGGAAATTTATCATACAATTTTATTCTGTGATAGAAAATGCTGTTTTGAGTTTTATGTTTATTCTTTTTTGATCAGTGAAAGCTATGTGTAGCTCTTGTTAAATGCTCATGGACTGAGCTGTTTTTGCAGCTATTATAAAGATTATTTTTGCTGGACTTAACTCCCCCCTACCCCCCACCCTCCCTCCCCCATATGTGGGGCGCATAACTGTGTGGTCATCAGTGCCCGTACAAAGTCCCAGTTTTTATGCAGTCCACTTTGTACACAATCCAATCTAGCTGCTGTCATGAATGATGATGATGATGATAATAATGAAACAATGAGGGCAAGACAAACATCTAATCCCCTGGCAGAGAAAAATCTCCAACCCGGCCGGGAATTGAACCCAGGACCCCGTGATCCATTGGACTTAACTGATTGGTTAATGTTCTCACATGGTGTACTGAACAGCAAGGACTGTTCAAGTACTGAGGAATATTCTGAACAATTCCTTACAATGAGCTTGGTTGCATTTTTTGGTTCTTTTACTCACTACAGTCCTTTTCTACATGCAGTTTTTCAAACTGGGTTCAGGTGGAGTGCATTTGTGCCCCAAAAAAGAACTCCATAGCTCAGAACTGAATGCATCTATGAACTGTATGTAATTAAAAACTACTAGCTATTACACACTGATGACTAGAGACCAAATTAGTTGCATCAAAAAACCTTAAAATGTGTATGTAAATGTGCATGAAAAAGCTTCAAAATTGCATGAAAAGTGTCGATATATGCAAGATCAAATAATTAAAAAAAACATGGAAGTTACTGCAGGCATTATACCTCAAAGTCAAACCTGTGCATATCAATTATGAGGAAGTGCACCAACCACATGAAAAATTAGTATATTTAGAACACTGATATCATTTTCTCAATAATTTCTGATAGAGGTTCAGAAGGGGGCTTTTCTGGGGCTATTTTCTAAAAATTTTCAAAATGGGGATGCATACCATGTTTCAAGAATTATTACTTTTTTGCTAGTGTTGTCGGTAATTAGCGGAGGCAATGCAAGTGAGTTGCAGCGAAACAATTGATATGTATGGGACCAACTTCGAGATATATCGCACGCAGAGGGGCACTCTCAAAAACTCCATAATATTTAATTTAAAAAACAACATACAATCATGATTTTTTTGAACAGCATTAACTTTTAATTAATAGTATTGTACCAACACATAATTTCCTACTACTGTAAATGAAAATGAATCAGTACAGTTACGAATGTTCGGTAGTAAGCTTGTCTTCAAACACTCAAAACATTTTTATAAGCAGAAAAGGACTGTTCTATATCAACTGAGGTAACTGGGCAGTATTTGAATTTGGGTGCTACAGTGGCACTTATTATTTCTGGTAAAAGTTCACGTATCCCATTAATAAAACTGTCAATTTGGCACAAGGATCCAAAGCCTGGGTTATTGTTTAAAATGTTTTAAACTTTCTTTAAGTTTTCTTGGGAATACCTCTGGCAATGAGGAGTTCACTTGAATAATTTTATTCATTAACTGAATAGATTCATTCAATGCCAAACCTTGAGTTTTAAGCTTTTTAATACTTGCAGGTATATGGGAAAAATGAATACTAATCACAACAATATCTTTTTTAACACCAGAATCATTAACAGCTTGACACCTCTGCACTATTGAAGTCGTTTACTACCCCTCAAATGGCCCTGAAATGTTCATTGTAAAACAACACAGTTTCAACCTGTGTACCCAGAGTGACCGCTGGTTTGAGAGGTAAAGGCACATTTTGTAGTTTTTCATTGTGGGTTCTGATGTGAGCAGTACCCTTTAGAAACACTTTATTTGTGGATGAAATCAGTTTATTTACATTCACAAGCTCAGAACTTACTTCTTCAATAAGGCCATGTACTCCATGAGCAAAGCATGTCACATGAATAAAATTGGGATAAAATACCCTAAGGGCTTTTCCTGCTTTGATCATACAGGGAGCAGCATCTGAAATAAACACAAAAACCCTTTCATCTGCAGAAGACTCTGGAAATACTTTTCTAATACTCTCATTCACAAGACTGGGGATCATAGAATGATTTACTTTTTCAAGTTCTTTGCAGGCCACTAAATGGGAAGACAAACGCTCTTCTTTTAAAGCACCAACAATCAAATTTGCAGTGTAGCAGCCACAAGTGTCTGTAGTTTGTCCACCGAAATCCAAATAATACTGTCCTTCATTTAACTGCGTATTTCTTCCAGAACTTTATGTAAACTGTTGATATGTAATTTTTACTTAATGTTGATTCATCTGGTATATTTTGCTTTAAGCAATATTTGTGCAGGAAGCCTTTGAGGATAGGATTTGTAAGTTTGTGAAGAGCAACCCTGCAAAATATTCAAAGCATACAGAAACACAAACTTCCTAGATGTGAAATTCTTGGAAAGGAAACACTTCACCAGGCATGGTATGCATTTAAATATTCATGGGAAAAAGTTCATAGGTTCTAGAATATATGAGATGGCTGAGATAATGTACGTAAATAACAACATCATGTCTGTTATTGTATCAACTCAAAACGGAGAAGCCATCTCTTCACAGATGATACCAGCAACAAAAAAAGCAGCAGAACAAACACAACCAACAGCAGTTACAAAAAATGCAGCAGTACAAACAATAATTGGAGCAGAAATTCTATCAACAGCATTTCCATCAACAGCAGCATCACAGACGACAGTAACAGCAGAAAACCCACCAATAGTAGGAGCAGCAGCAGACATGGAAACAACCACCCACGGGGCAGCAAGTAAACGGAAAAGGATACCTCCTTCCCATCTGAAGGATTTTTTTAATTGTAGATATGACGAAAAAGAAGCCACCAAGATAAATAACATTAAATGTCTAACAGTACTCCACGAAAATATTCAGTGTGTAAAAAAAAAAGTGCAACAGCTGGAAGTCAAGTTACAAATCTTAGACAGCACCGTTTTCTGTATTACAGAGCACTGGTGTAAAGAAAGTGAAATCTCATATATTAATTTACCCTCATATGTCCAAGCATGTTATTATTGCAGAAACACAATGAAACTTGGAGGATTATGTATTTATGTTAAGAAAGATATTGAATTTAAAGTCAGAAATGGTATTATCATGCTAAGTGTAGACAAAGACTTTGAAGTGTCAACAATAGAGATAATTGCTATAAATATGCCCAAGAAACTAATTATACTATGTGTATACTGTTCTCCCAGTGGTAATTTAGAGATATTCTTTTCAAAACTTATACAAAGCCTAGAACTAGCATTGGCTCTGAAACATAATAGCCTTTTGTGTGGGGACTTTAACATAAATACAGCTAAAACAGATGACACCAGTAACACATTTATGAATATCCTACATACTTTTGGCATGTCATCACCACTCAGCTGTGCAACAAGAATAATCACACATTCATCATCTACCAATGACCATGTAGCTACAGATGTAGCCAGCGAAAACTGTGATGTACTTGTTAAAAATTTGGGACTGTCTGACCTTCTATGTCAGATTATAAAAGTAAATGCTTGTGTAAAAAAGAATCAAAACTGCATGTATATAAAAGAGTCTACTCTCCATCAGCTTTGCAAGAGTTTTCCTTAAAGTTAACACATGAAAGTTGGGAAGGAGTTTGTATATAGAAACAAAAGTGAATAGGAAATTCTCCAACTTTATGTCAACAATAAATGGATTACTAAGGAATCATAAAATGTGCTCAAACTTGTAGATACCTAAACTCCATTAAAAAGGACAATAGTGCTCCAGTTTTTTTGCACTACTACAAAAACTACAAAAGGATCTTCAGAAAGCTGCTCAACACTGCAAAAAAAAAAATCAGCTAACAATAGGTTCATAAATTCAGCCAATAAAAAAAAGTAAAGCTACATTGTCTGCAGTGAAACAAGAAACAGGAACTGTGAAACAGAGAGGTACAAATACACAAATCAAAAACAAGGAAAACTTAGAAAGTAACCTGAAAGAATTAGCAAATTACATGAATATCTACTTTAGCAGCATTGCAATGAAGTTACAGAAAATCTGTCCAAAAAGTGCTAATCAACCAATACAGAAACATATAGCAAACTCAATGGTATTGCTTCCAACTACTGAGGAGGGAGTATGCAATGTTGTAAGTCATGAAACTACATACGAAGACCCTGGGTAACCAACAGACAAATACATGGCAATCAAATTAAGTGTTACACAGAGGAATAGTGCCAAAAGAAAAACTAGACACTTTCAATGCCTCACTGTCCTATATAAACTGGCAGCAATTAATTACAAAAGAAAAACCTAATGATGCCTTAAATGTTCTTTTCCAGACACTAAAAACCAAACTTGATGAGATGTTCCCACTGATACCAAAGGAAAGCCACACAGGTAAAGCACAAGGAAAACAGAAAATAGTAAATGCAAAAACGTGGTACACACCTGAGCTAGCCAATCTAAAAAACATTGTTCTAATGTGGAATGACTGCGCCAAAGCAGCTGCAGAGCCAAATAGTAAACAATTGTTATACAGATATTACTTAGAGGCCAAGAGACTTTATAGAAAAAAGTAGAAGAAACTAAATAGAGAGGGAATGATAGATTCATAAGAGAAGCCTATAATCCATGCAAAGCAGCCTGGATTCTAGGAAATGAACATAGGAAGAAGCCTTCTTCCTCTTCTAATGCCTGCAGTCCTGATGACTTCAATGACTACTTCATCAAAGTTATAGAAAACACTGTTGCTGAAATCCCAGACTCAGTTATAGATCCTGCTGTTTACCTGCCAAATAAAACTCACAGTAAATTTGAAACATGGAGAAAAGTACATGCAAATGACATAGTGAAAGCAGTAAAATCTTACAAAATTTTGGAGAGTCAAGATATCTACGGCCTGTCCTGTACTGTCATAAAGAAAATTATTGGTGAAATAGTACAGCCATTAGCAATAGCTATAAACAACTGCCGATATGCAGGAGTTTCCACAGATTTCTTGAAACTTGCATGGACAGTACCAGTTTACAAAAAAGGAAACCCAGGCAATGCGACAAATTTTAGGCCAATATCAATCATTCCTATACTAGTAAAAGTGATTGAATCCATCATAAAAGATCAGATTCTAACTTATTTTGAAGAAAACAATCTCTTCAAAGATGCACAACAAGGGTTCCGAAATTTAAGTCCTGCACCACTGCAGCATTAGACTTATTAAGAAAAGTAATGCAGGCATTCGAGGAGAGAGAGTTTGTGGTACTCACTCCGTGCGATCTAATCAAAGCTTTTGACTGCATCCCCCACAAGATCGTGCTCAAAAAACTAAAATGCTATGGTGTGGGAGGTGCATTCCTAGCTACACTTCAGTCTTACTTGGAAAACAGAAGGCAAATTGTTTCAATTCAAGGAGCAACATCCCAGGAACAGAAGGTAGAACACGGCGTGCCACAAGGTTTGTTCATAGCCCCACTCCTCTTCCTCATTTTTGTAAATGATCTAAGTGAAGTTGGTGGGACACTAAAATTTGCAGACGACACCACTCTTATTGCCAAAGGGGAAAATTCTGCCCAAGCAGTCATGAAGTCTGATGTACAGTTTGAAAACGCTAAAAATGGTTCATCGCCAACAAGATGAAAGTAAACGAAGAAAAAACCCAGCATATGGTATGCAGCCTTGAAAAAAACACATACTCTGACCATATAGAATCTGTGAAACTATTAGGCTTCACCATACACCACAAACTCTCAGAGAATGGACACACTGTGCATGTATGCAAGAAACTCTCTCATGTAATATGAAGATTAAAAAAAGTGATTAAAGACCAGTTTATGATAACTGTCTACTATGCTTTGTTCCATAGCCACACTCTGTATGGATTACAGCTATAGGATCATTCAGCGGGCTGCAAGGATGTGCTGCTACTGCAAAAGAAGGCAATAAGAATTATTACATCGAGCATCAGCCAGGAACACTGCAGACCATTATTCAGAACATTGGGAATAATTACTGTTTATAGCCACTATGTATTATTATGCCTCATCCACATAAGCAAAAACCTAGATACCTACAGCAAGAAGCATAACATCCATAAACATAATACCCGCAGCAAAGAAGACATAAATCTACCAACCTGCCGACTGTCCAAAACAAGAGACAGTTTTCCGGTGATTGCTGTGACGATGTTCAACAAACTACCTGTTGAACTGCAGACCCTGCCACTGGACAACTTCAAGAAACAATTTGCTGAAGGCCTAAAACAATGACCACTATACTCAGTACAAGAATTCTTTGACTGTGAATAAAATGAATGGACACAGTGAACATGACATAGTCTATATGCATTACCCGTATAAAGTATAGATATCATTCTGTAATTCATTATATTGTAAATCACTTGATTGTAACATTGATGCAGTCTGTCCAGCCATGGCTGGTGAATGATTAAGACCTGGTAATAAGTGTTAATAATAAATGGAAATTAAAGAACAAAAACTTGGCAGGTTTAGATGAAATCCCAATGTGTGTGCTGAAAAAATGCATATATGTTATCGAAGCTCCACCAACAGAAATTATAAATGAATCCTTCAAAACTGGTTGCTTCCCTGACTGTCTGAAGCATGCAAAAATTTTACCAGTTCACAAGAAAGGTGACGCAGAAAATGTTGAGAACTACAGGCCAATAGCCCTATTGTCATGCTTTTCAAAAGTGATAGTACAGTAATGAAAAACAGGCTTATGAGCTATCTAAGTAAATTCAACCTCCTCTGCAATGACCAGCATGGTTTCAGGCCTGGTAGATGTACAGAATCTGCAATAGCACAATTTACAAAAACAGTTTTAGAAGCACTAGATGAGGATAGCTATGTAGCTGGTCTTTTCCTAGACCTGTCTAAGGTATTTGATACAGCTGACCACCAGAAGCTGTCGCATAAGTTAGAGGCTCTAGGAGTAAGGGGAGTGGTTCTCAAATGGTTTTGTTGATATCTAGAAAACAGAGTATTGTCAGTAGAGATCACACATGTCTCCAGTAGATCGAACCACATTGAGAAACATATATCTGATCCACAATATATCAATATTGGGGTTCCTCAAGGAAGTGTACTGGATCCAGTATTTTTTCTGGTGTATGTAAATGATTTCCCACAACATATCAGCCGTGGAGAGAAGATATTGTTTGCTGATGACAGCAACATAGTAATCACCAGTAAGACATCAGCACAAATGCTGGAAAATTCTACTGAAGTGCTGAGGTCTGTTCACAAATGGTCTCAGGAAAACAAAGTAACTTTCAACATAAAGAAAACAAATACAACATGCTTTAGAATGAACAGAAAACAGAGTCCCTTAAATTTAAAACTAGATAACATCTCCATAGATGATGTACCTACAACAAAATTCTTAGGGATGCACATTGACAGCCAAATGAAATGGAATGAACATGCTATGAAACTCCCAAAAAGATATCCACAACATGTTGCGCAGTCAGTGTCCTTGTAACCACATGTAATCAGTTATGGTATTATTTTCTGGGGAAACAGTGCTCAGAATTTACAAACAGTATTTAAAATGCAGAAGAGAGCAGTAAGAATTGTAACAAAAAGCAGTAAGCGGGCCGACCGCAGAGAACTTTTCAAAATGTTAGAAATTCTAACTGTTCCTTGTGAATTTATATTCCAAACCATAGTGTACATCAAGAAAAATATAGAAAATTGTCGCACAAATAGCAGTTTTCATAACTATAGTGCAAGTCCCTGTCTTCACCTAGACAGGAAGAATAAACATAAGACTCAAAATAGCTTCTCGTATGAAGGTGTAAAACTGTATAATGAACTGCCATAGAAAATAAAAGAAATAGATAACATGTACTGCTATAGGAAATATCTTAAATTGTTTTTGCAGGAACACTGCTATTACACTTTAAGTGGGTTCCTTAGTATAAAATGATTGTAAATAACTTTTGTTTCACAATTTTTAATTATATCTAACATTTTGATAAGGAGCAAAAATGATTGTAAACAACTTATATGTCATAACGTTTAACTACATGTAACAACAAACTGTATAAATATATAAATGTACACAAACTGACAACATCCATACATTTTGAAATGTCCATGGATGGCTAAATAAATAAACTGCAACTTGCCATTGTCATAAGTTGTCATCTTGGTCCTTTCTTCTACATTCCTGTGATGTAAAGACTTTGTCTTGACATGCTAGTCTGCTTGAAACCTTTTATGCATGGAACGTTTTTTCACAAACTCAACAATGTAAAACAATTCCATCATATCTAAATGTTCCAAGATGGTCAGCTATCCACGAAATGATGAAATAGACAGGTTGTACTATTATTATGGACAAGCCATAAGACAAAATAAAAATGACACTGAGGTAATGAAAATGGGCTACCATATTTCATAAATCCTCCACAGATGACAACCCATGTCATGCACACTGCCCACCTGGCAGTGATTCATAGTGTGGCTACAAAAGGGTTGTTATTCAAGTTGAGACCTACAACCACAATTTTTTTTTTTTTTTTTTTTTTGCAATTTACTTTAATGAAAGTTATAAAACCTATATACAGGGATCTTAGTGACACAAGACTATTAGAGAAATATTTACATGGTAGGACCCAAAATCCAAATGAAAGTTTCAACAATTGTATGTGGGCACGGGTACCAAAAACTGCTCTAGCAGGACTAAATACTTTGAAAATAGGTTTGCTAGGTGCTGTTCTATGTTTCACTGGCAGTACAATGTCAAGGTTATGGAGCTGATGGGAGTGTCTGGTGGACCAAATATACATAGCCATTGACCTAAGGAGACCCTTGAAGCAGAAAGATCAGCATTGGATGCCACCAAAGAAACAAGAAGAAGAAGAAGTGTGAAAAGAAAGGAGGAAGAACAACACAGGAAACAAGATGAATATGGACCTGGGATGCATTAGTACCACGCAAACTTATTAGAAAAAGCAAGTTTTAACTTTAAATTGAATTTCCTGAAAGTTAAATTATTTCATGTTCTGGTAGACTTTGGCAAAAAACTATTAAATATAGCGAGCTGCAGTTTTGTATACTGTCTAAAAACATGCTTAACTAAACAACAGACTGCTCTTGTGACTTAATTTTGAAACCAAAATGCTTTCTTTTTAAGAAAAATGCTGAATTCATTTCCAAAATTTTTGATACTCATACATAATATTTTTTTGTACAACAATTTATGACAGCATCATCTTCCCAATAGTCTGCTTTAAAGATAATAGTCTAAAGAACTTACAGGAAAAAATAAACCTTCTATTTTGTTTGTATTTTTAGTAATATGAACTGTTGATGTAAATAAACAATTAGCATGGTTTATTTCACCTGCAATAAAAAAATACAATTAAAAACAAAGTGTGAGGGCTAAAGCTGTGGTTCATACATAAAAATGTTCCCAAAAGATGTCTTAAAAGATGATAAACATTATATGAGCTAACAAATATTATTCTTTGAGTTACACTGTTTAGAAAACTGACAATTTTTCCAAGGTTTCCCCTGGTACCTGGTATTCACAGACCAGTCCCGTTAAAAAACCTCAATGTGTGTGTGTGTGTGTGTGTGTGTGTGTGTGTGTGTGTGTGTGTGTCTGTGTGTAGCCCAAAACCTTTTATTAATGAGTAGACAATGTGCAATGATATGGTATCCTCTTCCTGCTTATCCTGTTACCTGAGCTTTTATTTGTGAAATTTAAACTTCATGTAAGGTTACACCAGTTTAGCACTAGGTCAGGTGAGTGACTACTCACAAGTCTTTGTTCTGTTATGAAATTGAAATTGTAAACTTTCATTTGTCAATTTTTAACTTTATCTAATGTTGTATGTAACTGCACTTGGTCAGATGAACAATGAGACAAGAACTCTTACTTTCTAATAGAAATGAAAATATATTTATGTGCAATGTTACATAGCCAATTTGCACCATAATAGATTTCTGTTGGTGATACCTTGACAATTTTCCAGATGAATACAAATAAAAAGCCATGTACAGGTTTCTGTACCCTTGTTTTATGTAAAATTTCACTTGAATTTTTATAAGTAACATAGGATTTTTGTTCATGTGTGAACAAGCAATTTTTAAATGCTTTATATATTGACACTCACTTTCAGCAAATGTTTTATAAAAATTTAAATGCAATACTTACACTGACCACGAAATGTTGTGGTGCTCTTTAAATGTGCATCGACACAGTTGTATCACCTAGTGTGACCGAGCCCCCCTCTTGGCACATGCTGTGGTGCTGACCACAGTTTCTATGGTACTGCAACAATCAGAGTATAATTGTCAGCTTATGGTGGTACCTGTTATTCTGCATATTAGTAATGACAGTAATTAACATCCACATCAAAATCTCATGTATCTGTATCTAAAATGGTCTGTAGTTTTGTATTAAAAAGTTTTTTTTAAATATTGTCATATAAAACTGAAACAATTGAAACTCCAAGTAGGAATATCAACAATATAGGAAAAGATAGATTTCTGCTTACCGTAAAGAAGGATTTGTCAAGTTGCAGACAGGCACAATTAAAAGATACTCACATAAAGCTTTTGGTCACAGCCTTCATCAGTAAATGAGAGACAAACAC
This sequence comes from Schistocerca americana, assembly GCF_021461395.2. NCBI lineage: Eukaryota > Metazoa > Arthropoda > Insecta > Orthoptera > Acrididae > Schistocerca > Schistocerca americana. Next base: position 159,451,116 of record NC_060123.1, read on the forward strand.
ACCATTAATTATCCCGGCCTCAACCTACACTCTCCCTCCACTCAAAAGTTTCCAGAGCCTTTGTCCTGTCATATCCTCTCCTTTTTCATCTCCCACCCTGTTTATTTGCAACCCTCAGCCAACACATCTGCCCATCTTTCCTTTCCTTTTTTTGCCCCACCTCAGTGCCCCACAGCTTCCTGATGTTGCATCTGCTGGCAGTCTAGTCCCTGCTTACTCCACCAGACAGTTTTCGTCTCTCTCCTCACTCATTATGACTACTATCCCTTCCCATCCCTGCCCCTCTGTATTGCTGTTTGCATCCCACATTATGTTGCATTCCAGCCTGAGATTCTGGTGTGTGTGTGTGTGTGTGTGTGTTTTATTGATGATGGCTATGTCCAAAGACTTTATGTGAGTGTCTTTTAATTGAGGGTATCTGCAATTTGATGTCTCTTCTTTAAAGTAAGCAGCAGTCTGTCTTTTCCTACATTGTTCATATAAAAGTGACTTTCGTAAGAGATTTGCATTTTTGTAAAATCTATAACATAACATCTTCTACATTTGTCTGATAATAATGGGTCATCAGATGATGGTTTAAACACAGAATACATCATGACAGTTAATGAACGAATACAGATGAAAGCAGAAACTGTTTTTAAGCAACTTCACAGCCTATTACATTCATTCAAATAATTAGGTTCATTTCCTACACACCAACTGCATAAATTACTGCTGAAACTGCCTTGACTCATTCTTCACAAACAGTAATGTTGCTTTCACTATAAATATACCAGGACATAAGAATTAATTATCAAATACTCATCTTCATTTCTCAGCAATCTCTGATGCTGTAGTAGTTGTAAAAGAAACTGCATGTTATCTGCTCCACCAAAATTGGCTGCAACTTCCTGAATTCTTGGCAGTGTAGCTATTAGTTTGGTAATGCTAAGGGAAATCTGAAGAAATTCAGGTTGACACATTGTCTTCTTTCGAAATTACATGTTTATTGCATAATACTTTAACAAATCTTGCTCATAAAAATTGTCGGAAAACTGACACACACCCAAGGCTGTTTCACCATCTCCTTATATATGTTTGTAACAAATACTATGTGCAGCACTCATTATTAGAAACAGAAAATTTATGGATTACAGTCAAAATCTTGCTTGTGCACACAGACTGTCATCATTAAATTATCCATTAATTCATTCCCTCTCACTTTGCAGCATAAAGTTTTCCATGGTTTTTACCTGTTAGTATTGAAATTCATAAATACGTTCACTAATAATGTTTTCTTTAAAGTTGCTTATATAATGTAGATTATTAGTCGGAAAATATTCCTAACATTTCTGTGAGTTTATTATTCAAAAACAAAAGGAATGTTAATTTCAGTTCTTACAAAAACTATCCAGCAAATACAAAATGAAACATTACACACTGCACATCATAAACATGTTCAGATGTGTATGTAGAAGTAAGTAGAAAGCTAAACTGAAACAACAGACATACAACCAAAAGCTTGTGTAGTTTAATTTAATTTTTGCCAACATTTACGGTATGACAGCAGCGTGTATTAACTGTGGGTGGTGGTGCAGGAGCATTGACTCTGTCTGCCTGTTCATGTTCCTCTTCTGAAATGATTTCGCTAGGCAATTGCCTCTTGTTCAGCGATTGCACGCAGTTCTAGGTCATGGTCAATCTGTGAGACAGCAAAATAAGATCGAGCTAGAGACTGCCTTCCTAAATATTTAAAATATAGTAAACATAGAGTAAAAACATGCATTTTCACTAGTTTTTAGTTAAAATATGTAATAACTGATGAAAAGGAGCCAAATATGCAAATGCATAGGCACCATTTAAATGCATATAATCTGGTCTCTACTGATGGCAGAACTCTAAAGCGAACACATGCTGTTGGCATTCTGTTTACAAGTATGTGTGTTTACAACACTTAAGTCACAATTAAGACTTATTTTTGGAGATGTTGCATTTATTACACAGTCTTCAGAGGTACCACTTACATTTGATGCATTTGCATTTCCACTGCAGTTTGTTAGCCATGGCTGATGGAATTAAGATGGCCAACTGAGAGTGGGTCTGAACAGTCAAGGAATGATATGGAGTTTCATAGCAAACCTAATTTGTAGTAGCTGGGAAATTTCTTGCACAGATGCAGTTTATTACAGAGAAGTTGAGGAAATAGAGGAAATAAAAGGTCAAAATTAGGCAATCAGAAATCAGATTAAAACTGAAAATGAGATGGGTCAAAGGATTTTAAAAGGGATTAGCAACAAAGGAGATGTGATGGATAAAAGTTTGGCAGACTGGGTTGATGTAGTGGAGAAGGATTTGGAGCAGAGGATGAATGCTGTGCAGACAGGATGAACAGAACAGGCTAAAGATACTGAATTCCCACTGAAAACAGTGTCGGAGTGTACATAAAGTGAGGCAAGGAGTGGAGAAGGAAGCTGAGGTCAGGCTGAAAGAAACTGCATACTTTAGGGCTGCATTGAGTAATGTTATTGTTAACCAAGGGGGGACAGTGGACAGTAGAAGGAAAGACTCTCAAGGTGAAAGTAAAAGTCATTAAATCGCACCTAAGTGGAAGTGCACAAAGGTGGGTGAACCAGAATGTTGAAGCACTTAGAATTACCACATGCTTCGAACATTTCTACTCAGTAAGTACTAGAGCATTAAGAAGTAGGTACGACAGCAGAATGGTCCAAGCTATAATGGCAAACAGCACACCTTGTAAAAATTTTGTGGAGCAGAGCTGCAAAAGTTAGTGCATGTAGACAAAATACTGGGTGCACCCACAGAAATGTCTGCTCTGCTCTTAAGAGGCAGCTGAATGATTACTTACAGTGCAATCTGGTGTGCAGCCCCACAGAAACTATTGCAGGTTGTCTTGATTTCATACAAAGGATGGATGATGCCATCTGCTATAGCAATAAGAATGCTGGCAGTCAAAGAAAATTTGGAAACACTACGGGAGACAGAACTTGGGTTGAGGTATGAAATATTGATAAAGAGGACTATGAATGTGAAGTTAATAGCCTGCACCATAATCCAAATAATCATGGAAATCAGTTTAATTGGGACACACAGGCTGATAGTACACAAGGCAGCAGTGGGAATCAAAGTCAGAATCAGCATTGGCAGTAGATGAAAAACTAAAAGTTCTCCCATCTGTGGTCCATGAAGGGAAAAGGATGCAATTTGATGATGAAACAAGACCAAAGAAGACTTATGAAAATTGTAGTTTTAGTAACAGTGATTGAAGAGAGGCTGGAGAGTTTCATAAGGAGGCTGTGCTTGGAATCAATTAGTTGTGGGGATGCCGGAGGCAGTATCAATGAAGGAGGGGAAACAGAAAGTGGATCATGCTTCTATTCACATTAATTTAAAATATTTAATTGATGATTAAGTTTGCAAGGAAGACTGTGTTGGTTCGATGGCACTACCACAGGATGATCAGATTGTAAAATCATGTTCAGCAGCAGATGGCTGAAACATACCAATATATGATTCTTAGAATAAGTATGACATGAATTATTGACCACAGGTGTCATGCTGCCACATTTATAGGATTATATAAATTTTGTAGCAACATTATTTCAGTAACCTGGTCATTTAGAATTCAATTTATTATACTCATTCATATTCTGTAGTTAATTTCATTCTAAAGTTAGCAAACACAGATGATGTGACTTACCGAACGAAAGTGCTAGCAGATCGATAGACACACAAACAAACACAAACATACACACGAAATTCAAGCTTTCGTAACAAACTGTTGCCTCATCAGGAAAGAGGGAAGGAGAGGGAAAGATGAAAGGATGTGGGTTTTAAGGGAGAGGGTAAGGAGTCATTCCAATCCTGGGAGTGGAAAGACTTACCTTAGGGGGAAAAAAGGACGGGTATACACACACACACACACACACACACACACACACACATCAATCTGCACATACACAGACACAAAAATGTCTGCTTGTGTGTGTGTGTGTGTGTGTGTGTGTGTGTGTGTGTGTGTGTGTCTGTGTGTGTGCGGATGGATATGTGTGTGTGTGTGTGTGTGTGTGTGTGTGTGCGATTGTATACCCGTCCTTTTTTCCCCCTAAGGTAAGTCTTTCCGCTCTCGGGATTGGAATGACTCCTTACCCTCTCCCTTAAAACCCACATCCTTTCATCTTTCCCTCTCCTTCCCTCTTTCCTGACGAAGCAACCATTGGTTGCGAAAGCTAGAATTTTGTGTGTATGTTTGTGTTTGTTTGTGTGTCTATCGACCTGCCAGCGCTTTTGTTTGGTAAGTCTCATCATCTTTGTTTTTAGATATATTTTTCCCACGTGGAATGTTTCCATCCATCCTTTCGTCTTTCCCTCTCCTTCCCTCTTTCCTGACGAAGCAACCATTGGTTGCGAAAGCTAGAATTTTGTGTGTATGTATGTGTCTGTTTGTGTTTCTATCGACCTGCCAGCGCTTTCGTATGGTAAGTCACATCATCTTTCTTTTTAAATATATTTTTCCCGCATGGAATGTTTCCCTATTATATATATATATATATATATATATATAAAACCTCAGGCCAGAATGCAACAACATGTGGAATTGAGATGCAAGCCACAATACAGAGGGGTGAGGAAGGGAAACGGATAGTAGTCGTATGAGTGAGGAGTGTGATGAACACTGTCTGGTGGAGTAAGCAGAGACTAGACTTCAAACAGATGAAATATCAGGAGGCTGTGGGGCAGCAAGGTGCAGAAAAAAAGGGCCAAAAAGGAGAGGAATGGGGAAAGATGGTCGGATGCATTGTGCAGAGAGCTCCTAATAAACGAGGTGGGAGATGAGAAAGGGGAGGATATGATAGGACAAAGGTGGTGATAACTGTTGGGTGGAGGGTGTGGGGAGAGTGTAGATTGAGGCAGAGATAATTAATGGTGAATGTGTCTCTCTTTTACTGATGTAGGCTGTGGCCAAAAGCTTCATGTGAGTATCTTTTAATTGTGCCTGTCTGCAACTTGACAAATCCTTCTTTATGATAAGCAGAAATCTATCTTTTCCTATATTGTTGACATTCCTACTTGGACTTTCAATTGTTTCAGTTTTATATGAACAATATTTAAGTACAAAAAACTTTTTGATACAAAACTACATACCATTTTAGATACAGATACATGAGTTTTTGATGTGGATGTCAATTACTGTCATTACTAATATGCAGAATAACAGGTACCACCATAAGCTGACAGTTATACTCTGATTGTTGCAGTACCATAGAAACTGTGGTCAGCACCACAGCATGTGCCAAGAGGGAGGCTCGGTCACACTAGGTGGTACAACTGTGTCAATGCACATTTAAAGAGCACCACAACATTTCGTGATCAGTGTAAGTATTGCATTTTAATTTTTATAAAATATTTGCTGAAAGTGAGTGTCAATATATAAAGCATTTAAAAAATTGCTTGTTCACTCATGAACAAAAATCCTATGTTACTTATAAAAATTCAAGTGAAATGTTACATAAAACAAGGGTACAGAAACCTGTACATGGCTTTTTACTTGTATACATCTGGAAAATTGTCAAGGTATCACCAACGGAAATCTATTATGGTGCAAATTGGCTATGTAACATTGCACATAAATATATTTTCATTTTTATTAGAAAGTAAGAGTTCTTGTGCCATTGTTCATCTGACCAAGTGCTAATACATACTACAATAGACAAAGTTAAAAACTGAACAAATGAAAGTTTACAATTTCATAACAGAACAAAGACATGTGAGTAGAGCTCAGGTAACGGGATAAGTAGGAAGAGGATACAGTATCGTTTTATTTTAATCTCATGGAAGAAAAATTCGTCTAAATGTCTAAAAAACCAATTACAGTTGCTCATTGTTTGCTCGTTACTAAAAAGTGTTAGTGTTAGCTCTCACACTTTTTTTAATTGTATTGTTTGTTACTGGTAAAATAAACCATGCTAATTATTTATGTACATCATAGGTACACATTACTCAAAATACAAACAAAATAAAAGGTTTATTTTTTCCTGTAAGTTCTTTACAATATTACCTGTAAAGGAGACTATTGAAAAGATGGTGCTGTCCAAATTGTGGTACAAAAAATATTTAAGTACAATTATCAAAAATTTTGGAAACGAATTCAGGGTTTTTGTTAAAAAAAAAGTATTTTGTGTTCAAAGTTAAGTAACAAGAGCAGTCTGTTTTTTAGTTAAGCACGTTTTAAGACAGTATACAAAATTTCAGCTCTCTGTCTTTAATAGTTTTTTGCCAAAGTGTACCAGAACATGAAATAATTTAACTTTTAGGTAATTCATGATAAAGTTAAAACTTGCTTTTTCTATTAAATTTGCATGGCACTAATGCATCCCAGGTCCTTATTCATCTTGTTTCCTGTGTTGTTCTTCCTTCTTCTCTTTTCACACTTCTTCTTCATCATCTTCTTGTTTTGTTTCTTTGGTGGCATCCAACACTGATTTTTCTGCTTCAAAGGGTCTCCTTTGGTCAATGGCTATTAGATCTCTATGCATATTTGGTCCACCAGGCACTCCCATCAGTTCCATAATATTAAACCTTGACACTGCACCAACAGTGAAATGTAGAAAAGCATCTAGCACACCTATTTTCTAAGTATTTAGTCCTGCTAGAGAATTTTTTGCTATCTGTTCCTATATGCAATTGTTGAAACTTTCATTTGTATTTTGAGTCCTACCATTTATCTAATAATCTTGTGTCATTAAGATACCTGTATAAAGGTTTTATAACTTCCATTAAATCAAATGGCAAAGAACGTTTGTGGTTGTAGGTCTCAACTTGAATAACAGCCCTTTCGTAGCCACACTATGAATCACTGCGAGGTGAGCAGTGTGCATTGCATGGGTTGTCATCTGTGGAGGATTTATGAAAGTAGGTAGCCCATCTGTGGAGGATTTATGAAAGGTGGAAGCCTCTCTCTGCAGGCTTTATGAAAAATGGTAGCCCATACTGCCTTTTTCATTCCCTCATGGTCATTTTTATTTTGTGTTATGGCTTGTCCATATTAAGACTGCAACCTGTCTATTTCTTTGTCTGTAAGCCGGCCATGTCCACTAAAGCACTTACCATCAGCTGATTTCTTTCCCTTCAAATTCCTCAGTCATTGACCTATGAAATATCTTCATAACATCTTCAGATTACATCCCTCCACTGTTGTTGTTGTTATCATCCACATTTCACTTCCATACGGGGCTACACTCCATACAAATACTTTCAGAAACGAGTTCCTGACTTTAAATCTATACTTGATGTTAACAAATTTCTCTTCTTCAGAAACGCTTTCCTTTGCCATTGCCAGTCTACATTTTTATCCTCTCTACCTTGCCCATCATCAGTTATTTTGCTCCCCAAATAGCAAGGCTCCTTTCCTACTTTAAGTGTCTCACTTCCTAATCTAATTCCCTCAGCATCACCCGATTTCATTCAACTACATTACATTATCCTCATTTTGCTTTTGTTGATGTTCAACTTATATTCTCCTTTCAAGACACTGTCCATTCCATTCAGCTGCTCTTCCAGGTCAATTGGTGTCTCTGACAGAATTACAATGTCACTGGTGAACCTCAAAGTTTTTATTTCTCCTCCATGGATTTTAATTCCTACTCTGAATTTTTCTTTTGTTCCTTTACTGCTTGCTCAATACACAGATTGAATAACATCAGGGATAGGCTACAACCCAGTCTCACTCCCTTCCCAAGCGCTGCTTCCCTTTCATGCCCCTCGACTGTTATAACTGCCATCTGGTTTCTGTACAAATCGTAAATAGCCTTTTGTTCACTGTATTTGACCCCTGCCACCGTCCGAATTTGAAAGAGCGTATTTGAGTCAACATTGTCAAAAGCTTTCTCTAAGTCTACAAATACTAGAAACATAGGTTTGCCTTTCCTTAATCTATTTTCTAAGATAAGTCATTGAGTTGGTATTGCCTCACGTGTTCCAACATTTCTATGGAATCCAAACTGATCTTCCCCAAGGTCAGCTTCTACCAGTTTTTCCATCCATCTGTAAAGAATTCATGTTAGTATTTTGCAGCTGTGGCTTATTAAACTGATAGTTCAGTAATTTTCACATCTGTCAACACCTGCTTTCTTTGGGATTGGAATTATTACATTCTTCTTGAAGTCTGAGGGCATTTCACCTGTCTCAAACATCTTGCTCACCAGATGGTAGAGTTTTGTCAGGACTGGCTCTCCCAAGGCTATTAGTAGTTCTAATGGAATGTTGTCTACTCCCGGGGCCTTGTTTCGACTTTGGTCTTTCAATGCCCTGCCATACTCTTCATGAAGTATTGTATCTCCCTCTTCATCTTCATCTACATCCTCTTCCATTTCCATAATATTGCCCTCAAGAACATCGCCCCTGTATAGACCCTCTATACACTCCTTCCACCTTTCTGCTTTCCCTTCTTTGCTTAGAACTTGGTTTCCATCTGAGCTCTTGATATTCATGCAAGTGGTTTTCTTTTCTCCAAAGGTCTCTTTAACTTTCCTGTAGGCAGTACTTATCTTATCCCTAGTGATATATGCATTTACATCCTTACATTTTTCCTCTAGCCATCCCTGCTTAGCCATTTTGCACTTCCTGTCGATCTCATTTTTGAGACGTTTGTATTCCTTTTTGCCTGCTTCATTTTCTGCATTTTTGTATTTTCTCCTTTCATCAGTTAAATTCAATATCTCTTCTGTTACCCAAGGATTTCTATTAGCCCTTATCTTTTTACCTACTCAATCCTCTGCTGCCTTCACTATTTCATCTCTCTAAGCTACCTATTCTTCTTCTACTGTATTTCTTTCCCCCAGTCTTGTCAATCATTCCCTAATGCTCCCCATGAAACTCTCTACAACATCTGGTTCTGTCAGTTTATCCAGGTCCCATCTCCTTAAATTCCCAACTTTTTGCAGTTTCTTCAGTTTTAATCTACAGTTCATAACCAATAGATTGTGGTCAGAGTCCACATCTGTCCCTGGAAATATCTTACAATTTAAAACCTGGTACCTAAATCTCTGTCTTACCATTATATAATCTATATGAAACCTTCCAGTATCTTCAGGATTCTTCCATGTATACAACCTTCTTTCATGATTCTTGAACCAAGTGTTAGCTATGATTAAGTTATGCTCTGTGCAAAATTCTACCAGGCAGCTTCCTCATTCATTCCTTACCCCCATTCCATATTCACCTACTGTGTTTCCTTCTCTTCCTATCAAATTCTAGTCACCCATGACTATTAAATTTTCGTCTCCCTTCAATATCTGAATAATTTCTTTTATCTCAGCATACATTTCATCAATCTCTTTGGCATCTGCACAGCTGGTTGGGATATAAACTTGTATTACTGTGGTAGGCATGGGCTTTGCATCTATCTTGGCCATGATAATGCATTCAGTATGCTGTTTGTAGTACCTTACCCGCATTCCTATTTTTTTACTCATTTTTAAACCTACTCCTGCATTACGCCTATTTGATTTTGTATTTATAACCCTGTATTCACCTGACCAGAAGTCTTGTTTCTCCCGCCACTGAACTTCACTTCACTAATTCCCACTATATCTAGCTTTAACCTGTCCATTTCCGTTTTTAGATTTTCTAACTTACCCACCCGATTAAGGGATCTGACATTCCACACTCTGACCCGTAGAATGTCAGTTTTCTTTCTCCTGATAATGGTGTCCTCTTGAGTAGTCCCCGCCCGGAGATCTGAATGGGGAACTATTATACCTCCAGAATATTACCCAAGAGGACGCCATTGTCATTTAACCATAGAGTAAAGCTGCATGCCCTCATGAAAAATTATGGCTGTAGTTTCCCCTTTGCTTTCAGCCGTTCGCAGTACCAGCACAGCAAGTCCATTTTGGTTGTTACAAGGCCAGATCAGTCAGTCATCCAGACTGTTGCCCCTGCAAGTACTGAAAAGGCTGCTACCCATCTTCAGGAACCACACATTTGTCTGGCCTCTCAACAGTTACCCCTCCATTGTGGTTGCACCTATGGTATGGCTATCTGTATTGCTGAGTCACGCAAGTCTCCCCACCAACAGCAAGGTCCATGGCTCCACTATAACCACTAAAATTAGTCAAACATTTATGATTTTCAGTTCCACTAGTACAGCCATGACAGTACTTGGTAATACATTCCACATCAATGAATTTACCACTGACCAAGGAGGTAGCTGTCACTAAACCATTTAGGGAACCATGGCCTCCTTGTTGCCAGGGATGCACCCAGGGTGCAGACATACATGTATTGCTGTCATTCATGTCTACACTTTCCTGAACAGCATTTTTCATACTATCATTTGCTGCTTCTTCTAAAGTCTGTAGAGCAATTTTATTGTAGCTGTCAAACTTTGTAGGGGGAGGTAAGCCCATAAGAGCACAGAAAATTTGTGCTCTTCTGTACCCTTTGCCTATACACCTCCCAGCATAAGCAAGTTTAATTTTTGTGTTATACACTCTATGTTTAGTTACACTACAAGTATAAACACATTCCCTTAAATCACAAAAATTACAAACAGCTCGTATTTTTGATGTACAATTTCTTCTAACACGTATCTCCTCAACTACCTTCATACCACCACTGCCACATACTTTACACTGCAAAGCTTTATTTATTAGTTCAAGTAGAGCAGAGAGCTCAACAATAACACAACCTGAATCAATAGTTGGCATCTCTATATTATCAGCATTAATACTGTCAAGCTCATTGTCCAAATAGTTCAGTTTTATCTTCAGTAATATGAAAAGGAAAGTTGCTACTCACGATATAACAGAGATGCTGAGTCGCAGATATGCACAACAAAAAGACTGTCACAAATACAGCTTTTGGTCAGTAAGGCCTTCATCAAAATTATACAACAAACACACATATACACACGCTGACAGATGCAACTCACACATACATGAGTGCAGTCTCAGGCAACTGAAGCCTCACTGTGAAGAGCAGCTCCAGTGCATGATGGGAGTGACGACTGAGTGGGGGTAAGGAGGAGGCTGGGACAGGGAGGGGGAGGGATGATAGGGTAGGGCTGACAGACAGTGAAGTGCTGTTTGGGAGGATGCAGGGATAAGTGAAGAAAGGGTAGGGCAGCTATGTGCAGTCGGGAGATTAGATGGTGTGCACCGGAGATGTGGGGAAGGGGATAGAGGAAAAGGAGAGAAGTAAAAAGACTGTGTGCAATGCTAGAATGAGGGCTGTGTAGTGCTGTAATGGGATCAGAGAAGGCGTTGGACAGATGAGGACAATGACTAATGAAAACTGAGGCCAGGAGGATTATGGGCACATAGGATATATTGAAGAGAAAGTTCCCACCTGCACAATTCAGGAAATCTGGTGTTGGTGGGAAGCATCCATGTGGCACAGGATTTGAGGCAGTCATTGAAATGAAGGACGTCATGTTTAGCAGCATGCTCAGTAACAGGGTGGTCCACTTCTTTTGGCCACAGTTTGTTGATAGCCATTATGCGGACAGACAGCTTGTTGGTTGTCATATGTAGCACAGAGGTTGCAGCTTAGCTTGTGGATCACATGACTGATTTGACAGGTAGCACTCCTGTGATGGAGTAGGTGATGTTTGTGACCAGATTGGATTAGGTGGTGATGGGACAATGTATGGAACAGGTCCTTTATCTAGGTCTATTACAGGGGTATGAGCCATGAGATAAGGGGTTGGGAGCAGGGCTTGTGTACGGATGAACAAATATTCAGTTTTCCTAGTCCTGGGTGGTACTGAGTTATGAGGGGTATACTCCTCTGTGGCTGCATAGTGGGACTTTGTGAGGTGGTGGGAGACTGCAAGGATAAGGCACAGGAGTTTTGTTTCTGTACATGGTTGGGAGGATAATTACAATCTGTGAAGGCTTCAGTTGAGAGCCTCAGTATATTTTGAGAGGGACCACCTGTCCTGTAGATGCGATGGCTAGGCTGTATGGAAGGGACTTCTTATTTTGAAATGAGTGGCAGCTGTTGAAGTGCAGGTATTGCTGGTGTTTAGTAGGTTTGATACGGATGGAGGGACTGATGTAGACATCTTCTAGGTGGAGGTCAATATCTAGGAAAGAGGCTTGTTGGATTGAGGAGGACTAGGTGAAGCAAGTGGGGAAGAAGTTTTTGAGGTTCTGGAGGAACGTGGATAGGGTGTCCTCACCCTTGATCCAGATCACAAAGATGTCATCAATGAATCTGAACCAGGTTAGGGGTTTAGCATTCTGGGTGTTTAGGAAGGATTCCCCTAGATGGTCCATGAATAGGTTGGCATAGAATGGTGCCATGCAAGTGCCCATAGTTGTACCCTGGGTTTGTTTGTAGGTAGTGCCTTCAAAGGAGACGTAACTGTGGGTGAGGAAATAATCGGTTATGGTGACTAGGAAGGAGGTTCCAAACCAACAACCTCCTTCCTAGTCATCATGACCAACTATTTCCTCACCCACAGTTACTTCTCCTTTGAAGGCTCCATCTACAAACAAATCCAGGTTACAGATATGGGTGCCTGCATGGCACCATTCTATGCCAACCTATTCATGGGCCATGTAGAGGGATCCTTCCTAAACACCCAGAATCCTTAACCCCTAATCTGGTTCAGATTCACTGATGACATCTTTGTGTTTTGGATCGAGGGTGAGGACAACCTATCCACATTGCTCCAGAACCTCAACAACTTCTCCCACATTTGCTTCACCTGGTACTACTCAACCCAACAAGCCACCTTCCTAGATATTGGCCTCCATTTCAAAGATGGCTACATCAGTATGTCTGTCGATATCAAACCTACTAACCACCAACAACACCTCCACTTCGACAGATGCCACCCATTCCATACCAAGAAGTCCCTTTCATACAGATTGCCACCCATTGTTGTCGTGTCTGCAGGACAAGCAGTCCCTCTTCAAATATACCAAGGTTCTCACAGCCACTGTTGGATAAGCAGCAGCCAGCAGCAGGTTGCACTCTTAGCTCACTTATTTGTTTTATAGTTTAATTCTTAATTTCTTTGCGTGTTTTTGGGTAATTGCATAGTTTATTTCACAAATTTCTGGCATATTATAGTATTTGCAAGTTGTAGCATCGTGGTTTAGTACCTGAATAGTGTAAATTTTGAAGTCGTCAGTCATCTGTTTTTGTTTTAAATGGCCAGTGTCAGTTGGCCACAGCCAGTTAGCTCCCTGCCGCCATTGGATAAGCAGCAGTCAGCAGCAAGTTGCACTCTTAGCTCACTCATTTGTTTTATAGTTTAATTCTTAGTTTCTTTGCTTGTTTTTTGGATACTTGCATTGTTTCATTCACAAATTTCGTGCATATTATAGTATTTGAGAGTTGTAGCATCGCGTTTTAGTACCCAAGTAGTGTAAATTCACATAGTCATCAGTCATCTGTTTGTTTTGAATGGCTTGTGAGAGAAAAGAGAGGAAAAAAAATTTTTAGGGATGGATAGAGACTGCGCCTGTTGTGTACATATTCAGGGGGAATTGACCACCATCCGTAAACAGCTGGAAGGTCGACAGGCTCCAGGCTGTTGCCCTAAGCCTCAGTGACATTGGGATACCCGAGGTGAGTGCTTTGGCGCCTCTGGAACCTGTAGCATCGCCTGGGATCTCTGATGCCACTGAGCCCTTGGATTTGGACATCCCTGCCAGTCATCACTTGCCTGACAGTGATTGGCGAACCGTGGGTGGGTTGCGAATCCCTGGGCAGAAGGCAAAAGTTGGTGCTGGCTGCAAGGCTGTACCCTTATGCCTCTGTAACAGGTTTGAGGTACTACTCACTGCTGAAAGTACTTCTGGTCCAGCAAGGGCTGCCTGTCCTGTTGCGGCAGAAGCCGGTCTTCCTGAGAGGTCTGGACAAGCACAGAGGGCTGGATTGCTTGTCATTGGGAGATCCCTTAGGGATATGGCAGCTTAGGTTGGGAAGAAAGCCAATGTGCACCCCATGTGCATACCGGCGGGAGTCATCCAAGATGTTGAAAGGGTCCTTCTGGATGCCATGAAGGGTACAGGGTGCAGCTAACTGCAGGTGGTGGCTCATGTCAGCACTAATGACATGTGTTGCTATGGATCGGAAGAGATTCTCTCTGGTTTCCAGCAGCTATCTGAGTTGGTGAAGACTGCCAGTCTTGCTAGAAAGATGAAGGCGGAGCTCACCATCTGCAGCATCAGCAACAGGACCGATTGCAGACCTTTGGTACAGAGCCGAGTGGAGGGTCTGAATCAGAGGCTCAGACGGTTCTGCGACCATGTAGGCTGCAGATTCCTCGACCTGCGCCATACGGTGGTAGGGTTTTCGGTTCGGCTAAATAGGTCAGGTGTCCACTACACACAGGAGCTGGAACTCAGGTAGCAGGGGCTGTGTGGCATGGACTGTGCGATTTTTTAGGTTAGACAGTCTCAGGGAAGATAAAAAAGGGCTCCAGTCTCAAAGGGTATAGGGCAAAGAAACGATGAGAATCGACCAAGCAACAGTTGGTATTGTAGTTGTAAATTGTAATAGTTGTGTTCAAAAAGTACCAGAGCTTCAAGTGCTGATAGAAAGCAGTGAAGCTGAAATTATTATAGGAACAGAAAGCTGGTTAAAGCCAGAGATAAATTCTGCCAAAATGTTTTCAGAGGCGCAAACCGTGTTCAGAAAGGATAGATTAAATAAAGTAAGTGGTGGTGTGTTTGTGTCTGTTGGTAGTAGTTTATCTTGTAGTGAAGTTGAAATGGATAGTTTCTACAAAATACTATGGGTAGAGGTTATACTCAACAGCCATACCAAAGTAATAATTGGCTCCTTCTACCAACCCTCCGACTCAGGTGATATAATAGCTGAATGGTTCAAAGAAAACTTGAATCTCATTACAAATAAGTACCTTACTCATACGGTTATAATTGGTGGAGACTTCAATCTACCCTTGATTTGTTGGTGAAAATACATGTTCAAATCCAGTGGAAGACAGAAAACATCTTCCAAAATTCTACTAAATGCTTTTTCTGAGAATTACTTTGAACAATTAGTTCATGAGCCCACACAAATTGTAAATGGTTGCAAAAACACACTTGACCTCTTAGCCACAAATAATCCTGATCTAAAAGAGAATGTCATGATGGATACAGGGAATAGTGAACACAAGGTCATTTAGTGAGGCTTAAAACCATATCAACCAAAACCACTAAAAATAAACACGAAATATATCTGTGTAAAACAGCAGATAAACATTCACTTGATGCCTTCCTAAGAGAGAGTCTCCATTGCTTCCAAGCTAGTTATGTAAGTGTAGACCAGATATGGCTCAAATTCAAAGAAACAGTGCTGACAGCAATAGATAGATTCATATCGCATAAGTTAATAAGAGACGGGACTGATACACCATGGTACACAAAACACATCAGAACACTGTTGCAGAAGCAACAAAAAAGCATGCCAATTTCAGAAGAACACAAAATCCTCAAGACTGGCTAAGTTTCACGGAAGCTCAAAATTTAGTACGGATGTCAATGTGAGATGCTTTTAATAGTTTCCACAATGAAACATTATCTCAAAATATGGTGGAAAACCCAAAGAGATTCTTGTTGTATGTAAAGTACACCATTGGCAAAAAACAGTCAATACTGTCACTGCGCGATAGCGATGGAAATGTTACTGATGATGGTATCACTAAAGCAGAGTTACTAAATACAGTTTTCCATAATTCCTTCACGAAAGAAGACAAAGTAAACATTCCAGAATTCGAAACCAGAACAGCTGTTATCATGAGTGACATAAAAGTAGATATCTTAGGTGTTGCGAAGCAACTCAAATAACATAAGAAAGGCAAGTCTTTTGGTCCAGATGGTATACCAATCAGGTTCCTTTCAGAGTATGCAGACACAACAGCGCCTTTCTTAGCAATCATATACAACCGCTCACTTGACCGAAGGTCTGTTCCTAGAGACTGGAAAGTAGCACGGGTCACACCAATATTAAACAAAGGAAATAGGAGTAACCCATTGAATTACAGACCCATATTATTGACCTCAATTTGCAGTAGGATTTTGGAGCATATACTGTACTCGAACATTATGAATCACCTTGAAGAAAATGACTTATTGATATATAACCAACATGGATTCAGAAAATATCATTCTTGTGCCAACTAGCTCTTTATTCCCATGAAGTAATGAGTGCTGTTGACAAGCGATCTCAGATTCCATATTCCTAGATTTCAAGAAGGCTTTTGATACCAGTGATACAAGTGACTATCAATCAAATTGTGTGCATATGGAGTATTGTCTCAGTTGTTTGACTGGATTCATGAATTCCTCTCAGAGAGGTCACAGTTCATAGTTATAGATGGTAAATCATCGAGTAGAACAGAACTGTTATCTGGCATTTCGCAAGGTAGTGTCATAGGCCGTCTGCTGTTCCTGATTTGCATAAATGATCTAGGTGATAATCTAAGCAGCCCCCTTAGATTGTTTGCAGGTGACACTGTAATTTGCCATCTAGTAAAATCATCAGATGATCAATTCCAATTACAAAATGATCTAGAGAAAATTTCTGTATGGTGGCAATTGGCACTAAATAAAGAAAAGTGCGGGGTCATCTACATGGGCACTAAAAGAAATCCAATAAATTTTAGGTTTATGATAAATCGCACAAATCTGAGGGCTGTCAATTGGACTAAATACCTAGGAATTACAATTATGAGCAACTTGAATGGGAAAGACCACATTGATAATATTCTGGGGAAGGTGAAACAAAGACTGCGCTTTGTTGGCAGAACACTTAGAAGATATGACAAACCCACACTTGTCTGTCCTCTGCTGGAATATTTGTGCGCGATATGGGATCCTTACCAGGTAGGATTGACAGAGGACATCGAAAAAGTGAAAAGAAGGGCAGCTCATTTTGTGTTTTCACACAATATGGGTGAGGGAGTCACTGATATGATACGTGAGTTGGGGTGGCAGTCACTGAAACAAAGGCAGTTTTCTTTGCGGCAAGATCTATTTACGAAATTTCAATCACCAACTTTCTCTTCCAAATGCGAAAATATTTTGTTGACACCCCTCTACATAGGGAGAAATGATCATCAAAATAAAATAAGTGAAATCAGAACTCGAACAGAAAGATCTAGGTGTGCCTTTTTCCCACAAGCCATTCAAGAGTGGAATGATAGAGAAGTAGTATGAAAGTGGTTCGATGAACCCTCTGCAAGGCACTTAAGTGTGAATTGCAGAGTAACAATGTAGATGTAGATGAAGCCTTCACAGACTGTAATTATCCTCCCACCCATATACAAAAACAAATATCCCTTGACTTATCTTTCCAGTGTCCCACCACCTCCCAGAGTCCCACCATACAGTCATAGAGGAGCATTCCCCTCATAACTCATTACCATCCAGGACTGGATCATCTGAATTACATTCTCTCCCAGGGTTTTCATTATCTCTCATCATGCCCTGTAATGAGAAATACCCTGCCCAATATCCTTCCTACCACCCCCCTCCCCCCTCCCCCCCCCCCCCTTCAAAGTGCTATTACACTGTCCACCAAACCTACACAAAATACTCGTCCATCCATCACAACCTCTGCTCCCAACAAGTTACCTCATGGCTCATACCCCTGTAATAGACCTACATGCAAGACCTGTCCCATACATCATCCCATCACCACCTACTCCAGTCCAATCACAAACATTATCTATTCCATCAAAGGAGGGCTACCTGTGAAACCAGTAAAGTGATCTACAAGCTAAGCTGTAACCACTGTGCTGCATTCTATGTGGGCATGACAACCTACGAGCTATCTGTCCACATGAATGGGTACTGATAAACTGTGGCCAAGAAAGAAGTGGAGCACCCTGTTGCTGAACATGCTGCCAACCATAATGTCCTTCATTTCAATGACTGCTTCACAGCCTGTACCATATTGTTACATTCCATCTTGGATTTTAGTTTTTAGCTTCCAAGAACTTGGAGCAATTGAAGTAGGTTCAAGGTTGTATCATGTTGTATTTCAATATTAGCAGAGTTAATCTATTTGGTGAACTGATTTCAATAAAATTTAGATTGTTCAGCGCCAAACTCCTTAATTCTTCCCATTGCTTTCAAGTGGAATAAGAAACTCACACAAACAATAAGAAACTTATGCACAGAATTAATTCACTGTAAAGAAAATATTCACATCAAAACAACAGCAAACAATGACTAAACTCTCCCTATAAACAAGATAAGCAAATGTAAAGCTTTCACAGGTTAGCCATCTTAAGGGCCTAAAAAGTCATCAAAATGAAACAAATGAGTGCAAATATTCGTTTTTAACAGAGCTGACTGTGTGCCAGGGGACAGCATGGCGTTTGCAGCCCCTTTTAAATTCCTCTAATTTTGGTGCTTTTCGTCGTCCATTTTCCTGTAAGTAAACTTTTTCTCATTCAGAAAACAACAGACAACTTTTTAATACAAAAATTAAAAAAATAGATTCTTTGACAGTTATTCCCCTTAAATATATTTGCCATTTCATCTTGTAATGATCCATAGTAAGACAAGAGAATATGTCTAATGTTTTCCTTATTTGTTATTTTGTTCCTTTCCGTTTTCCTGAAAATATTGTTATCTATGTTCCTAATATCTTCCTCATAAAAATCAATAGGCAAATTTCCTTACTTCTTGCTAATTCTCCAACAAAATCACTGTTTAAAAAGCTGTTTGCCAGATCAGTTCTCTCTAGTGCGCACTCTATGCTACATGCATTGTGTATATGCTACAAGACCAGTAGCACCCACAGAGACAGCAGAGTTTGGAGAACAGGGCCAACTCGAACTAGCAGCCCTGGTCAGTGGTCAGGGACTCTGGATAGCCGAAGCATGCAGTCCACAGTGTGATGAAAGCTCAGGTGATGGGTCGACTGAAATATCAGTCACAGGTGTGGCCGCCACCCATTGAATAGACCTGTCTATGGCTGACAAGATGTACTGTATCCTTTGAATCTGGCAGTGGCCCCACCAGGTCTATGTTGACATGTTGGACATGACTCTTTGGGATGGGGAATTTCCCAAAGGATGATTGGGTGTGACGTCCTGTCTTAGCCCATTGGCATTGGATGCAGGCTCTGATCCATGCAGCGTCATCCTGCTTAAAGTTATGTAATGATCTATTCAGAACATTAACACTTAACTTTGCATTTGCCTGGTTCATTGATAATTGATAAAAACATCATGAAAGTTTTAAGCTTCACAAAATTATTTATTGACATTAGTTGACAACCAGGCTGCACAGACTCCTGAGGTAAAACAAAACATTGACTGACTGACCTTCCCAGCTTCACTGTGTTGCTTTATATACAAATTTAACAATTGTTACCATTGTTAATTTATTACAAAATGTAACTTACAATTAAAAACCATTTCATCTAAACTAACTGTTGTTACATTTGTACAGGTTATAACATATAATGTAAAATAACACATTATATTTATCATCATCTTTGATTCTATGTGTGAAAATTAATTCACAATCTGATTTCGACAATTGTTTTAATTTTACTTTAATTTTGTAATTTGTGACTGTATGGATTTTATTGCTAACATTTGTTCGAAGTATATGCATCGTGCTTCGCCAGATTACATAAATTAAATTGTTTTCTTAGATACCGGGATTTTGTAAAGTAGGGTGGTGTACCTAGCAAGAGGTAATTACCTGCATAATTTACAAGCATGATTAATTACAACAAATTACATAAAAATGAATAACAAATCAAATCACATCACTGGATAATAATTGTTATTTTATTTTGAATTGGAATGAGTTTTTTTGTGTTAGCTAATTTTGCAATTGCAGTTATGGTAATTAGAGACATCAGTTATTTACACCAACATTTCCACAGCCTCTTAATATTTGTTGCTAAACATTAATTACTTCAATTTCATGATTTGATATTCACTTTGGAATATGTGTATATTTTTGTTAATGACAACAATCTATTAACAATCACGAGAATTTGTGTCATTCCAGAATATTCTAAATGTGTTTACAAAGAAGAATAGGTTTTTTGGGTGAACTGAACTGAATGATACCTATAAAAATACACATAAAAGGCCCTAGGAAGCACTGAATCAAATGATAAATATACGGATGCATAAAATAAAGGTGGTATCACACACTTCATAATGATCTTGGGAGAGGCTGTAGCATTATACACCTTTCCCAGCCTCTCCTACAAGTATTACTTGTAAGAATGACTGCTAAATACATATACTTGATCTGGTACTTTCAAATCACATATTTTCGATACATTTAAATTTTCATAGTATTTGTTTTAATAGAAAAAATATAAAAAAATTTTTAACTGCCCCTCCAGTCACTGCCTCACATCACACATCTTAAGGAATTGGCAGCTCACAATCATCAGTCCTTTTGCACTGTCCATCTTGTGTCTACAACCCCTCTATTTCTGGCAGTCTCTACGCTGCAATAGCACAGTCCACAGTTTCTAGTTTTTACTTCCAGGTCAGGTAAGGATCTTTGATATGGTTCTCTAGGTAGGAACAGGGATGAACATTACTCAAGTTACTCATGTAGGTTACAATTAAGGTCACATCAGGTATAAGTATACCAAAATCATTCACATATTATTCTATACTATTAGCATATTTATAAACAAAATCACAGAAGGATAAGCATACCTAAACTATAAATATTTAACTATATACAGATTAAAGCCAATGAACAAAATTAAATTATATAAGTATCCTTTCTTTTTGAATAGTATTTCAGTATATTCCACTATACAGTATATTTGACCCCTCAGATCTCATTTAACTCTTTATCATATCAAACATAAACTCACAGACTGTTCCTCATCACTCATCCATTTAATAACACACGTACATCTTTAACGTTGTCCATTTGTACAACTTATTAGCAAATTCATAAAATAAATGACCATGCCTGTAATTCTCATAGAAGCACCTTTGAACTACTTTATGCTATCACTTCCCACGAATCAAATACATGCTCTACAGAGTATAATTACAATAATCTCCATTATTGTATATACTCCCAGACTCTATTCTGTCATGAAAGTTACAACACTAACTTATCTATAACTATTATACACTGTACAGTACACACTCATATGGACCTAGAAAATTGTCTTTCACTCCCAGAACTATACATTGTCCAATCAATTACCTCCTGAACATCACAGGTTCACAAAGCTAACAACATGCACAGAAAAAGTAAACATTATTTACTAATACAGACTGTCCACAGGGTGTGATGGCCAGAAAATGGTTTCTTAACAACACTTACAATACTTATTGTATACGTAGTACACACTTTAACCTATTACAAGAGTAATCTCAAAATTAAGGTTTCCTATTTTTTTTATAAGTACATATACCTGTTGATTTCTACAATGATTTACATCAGTTTACAGCTTGAACATTTAGCTATTTTTCAACATAATCACCATTTCTGTTGATGCATTTTTGTAGATTCTGTGGCAGTTTTTGTATGCCCATGTCATACCAGCTCGCTGCCATGCTCTTCAGAAAGTTATGAACCTCTTCTTTCACCTCATCGTTGGTGCTGAACCGCTTTCGGACCAAATGTTCTCATCAACCATGACAATTGAGTCCAGAAAGTTGTCCTGTTCAGTTGCAAGGTGGTGAAGAAATGTGCGGGAAGCATCAACTCGTTGCCACATTTGGTCTTCAGTCAGGATGCGTAGCACCCATCTTGCACACACCTTCCAGTAGTTCAATTTTTCCATTAAAATTCTGTGAGCGGTGCTTCGGGAAACCTCAGGAACCCATGTGCAGAGATCAGCCAGGGTGATCCACATTTGGTCTTCAGTCAGCATGCGTGGCACCCATCTTGCACACACCTACCAGTAGTTCAATTTTTCCATTGAAATGAAATGTCGTGTGGCTAGGGCCTCCCGTCGAATAGACCGTTCGCCTGGCGCAGGTCTTTCGATTTGATGCCACTTCGGTGACCTGCGCGTCGATGGGGATGAAATGATGATGATTAGGACAACACAACACCCAGTCCCTGAGCGGAGAAAATCTCCGACCCAGCCGAGAATCGAACCCGGGCCCTTAGGATTGACAGTCTGTCATGCTGACCTTTCAGCTACCGGAGGCGGACAATTGTTCCATTAAAATTCTGTGAGTGGTGCTTCGGGAAACCTCAGGAACCCATGTGCAGAGATCATCTAAGGTGATCCACTGATCTTCATGCATGCTTTGCTTAACCTTCAACATTGTCTCCTCAGAAATTGATGGTCTCCTGCTCCTTTGTTCGTCATGAATTTCTGTCCAACCAGCTGCAAACTCTTACACCACTTACGAACATTTTTGAGATCCATGCACGACTCCCTATACACTTCTGTCAACTGGCAATGGATTTCAGTTGGCACAGTGCCCTTTGCATTCAAAAAGCAAATAATGGCAGCAACATCCAATGGGAGCTACATTCTCAACGGCTGCCAAGCCAAGACTGAGCACCTCAGCGCAACGTGCGCATGTTTACACACAGTGCGTGAAGCACTCTTCATAACAGTGTGACCAACTGCCACACAAACAGAGTTCTGTACTTATAAAAGAATAGGAGACCTTACTTTTAGGATTACCCTCATGTCATCCTCATCTCTACAAAGCTGTCATAACTTTCTCACTATGTTTTACCCAATTCATTTCTCATGAACTAGTTTTAAAAATGTCCTTTTCACTTATGTTTCTGCTATAGCAGTAACTATTGTCTGAAATGCTTAAAGAATCATTATTTACACATCTTACGAGTTACAAAATAACTATAAATTATTGGTGAATCATTACTGTAAGAAAGTCAATTTTAGTACACAGTTTACATTTTCAAATTATTCCTCAAATAATGTCACTCAGTGTTCATATTACATACAGTAAACTTGTGCTACAGAGAATGGATAGTATTTACAGTAAGAGAGAACTTCATTACAGGTTTATAGATGAGTAAAAGATATAGCATCTGAAAACAAAAAGAAGAAAATGGAATGCTACGTACCTCAGAGACCTATGCCATGCACTTGACACAAAGATGTGGTGTCCTACTGAGGGCTTTTACATCATCTTATTTTTTCTTGGTGTTTAACACTTGGTTATAGGGTTACAGCTCAGGTACATTACGTAAACCAAATAAACTTCTGGATTTTGGATACACTAACCTGCATGCACCTGGGTGTGGTATAGACTGAATTTTGAATGGACCAATATAGATGTCAAAGGATTTCATTAATTCATTGTTTATAGATTTGTATTTTTCATGTTTCTTCATCAGGACCAGAATATTGCTTTCAAAATTTGTAGGTATCAACTTCTTATCATGTCTGTTTTTCCTCAATTTCCCTTGTTGTTCCATTATTTTCTTGACCACTTCTTCTCTTTCCTGTGGAATTATAGCATTACATGCTGGGAATACAATTAATTCATTGATCAGATTCAGTGGTTTCTTGTGATACACTATTTAATATGGGCAAAACCCAGTAGACGACTGTTGTAAGCTGTTCAGTATATCTTCAAAGCTGTCTACATACTCTATCCAAATTACATGATTTTTGTTGCAATAAGTTCTAAATAATCTCCCTATTTCTCTCATGTAATGTTCAGCCAGATTACTCGATGGGTGGTAAGCAGATATCAGAATATGGTTTATGTTCTCATCCTCAACAAATGCTTTGCAAAAGTTTAGAAGTAAATTGTGTTCCATTGTTAGAAAGTGTGCTCTTCGGTTTTTCTACCTTTGTGAAATAGTCTCTTCTAATTTTCAAAATGATATTCTTACTTGTTGCTTTTTTACAGGATATAATTTAATGAATTTTGAAAAAAGATCCACAATGACAAATATGTAACAAAATCCTCCTTTAGCCTTAGGCAATGATCCATGAAAATCATCTGCTACAAGTTGTAGTTGTTCTTTTGGCAATATGTTTTGCATATATCCTTTGCAGGTTTGATTACTAACTTTTACCCTCTGGCACTTGTCACATGTAGATAATTGCTTCCTCACTCTCCTGGCAATGTTGTAAAAGTATACATTTTCTTCGATCTTCTGAATATGTTTCTGTGTCCCACAATGTCCGAAACTCTCATGTACATACTTTTATCAATACTTCAATATACTGCTCTGGCCAACACAATCTCCAAGCATCACTGTCTGCACTGTATCTTCTGAAAAGTATACCCTTGTGCACTTTACAATACTGCTCTACTTTCTCATATCCTCTCTTACCCAGATAACTTTTAACTAACTTCCAGTTGTGATCATGGTTCTGATATCTATGGATGTCATTACAAATTTTCCTCACTGGATTCTTATCTTTCACCTCTTTTAGATACATAATCTGAAATTCCCCTTCACACTCATCACTGTTATTTTCACTTTCTCCTCCCATTGGCAATCTTGATAGAGCATCAGCAATTTGATTTTCTTCACCTTTCATATACTTTACTGTATAGCTGAATTGCTGGAGGAATAGTGCCCACCAGGTTATCCCGCTGTGATGCAAAGTACACTCTTGTATATAGATTAAAGCTTTATGGTCTGTGTACACTACTACTTGACGTTCTAATAAGTAATTCTTGAATTTGGTGAAAGCCCAATAGACTGCTAACAATTCCTTTTCGGTGACAGTATAAGACTTCTCATGTTTTTGTAAAGTTCTACTGGAAAAAGCTATTGATCTATGCTCTATCCCACCATCCACAATCTTTTCTTGGAATAAATGAGCTTCTAGTCTGTAGCCACTGCTATCAGTCATGATCCAAAATGGCTCTGTAAGATCAGGTCTTTATAACATTCTACTATTGCACATCTGTTTCTTGATGTTGTCGAATGCCTCCTGACAATCCTTGTCCCATACCAAAATGGTGTTCTTCTTCAACAAGTTGTTCAAACATGTGCATTTAAAGCTTGAGTGCTGACAAACTTACAGTAGTAGCCTCAAATTTTATAGAATGATTTAAGTTGTTTCTTAGTCCTGGGAGCAGGAAATTTTGAAATGGCGTCAAGTTTTTCTTCATCAGGCAAGATTCCTTCTTCTGAGATGGTATGGCTTAAAAATTTGAGTTGTTTAACCCCAAATTTGCACTTCTCAAATTTTAATGACATACTTCACTGTCTCAATCAATAACACACTTTACCCAACAAATATATATGTTCTTCCCAACTCTTTCCTGTTACAGGAATGTCATCAATATAAAGGACTAGTTTGCTTAACAATTCTTTTCCTACAACAAAATCTAATGCTCAGATAAATTCTGCAACTGACACTTTAAGACTAAATGGTACAACACAATAGTAATAGCATCTTCCTCCATAAAGAAATGTGGTATATTTCCTAGACTGAATCTCCAATGGTACCTGATGGAAACCAGCTGTTAAGTCTAAACTACACATGTACTTCATATGTTCAAATTTATGTAATAACTCGTCTATGTTCTCAGCGTGATTAGTTTCCTTCTTTAGGTATTTGTTTAATTGTCTCGAATCAAGCACAAGTCTTACTCCACCATTACATTTGGAAACTACCACCAACAGGTTATTGCATGCACTATTGCACCTTTCAATTACCTCCAACTCTTACATCTTTCGTAGTTCTTTTCTTCACAGCTTTTCTTTTTGAGGTGGATACTCCTTATGGTTTGATAAAAAATGATTCATGAGGTTTTAGATTAAGTCTACATTCATAGTTTTTCACTTTTCCAGGTTTCTCACTAAACACATCTTTGTACCCCCTCAACAAACTACCTAACTGATCTGTCTGTTCTTTACCTAGACTCTCAGATTCCTTTAGTTTGGTGGCCACTAATTCAGCATACTTGTCTTCACTGCATTCTTCTTCATTGTCTTCCTCATTAGAGTCAATCTTTTCATTTGCACAAATCACTCTTCTAATTTGAAAATTGTTCTCTAGGCAGTTTTGGATGATTAGTTCAGTCACATGTATTACATCTGTCTTGGGTTGGTAATTTTACTTTTTGTAATGCCAGTCAAAATTTGCATTTACTCCTTGTATCCAATTCATTCCGAACAAAATATTTTCATTGAGGTCAGGGACTACAAAACATCCTTGGTTATACTGTACATCATTGATGGTGAAACATATTAAGGCTTGCCTGTTTACAACTTTGCTGTGTCTACCAGTTGCTCCCTTAATTTTGATTTCAATAACATGATATTCTTCAAAGTCAGCACTGTGTCTTATCTGGCCTCTAAATTTTTCATAAATGGCACAAACAGGACTACCCATGTCTAATAGGCAAACTCATTCATAATCTCCAACTTTTATATGTATATATGGGCAACTTTTTCCTTCCTGCTTTCCTCAATTTCACGCAACAGATCATCCTGATTCTCACTAAAGTCCAAGTTATTTACACCATTTTTACCTGCACAATTTGTCTTACTTGTCTGTATTTTACCTCAAGCTACATCAGATGATTGCTTGATGTCATGTCCCTCCTTTACACACTGTCTACTTTTCCCAGAACTGATTTTTTGATTGATTGATTTCTTTATTAATCCATGTAACAATTTACATTGTGTGGATTTTGTCAGCAAAATCATAAACAATACAATATACCTAAAATTTCTACACATAAAATTAATATTTACACACGTTTTTAAGGTATCTTACATTAGTTTTATATCCTTATGAAATTTTCTTATAGTACTGAACAATTCTGGATTTCATATTATAATTTTTTCTTGTGTATTATAATGCAGGCTTAATTACACTATGTGTTTTAATTCAGATAGTCCATTACTGTGTAATAACTTTTATTTAATAAAAATTTTTTTAGTTTTGTTTTGAACTTTCCAACTGTGTCAATATCTTTTATAGTTTGGGGTAATTTATTATATAATTTAACAGCATTGTACAACAAGCTCTGCTGAGTTTTAACTTTATTTTTCCTCTCTAGGTGCAGATTGTATTGGTTTCTAGTTTCATAGCTGTGTACTAAAGAATTTTTTACTTAGCAGTCAATTTTTTTTTTTTTTTTTTTTTTTTTTTTTTACATGCATAATACTTTGAAAAATGTATTCACAGGGGAGAGTTAGGATTTCCAGCTTTTGGAAATGTTCAAGGCAGTGAGCCCTACTGCCGCTCTTGGTTATTATACGAATTGCTCTTTTCTGTAATTTGAAAACTATTTGAATATTTTTACAGTTGACTCCCCAAAATATTATTCTATAGGTAATAACAGAGTGGATATAAGAAAAATATACAGATCTGACACACGTAGTATCAAACACTGCAGCCAGAATTCTAAGAGCATAGCATGCAGTAGCGATTCTGTTACTAAGTATTTTAAAATGTTCTTCCCAATTTAACTGACTGCCAACATGCATACCAAGAAATTTTGTTTAGTCTACACATTCTATAGTTTCATAGTTTAACTTAAAGTTGTTATACTGTGGTTTTTTGCAGACATAGAACTTAACAGCATTTGTTTTTTTTTAAATTTAATGTTAGTTTATTATTGGATGCCCACTCACGTACACAGTTTAGTGTTTGTTCGGCTTTTTCTTTCAGTGCACCTGGTGATTTGTCACTGATTAGAACATTTGAGTCATCTGCAAACAATATTGTTTGTCCATGCTTGATGCTCTGTGGGAAGTCATTTACGTAAATGAGGAATAGTATTGGGCCAAGGACACTACCATGTGGGACACTTATATTTACATAATTTGGGTCTGAAGTATACTTTAAAATATAGTTTATAATAGAGGGAAACATTCCACGTGGGAAAAATATATCTAAAAACACAGATGATGTGACTTACCGAACGAAAGTGCTGGCAGGTCGATAGACACACAAACAAACACAAACATACACACGAAATTCAAGTTTTCGCAATAAACTGTTGCCTCATTAGGAAAGAAGGAAGGAGAGGGAAAGTCGAAAGGATGTGGGTTTTAAGGGAGAGGGTAAGGAGTCATTCCAAACTCGGGAGCGGAAAGACTTACCTTAGGGGGAAAAAAGGACAGGTATACACTCGCACAAACACACACATATCCATCCGCACATACACAGACAAAAGCAGACATTTGTAAAGGCAAAGAGTTTGGGCAGAGATGTCAGTCGAGGCGGAAGTACAGAGGCAAAGATGTTGTTGAAAGACAGGTGAGGTATGAGCGGCGGCAAATTGAAATTAGCAGAGATTGAGGCCTGGCGAATAACGAGAAGAGAGGATATACTGAAGGGCAAATTCCCATCTCCGGAGTTCTGACAGGTTGGTGTTAGTGGGAAGTATCCAGATAACCCGGACGGTGTAACACTGTGCCAAGATGTGCTGGCCGTGCACCAAGGCATGTTTAGCCACAGGGTGATCCTCATTACCAACAAACACTGTCTGCCAGTGTCCATTCATGCGAATGGACAGTTTGTTGCTGGTCATTCCAACATAGAAAGCTTCACAGTGTAGGCAGGTCAGTTGGTAAATCACGTGGGTGCTTTCACATGTGGCTCTGCCTTTGATCGTGTACACCTTCCGGGTTACAGGACTGGAGTAGGTGGTGGTGGGAGGGTGCATGGGACAGGTTTTACACCGGGGGCAATTACAAGGGTAGGAGCCAGAGGGTAGGGAAGGTGGTTTGGGGATTTCATAGGGGTGAACCAAGAGGTTACGAAGGTTAGGTGGGTGGTGGAAAGACACTCTTGGTGGAGTGGGGGGGATTTCATGAAGGATGGATCTCATTTCAGGGCAAGATTTGAGGAGGTCGTATCCCTGCTGGAGAGCCACATTCGGAGTCTGATCCAGTCCCGGAAAGTATCCTGTCACAAGTGTGGCACTTTTGGGGTTCTTATGTGGGAGGTTCTGGGTTTGAGGAGATGAAGTGGCTCTGGTTATTTGCTTCTGTACCAGGTCGGGAGGGTAGTTGCAGGATGTGAAAGCTGTTTTCAGGTTGTTGGTGTAATGGTTCAGGGATTCCGGACTGGAGCAGATTCGTTTGCCACGAAGACCTAGGCTGTAGGGAAGGGACCGTTTGATGTGGAATGGGTGGCAGCTGTCATAATGGAGGTACAGTTGCTTGTTGGTGGGTTTGATGTGGATGGACGTGTGAAGCTGGCCATTGGACAAGTGGAGGTCAATGTCAAGGAAAGTGGCATGGGATTTGGAGTAGGACCAGGTGAATCTGATGGAACCAAAGGAGTTGAGGTTGGAGAGGAAATTCTGGAGTTCTTCTTCACTGTGAGTCCAGATCATGAAGATGTCATCAATAAATCTGTACCAAACTTTGGGTTAGCAGGCCTGGGTAACCAAGAAGGCTTCCTCTAGGCGACCCAGGAATAGGTTGGCGTACGAGGGGCCCATCCTGGTGCCCATGGCTGTTCCATTTAATTGTTGGTATGTCTGGCCTTTGAAAGTGAAGAAGTTGTGGGTCAGGATGAAGCTGGCTAAGGTAATGAGGAAAGAGGTTTTTGGTAGGGTGGCAGGTGATCGGCGTGAAAGGAAGTGCTCAATCGCAGTGAGGCCCTGGACGTGCGGAATATTTGTGTATAAGGAAGTGGCATCAATGGTTACAAGGATGGTTTCCGGGGGTAACAGACTGGGTAGGGATTCCAGGCGTTCGAGAAAGTGGTTGGTGTCTTTGATGAAGGATGGGAGACTGCATGTAATGGGTTGAAGGTGTTGATCTACGTAGGCAGAGATACGTTCTGTGGGGGCTTGGTAGCCAGCTACAATGGGACGGCCGGGATGATTGGGTTTGTGAATTTTAGGAAGAAGGTAGAAGGTAGGGGTGCGGGGTGTTGGTGGGGTCAGGAGGTTGATGGAGTCAGGTGAAAGGTTTTGTAGGGGGCCTAAGGTTCTGAGGATTCCTTGAAGCTCTGCCTGGACATCGTGAATGGGATTACCTTGGCAAATTTTGTATGTAGTGTTGTCTGAAAGCTGACACAGTCCCTCAGCCACATACTCCTGGCGATCAAGTATCACGGTTGTGGAACCCGTGTCCGCCGGAAGAATGACGATGGATCGGTCAGCCTTCAGATCACGGATAGCTTGTTTGAGCAACTTGAAATATGTGAGATTTCAGCTATCTGTCTTCTATTTTTTAGATATGACTGGAACCACTTTTTCAAAAGTCCCCTTATTCCCAGTTCATCTAACCTATTTAACAATATGTTGTGGTCTACTGTATCAAACGCCTTAGTTAGATCAAGAAATATACCTGTTGTGTAGTTCCCTTTATCTAATCCTTCTAGAATGTGTTTTGTGAGGTGTGCTGTTGCTGATTCTGTGCCTTTCCCTGATCTAATTCCAAACTGGTCAACAGACAGTAAGTTGTATTTATTTAAATAATTCATTAGCCTATCTTTCATAATAGTTTCTAATATTTTTTCAAAGCATGAGAGTAGAGAAATTGGCCTATAATTTTCAATTTTTCCTGTATCACCTTTTTTGAAGAGAGGTAGTAATTTAGCATATTTTAAATAGTTTGGAAAGGAGCCCCGCTTGAAAGATTGATTTATAATATCAATTAAAGGTCAAAGTAGGTTCTTGATACAGTCCTTAATTATGAAAATGGGGACTTCATCCATACCAGCTGAGTTTTTGTTTTTTAGTTTGTTGACTGCTTTGTAGACTTCTTCTTGTGTTGTAGGGAATAACATCATTGAGTGTGATGCACTATTATTTGGCTTTTTGACCTGAGGGGCTGTTAGAAAATTTTCCTGTAATTTTATACCTATGCTACTAAAATAATTGTTTATATAATTTACCAAATATATTGGGTCTTATATTAGAGTCCCTTCCTCTTTGATTTTCAAGTTTTACAGATTTGTTTTCCTGGTACCAGTTTCCTGCTTTACAATCTTCCATACTGTCTTATTTTTGTTTTCAGCAGAGAGCACCAGTTGGTAGTTATGAGCTCTCCTTGCTGCAAGTAATATTTTCCTATATGTTTTCTTATATCTTTTATAAAAGAGTGAGAAAGCAGGATTAGTTTGGCTGTGTTTAATGGAGCTCAGGTACTTTAGTGTTTCAGACGATTTTTTGATGCCTTTTGTGGCCCACTTGTTTTTTCCTGTTGTTGATAATGGACATAACACTTTAGGAAATGTTTCTTCAAAATTTAATTTAAACAATGTCATGAAATTTTTGAATTTTTCATTTGCATCTACCTCTGAGTATACTGAGTCCCATGTCCGTCCTGCTATCTCTTTGACAAACTCATATCTACTTTGTTTAGAAAAAAATCGTCTGTAAATATGCATTTTCTTTGTTTCTTCTGGAGCCACTTTTACATTAATGATTTGACCTGAGTGATCAGATAATCCTAGCTCTGCAACCACCACCTCAGAGTTTTCTTTGCCTAAATCTGTTAATACCTGATCAACAGCTGTCTTTGAGTATTTTGTTATTCTTGTTGCACTGTTAACCATTGGAACTAGGTTGAAACTTTGAGCAAGACTTAGTAATGAGTCCCATGTAGCATCAGGATTCAGTTTATCTACATTTATGTCTCCACATATGAGAATGTGGTTCTTTGGAGTGGATATCTTGTCAAGAACATGGTTAAGTTTGGAGAAAAAGATGCTGAAGTCTCTACGAGGAGATCTGTATATACATAAGATAATCAAATTCCTACACCTGTATTCGTCCCTGATTTCAACTGCTGCCAGTTCAAAATGTTGCTCTTCACTGATTTCACCTAAATCGCTTCTGGTCTTATACCGATAATTTTGTTTTACGTAAATACAACACCCTCCACAGTTCATAGAAGTCCTACAGTATGCACGCGCTAAATTATAAGACTGCAAGACTAATTGATCAATTTCAGCCTCATTGCACCAATGCTCAGTGAGACAAACAACTGAGCACTCTGTAGACTCCAGCTCCACTTCTAGCTGTTGGGTCTTATTTGCTAGGGAACATAAATTTTGGTGAACAACTGTTAAGTAATTTTTGCCAACACTATTTGCATTCCCACTTTCTTTCGTTTTAATGTCTTTCTGTGATGGTTCAACTGCTTCCTTATTACGATTACACTCGCGTTTTTCGTTTGCATGTGGTATTCTTGGATAGTCACCCCCTGCAGACTGTATTAGTTTCCCTTATTTTTTTTAATTTTACATAAGTCCAGGAGCATTTTGCTGAAAGTCATTGCACGTAGTCTGTTTAGGTGCAGGCCATCCCTACCAAGACATTTGTTGTCAAGAAATTTATTTGGGTCAACAAATACAACACCAAGTTCGTCGCACTGTTCCCTGATGCCTTTTTTTTTTTTTTTTTTTTTCTTTATTGTAATTTTTATCACTTTACACAAGGCGGGCTGTCAGCAGCTGAGTACGCCGCTCTTCAGCCTTGAGATTTACAATAAGTAATAAATAGAGGGGACACAGAGAATACAACCAAAAATGGCGGGCAAAACAATGTGGACACCAAAAAACAAAAAACACGGAGCCGTTCACGCCTGACGAGAAAACAACACTAACACTAGTCAACACGGCGCACAAAACAGGGATGATGGCGATGGTACACGTGAACAGTGGCGGCGTTTCGGCGAACAAACACTAAACACAAACGAAGGCACACACACGAGACACTAATGGCGATGACCTCTGGCGCGCGAATGTTCACTATGCGTGTGCGAGTCCGGGGACCTGCCAAGAGAGGAGGAGGAGGAAGGGGAGTGGGAGAGCGAGAGGGGAGAGCAGAGATGCCCCGGGCAGGGGAGATAGGGGGGGGAGGGAGGAAGGGGGAGGGGAAGCCCGGGGGAAGAGGGGTGGAGGGAGCGGACGGGGGAAAAGGAAAGAGAAGGGAAGGGAAGAGAAGGGGGGGAGGGTGCCTAAAGGAAAGGACACTGGAAGTGGGGGGTGGGGCAGGGTCAAAGTTGATAGGAGGGGTAGATGGAGGGGAGGAGGACATCATCAGGGAGGAGGAGCTGGCGGAAGCCACCTTGGGAGAGGGTAAGGAGGGTGGAGAGATGGAGACCGGGTGGGACGTGGGAATACAGGCGCGGCAGCGGGCGGGGGTGAGAGAGGATTGGGGAGATGAGCGGGTGAGGAGGATCGAGTTTACGGGAGATGTACAGGATCCGTATCCTTTCAAGGAAAAGGAGGAGGTGGGGGAAGGGGATGAGATCGTACAGGATCCGCGTAGGGGAGGGGAGACGGATGCGATAGGCGAGGCGGAGAACATGGCGTTCAAGGATGTGGAGGGATTTATAAAAGGGGGGGGGGGGCGGAGATCCAAGCCGGATGGGCATAACAAAGGATAGGGTGGATGAGGGATTTATAGGTGTGGAGGATGGTGGAAGGGCCCAGACCCCACGTACGGCCGGAGAGGAGCTTGAGGAGACTGAGTCGGGAGCGTGCCTTGGCTTGGATTGTCCGGAGGTGGGGAGTCCAGGCGAGGCGACGGTCGAGGGTGACGCCAAGGTACTTAAGGGTGGGAGTGAGGGCGATAGGACGGCCATAGATGGTGATGTAGAAATCAAGGAGGCGGAAGGAAGGGGTGGTTTTGCCTACAATGATCGCCTGCCCTGATGCCAGTGTTTATTTTGTTTATATACCCGTTACTCACCGATCTTCTTTGTAGAATTCCGTTGATAACAATTCTGGAGCTTGGAAACAAATCTTTGGCTGACCAAATTACATTATGAATATCATTTATGATTTCTTCTTGTGTGCTGCTTCTAATAGAGTTGGTCCCTAGGTGAATTATCACGCCTTTAAAATTTGTGTTGGAATCATTGTTGTTTTGGTTGGATTTTTACGTGTTCCTAATGTTGTTGAAATGTTTCACAATCTGCTTTGGTCGGATTCCAGGGTGAACATCGACTTTACAGTTCGGAACCACTACATTTTTTAACACGGAATTGCCAATAACAAAGAAATCACTTTTGTCGATCTGTTTTGCTGGATTGCTTTCACATTTATCTTTCTTCTTATACGTCACAGTTTTCCAGTTATATTTGCTTATAGATTTACCGCACGATTCATTTTCACTGGGATTTGCACATGCGAGCTTACACAGGTTTGTTTACTTCTTAGTAACGGAGTTTGCACGCGGGAGTTTACGGAATTACCACATGTTTCGCTTCCTGACACTGTTTTTGCTGGAATATGCACATGTAAGTTTTCATGGTTTTGTTTGTTGCTCGATAACAGAGTTTGCACACAAGAGTCCTCACATTCGTTTGTTTTGTTCTGTAATGGGTTTCCACATACACAGCTTGCAGATTCGCTTTTTAGCTTTGCGTTTTCTTCTTTCAGAGACTGAATCTCTTTTTTGAGAGTTCCGATATCACTTTGTAGCACTTTAATTATTACTTCTTTTGACTTTGGTACTTACAAGTTCTGAAGTTTGCCACTGCAAAACACTCGGTGCATGTCCACCTGACTTCGTCACTAATGAATTTCAGGTTCACTTTTGCGCACTTCTTGTGAAGCCAAAAATTGCACTGTATGCATAAGATTCCTTTTATCACACATTTTCTGCACTGCTTACATGTAGAACCACTGGTTTTTTCCTCTTTGGTAGAGATAGACGTGTAGTTACACTTTTCATTCGGCGCCATCTTGGTTCTACCTTCCCAGTTGGAATGCAATTCTTCACAAATAATCTTGATGATCCTTTTTACTCTGTTACTGTCACTATAACCCTTGTAAGTATCCCATAAAGTTTCTACCATAACATCTAAGATACGGTGGCTGTCCATATGTTCCTTATCTGATGATACCTTCCCAGTTTCCATTGGTACAATCTGGTTCTCATATTCTTCTCAAATACTACTAACATCATCTTCTTCATCACAAATTAAATCTTCCTTAGCCTCCATATACACCATGTCATCTAATTCTTCCTCCCATTCATCATTACTACTGACATTTTCACTATCAATATTACCACACCTGCTAACATCTCCAATACTAGACACTTCTACAACATCTTTACAATGATCATCAGAATTGTTGACAAGTACACTAGTACAAGTATCATCACTTAAGTGTTTAATGGGGATAGATTCTTCCTCCATTAATTTACCTAATCCAAACTCATCAAGATTTCTATCAGAACCAATATTTTCTTTGCAATCTTCTTCGCCACACTGATTATATAAACTTGAAATAGCTTCCTCTTCTAACGGAACCTCTTCGGCATTCTTACAGATGCTAATACTTCTATCTTCCAAGCTTTCATTCACACTTTTCCAGAATTTACTGTCAAATTATAATTTGCTAATCTGATGTGCTCTTCTTACGTTAGTTCTGTCATTTCTACTCCAATATCTTTGATTACTCTGTCTTATATAATTATTTTCAATGTCTCTGGGCCAGTGGTGTTTAGCCTGTTTTTGGAACTTATTTCTTGCACCAAACTGACAGGCTCCCAATGAGGTGTCCATTAGTTTAAAGTGCCTCATCTTGATTGGTGATTATCTAATTGCCTGTTACTATTCTCCCAAGGTCTCTCCCTGTTGTCGTGTCCTCTGTTTCCATTCCCATTACTATTGTTCATCCATTTATTATCACTTCTATTGTATCAACCATTATTATTCTGATTTTCATTATCACTCCTGCCTTGATTCCTGCTCTGATTCCACCCCCTGGATGGTTGATTGTCAAATCTGCTATTATTTAACCTCTCATTTCTCTCAAACACTCTATCCAACTTATCTACATATCTCAAGAATTGATCCACAGAGTCTCCTGGTCAATAAACCAACCCCCATTGTACTCTTTCTGGTACTTTAATTTTTAAGGCATCTATTTGTATTAATTCATCAAAAGGTTCGTCTAAGTGTACTAATTTCCTCAATTGGTTTTCACAAAAATACTTGAAGCTACCATCACTTTCCAAATACATTCAACCATTCAAGAACTCACTTTTAATCCTAACTTGCTCAGAACCAATACTTATTTAATACTGACGGCCTTGGGAGAGCCAGTCCTGACAAAACTCTACCATCTGGTGAGCAAGATGTATGAGACAGACGAAATACCTTCAGACTTCACGAAGAATATAATAATTCCTATCCCAAAGAAAGCAGGTATTGACAGATGTGAAAATTACCAAACTATCAGTTTAATAAGTCACAGCTGCAAAATACTAACGCGAATTCTTTACAGACAAATGGAAAAACTGGTAGAAGCCGACCTCGGGGAAGATCAGTTTGGATTCCATAGAAATACTGGAATACATGAGGCAATACTGACCCTACGACTTATCTTAGAAGAAAGATTAAGGAAAGGCAAACCTATGTTCCTAGCATTTGTAGACTTAGAGAAAGCTTTTGACAATGTTGACTGGAATACTCTCTTTCAAATTCTGAAGGTGGCAGGGATAAAATACAGGGAGTGAAAGGCTATTTACAATTTGTACAGAAACCAGATGGCAGTTATAAGAGTCGAGGGGCACAAAAGGGAAGCAGCAGTTGGGAAGGGAGTGAGACAGTGTTGTAGCCTCTCCCCAATGTTATTCAATCTGTATATTGAGCAAGCAGTAAAGGAAACAAAAGAAAAATTCGGAGTAGGTATTAAAATCCATGGAGAAGAAATAAAAACTTTGAGGTTCGCCAATGACATCGTAATTCTGCCAGAGACTTGGAAGAGCAGTTGAACGGAATGGACAGGGTCTTGAAAGGAGGATATAATATGAACATCAACAAAAGCAAAACGAGTATAATGGAATGTAGTCGAATTCAGTCGGGTGATCTGAGGGAATTAGATTAGGAAATGAGACACTTAAAGTAGTAAAGGAGTTTTGCTATTTGGGGAGCAAAATAACTGATGATGGTCAAAGTAGAGAAGATATAAAATGTAGACTGGCAATGGCAAGGAAAGTGTTTCTGAAGAAGAGAAATTTGTTAACATCGGGTATAGATTTAAGTGTCAGGAAGTCATTTCTGAAAGTGTTTGTATGGACGATAAATAGTTTAGACAAGAAGAGAATAGAAGCTTTCAAAATGTGGTGCTACAGAAGAATGCCGAAGATTAGATGGGTAGATCACACAACTAATGAGGAGGTATTGAATAGAATTGGGGAGAAGAGGAGTTTGTGGCACAACTTGACAAGAAGAAGGGACCGGTAGGTAGGACATGTTCTGAGGCATCAAGGGATCACAAATTTAGCATTGGAGGGCAGCGTGGGGGGTAAAAATCGTAGAGGGAGACCAAGAGATGAATACACTAAGTAGATTCAGAAGGATGTAGGTTGCAGTAAGTACTGGGAGATGAAGAAGCTTGCACAGGATAGGGTAGCATGGAGAGCTGCATCAACAACAACAACAACTTATTTAAGAAGTTTTTTTTTCAAATTCATCTTATGACATTCTGATTGGCCCATGTGATTGCTTCTCCATCCAAAAATCACTTAACAAATTTAATTTTAACATTGTCTGTCATGTCATTACTAAAATTATACTGACAGTGCTGTAAAAAATGTACAGGATGCAATTTCCCATCTCCTGGAAAGCATTTTAAAGGTATGCTACCCCATACACAATTAATATTGGCATCGATATTTAATTGAGCTACACCCTCTTGTAATTCTGCAACTTTCTTACTTAAATCTACACTCATGCTTGTAAATTAAGGATAATGCTGATACATGGTGGAACAATGCTCTGGTGGGCAGTTTGCAGGTTTAAATCACCTCAGGGTATGACCACGAGATGCATTTCACCCGCGGTCTTCTCACAGTGGTGCTGGCAGCAGTCCACATATGCAGAGGTGTGTTGGTGCATGTCAGAGTACGGTGCAGTGAGTAAGCGTTCAGATGTTTTCAGATGTGTTAAT
This sequence comes from Schistocerca americana, assembly GCF_021461395.2. Taxonomy (NCBI): domain Eukaryota; kingdom Metazoa; phylum Arthropoda; class Insecta; order Orthoptera; family Acrididae; genus Schistocerca; species Schistocerca americana. The sequence goes on from NC_060123.1 coordinate 159,488,892, forward strand.
GGTGACTGTGTGTTGAAAATGGCTCAAAGAATAGATATTGATGACGTTATGAGGGTTAGAATACTAGGGTGACTGGAGGCTGGTCAAACACAGCAGGTCATAGCACGGGCCCTCTGTGTGCCACAAAGTGTGATCTCAAGATTGTGGCAATGATTCCAGCAAACAGGAAACATGCCCAGGCACTACAGTACAGGACGTTCACAGTGTACAACAGCACAAGAAAACTGATAACTCACCATCAGTGCCTGCAGACGGCCACGGAGTACTGCAGGTAGCTTTGCTTGGGATCTTACTGCAGCCACTGGAACAGTTGTCTCCAGACACACAGTCCACAGAAGATTGAACAGACATGGTTTATTTACCCGGAGACCTGCAAGGTGCATCCCACTGAGCCCTGGTCACAAGAGAGCCCATAAAGCCTGGTGTCAAGAACACAGTACATGGTCATTGGAACAGTGGTCCCAGGTTATGTTCACGGACGAGTCCAGGTACAGTCTGCACAGTGATTCTCACCAGGTTTTCATCTGGCATGAACCAGGAACCAGATACCAACCCCTTAATGTCTTTGAAAGGAACCTATATGGAGGTCATGGTTTGATGGTGTGGGGTGGGATTATGATTAGTGCATGTACATCCCCGCATGTCTTTTGACAGAGGAACTGTAACAGGTCAGGTGTATCAGGACATCACTTTGCATCAGTATGTCCGCCATTTCAGGGGCGCGGTGGGTCCCACCTTCCTCCTGATGGGTGATAATGCATAGCCCCTCTGAGCTGCCATCGTGTAGGAGTACCTTGAAACAGAAAATATCAGGCAAATAGAGTGGCCTGCCTGTTCTCCAGACCTAAGCCCCAATGAGAACGTCTGGAATGCTCTCGGTCGACATATCGCTGTACATCTTCAAACTCCTAGGACACTTCAGGAGCTCTGACAGGCACTGGTGCAAGAATGGGAGGCTATACCCCAGCAGCTGCTCGACCACCTGATCCAGAGTACCCCAACCCATTGTGCGGCCTGTGTACATGTGCATGGTGATCATATCCCATATTGATGTCGGGGTACATGCTCAGGAAACAGTGGCATTTCGTGACACGTGTGTTTCAGGATGGTTTTCTCAACTTATCACCAATACTGTGGACTTACAGGTCTGTGTTATGTGAGTTCCATATGTGCCTATCCTATTAGTGCCACTTTTGTGTAGTACCGTGTTGTGTAGCACCACATTCTGCAATTATCATTAATTTATGAGCATGAGTGTATTATTTTTACACAAATCTACTTTCTCAACACACTTCAGTTCTACATTACTTATTGATTGGTAATGTCTGTAAGTTTTAACTCAAGAGTTCCTTTTGTAAGGGTCTACTTTTTCTTCTAAAATTCTGCTAGTCTGAACAACCTCTACTTTAAGTTTAGAGTTTTCTGCTTCTACATGTTTATCTAGTTTTTCAAATCTCTCCTCATTTTTGGACAATTCTTGTGTGAAATTAGTTTCTAATACATGTACCCATTCTTCTATCACTCCCACACGAGTACTGAGTTCACCCTGCCCCGTCTCAACAATAATTCTCAGCGCTGCCAAACCCTCCTGGATTTCCCTTATCTGATTGGTATTTTCGGTAACAGTATTCTTTAATTCCACCATTTGTTCACTGAATTGCTGACTCAACTGTTGACTTTGTTGACCAACATCCTGCCTAATCTGTTCCATCTGTTCCTTTGCTTCTTTTATATGTTGCATTAATAACATTACAAAATTATCTCAGCCTACCTGTGTAACTGGAGTACTCATGGTGACATTTTCACTGGAACCATCTCTACCAAAGTTTTGATCTACACTTGGATTACTGCTGGACGATAGTTCACTGATACTTGATCCTAGGTCCGAAGTGTTTTCTACAGGTTCACAGCCTATGCATTTCTCTTCCTTCATTTTTGTGTTCTCATTGTAAAATTATAAAATTAAAAGAACAGCTACTCATCTAAATTCCAGTGGCGCAGTCCAAGAATTTGGTCCATTATCATCAGGTAATGATATCCAAAGCAGATGATTTGCAATCCTCCCACAGCAGGCAATGATTTTCTTTTTCTTTCTATCTTTCCATAAACTGTCACCACAAATAATTCTCTGGGCAAACGCTGTCTTGCATTCACGATTTTTACATAGCCTGAAACAATTGCCCATTAAACATAGTTCCAATTTCAAACATAAATCCCAGCTCAACTCCACCACATGTAACTATCTCTTCGGATTGGTAACACTTAACTTTGTGTTTGCCTGGTTCATTGATGACTGATAAGAACATCACGAAAGTTTCAAGCTTCACAAAATTATTTATTGACAATAGTGACAACTGAACTGCACAGACTCCTGAGGTAAAACAAAACACTGGCTGACTGACCTTCCCAGCCTTGCTCTGTTGCTTTATATACAAATTTAACAATTGTTACCATTGTTAATTTAACAAAATGTAACTTACAATTAAAAACCATTTCATCTAAACTAACTGTTGTTACATTTGTACAGATTATAATATATAATGTAAAATAACATATTATATTTATCATCATCTTTGGTTTTATGTGTGAAAATTAATGCACAATCTGATTTCAACAATAATTTTGATTTTGTAATTTGTGACTGCATGGATTTTATTGCTAACATTTGTTCAAAGTATATGCATCGTGCTTCGCCAGATTACATAAATTAAATACACATATGTTTTCTTAGATACCAGAATTTTGTAAATTAGTGTGGTGTAACTAACAAGAGGTAATTATCTGCAAAATTTACAAGCACGATTAATTACAATGAATTACATAAAAATGAATAACAAATCAAATTACATCACTGGATAATAATTGTTATTTTCTTTTGAATTGGAATGAGATTTTTTCTGTTAGCTAATTTTCCAGTTGCAGTTATGGTAATTAGAAGTGTCAGTTATTTACACCAATATTTCCACAGCCTCTTAATGTTTGTTGCTAAACATTAATTACCTCAATTTCATGATTTGATATTCAATTTGGAATATGTGTATATTTTTGTTAATGACAACAATCTATTAACAACCATGAGAATTTACATCATTACAGTATATTCTATATGTGTTTACAAAAAAGAATAGGTTTTTTGGGTGAACTGAACTGAACGATACCTATAAAAATACACTTAAAAGCCCCCAGGAAGCACTGAATCGAATGATAAATACACGGATGCATATAAAAAAAGGTGGTATCAGACACTTCATAACGATCTTGGGGGAGGCTGTAGCATTATAGTCAACCCAAACAAAACTTTCCATTTTGAGTCTCAGTGTTGGGCATACTCTGAGGTAAGACAAGTTGTGAAGGAGGTTGAAAACTGTCTGCCTGAAGTTCTGTGGGATGACTGGTCATTGCCTACCATGGCAACAAACTAGTTTGGTTGTGCCTGCGATGGTGCATTGCTTGAGCTGGAGGCCCGTTGTGTGTCCAGATATCAGATTTTGAAGGTTGATGTCATGTTAGTTGGTCAAAGTCAAGGTGTGCCAATGTGGCAGCAAGTCATGAGAGGTAGTCAACCACAGTGTTTGCTGCTCCCCATACATAGCGGATGTGCACAGCATATTGTGAAATCAAGTCCACGTGGCAGAATCGTTGAGGGGAGGTGTTGGCTAGTGGGTTTTTAATAGCATCGGCCAGAGGGCAGTGGCCTGTGTAGATAGTAAGCAGTTGTCCCTCAATGTAATCTCAGACATCAGTGTCACCACTGTAGGTAGTGGGGAGCAAGCATGGTAATTATGACGAAAAACAATCACTCACACTGTTATCACTTACTATGAATACTTTTATTCTCACAGCATACACACAATGCATGTAGCATGGAGTGTGTACTACAGAGTACTCATCTGGCAAAAATACAGTTGTTCTTGCTGCAGCGGGACAGTAACATTACTGGGGGTAGAGTCAGTGCTTCTACGTCCCCACAAAAATAACAAAAACGTGATTGACATATCTTTGTTATATAAGGATCTTTTTATGTAAATCACCATTGGTATGAAAAATTAGTTTTCCAAATCGTTCATGAAGATCTCTGAAAGGATGCCTGACAAACTAGATCCCATTGCTAAACCATTCTTTTGGCAAAATAGTTTTTGGTTGAAGCACAAATGGTTAAATGACAACAAAAGTTTGGTAAGTTTCAATAATTCATTAAGAAAAGGGAAACCAACTTAACCAAAGCTGGTTAGAGTTTTAAAGACAATATCTAACATCTATTCAATATCTGCCCAAACTCTTTGCCTTTACAAATGTCTGCTTGTATCACAGCAAGATGGCACCGATAGAAAAGTGTAGTGGCACTGTGCTCTCGTCCAAAATGCAAAAAATAAGCAGTTCGTGTAAAGAATGTGAAAAGCGAGTTATGAAAGGTATTTGGTGTGTCAAGTGCAACTATTGGTTACACGAAAAGTGTGCGAAAATAAACTTAAAATACATCAGTGAGGATTTTCCGTGGACGTGTCACGCTTGTTTACGTAACGAAACGGCCGATCTTGCAACTATAGTGGACTCCAAAAATGAAATTATAAAATTACTTCAAAATGACATTCAGGCATTAAAAACTGAAATACTATGTTTAAAGGAAGAAAATTCTAGATTAATACTTGAAAAACAGTCCAATGTGGGTGAAATACATAAAACAAAACAGCAACAAGAATTGAAAACCACGTGTGAAAGTGCAACTGCAAATACAAGTAGTGACACCAAAACTACAAAAAGTGGTCCTAAGGTTAAACAAGCTCAATTTCAGTGTAAAAAGAATGTTAAAATTTACGGAGATGGTCATGCACGCAATATTTCAGATTGTATGTCTAACTCTACCACAGAAAACGTGCGCATTTCATCCGTTATTAAACCTGGGGCGAAGTTTGTTGATGTAACAAGCTCTGTAAACAACGACTGCACCGATTTTACAGAAAGTGATGTCGTTGTTATTATAGCAGGTTCAAACGACGTTTATTGCAACGAGGCCAGTTCATTTATTAAAAAGTTGATTGTTATGTTAATTATGTTGTCCCATACAAATGTGATCTTGTCAAATATTCCGGCGAGATTTGATCTGCCTGACTGGTCGTGTGTGAACCGAGAAATCTGATCTACAAATAAAAAATTAAAACATTTCTGCTCCAAGTTAAAAAATGTGAGACTGCTGGACCTTAACAGTTATCAAAGAAGCAGCTTCTCTGTACATGGACTACATCTTAATCGTCTGGGCAAGAATACTCTAGCAACTGACATCAACAGAGCTATTGAGGAAACAAAATGCGATAATTCAAATGTGATACCTTGTACCTCAGATGTCATACACACAAAAGACGGAAGTGATAATTATATATGCCTGCAGAGCAAGCAAACCGAAATAATTCCTCACTGCAGTGTCAAGACTGTTGATTTTTTAGGATAAAAAAGTCCCTCAGTGTTCCTAATTTAGAAACTATCAATTTGTGTGATAATGTTAACCTTGAGAAGGATATATCCTCTCATGATTGTACTAATGTATCATTTTTACATTATAATGTTGAGGGCTTGGGTAACAAAATCGATGTATTTGAGGCCTTAGTTACAGATCTAGCTCCACATGTAATCGTGGTTACAGAGCATCAAAAAGCTAACCATAATATTCAGTATTATAAGTTACAGGAGTATAATTTTACATCGTTTTTTTGTAGAACAGAACATAAAGGAGGGGGTGTTGCTACTTACGTAAGGAAATGTAACCTAATAAGTTCTGTAGAAAAAGTATCATGGGTTAAGGATTATTGTATCGAGAAAGACTTTGAAGCAGTGATAATTAAGTTAATGATTGTATCCGTCCCATTTATTGTGCTAGGTATATATCGAGCCCCTTCTGGTAATCTCGAGGTTTTCCTGGAAGCACTGGATAGTGTATTGGGGAAGCTAAGCAAGGGTGGCAATACAGTAAATATTGTAATGTTAGGAGACTTTAATATAAACACACTAAGCAACAGCCAGGAATGCTAAGATTTACAAGACTGCATAAGATCCTATGATATTAAAGATCTACTTGGTCATGTGCCCACTAGAATAACTGAGTCAAGCAGCAGTTCCATAGATCATGTGATGACCAATAATGAAAATGTTGTTTCGGCACAGACTGTAAACGGGCACATATCTGATCATCTAGGACAATTATTAGTGATTGGTTGTCTTAATAAACTTAAACAAACCAAAAAATTTGAGAATAGAAGATTATTTTCTGAATACAACATCACCTTGCTAAAGAATACTTTGGGTCAAGAATCTTTGGAATCAGTTTATAGAGAAAGGGGAGTTGACAGCAAATAGGAAGTATTTTTAAAAATTTTAACTAGACATATTGATATTACTATCCTGGCAAAGAAGATGAATGTAAATAAAAATAAACCTCCAGTAGTCAAACGAGTAAAACTTGATGAAAAAACGAAAAGACTCAAAGAAGGAATGGAGTATATGTATAAGCTACACAGAGAAACCAGTCTTGATTCATATAAAGAGGATTATAAAAAATATAAATATGAGTATCGCAAGGAAGTAAGGAGAAGGAAAGTAGAACATATTAGTAAACAGATCCGAAATTCTGACTGTGTCTCAAAGTCGTGCTGGGCAGTAGTTAATGATATGAGGAACACTGATTCAAAAACTAAAATTAATAATATAGAGTTAAGTATACATAATGATAATTTTTCTGATCCTTATATAGTTAGCAATATATTTAATGATTACTTTATAGATGCTATTGAAAATGATACTTGCATGAAACAGGAGAGGCCGTTTAAATATGATAAGGAAATAGAAAGGGACTCTTGTATGCTACCTACAGTAACCATCAAGGATGTAACAGAGCTAATTGACAACCTAAAAAATAAAAGATCAGCTGGATAGGATGAATTCTCTCCTTTTCTACTGAAAAAATGCAAGGGTGAGTTAGCCAGACCGTTAGTCCATCTAATAAATTGTGTACTTGAAGAAGGTGTGTTTCCGAAGAAACTGAAACTTGCTTTAGTTAAACCTTTATATAAAAAAGGGGAAAGAAAACAACCACAGAACTACAGACCAGTTGCCTTAACGTCAATGTTTGGTAAATTAATTGAAAAAATAATGCTAGAAATCCTAATTGAGCACTATAATATGAATAACTTAATAGGAGATTTCCAACACGGCTTTATAAGTGGTCGGAGCACCATATCTGCAGCAGTACAGTTTGTACACTGTCTGATGGAGAAAATAAATGAGGGATACGAAACGGCAGGAGTGTTTTTAGATCTTTCCAAAGCGTTTGACAGAGTCCATCATGGCGCTCTTTTAAGTAAACTTGCTTATAATGGTGTCAGTGGGAAACTGTTGCTTTTAATAGAATCTTACCTTAAAGATAGACAACAATGCACAGAAGTTGTGTATGATAATGGAGAGGTAATTGCAAAAAGAAGATCAAAGATAAGGAACATAAATTTTGGTGTGCCACAAGGCTCTATCTTGGGCCCCTTCTTGTTTATTTGCTACGTGAATGATTCCCAAAAGTATTAGACACCAGTCATCGTATTACTATGTATGCTGATGACACCTCTGGGGTTTGCTGGGCACGTAGTAATGATGACCTAAATTCAGTGGTACAGAATTTTGTTGAAAAAGCCCAAACACATTTTGAAAAAGAAAACCTGAAGGTCAATATTAACAAAACTAATTTAATTTATTTTAAGACAAGTAGTTCAAATAAAAATACTGTTCTAAATGAGGACATTCAGGAAAATACCTGTTCAGAATGTAAATTTCTGGGGATATATATAGATAACAGACTTTCATGGAATCAGCAAATAGATCATGTCTGTGGTAAAATAACATCTAGTCTGTATTTACTAAGGAGATTAGTTCAATATTTAGATATCGAAGCAATAAAAATAGGGTATTTTGGGTTGGTGTATCCCCATCTATCTTATGGAATTGTATTGTGGAATGGGTGTAGCCAATACAATATAAAAAGGGTATTTGTATTGCAGAAAAGAGTAATAAGAACTATGGCAAAAGTAAGACCCAGAACTTCATGTAAAAACCTGTTTATTAAGTTTAATATTATGACTATCTATGCAGTATATATGTTTCAATCAATATTATTAGTGAAAAAAGACAAAAAAGTAACAAACAGGAGTATGGAAATCCATGATTACAATACAAGACAAAAATCAGACTTTCATATGGTGAGCAGACGATTGAATCTAACAACAAATACCCCATTCATTAAGGGAGCAATATTTTATAATTCTCTGCCAAACAACCTGAAACAGCTTTCTGGTAGAATTTTTAAAAACGAGTTAAAAAAATGGCTTGTATTGAAGTGCCCATACAGTATGGTGCTGAAATGATTTGACCTCAGGAATGCTATATTAAATATACTTCAATGATATTTTACTTAGTAGCATGTAATCTATTTATATTGTGTATCAATAATCTGAATGTAATTATTATAACATTGCCCATGCATGTTAAATACATGTTTCGAGCTGTAAGATAAATAAATAAATAAATAAATCTGTGTATGTGCGGATGGATATGTGTGTGTGTGCGAGTGTATATCTGTCCTTTTTTCCCCCTAAGGTAAGTCTTTCCGCTCCCGGGATTGGGATGACTCCTTACCCTCTACCTTAAAACTCACATCCTTTCGTCTTTCCCTCTCCTTCCCTCTTTCCCTCTCCTTCCCTCTTTCCTGATGAAGCAACCATTTGTTGCGAAAGCTTGAATTTTGTGTGTATGTTTGTGTTTGTTTGTGTGTCTATCGATCTGCCAGCACTTTCATTTGGTAAGTCACATCATCTTTGTTTTAGGATATTAATTTAATGTGAAATGAAACCAATATAGCATTTCCAAGCAGAGCAATATCTTTTATAACTTTTATCATTTCACAGCTGTTCTTCAGACTGTTACGCTTTTGGAAGGTGAGTAACTCTTCAATCTTAGAGTGACAGTAGTTGTTCCAAAATTAGTTGGGCTTTCGCATGCACTAATCATTGGATAGAAGGTATACTTTCCTTGTGAAGCTTTATTTGAGATTTAAAAATGGACATTTTAGAGTTCATCATTAGTAATCATTTTTTCTTCAAATTGGAATCTAGTAAGACGTTTGAATTATTGACAGTGACTTTAATTTCATTTTCAAATATCAAAAATGGTTGTTTTTAACTTCAATAATGTCATTACCTTTACAGAAACCCACACCCTTTGTTATGTAATCATTATCATTAAGCAACACAAGCAAATTACTTTTATCCGTTTTTCTTACAAGAATATTTTTCTGATGTAGTTTATGCGTCTCAGCAGTACTGATCATGGAGCTTGTGGTTTGCTTTTTACTTTCTTTTCTTAAAGGATTACATATTGCAGTGGCTACACTGGCCTCTACAAGACTCAATACTTCAGAAAATTCAGATCCATTTTTAATTCAGCAATAATCTTCTTAAGAACAGGATCATGCATGAAAGCAATTTGCTGGTATTGATTAATTATATAAATGAATACATTACTGAGATGATAAAGAAATGTTGAAATTAAAAAAACAACCCCTTTTGACACTTGGAAATGAAGTTAAAGTTGATGTCAATAATTCAAACGTCTTACTGCATTCCAATCGGAAGGAAAAAGTGATTACTAATGAGAAACCATAAAATACCCATTTTAAAGTTACAAAAAAAGCTTCCTGAAGAAAGTATAACTACTCACCTGGTGTTTAGCACATGGTGAATTCAAATTATTTTGTAAACAGCTTCTGTCACTCAAAGATTAGAGCATTATTTGCCTTCCAAAGTTCTTACAGCCTGAGGAACAGCCACAAAATGACATGAATTATAAAAGAGTTTGGTATGTTGGTTTTATTTGATGATAAAAATTTATATACTAATACCCCTGAGAGAGAAGCTTGGGTTGGTTACACCAAACAACACCCATTTAGCAGGAGTTCATTTATTCACCTAAACACATGCAAGGCTCACAAAGAACTGAACATGGTGGAACAGCCCAAACCCAATGCTCAGAGTCCAAAGACGATGCTCAGAGTACAAAGACAAACGCATATCGATGCTGGTGTCGACCTCACCACTTCCACATAGCCCCCCCCCCCCCCCCCCTCTGCAGTATGGAGTACTCTTGAGAGGCCGGGGGGGGGGGGAGGGGGGGCGGCGTGGTGACTAAGGCATCAGTAGGGGTGGTCCGTGGGAGCCGGACCACTCGACAGCATCGTTGGGGAGCTGTGTGGGTAGATGTCATGAAGGAAGGTTCAGCCACCGAACCTGCAAGTCGTTGAAGCGAGCCGGGCGTCATACTGGGCATGCAGGTCATGCGGCGACAGGTAGCCCGGCGGTTTGTGGGTGGAATGGAGATGTCTCCGGTGGGCGTGGCAAACACATAAAGCATGTCCAGGTCGATGTCGGGCGGGAGGGAAACACATTTCACTTAGTGGCAGGGAATGGTGGAGGTTATGTCATGAGTACTGGATGAAGAGAAACACACGACGAACAGTGTATAATTGCGCAGTATTATTGAGATGTCATGGATTATGTCCGGGGGGACAGGCACAAACACCTCAAGCGAGGGCACATTCAAGATGGGGGTGCATGAGAAACCTCGATAGGGTCAGGCAGGCGATGGTAGAGAGGTCGAAGGGCCCAGTGGGAAGGGCGTGATCGTAGGAAAGTTCGACATGGGGAGCATGTGGTCACTCGACGGAGTGCGTGAGACCAAAGTAGAGGGCAAGGTCGGAGGAGAGCTCGACGATTGGAGCTGGAAGTCACTTGATCGAGTGAGTAAGTCCGACGTGGATGGAGTGGTCGGAGCATTGTGAGCCACAACAGTGAGTGGTGTGATCATAGCCTGAAGGGGGGTAGCAGAAGGCTCATCATGAACAGGCTTAAGTCTGTTGAGAGAGACTGTAACAGCTGAATCTTTAATCTGGATGTCATAGGTGTTGGCGGAGAACTCGGTATGTGCCGGTATATGGAGGTTGGAGGGGAGCACTGACAGTGTCTTCTCAGAGCATGACGTACTCGCAATTGTCCAGAGATTTCAGGACGTGAACCTTAGGGCGGGAATGGCTGGTGGGCGGAGGGATATGGAGGTTGATTAAGTGGCGTCTGACACGGTCCATGAAGGAAGGTAAGTCAGACTGAGGGAGAGAAGAGGAAGGCCCCACAAGTTCGCCAGGGAGAACAATGTTCTGCCCATATACGAACTCGGTTATTGTGCCTTTGAGGTCTTCCTTACAGATCGCACGAATGCCGAGTAGCACAAGAAGGAGGGCCTCCGCCCATAGAGTGTCGTGGCATCGAAGAGCCGCCTTGAAAGTGTGGTGCCAGAGCTCGACTAGCCTGTTACTTTGTGGATGATATACTGAGGTATGGATGCGCCGGATGCTGCAAATGTTACAAATCTCATTGAACAGGGTCGTGATGATAGCTGGACATCCGAAACGTGATACCCATGACTCGACGAAAGCTCGAGCAACAGTTTCTGCCGTAATATTGTGGAGGGGGACAGCCTCGACCCAGTGAGTTGTTCGATAGATGAGAGAACATAACGAAAGCCGTTAGAGGGGAAGAGAGGGCCGACAATGTCAATAAGAATATGCAGGAAACGCCCAGGAGGGGTCGAAAAGGCGCCGAGGGGGGAGGGGGGGGGGGAAGTGTGCTTCTGTACTTTGCAGCATTGGCACATGATGCAGGAGCATGCCCATTGCTGGCAGTCCTTGTTGACATTTCTCCACACAAAGTGCTCCGCTACGAGGTGAGCGGACGCACGAACACCGGGGTAGGCTAAAGCATGCAATGCGCTGAAGGCAGCTCGACGGTGTGTGGTTGGGATGAGGGGGCGTAATGTGCCCGTACTGTCGTTGCACCAGATCTTACCAGAAATGCCAGGAAAGGTGGTGTGGATGAAGTGTAGTGAAGAAGTAGAGTTTCAAATCAGGTTTCGTGTTTCCTCGTCGGCGGGTTGGAGGTTAGGCAGTTCAGAGAGGTCTAACAGTGAATGGATGGCGTCGACCCATGAAAGGAAATCAGCAACTATATTGTCAGCACTCTTTATGTGTCTGACTTCGGTGGTGAACTGAGATATGAAGTCCACGTAACTGAAGCGGCAAGGGGGCGGGTCAGCTAGCGGGTTTGTAATGGCCGCAGCCAAGGGTTTGTGATCTGTTAAAACATAGAAAGGCAGGGGTCCATGGAACGGACTAAGATCCAGAAGTGTTGGTGCCTGCCAAGGCGTCCATCAGTGAAGCCTGGATCTCCGCAGCCCAAGGTAGATGTCGGCAATAATAATTAACAAGTCCCCAGAAAGTGCTGGAGCTCTTTGAATGATGAAGGTCTGGGTAGGTTTAGTATTATTTGTACTTTCTCAGGGGGTGGTGAAATGCCGTCGGCAGAGACCCGAAAACCAAGAAAAGTGACAGCGGGTTGATGTAGCTGTAATTTGTCCTGGTTGGTCTCGATGCCTGCTGCCGCAAGAATGTTCATAACAGTTTGCACATGTCGAATGTTGCCCTCGATGGAAGAGCTGAACACAAGAATATCATCAAGATATGCAAAGCAGAATTTTAGGTCGAATAGCACTTCGTTGATGAAGCATTGCCATGTCTGGGTTGTGTTTTACAGACTGAAGGGCATGAATCGAAACTGAAATAACCTGATCGGGGTGGTGATTGCTGTCTTCTCAATGTCTTCAGGTGCCAAGGGGATCTGGTGGCAGGCCCATTTGTAATCAATGACAGAGAACGTGGTCGCACCTGCGAGGGAACTGGTAAAGTCGGCAATGTTGGGTATGGGGTAGGTGTCCATAATTGTTCGTGCATTTAGTTGACGGTAGTCTCCGCACATGCGCAAGGACCCATCTTTCTTGGGAGTCATGTCTATGGGCGTAGACCAGCTACTGGCAGAGGGTTCAATGACACCGGAGCTTAGTAGTTCAGAAATCTGATTTTTAAGGTCGGAGAGGCACTCAGTACAAAGTCGACATGGTTTACTGGAGATCGGGGAACCTGGTGTGAGGCGAAGCTTGTGAACCATGCCGTTGGTGACGACAGAAATGTTGCCGGTGGCACAGGAGGCGGTTTGTTTACAATGTGTGGCAGGAGGGGCTGGTGAGGCGTGGTCGTGGTGTCCGGAGCCACTCAGCGGATCTGACAGGAGCCGAGGCGGCGAAGTGTCCCAGGAGTCAACGCGACAAGATGGTCGCTGGCCCGAAGCAGTGGCACCGTGGTCGGGTGAGCTCAGTAGAGCTCGTGAGCCGTTAGTGAGTCCATTGTCCGAGGGCGTGGCTGGTGGCAGCACGGTCGTGGGCGAAATGCTTGGCGTGAGTGTACTGTTTGTGTCAATAGTGGTGGTCACATGGCGGCGTGGAGGAGCCGAAGTTGCGTAGTTTGAGGTGATGTCCGTGAGGGGCGGGGTAGAAACCGTCATTTCAGGAACACATGACACTCGTCGCGCATGCGCACTTGTGTCTGGCCGAGTGTCAAATGCTGCCGTGTTAGGAGGGTGTGGCCCTGCGGAACTGTCAGTACATGTTATGGCAGTCTTGATAGCATATTTGCGAGGGGTAGCGGGAGGCAAACACACGGAGGCTCGATTACTGTGACTGCAAGCAGATTTGGCCTTGCTTTGCCCTTGCTGTAGTGTCTGTAATTCCTTTGCTGCATCAGAGAGCTGGAGCTGTGTTTCATGTAGCCGGAGGCAGAGCTCAAAGTTTTCCTTGCGTAGGCAAGTGACATCTTCAAGCTCGACAAGGCACTTGTGCGTGGTTTCTTGTAATGTCATCGACAGAGACAAGCATGTATGGATGAGATGATCCCAGACCGATGTGTCACGGGGGGGTGGTTGCTCAACAGAACACAGGGGAAGTGAGTCTTGGACGGTTGATGAAGCACGGTGTTTTGCCATAGGTCCGGTGAAAGTTTGTGGTGTCGCAAGAACTCAATGCCTATTATAGTTTCGTCAATTTTGCACACTAAAAAAGTCCACTCGAGTTTGGAGTTTGTGGAGAGAGCAACGACATGGGAAGTTGAACCTGAGCATTGTAGTTTAGTTGAATTCATGCTTTGCAGTGACGTATGATGAGGGCGGATGTTCGTCGACGCTAAGGATGTTGGCAGCAGCGAAACATTGGCGCCTGTGTCCACTAGAAAAAGGTATCCCGACAAAATGTCTTTAATGCAAAGTAGTCCGCAATTATCCGGTCGTTGCCGCACAGAATGGAGCACTGGGGGGTGCCTGTCATGTTGTGCGCAGGAGGTGGCACCTGGACCTAACTGCGATTGGCATTTGTGAAGTAGCAGGGTGGTCTGCAGCTTAGTGCTGCCTCACCAAACCGTGTGTGGAAGTAGAAGTATGGGTAGTGCGGTTGCATTTCCTGTGCCGGTGACATCCTAGTTGTTGTTTACTGCTTTCCGGAGCGAGCAGAATGGTCCTCACAGTATGGCCCCGGCTACCTCCAGCCGCAGGGCAATGAGCCTGAACCTGAGACTTGTCAGGTAAGCAGTGGCTGGCGAAATAGAGCAGTGATGCATCGTGTAGCTTGTCAGCAATTGTCATTCTTTGCTCGATAGGTTCGGGAGACCTTTGAGCCAGAGCAAAGTGGATGTGAGGAGATAGTTTATCTGACCAGATGGGGAGGAGGGCTGTGTCAGAGAATAGATTGGCGCTGACCAGGGCACGTAGCCGCCTCCAGAGCTGGGAAGGTTTGTCATTGCCTAGTTGCTTGACATGGAGCACTTGCCGTATTGCTGCCTCAGTTGAGCATGCAAGCCGACGTAGAACTGTCTTTTTGGCTAGAGTGTACCAGGTAGATGAGTATGGGGCATCGACCAGGTCAGCAATCAAGTCCTCCTGATCGTGCAGGTGGGTGATGAGGCACAGAAACCTGGTTGACTCATCAAGTTTGTAATGGTCGAAAACACTTCGTCCACAACTTTGAACCAGGTTGTAGCTCTGTCAGGATTACATGGTGGCAGTGTCGGTAAGCATTGTAGAATGTTCAGAAGAACAGGTTGAGTTGAGTTCGTCGAGGCACTGCCTGAATCGAGCTGTTGTTGCTGTTGTATTCCAGGAGAGTGTGCCTCCAGCGGATGTAGCAACGACAGCTGTTTGGGTGGCAGCGCGGAGGTGACACATTGTGGGTGAGCGTGATATGTCACGACGCGGAAGGCCAATGCGGGTGAGACACCGTAATGTGTTGATTGCGGTGGCGGCAGCTCAACACGTTGCAGGTGTGTTCGGATTGATGTGTCGCGGAAGACCAACATGGATGAGGCACCAAGATGTGCCGAGAACGGTAACGGAAGCTCGACTGGAGCCGGCGCGGGGGTGACAGGTGAGAAGAGGTTCAAAGTTTGAGAACACGTGTTAGTCCACGGTAAGCACAATGTATGATCAGAGCCAGGGCCACCTGTGTTGCAGGGAGGCTGTGGAGGTGCGGGCTGTCCAGAAGCACAGTGTGGGAAATGATGTCGAACATGGGACGGAATGTGTGAATGTTCATTGTTCATAGTCACTCCACTCAAAATGGTGTGTGAATAAAGTGAATGTTGTGGCACAAAACACTGAGGCATAGCACTGGGATGGAGGTGGAGGTCAGGCACAGATAACAAGTTATTGTTCCTGTTGCAGGCCGAGGTATCGAATTAGGAAGGCATGTGCTGATGCTGAACCAAGGCAGGCACGGGCATGGTCGGATGCTGAGGAGGTTGGCCTGTGAACGAAGCAGTTCTGGCCACGTGGCAGGTATCCACGTGGTACTGCACGGATTTTTGCATGGCAAACCGTTGTCCTAGCAGTAGTAGGTAGTCCGACGAAGCATTTGCAGAAATCGACATTGGTCCCGCACTGCATGGAGATCCTTAAGAGGTAACTGCACAGTCGATGAGGGAGGACACATGTGGCAAGAACAAAGGCGTTTGATAGCCGGAGTCATGAGCACTCCTAACCTCACTTATTGTTGCAGGCTCGAAAACGTCCGGCAAAATCATCGAGTGAGAGGCATTGTGTTGCAGTCCTGGCGGGTGTACATCATCTGCAACATGATGCGTGTCGATCACAAAATCCGGCATTAGGTGCTGGGTCAATATCACTGTTTGTATGCTGTGTCGTAGTAATACATGCAAAAATAACTGATGCGGAGGTCGTGGACACAGTAAAACGGTGAAAACGGAAGATGTTACAACTCGGCGTCACCAGTGAGGGAGAAGTTCGGGTTGGTTACACCAAACAACACCCATTTAGCAGTAGTTCATTTATTCACCTAAACACATGCAAGGCTTACAAAGAATTGAACATGGTGGAACATCCCAAAGACAATGCTCAGAGTCCAAAGACGATGCTCAGAGTACAAAGACGAACACATATCAATGCTGGTGTCAACCTCAATGGTGCCACACTCCTATTGAACAGACTTTAGATATTGTCTTTAAAAATCCAACTGGCTTTGGTAAAGCTGATTTCCCTTTGGTTAGTGAACTGTTGGAACTTTATTGCTTGAGTGCTACAGAGCATAACCAATGCATCAGCCCAGCCCTCCATCATTGTTTGCATCCATTGTGCCTCATTCTGTTGGGCTGTCATTTCAACTGCACACTGATCAGCAGCTGTCCGAGATGGAATCAATATTGATGATGTCAGACAGTACTGCATTGTTCATTGGTAAAACTTTCCTTTATAAGGGCACCTGCTTCACATCTATTTTTTAATTCAGCAATAATCTTCTTAAGAACTGGATCATGCATAAAACCAATCTAATCACAAATTCCAAACAACTAAAAATTTTGCTGTTCAACCAAAAACTGTTTATGCACTGTCTTATTCACTACCCACACATAATTCCAGTCTGTTTGCCACACACAAAATATTTTACACTGTTCAACAGTCACTCCAGTTTTGCTCAGTTCTTAAGTTCACTGCCCTGTTACATGAGTTCTTATACGTGGTATTTTCACTATAAAGTGCTCCAAAACTGCAGGGCACCAATTGGAATGTAACCATATTTTCCTGCTCTAATATGCCTCTGAAAATAGCACCTCCATTGAATCTGGCTGGAAAGTGACTGTTGAAAGTAGGCTATTTCTTAAGCTGTTTTCTACAAAATTTGCATTTCAAACACTTTAATTGCACTTTGATGTTGAATAACCTATGGTTTAATGCCAGATTGTGTATATCTATTATAATTAGTGCACAGGTAAGTGGTTAGCATCATACTACGCTCGGATGATGTCCTGTAGTGTGATTGTTTGAGTGCAGTAAAAGAAAGTTTATGTGCAGCATACATATAATTAACACAGTTAACGATCACAGTTCTTAACACACTATCCTCGAAATTAAATAATAAAATCAACCCAAAAATGATGTGTGTGGTAAGTATAATTTAGAAATAACAATGTTCACAGTTTGATCTTATACTCACAGAAAGCATTACTGAAGTTTAACACAGTTCATGAAATTAATTATAAGTACAGTCACTCATTGAGAACACTCACTGAATCCTGGAGTGAATTCCCAGACATGAAATTTCAATAAATCTGAAACAAAATTAAACAATGGAAAATCCATTGTGAGAAGGAGAGTTCCTACTCACCCTATAGTGGAGATGCTGAGTCGCAGATAGGCACAACAAAAAGACTGTCACAAATATTGCTTTTGGCCAGTAAGGCCTTCATCAAAATTAGACAACACACACACACATACACACTCACACAAATGCAACTCACACAC
Source organism: Schistocerca americana (assembly GCF_021461395.2). Taxonomy (NCBI): domain Eukaryota; kingdom Metazoa; phylum Arthropoda; class Insecta; order Orthoptera; family Acrididae; genus Schistocerca; species Schistocerca americana. The sequence goes on from NC_060123.1 coordinate 159,506,663, forward strand.
ACGACTGCAGTCTCAGGCAACTGAGGTCACACTGTGAGCAGCAGCACCAGTAGTGCATGAGGGGAGTGGTGACTGTTTGGGGGTAAGGAGGAGGCTGGGATGAGGAGGGGAAAGGGTAGTAGGGTAGGATTGGCGGACAGTGATGTGCTGTTGAGGAGCACACATGGACGATGTGGATAGAGGGTAGGACAGCTATGAGCAGTCAGGAGGTTAGACGGATGGCAGCGGTGAGGTGGGGAAGGGGACAGCAGTAAAGGAGAGAAGTAAAAATAGACTGGGTGAATTGGAAGAATAAAGGCTTTGTCATGCTGGAATGGGGAACAGAGGAGAAGGGGCTAGATGGGAGAGGACAATGACTAACAAAGGTTGAGGCCAGGAGGGTTACAAGAACATTGGATACATTGCAGGGAAAGTTCCTACCTGCACAATTCAGAAAAGTTGGTGTTGGTGGGAAGGATCCATATGGCACAGACTGTGAAGCAGTCATTGAAATGAATGATGTGTTTGGCAGCATGCTCAGCAACAGGGTGGTCCACTTCTTTCTAGGCCACAGTTTGCCGGTAGCCATTCATGGAGACAGCCATTCATGTGGACAGCTTGTTGGTTGTCATGCCCACATACAATGCAGCACAGTGGTTGCAGCTTAGCTTGTAGATCAAATGACTGGTTTCACAGGTAGCCCTGCCTTTGATGGCATAGGTGATGTCTGTTACTGGACTGGTGTAGGTGGTGATGGGAGGATGTATAGGACAGGTCTTGCATCTACATTTATTACAGGCATATAAATGATGAGGTAAGGAATTGGGAGCAGGGGTTGTGTAGGAATACATGATTATGTTGTGTAGGTTTGGTGGATAGCAGAATACCACTGTGGGAAGGTAGGAAAGGATAGTGGGCAGGACATTTCTCATTTCAGGGCATGACAAGAGGTAGCCAAAACCCTGGCAGATAATGTAATTCGGTTGTTCCAGTCCTGGGTGGTACTGAGTTATGAGGGGAATGCTCCTCTGTGGCCAGATGGTGGGACTTTGTGAGATAGTGGGAGACTGGAAAGATAAGGCATGGGACATTTCTTTTTGTGCAGGGTTGGGAGGATAATTACAGTCTGTGAAGACTTCAGTGAGACCTTCAGTATATTTCAAGAGGGACTGCTTGTCACTGCAGATGTGACAACCACAGGTGGCTAGGCTCTGTGGAAGGGACTTCTTGTTATGGAATGGATGGCAGTGCCAGAGTGGAGGTATTGCTGGTGGTTAGTGGATTTGATATGGACCGAGGTTCTGATGCAGCCATCTCTGAGGTGAAGGTCAACATCTAGAAAGGTGGCTTGTTGGGTTGAGTAGGAGCAGGTGAAGCAAATGGGGGAGAAATTTTTGAGGCTCTGGAGAAATGTGGATAGGGTGTCCTCAGCCTTGATCCAGATTGCAAAGATGTCATCAATGAATCTGAACCAGATTAGGGGTTAAGGATTCTGGGTGTTTAGGAATGATTCCTCTAGATGGCCCATGAATAGGTTGGCATAGAATGGTGCCATGCAGGTGCCCATAGCCATACCTTGGATTTGTTTGTAAGTAATGCCTTCAAAGCAGAAGTAATTGTGGGTGAGGATATAGTTGGTCATAGTGAGTAGGAAGGAGGTTGTTGGTTTGGAATCCATTGGACACTGGGAAAGGTAGTGTTCAATAGCGGTAAGGCCATGGGCATTAGGGATGTTAGTGTACAGGGAGGTGGCATCAGTAGTGATGAGCATGGCACCATGTGGTAAAGGGACAGGAACATCCCCACACAACCCATCCTCCCAACCCCTAACCTCATGGCTCATACCCCTGTAATAGACCTAGATGCCAGTCTTTTTTTATCTACAAGCTAAGCTGCAATCACTGTGTTGCATTCAATATGTGCATTACAACCACATACTACACTCACTTGATGTTCCGTAACATGATAGTCCGAGTACAGTAACCTAACATTGCAATGACACAAAAGTTTACATGTTGCAAACATATAATTAACACAGTCACTGCTTAAATTTCTTAAATCACTTTCCTCTACATCTAATAACTGAATCAATCCAAAGGCAATGTGTGTAGTAAGTATAATTTGGGAATAATACTGTTCACAGCTTGATTCTATTGTCATAGTAAGCATTACTAAAGATTAACACAGTTTATAAAATTAACTACAAGTTCACAGCCAGTCATTGGAAACAATCATTAAAACCTGGAGTGAACTCCCAGACCTGAAATTTAGATAAATCAAGATACTTTTTTTCCAACTTGCAACCTATGCTAACTTGCCTGCGGTATGTTTTTGGACACAGATCTTACTTGTTTCATAACCTTTTGCAGACTGATTTAAATAAATTCCAGCAGCCTCTCTTTCATAAGTTTCCAATAGTTAAAACTGAGTTAGCTGTTTGGTGGCTTTTTACAAATTACAATTATAGACTTACATTCCTGATTAACTGAACAGTGGAGAGGTATTTGTTTGCATGTGAAATTTTATACACTGAAATAATTTCTATTGAATTATGCTGTCTAGTTTGCAAAAGTATGCTATTCTATTTCTGAAACAATATTTTAGTTGAGAATGGTAATTACTATGGAATTAAATGAATGCAAAAGATGCTAACAAGTTTTCATCATTAACTGTATAAATGCTACAGTACTTTATATGGCTTTTTCTTCTACCGTATCAGAAAGTTAGCAATCAGGTATATGTTTACAAATGAACAATGACAACAAACTTCCTGGCAGATTAAAACTGTGTGCCCGACCGAGACTCGAACTCGGGACCTTTGCCTTTCGCGGGCAAGTGCTCTACCATCTGAGCTACCGAAGCATGACTCACGCCCGGTACTCACAGCTTTACTTCTGCCAGTATCTCGTCTCCTACCTTCCAAACTTTACAGAAGCTCTCCTGCGAACCTTGCAGAACTAGCACTCCTGAAAGAAAGGATATAGCGGAGACATGGCTTAGCCACAGCCTGGGGGATGTTTCCAGAATGAGATTTTCACTCTGCAGCGGAGTGTGCGCTGATATGAAACTTCCTGGCAGATTAAAACTGTGTTCCCGACCGAGACTCGAACTCGGGACCTTTGCCTTTCGCGGGCAAGTGCTCCACCATCTGAGCTACCGAAGCACACAGTTTTAATCTGCCAGGAAGTTTCATATCAGCGCACACTCCGCTGCAGAGTGAAAATCTCATTCTGAAAACATCCCCCAGGCTGTGGCTAAGCCATGTCTCCGCTATATCCTTTCTTTCAGGAGTGCTAGTTCTGCAAGGTTCGCAGGAGAGCTTCTGTAAAGTTTGGAAGGTAGGAGACGAGATACTGGCAGAAGTAAAGCTGTGAGTACCGGGCGTGAGCGTGCTTCGGTAGCTCAGATGGTAGAGCACTTGCCCGCGAAAGGCAAAGGTCCTGAGTTCGAATCTAGGTCGGGCACACAGTTTTAATCTGTCAGGAAGTTTCATATCAGCGCACACTCCGCTGCAGAGTGAAAATCTCATTCTGGAAACATCCCCCAGGCTGTGGCTAAGCCATGTCTCCGCTATATCCTTTCTTTCAGGAGTGCTAGTTCTGCAAGGTTTGCAGGAGAGCTTCTGTAAAGTTTGGAAGGTAGGAGACGAGATACTGGCAGAAGTAAAGCTGTGAGTACCGGGCGTGAGCGTGCTTCGGTAGCTCAGATGGTAGAGCACTTGCCCGCGAAAGGCAAAGGTCCCGAGTTCGAATCTAGGTCGGGCACACAGTTTTAATCTGCCAGGAAGTTTCATATCAGCGCACACTCCGCTGCAGAGTGAAAATCTCATTCTGGAAACATCCCCCAGGCTGTGGCTAAGCCATGTCTCCGCTATATCCTTTCTTTCAGGAGTGCTAGTTCTGCAAGGTTCGCAGGAGAGCTTCTGTAAAGTTTGGAAGGTAGGAGACGAGATACTGGCAGAAGTAAAGCTGTGAGTACCGGGCGTGAGTCGTGCTTCGGTAGCTCAGATGGTAGAGCACTTGCCCGCGAAAGTCAAAGGTCCTGAGTTCGAGTCTCGGTCGGGCACACAGTTTTAATCTGCCAGGAAGTTTCATATCAGCGCACACTCCGCTGCAGAGTGAAAATCTCATTCTGGAATGACAACAAAGTTTTATGTTACTGGTATTTGTAATTAGCATGGTTTTCAGGTGAGCTAATTATGTATGAGTTCTAATTAACCAAAAGAATGTAATGGGTAATGAAGTTAAGTTGGCTAAGCCTTGAGGCAATATTTGAGATTTTTAGATACTGTGCACATGTCCTAAAAACAACACTATTGAAGGTATTGCCTAAAATAATTTTGGGAGGAAGAATAACATAACAGCTGAATGGAATCCAAGAATGGCCCTTGTATGGATAGAATCATTATTCAATGCATTGTCTTCTTCATCCAGCTGAACTATGTATTGAAGGAAACATTGGTTTTTGGGTATCTTCTACACAATAACTCAGAACAGTAAAGGAAATATATGTCATTTGAACAAGAAATGTACATGAATTTTAAAAAGTCATATACAGCAGTTTTTCAATGTGCACACAGAAACTGTTAAATTTTGATAGCGCTTTATAATAAATCACATGTTAGTGTTAACTCCTCTGCCAGCCTCAATGGGCAGCATCATGCAATACATTATGTATTGTTTCCAGAATTCCATGTATTTAGGTTAAATACAGTACAGGTCATAATTTATATTTCTAAATATATCAATACATCATATGTACACGTGCTTTCAGACTACAAGAACCATGAGGAAAAAATCTTCCCTCCAAAATATGGCAAGAAGAAAGAGTGGATGTTTTCACCTGAGTAAAACAAAGCATGTTGTTGCAAAGGTAAGTTAGATATGAATTTAGAAACAAATCATTGCAAAAGCCAACATACTAGTAAAGAGTGTGTGTTTTACAGATTAAGGTTAAAAGAACAATCTCCTATTGTAAGTCACTAATGTATTTCTAGAACCAAAGACAGTATACATTACAACGATGTATATACTGTGTTTGTTTTTATGAGGTTTTAAAAAAATAAACTACAGTACATAATGACAATATGAAAAGGATACAAGCTACTCATTTGATGGAGGGCATCTGCATCCTTAGGTGAGAGGTTAGTGCATCTAACTGCCAAGCAGCATGTTCAGTTCCTTGCAAGGTTGGAGATTTTCTCTGCATGGAGACTGGATGTTCTGCTGTTATCATCATCATTGCATCATCACATGCAAGACATCCTACATGGTGTCACCTGAAAAAACTTGCATGTTGGTGGCCGAACTTCAACAGGTAGGGCTGGCCGGTGTGGCCGAGCAGTTCTAGGCACTTCAGTCCGGAACCGCACGACTGCTACAGTCGCAGGTTCGAATCCTGCATATATATATATATATATATATATATATATATATATATATATATATATATATATATATATATATATATATATATAGAGGGAAACATTCCACGTGGGAAAAATAAATCTAAAAACAAAGATGATGTAACTTACCAAACAAAAGCGTTGGTATGTTGATAGAGACACAAACAAACACAAAATTCAAGAGAAGATATAATGAAGGGCAAGTTCCCATCTCCAGAGTTCTGATAGGTTGGTGTTAGTGGGAAGTATCCAGATAACCTGGATGGTGTAACACTGTGCCAAGATGTGCTGGCCGTGCACTTCCCACTAACACCAGCCTACCAGAACTCTGGAGAAGGGAACTTGCCCTCCAATATATCCTCTCTTCCTATTACCCACCAGGCCACAACCTCCGCTAATTTCACGTTGCCGCCACTCATACCTCACCTGTCATTCAACAACATCTTTGCCTCTGTACTTCCGCCTCGACTGACATCTCTGCCCAAACTCTTTGCCTTTACATATGTCTGCTTGTGTCTGTATATGTGCGGATGGATATGTGTGTGTGTGCGAGTGTATACCTGTCCTTTTTCCCCCCTAAGGTAAGTCTTTCCGCTCCTGGGATTGGAATGACTCCTTACCCTCTCCCTTAAAACCCACATCCTTTCGTCTTTCCCTCTCCTTCCCTCTTTTCTGATGAAGCAACCATGGGTTGTGAAAGCTTGAATTTTGTGTGTGTGTTTGTGTGTTTATTGTCTCTATCAACATACCAACACTTTCGTTCGATAAGTTACAGCATCTTGGTGTGCGGATGGATGTGTGTGTGTGTGTGTGTGTGTGTGTGTGTGTGTGTGTGTGTGTGTGAGTGTATACCTCTCCTTTTTTCCCTATAGCTGTATATGGGCGGATGGATATGTGTGAGTGTGTGAGTGTATACCTGTCCTTTTTTCCCCCTAAGGTAAGTTTTTCCACTCCCGGGATTGGAATGACTCCTTACCTTCTCCCTCAAAACCCACATCCTTTACATCCTTTCGTCTTTCCCTCTCCTTCCCTCTTTCCTGATGAAGCAACCTTGGGTTGCGAAAGCTTGAAATTTGTGTATGTGTGTTTGTGTCTTTTTTATTGTGTCTATCAACATACCATGTATATGAGACCACTCTCCCATCTGTAGGGGTGTGCAGGGATTTAGTGGGGACAGGACAGTGAGCTGTTAGGTGCAACATCCGAACATCCTGCAACCGTAGCAGTCACGCGGTTCCAGTCTGAAGTGCTTAGAACCGCTCAGCCACAGCAGCTGGGTCAAGAGGTAAAACTAGCATCTATTCTTCAGTTTGGAATATAGTAGGGCCTGTTTTAGAGGTGGCGAACAAATCACCAGTCAACTGGAGGAGACCAGTGGCTGGTCAGTGATGGAAGAGAGTCCAAAAATCGGTAAGAGAGAAAGGAAGGTGCACATCATGCTATGCTAAGAGATTGGGACCTTGGAAGACGTACACCCCTCGACCAACACTCTGCTTGGACCCTATGGCCAATACGTGTTACTTCCCACATTCATCTTATTGGCTGCTCAGACATCACAATGTATAACTTTGTCTGTCAGTATCCCTACCCAAAACAAAGTGCTTTTATGTTAAAAGGATGGTTGAATGGGATATATAAAGGACATGGGAGTTGGTACCAAATTATTAAGTGTGAAGGAAAAGTTTTGAATTATTAATGCAGTAGTCCTGGTGTCCAGTAAATTGGTATTGGAGTGGCAGCTTCTGTAGATGACAGGTCGCCCAGGACTTAAATCTAGGGATGATGCGTAATTAAATTTTTTAGAGTTGTCAGAAGGGAGGAGTTCAATGTCCTGTCAACAGTGAGGTCATTAGAGACGGAGCACAAGCTTGGATTGGGGAAGGATGGGGAAGGAAAGCGGCCATGCCCTTTCAAAGTCCTGTCATGCAGGTTTAGACAAGTTTTATTGTTGCCAATTTTGTGTTCAGATAAGTTTCTTTGTTGGCAATTATAAGTTCTCAGTCCACTCACCACTGCATAGTTTCAGTCAGTGTTGAGTATCATGCATTTGGTCATCTTTTCAACTTGTTTTAGTGGTGTTTTTTTCTGCAGCTTTGCATCAGAATGAGTGATGTTATGCGTAACAGATTTTACAAACTTTTAGGTGACTCAGTGAATAAGAAGAAGGACAACAATTTTTATGTAACAGCTGAACAATATATTACTCTGTTAAGTGAAATGAAAAATGCAATAATCATTTCCAATAAAAAATCTGTAGACTACAGATGTTTGAAGCGACATGATCTTCTCAACATCGGAGGTGAGGAGAAACTCATAGCGCCGGTGTCTGCTGGAAAAGAAGAAATTCGTTATTACATTTGTTTTGATGAACTGTTTAATGTACTATAGGAGACCCACATTGCTACAGGCCATGGCTGCCAAACACGGATGATTGTGGTACTGAATTGCATGTACAAGAATGTCACTGTTGAATTGATCAGTACTTATTTGAGATTATGTGAACCATATCAGAAAAAGCAAAACAAATTGAAAAGGGGTGTTGTAATGAAGCCTATCACACACAATGAAAGGAAGTCACGATGCCAAATTGACTTAATCGACATGCAGGCAAACCCAGACAATAAGTCGAAGTTCATACTTGTATACCAAGATCATTTGACAAAATTTGTTATACTTTGTAAAGGGCTGATGAAGTAGCATATCATCTTTTTGATATTTTTACTATCTTTGGTGCCCCAAGTATCCTTCATTCTGATAATGATAGAGAGTTTTGTAATGAAGTCATTGAAAATTTATGTGGGTTGTGGAGTGATGTAAAGATGGTCCACAGGAAGCCAAGGCACAGTCGGCTTCAGGGATCAGTCAAAAGATCAAATCAAGATATTAAAAAAGTGTTATCAACTTGGATGGAAACAAATGAAATTTCAAAACGATCTGAAGGGTTGAGGTAGGTGCAAGCAATGAAAAATAGGGCTTATAATGAAGGGATCAGATGTTAACCATATGAAGCCATGTTTGGGGTTCCAATGAAAATGGGCATTGCGACCTCAGTTGTTCCAAGTGATTTAATAAAAAATCCAAACACTGAAGAGGACATGGAAACAATGTTAAACGCCACTTTCACTGACTCACAGGAAATTGAAAATGACTGCCAAGGAATTTATGGCAGTGAATCAAGTACTGTAACAGAAGGAACAGAGGTAGAAAGTGCGGCTGGAGCAGGTGAGGAAGCATCAAAGAGACAGGATTTGATGACAGTTAACAACCAGACACGAGCAGCAGCTGATGGTTGTGACGAGAAGCTGACAACTTCCAAGAGTGTTAACAAAGTGGAACGGATCCGAGAAGCTGCCAAAGGAGGTCTTCAATTGTAGGCAAAGAAAATGAAAGCAGTCTCATGTAACAAAATTCCAAAACCTTCAGTTGGACAGAATGTGAGAATTAGAGTACCGGATGTAGACAGGGAGAAAACTGATGCAAAATCTATAATACCAATAGTGATAAATATTCAGGATGATGAATTTTATTAACTTGGTACCCAAGCTGGTAAAGTGAAGTCATTGTACATTAGGAACCAATTTAAATTGTACAAGCAAAATTCTATCAACATCGAAGAAGTAGCAAGGGAAGAAATTAGTCTACAGGAAGTGGTTGCCAAACACTCTTTTGTTAGAGGACAAGGGTTCAAAAAGTGTAATTGCTTAAATAAGCATTCAACTAAAAAATGTTTGTGTAAATCGTCTTCCATATTATGTAATTCAAAATGCCACAATAGTCAGCCTTGTTGTAAGAAAAATTAATGTTCGCAAGGTAACATTTTTTACAACATTTCTCACTAATATGGAATGTTGCTCATTACAATCACATTGGAGTGCAAGAATGTTTAAACTACATAAATTTACAATAGTTACAAACTATTTCAATAAATTGCTAAGCTGACTTTTTTAAATGAATACATTTTTACCAGTTGGTATGGGTACATCCTAAGATTCACCAACGGCTCTTGGTAAGAGTTCGAAATCTGTGCATATAGTAAGAAATTTTGGAGTTTTACCACACAATGATGGTAAGTCTTAGGTTTCACCAGTTAATTCTAGGAACATGGATACCATGACATTTCAACATCTAACTTACAGCACAGTAACTCATATTAGTAGTTTTTACAGGTGCTTTACAAAAATTTCTAGATAAAACTGTGAAAATGATGACAGTAATAGGCAACTGGTGATGTTATTTGCAATTACTATAGCATACCTCGAATCCTAGAACCCAGAGTAGCTTTTTCTTTCTGGTACATCTCAGAAAAACACCTTTCATGTGTCTTTATTCCTGAACACAACATGAATAATTTTTCATATGGAGCTGCTACAATGGCAGCTATAATCCTTATGAGAATTACAAAAATATTCACCATAGTTTTACTGAGATACCAGAGCACTAGTACAGAAGAAAAAGTAAACCTTAAAATAATCATGCAACAGTGTCACACTTGAAGGGGGTTTGGTTGTTGTCCTCAACTTTACTGAAGCATGCAAATGGTCCACTGTCATTTAAAATTTTCAGGATTAGCCACATGAAAATAGCAGAGAGGTGGGGCTCATGATACGTCACAGACCAGCGACGGCTGCCCAGCCGTAAGAAGTAGTTGTGGAGAATAGGAGGTATAAGAAGAGATAGCTTCCTCACAGGGACTTAGCAGATTCTCACACAGAGGGGAGACCAGGAGGAGATACCCTGCTGGTACTCTCAGACTGAGTGGGTGGGGTGTGGAGAAAGCTCTCTTGCTGTGCTCACGATAAGTGGGACGTGTGTCCAGACTGCCAATATTTCTACACTAGTAACACAAGATGCAGACACTGCCACATTGCAGAAATAGAGACTTCCATTACTTGACTACCATTCATTTGTTAATGTCTTTAACATGTTTAATGTTGCACTTGCCACAAATAATGCCAACTGAATCAGTAGTCTTGTCACAAATGGGGCAAATGTCAGCAGTAATAATTCATCATGCACAGATATCTATGAAGGTCTGTTTATGTAACTGGTAAAGAACATATTTGAGACCTTTTCGGGGTTTGGAAAGATACCCTTTCTGGTACCCTAAAAAGTGGATGTCACCTTTGCCAAACACACATTTGTCCTTGTCAATTCTTATGCTATAGTCATTTAAGTGTTGCATAGCCTCATGCAACAGGAGACAAGCTTTGCCACATTCCCTGAGGAAACCAAAACATCATCAGCTTAGCAGAATACACAGTCCACACACTGCAGCAACTCATTCATGAAATGCTGTCAGATCTGAGCAGCATTTCAAAGTCCAAAAGGCATCACATTGTGCTCAAACAAGCCGAATGGAGTCATAATAGCAATAATGTGCTTGTCCATCATGCAAATGCTTTGGCACAGTATATCACACTGAAAACAGTAGCACCATCCAGCTTAAATATAAAGTCTAAAACATTCAGAGTTGAGTATCTATCAGGGGTTGTTCTTGCTTTTAGGTCCCTACAGCCCCTTACAAATGCCAATCTTTCATTTTTCTCAACTACTTGCAACAGTGTAGCCTATGTGCTGTATGAGCATGAAACCGTCCTATCCACTAATATTTCATCAAACATGACTTTAGAATACTTCACCATCTCTGGAAGATTCCTTCTTAGTTGGCTTGCAACAGGTTGATTGGGTGTGGTGTGGGTGCAAGAATCATAGTGCGTTTACATAATCCCTTTCCTGCAACGGGTTCTATTAGTCCTGGGAAGTGCCTTAGAATCAGCTGTGCGAGGTCATTGGCTGCTGGTATGACCTGTAGGAGGGAGGTGGTGGAAGGGGGAGGTCCACTGGTGGAGCTGTAGTAGCTGTCCACCGGTAATATATCTCCAGCCACACCTCTCTAAGTGACTTCTCTGTAGCTGCAATATGCTGTCTTAGAACTCCACTGTGTTTTTCTAAAACATTCCCCTCTTTTCATTCCAGGTGGTACAAAACCTTGACTTATTCAACCTTCTGTTCTAACACCACACATTTTGTGGCTAATGCAGCTATCTCTGCAGAGTCATGAGAAATAGATGATGAACTCTTCTTGCGTCACACAAGAGAGTGTGTTCGGCAGTGTTACAAAGAAGGAAAAGTGACAATGTTCCATTTCATGGAAGACACAGAAGTCACTGACATCTTCATACATCCTGCAATGGAGGCATTGAAAATAATCTAATCCAACTTGGTTATGAGCTTAGCAGTTGACTGTTACATAAGTCTGGTGTTAGGGAAAAATAAGTTAGAATATTGGCACCTAGGGAACCTCTGCCTCAGAGAAAGCTCTGCCTCGAAGAAAGGCTATTCCAGAGAAAAATCTTGCTCCAAATCCAACACTTGTTCCAAAATCAACATCAATGTCTTCCTGCCAAATTTTTTGAAGTGGGAGTTGTTCACTACTGTTAATATTGGCAAACCAAAAACCTGTGGCAAACAATCAGCATTCCTTGGACCCACACTGATCTCATACCACGTATCGACTAAGAACCATAATCCTGATGTCTCATCAGTGACAAAAAGTCTTAATGAACCTCTCACAGTTGAAACTGAGACATTTTTGAAATAAGGTAGGTGCTCTGTAACTCTTGCATGGGCCTACATGTCTATACATACAATATCTTGCACTTTGGCCAAAATGTCTGTGGTACAAACACCATTCACTTTAGTGAGGAGAATTTTCATATTCCTTTCTTACTGACTTCCTGCTGCTGTTGTCCAACTTAGCACTGAGCCTAGCCATTCACTGAAAGTTCTGTCCATAGGTGGCTCTGTTGTGCTGACATTAGCATGCAGAATCTGTGAGAGTACAGCCCACTCTCACCAGATATGTATTATGCAGGGACATCCTATGTAAACTTCCCTAAAGTAGCATATGAATTTAAAACACCAGTAACTGCTACTGCATCTGGTTTCTTTGCTAAGTCATCAACTGAAAGTTCAGAGAAAGAAGACAGTATTGCACACACAATTTGAGGTAATTGCTGCAGCCAAAAAAGTTTAATTGATTCCTCTGACAAAAGTTCTGCTCCTGCAAAAGCGCCAAGCAAATGCAGCACTTGTGATGGTATCCCCTGGTCCTTAAATCACCATCCACAATTTGATTCACATGTGATTGTGGTGGAATCAAGATACATTGTAAAACAGTATCTTTGAAAACAGTGAAAGAATGTTATAAAATATTGTTCAACTGTTCAATGAATTCAGCTCTAACTGGGATATAACTACAGTAAATCCATCAGCACTGGAGACAATGCCATGAAGCTGGAAAATGGCCTTCACCTAGGCCAACCACAATTGAGGCCTTGTTGACCAGAAAGGTAGAATTTTTACATTACCCAATCTTGAGTCATTGCCACTACCAGAAATGTTGTTCAGAACTGCACTGATAGTAGATTGAGGATCAGAGCTGGCTAATGACAAACATTGCTGTTCTGTCTTCACAGTGTGTGGCAGATAAACCATGGTGCAAAAACGTATAAGAACGTGGCGGGAATAAAAACAAATTCACTCGAATTTGGGGTCACTACTTTGCAGTTGGTAAGATATGCTTGGGTGCACATTTGATATAAAACACTTTATTTGAATATAGAAAGACAGAGAGCCACATTTACGCATCAAGCACTGCAACAGATTCCAAAGAACAGAAGCACACACCACAGACAAATCACACAACACTCACTGTCCATTACTCATCTGTTGTTCATTTATTAAGGTCTTTTAACATCTTTAATGATGCACTCACCACAATATTATTACCTGTGGTTCCGTTGTTTAAAGTAGCATTTGTGGAGGGGCCAGTTGGTGTGGCCGTGCGGTTCTAGCGCTTCAGTCTGGAACCGCATGACCGCTACAGTTGCAGTTTCGAATCCTGCCTCGGGCATGGATGTGTGTGATGTCCTTAGGTTAGTTAGGTTTATGTAGTTCTAAGTTCTAGAGGACTGATGACCATAGATGTAAAGTCCCATAGTGCTCAGAGCCATTTGAACCATTTGTGGAGGCTGAGTATGAATGTGTCTGTAAAGCAAATTGTGGTATGTCCATAAGGCATTTAGTGACTACTTAGCAAGAAATGAAATAAAAGTATATTTATGTACTGTTATGGAATGCAAAATATACTGCAATGAAGATTTTAATAGACATGGGTGAATGCAGGAAGTTCATGAAACATGGGGTGATACTGGATCATTTATATTTCAATAGTGAGAGAAACTAAATTACACTGTAGGGGTGGCATTTATTGAAGATGAGTTAGTGAGGAAGATGGAAAGCCTCTGAATTGTATTGACCAGTGTACCATAAAGTTAGAGTGGTATGTCTGTGTGAGTGCATGGGTTGTGCTTACTTGTATGATAACCTGATACATACAGTGGACAGGCAATGTGTGTGATAGATGGCTTCAGCCGATAAGGGTGAGAGGGTACGGGGTGACAAGGTGGGAGGGTACATCCCTAAAACTTTCCTGTCCCTACTTTCACACTTGCAGTTCAGTCACAATGATAAACTTTTGTATTATATACTTATTTTCGAAAATATATATATACATATACTCAAATGTTTTTGATCTTCATTTTGAATAAAAACATTGTTCTTGATCTTTTAGACAATTCACATAATTTTTTTATACATTCAATCAGATCTGTGATTTTGGACACAGCACTGGTGGAGTGTGTGCTTTATTATTTAAAACATATTTATGTTATTTCTGTTTTCACATGTACAGTAATGTTTATTTACATTTGGGTTACATTACACTTTAGGTTTCAGCACATTGCATTATGTCAGTTTCATTGCAAAGAGTTTTACATTTCAAAAATTGTTCTGTGTTTAATACATTTTGAGCAGGAGAAGGTGCTCAGTGTCGTATTGCATTCCTTACAATGCACTTTCATCTGCTTCCTCCTCTTCTGCTCCTTACATAAAATACAGGTTCTGTACTGTAGGTTTCAATTTCATCAACCCTGTCTGATGATTCACCTTTGATGTTTCCACCATTTCTATAGAGTGATAGTCAAAAGCATCTATATATCTCTTTTGTCTCACATTTTAGTGTCAACAGTAATTGAAATGCTGAACAGAAGGCAAGCTCACCATCCATTAGCTTTTCAGTCATTTTAGGTATATCTTTTCTTGTATGCCCAACTGTACTACAAGCACTGGTTGCTTGGTCATACAACTAACAAATCAAGGCAGGGTTTTGTACCACTTGTCCAGTGTAACAGAAATATGGTTCTACCAATGCAGGTACAACATCTCCTGAGATGCTGGTGTCATATTTGTGAATATCAGTATGCAAATCACAGTGGACAATGAAATCTAAAATATAATTTGTGTAGATATCATAAATAATGAAAATCTTTATTCCAAAATGGATTCATTTAGCAAGTATATACTACTTGATTTTTAGTCTGCCTTTGAATAACAGAAGATTTTCTCTATGCTTAACTTTTCATAAGGATGTAAATTTTCCTTATATTGTTTTCTAAAGTGGTCATTACGGCTGTAGCTTGTATAAATAATCTTTATTATGAAGCTTTTCATTAAAGGCAAAATGTAAAAACCTCAGTATATGATGAAACTAGTCTCTAGGTGGCAGCTTAGAAAAAACTGTTGTATCAATAACTGGGTTCTCAGCATTCAGACAGGCTCAGTCTTATTACTCTTGTCATGATAAAGATTGTAGCAATATAGATGTAAATATCATTTATATTTACATCACTCCATACCCTCTGACCCTCTCAGGAACATAACCAGCAGCCACCACTTGAGAAAAGTTATTTATTAGTTTCCTCCCACAAAATGTTTACGTTATCCATGCTGAGGAACAACTGAAATAAACTTGCATGCTGTCATTATTTATGATACCTTTCACTCCAGAATTAGCTGTATCAAACATGTGTCTCTTGAGATTCAAGTTTTCATTTTTCCATGTTATTTTTCTCTTTTTCAGTTTCTCTTCATCTATATCACTATCTGCACATTCATCTTCATCTTCAGTAGACAAGTCTGGGGATCCTTTAGATGTCAATCGAACATCTGGAATAGCACACAAACCTGATGCAGAAGAGGGGACAAAAGGCTTTTCACACTTATCTTCATCACCAGATACAGGTGACAATTCACTTTCATCTCCAAAGTCACTATCCATTGTATCATTCCTCTGCCATATTAGTCCTGTAGAAACTAGACGAGGAGCTCAACACCTCAGTAGGCCTACAGAACTGAAACAAGCCTCCAAATCGGTAGTCAAGAGAGGCTGAAACTGCACTTTGAACCTGAATACAACTGCTATCTGGTGATACTATTGCTAACTGCAGTATTATGAGAAGGGAAGTTGCTGCTCACCATATAGCGGAGATACTGAGTCGCAGATAGGCATAACAAAAAGACTCTCACAATTAAAGCTTTCAGCCATTAAGGCCTTTGTCAACAACAGATGCATACACAAACACACACTCATGCAAACACAACTCACACACAATGCTGCAGTCTCAGGCAACTGAAACCACACTGTGAGCAGCAGCACCAGTGCATGACGGAAGTGGCGACTGGGTGGGGGTAAGGAGGGGCTGGCACAGGGAGGGGGAGGGATAATATGGTGGGGTTGGCAGATGTTGAAGTGCTGCAGATTAGACAGAGGGCAGGGGAATGGTGGGGGGGGGGGGGGGGGAGGGGAAGTAGCAGAAAAGGAGAGAAATAAAAAGAGTGGGTGTGGTTGTGGAATGAGGGCTATATAGTGCTGAAATGGGAACAGGGATGGGCTGGATGGATGAGGACAGTGACTAACATAGGTTGAGGCTAGGAGGGTTATGGGAATGTAGGATGCAGTGCATGGAAAGTTCCTACCCATGCAATTCAGAAATGCTGGTGTTGGCAGGAAGGATCCATAATGCAAAGGCTGTGAAGCAGTCATTGAAATGAAGGATATCATGTTTATTGCTAACTATGGTCTTCCAAAATAGTGACTAGATGCCACATAGGTCAAACTTCCACAAAAGCTGAGTGTAGTGAAGCAGAGAAATATCAAGAGAGGCAAAACTGCTACAGCAGTCCTCCAGCTGAGTGGCATGGGCAGCTCTTGACTTCTGCAACAGTTCACCAGCTGAGTGCCACAGTCCCTCCTGACTTCTCCAGAAGTTCACTGGTGTGAAAGGGTTAAATAGGTGGCAGATATCTTGCACAGGGTACATTATTCAGATACATGGAGCAGTTGGCTTTGAGTCCTGGGAGAGGCAGTGCTTATGAATGGCAGTAGGTCATGTCTCAAGTATTCAAAGTTTTTCTAAGTGTTGAGCTGCAGACTAGCAGTTGTCTTTTGTGTCCCTAGCAAATACTATGAAATATTTTCAAATTGTGGAATTTGAATATTTCATGTTAGACAAGCAATCTGAAATCTAAGACTTTACCATGGTTATTTACAAGTGATCTGCACTTAGAATTTAGATAATTTGAAAATGTAGAACTTAATCTTTAAACTTGCATGAAACAAAATTTGATTTATTTTCTGAGATTTTTTCCTGGAAGTTTATGTGATAAATAGTGTGAGATACTACTCTTGCCCAGATGTTCATTAATTCAATGTAAACAATTATGAACCTGTGATTAGTGTTACCCTCTCCACTTCCTTTAGAACAAAAAAAATTATGAGTCTAATTGCAATGTTGTTATTTCCATTACAGGTACATTAAGAAACACATAAATAATTATGTTTCTCATAAAAGAGTTAATCTTATGCCAGCATTATGCATCATTAATGTACATTTACAACAAAATTCTAAAAAAATATACAACTTGCAATTCTGATCTCTTTTGATTATTTTCCAAATTATAGTGTATCAGGTTCTCTGACAAAACTGGTCACTACTCCTCTTTTTTTCACAAGTTTTTCAATATGTCTGCTTGTGTCTGTATATGTGTGGATGGATATGCGTGTGTGTGCAAGTGTATACCCGTCCTTTTTTCCCCCTAGGGTAAGTCTTTCCGCTCCCGGGATTGGAATGACTCCTTAACCCTCTCCCTTAAAACCCACATCCTTTCATCTTTCCCTCTCCTTCCCTCTTTCCTGATGAAGCAACTGTTGGTTGTGAAAGCTTCACTTTTGTGTATATATATAAAAATAACTGATAGTAATTATTTCCTATTCCCATCACAATTTTGACATATAAACAGATGTAATTACTATATTACTGATAAGGTTAGGAAAATAACCCATAGAAATCCTTAAAGTATTCATGTAGCTAATTTTCAAAATATGATAGGAACATTAGAACTCAGTTAGTTTCTGGATAACTAACAATTTTATGTATGCTATTGTTTATTTGGCTGTTTTGTAGTTTTCATCATCAAGAGGGCTTATTTCAGTCAAAACTCTTACTGTAACATAAAGTTCAGACAAAAACTAATTTTTCTGCTCTATTCAATTAATTTGAGATGTAAAATTCTAATTGCAAATTATTGAAATTACATATTTAACCATGTGAATCTTTAGTAGCCATTGTTGAAAATTTATAAAAGTGTAGTGCCTCTGGTGTAAAGCGCCACATCTGTGGACTTGATTATCTTTGATTTATCTTTGTCTCTCTTCTCTTGGTGTGCTACGTTTGTACTGCCATGTTGTATTCACTTACTTCTGTGCTAAATAAATGTATATTTGACATCTAAAGTGTGTTATTACCACCCTACGATATGTACTAGCCACAGTGGTGACCCTGACATCATCGTCATGTGTTCGCGAATTATTTTGCGTTTCTTTTCACCATTAAAGGACTTCATGCACTGGCCCACATTGTCTTTGGAACGATGGATCTACCAGTGTCTCTCTTTGCTAGTGCCTCACACACTATTAACTGTGCTTGCATAGTTACAAGTGTACCTAATGTGTGTTTGGTTAAAAGTGAACAACTACCTACGCCCAACCATGCCAGTGACCACTTAACCTTAAACATCTCAACATGACCACTGTCAAGTGCAATTACACAGCAATGTGTGCTACATGGACAGTGCACACTGCTTAGTCACATTGTGAACGATAATCTAGTGAAGGACGTTGTGGTTCACTCCTCAGCTATGCAGTCTTCTTTGGTTTGGTTTGATGTGCCGACGAAGTTTGAGAACTGTAATTCAAACATCCCAGTCCATGGGGTCACACATTCTTATATGTCTAATGTCGAACTCCATGCCCCCCTCCCCTTGCACACCTTTCACCTGTGGTTGCAACAGCACCCGGACATTACACCCGTGCTGCGTTCACCCCCCCCCCCCCCCCCCCTCCTCCTCACCATGCATGCAGACCTCGGGCGACGCACCATCCAACGCTACTGCCCTCATGGTGTCAGGGGCTTACTGCCACTATTGGACACTGCATTTTGGCCTTTGTGGATGGCCAAACTGCTGTTGGACCTACAACTTCACCTGATATCTCATGTCACCAAGCCTATCGAGGTTCACCTACGCATGGCTGACTGCGCCTACGCTATCATTCGTCACCGACACTGCCTGTCATGGACGACATCCCCATTGCCACCATTTGCCACGCCTGCATATTCAGTTCCATGCTCTGCTGGCAGAGGCCAGGCCAATGCACTCACCTCAGGACCTCAGCAGCCTGTCAGGGGCTGCCACCTAGCAGCCTACAGGAAGTACTGCCTGCGACCCTCTGACAGCAGCTGACACCACCCGAACAGTAGCCTGAGCGGTCTCAAGCATTCTGCACTCACTGCATCTTCCTCCCATTCCACACCGCCTTGCCTCCAAGCTTACCCCCTATACTGGTACCATGCCACTTATGGGGACACTGCTTGCAACTGCCGCGTGCCTTGCGCATACCCAAATGATTCCGATGGGCATGTTTAGGTGCCACATCCTGCCATGATCCTTCACAGTGCCTACCGTCCAACGCCGCACCACTTGCTCCAGCAGAGCGCCACCTCTATGGCACGGACTTGTCATTGGGCACTTGCTTTCTCATCGACACCATCGCTGATGTCAATGTTACCCCGGCCAAGCACACAGGCAACCAACTTTTTCCTGCTAACCTCATTTTGATTGCTCCAAATCACTCTCCTATCATGGTCCTTGGCTCCATCAGGATGTCACTTCGCCTATCATCAGTCGCTACCTTCCCTTGGACTTTCCACATTCCCAACGTGGATGAACCTGTTATCGGGTTGGACTTTCTACACCATTGCAAACTTTTGCCAGACCTGCAGGTCAACATGCTCTGCCACGCATCTGGTTCTACCGTTCCGTGCTTGAATGAGTTCAGCACGACTCCGCTCTCCACCTCCTTGGCTACACTTTCCACATGTGCATCTCTGCTCGAGTGTATTACTGCATGACTCTCTGACTTATTGGACATGTGCACACAAGTCAATGAGCTCCACACACATAACGAGGCATTATGCACTTCCATTGTTGGTGCCTCTGCTGAATTATCACACATATGGAGTACGATTCACAGCCTGTCTACAGAGCCACGACATACGCAACCATCACTCACATCTACTGCGCCTTCGCACTACATTGCTCCTGTGTCAAGTTTCCCTCCACCTGCTGCCATGTCCGCATCATCGCAGGCGAATCTACAGGATGCTCATGTTCTCGCTTCACGGGATTCCTCACATCTCGTGGCTGCCATGCCACGCCCTCCATCATTGTCTGCTGCCGACGCCCTACCCACCCCGTTCTGGCCCGGCAAGGTCAGTGAACCGTCTTCGCACCAGCCACCCCTCTTGCCCCCCCCCCCCCCCCCACACCCTTCCTGCCGACCTTCAGGGGCACTATATCAGCAATGGCACTTGATATAGAATCAGCACCAAGGATGGCCCACCTGTACATCGTAAAGCTAGGCATCTTAATGCTTCCAAACTTCTGCACACGAGAGAAATTGTTCAGGATTTGTTGGCTTATGGCATGCTTCGACCATCGGACAGCAACTGGTCTTCTCCTATCCACCTTGTTCCTAAGAACAGCTTCTTACGCAAGTGCAGGGTCTACAGGTCCCTTAATGCTTGGACAATTATTGATAACTAACCCATTCCTCATATCCAAGAGTTCAAGCAATTACTGCACGGCTCACAGTTCTTCTCTGTCCTAGATTGTTCAAAGGCATATCACCAAATTCCTATGCACCCACCAGATATTCCAAAGATGGCCATCATCACACCCTTTGGCCTATTTGAATACTTTTACATGCCTTATGGCTTGAAAAATGCTGCGCAGACGTGGCAAAAGTTAATTGATCCCACTTTTCTACCTATACCTTTCGCTTTTGCTTATTTGGATGACATTCTGACTTTTTCCTCCGCTGCCGAGGAGCAACAGTTTCACCTGGATGCAGTGCACTCAACTCTCGTGGGCCAATGGTGTGGTGATCAACCACAATAAATCTCAACTCTGTTCTACATAAGTTACATTCCTAGGCCATACTCTCTCAGCCAACAGCCTTCGACCAACAGATTCTCATGACAAGACCATTCTCGCACTGCCTCTTCCTGAAGGTTATGCTCAACTCTGTTGTTTCCTTGGTATGGTAAACTTTTATCGATGCCATATCCCTCAGGCTGCTTCTGTCCAATCGACCCTTACCGAAGCTTTCTCCAGTAAAAATACCATGGGGAAATGAAAGTTTGACCAAACCGATGCTTGATGCATTTGATAATCTCAAAACTGCAATCATGAAACCCATCACTCTTGCCCACCCCAATCCTGAGGGCCATGTTTCTATTACAATTGATGCAAGTGAGTAAGCTGTGAGTGCTGTTTTACAACAGAACACCGTGGACTCCACTCACGCTCCACTTCTTTTCAAAAAAACTAACCAGGAGTCAGTGTAAATGGTCGGCTCTCAACCACAAGCTCCTTGCAGTTTGAGGCAATCAAACACTTCTGGAGTGACCACAAGGGGTGCCATTTCACTATCTACTCGGATCACAAGCCTCTCCTGGACGCAATATGCAACTCGGCAAAGGACCTTCTGCCGCGACGTTTCCGGCATATGGACTATATTTGCCAACATTCCTCGGATGATTCCTACATCCGTGGTGCAGAAAATGTTGTAGCTATCTATCTTGTATTTTGGTGCTTGCTGGACCCTTGAACTTAGATGACCTCACCCATCTCCAGACAAAAGACATCGATACACAGCAATTAGTTTTGGACAACGCTGCCGGTGTTCGGCCACAAGAACCTAGCTCACTATCCAACCTCTTGTCCTGAATGGATCTATGACTCTGGTCCTTTGCGATGTTTCTATGGGCTCCCCCTGCCCCTTGGTACTGTCCACTCTTCAGCGAGGGATCTATGATGCTTTACAAAACTTGACCCACCCCAAAACGCAGGCAACGAAGAGACTAGTCACAGAATGCTTTGTCTGGCCCAGCATGTGACATGATTGCCGCACTTGGACTTGCAGTGTAACCTGTTGGTTCGAGGCAGTCCCTTTCACCAACATAGCAGCATAGCCCATAGATTGTGCTTTCTTACCTACGTGGGTTGTGAGTTTTGGCTGCCCTTGTTCACTCATTACCGATCAGGGACGGCACTTCAAGTTCATGCTTTCTGCTCAACTGTGCGAGTTGTCGGGTGTAACAAAATTCCACACTGCAGCCTATCACCCACAGGCAAATGGCCTGGTTGAATGATGGCACCAAACTCTAAAAGCTCTCCCTAGGGTCTTACTCGGCATCCATTCCACCCACATAAGGAGGACCAGAATGCATTACCGGTGCAGATCCTATACAGAGAACCCCTCCTCCAGCCAGCAGAATTCGTGGAGGATGCACCGCTGGTGGACACCATCAACCTTCGGGCCCTTGTGGAATGGGTGCGTGTGCACATCGCTCACCTACACTCTGCCCTGCCTCGTCCTCATACCACGCCGCCCGTGTTCGGCCACAAGGACCTAGCATTGTGTGAACTCATGATGCTGTGCTACAACTCAGTGCATGTCACATTGCAACCACCTTACTCAGGCCTGCATGGCATCTTATGTTGTGCAGTGAATACGTTCATAATACATTTCAATGGACGACCTCAAACAGTTTCCATTAACCACTTAAAACTGGTGTGGTCCCTCTACAAACCACATTTCAATGCTTCCAGTCTCCCTGCCTTCACCACCAGGCCTGCTGCCACTCCTGATGTGACCTCGAATGATGTTCTGCCACGTACACAGCAGTCCGATGCATGTGCATGTGACTCTGTCAGTGCCATTTCCGGCGCACCCACTTCTCGCACTGGATGCCGCCTTCACCCACCGCGCTGGCATGAAGATTTTGTGTTCAAGTGAGAAAACTTTCCTCCACCGTGATCTGCACTGCTGTCTTGTAGTGCCTATGGTGTGCAGTGCCATATCTTTGGACTTGATCATCTCTGATTTACCTTTGTCTCTGTTCTCTCTCCAGACTACGTCTGTTCTTCCATGTTGTATTCGCTTACTTCTGTGCTAAATAAATGTATATTCGACATCTAAAGTGTGTTATTACAGCCCTACAACACATAGTAGCCACATAAGCACTGTGTCTGAAGCCATTTTGAGGTCAGTCTGTTCTGAGATTTTGAGTACGGAATCTCTGTCAGTCAAACTAGCCAAAATGTAGAATAATGCGTTTAACTTAATATGAAACTGGACTGTGAATTAGAACTGTCAATAACATGTATGGATTAACTTGAATGTGGAAGCCACTCTGTTCTGTGTTGTTGTGAATAAGAAGACGGACAGTGAGGAAGGACAGTTAACAGTGATTGCTGCTTAGCTATAATATAAAAATGTGACACATATTGTTTCATCTGAGTGAGTCTGTTGTAGGTTAGTTATGTTATACTGCACAGTGACTATTATTGTATAATAAGGTGCAGCACACGCATACCTGGTAAATTAAGACATGGACTGGCCATAACTAATTCATTGAGGGGGGAGAATCTGATGTTTATGGAAGTAAAACCTGTGAAACCAAATGTGTGTGTGTTGATCACATTATTGGTGCTGCACCCACCCATATTTACAACCAATTTTTTGCCATGATTATTGCTACCAAAGAACTATGAGCTGATTTATGATCAGATATGTCATGACATGTATTTGCACTGCTGCAGTATCTAAAGCAATATTGAAGAAATTAAAGAATTATTTGTTAGCAGTGGTCATCACATGGGCTTAGCACAGCCAATACAACCAAAACAAAAGTGGCCATCTACTGGGAATGCCATCTTTCCAATGAAGAACATCAGTCAAAAAAAGTAATGTTGCAAGTGGCATCCTTTAAATATCAATATATGTGAGTGTTGGCAGTCAGCACAGCTAGATAACTAAGCATTACACCATTCAAAGAATAACAAAGTGGCCTTGTGTGGAACTATAGACAAAATTTTGTCAGTGATATAGGAAGCAGGAGGCTGACAATGTGGAGACCCTTCAGACATAACAAACAGTGGAGTATGTAGCTACAAATGTTGTGTGAGTAGTTACACTGTACCAGTAAACTTTTAATTGTTGCAGCAACATTCTCAGAAATCTTCCCAGTGCACAGAAGGAGTAAATCTGCAGATCAATGAACCTGATCATACAGGGTAACAGTTATTGAACTACATGAAATAAAATCCTCAGAATTTCTGAACGGTTTGCGTTAGGATGTTCAAACCACATGGGGCATGATGGGAATTAGTATGTCCATGCGTGGTTTGGTTTGGCAACGAAGCCAACTTTCATTTGGATGGGTTCATCATTAAGCAAAATTGGTGCATCTGGGGGAGTGAGAATCCGCATTTCATAATCGAGAAGTCTCTACCTCCTCAATGGGTGACTGTGTGATGTGTAATGTCCAGTCATGGAATAATTGGTGCAATATTCCTTGATGGCACAGAGACTACCAAATGGTATGTGATGGTTTTGGAATATGATTTCATCCCCATTATCCAAAGTTACCCTGATGTTGAAAAGATGTGGTTCACATAAGATGGAGCTCGACCCTATCAAAGCAGGGGAGTGTTTTATGTCCTGGACTAGCACTCTGGGGACCTCATTCTGGCTCAGGGGTACTCAGAGGCCACTGGCATGGGCCCTGATTGAGCACCATATTCTCCAGATCTGAACACATGTGTCTCCTTTTTGTGGGGATATATACATACAAGGTGTACATCAATAACCGCAAAACTATTGCTGAGTTGAACACAACCATTCAGGAGCTCATCAACAGCATCGTTGTTCTGATACTTCAGTGGATCATGCAGAATTTCACTTTTCGTCTGTGCCACATCATTTACAAGGATGGCAGGCATATCAAACATGTCATAACATAAATCCAAATATCTGTAGTGACATTTACATGTTAAATAAAGTGTGTGCCAGCCACTGTGGCCAAGCAGTTCTAGGCGCTTCAGTCTGGAACTGCGTGACCATTACCATCACAGGTTCGAATCCTGCCTTGGGCATGGATGTGTGTGACATCCTTAGGTTAGTGAGGTTTAAGTAGTTCTAAGTTCTAGGGGACTGATGACCTCATATGTTAAGTCCCGTAGTGCTCAGACCCATTTGAGCCATTTTGAATAAAGTCTGTGAAAGCTGTAGTTCGTAACTAATTTACAATTTTTCATATAGTTCAATAATTGTCACCCTGTTTGTTGACAGGAAAGATGACAGAGGAGAGGACAGATAGTAGCATTAAAATGAAACTGAAAAAATGTCTTGAACAGGTAGTACTATCTTTTGGTGCTACTCCATGTCTCATTAAGCTGTGAGATCCTGGAAGATGACACCAAATTTATTGACAAAAGAGTACTGAAATTTCAGTAATAACAATTAAAGTATGCTGCACTCAGTCTCTAGATGTAACTAATGTATTTGTCAGTTCCATGTGGATTCTCTGCCTCTGATACACATGTGTTATGTTTGTTGTTCTTTCCTGAAATATGGAAATTGGTTTCCTTACTAAAGATTGATTTGCTTGCAGAGTCAGCATTTTTTAGGTTGTTCTGAAGATCAGTGCAGAACTACACATGGCACAATTTGTCATCATAATTTATGGCTTGCTGGATCTGCAATTTGTTTGCCTTCCTTCTTCATCACTTATGAAATATTTTCCACACTGTTGGCTAAGGTGATGTTCATTTCTCCAGCAGCTTAATAAGTAACATCTTGGGACTAGACAACATTACAGCCCTCACATTACCTATTGTTGGTGACTTGCCAAGTTGGCTCAAATGTTTTGCATCATACAAACAGCCATATTCTTGAATTTTTTGGAACACTTCAATCTGCTGTTGTAAGCTGATGGTATTTTGTGAAACTTACCACAGAAACCTCTTTACACACTCACTATTGACTAGTAAGAGGCAAATATAGGATACAGAATGCTTCTTCTGCCTGGTTTGCCACTTTTTTCAGCAACTGTGATTGGTGGTATCCCTGTCTGTGGTTGTCAAAACTAGATTGGTATAATGTTTAAAAAAATGAAGAGTTTTTCTACGCTGTTGCAACCAATTCTAGAGTACTGTTCAAGAATTTGGAGCTCTCATCAAGTAGGTATGATGAGACACATCAAACAGATTTAGAAATACATTGCCGGAATCCATAATGTGTTGGTATAAACCATATGAATGTGTGACAGAAATTTTCAGGGATCTTAAACAGAAATCCTTGGTAGAAAGATTCTAATGAAATATTGTTGGATAAATTTAAGCTAGCTGTATTCAAAGAGGACTTTGTGACAATTCTACTGCCATCTTTACATATCTCTTAGGAATAACGAGAGAACAAGATAAAAAAAACCATACAGAAGTGTAGAGAGTCCTTTTTCTGCAAATATGTGAATGGAATAGGACAAGATGTCAATAATAGTGATGTACAGTACTTCCATCATGCAATGTACAGTGGCTTTTAGAGTAGGGCATACATGTAGATGTATAAAGGGTGATTTTTTTTTAACATGAGACAACATGATATCTAAAAAAATATGCATCAGAATAAAAAATGGAAAAATAGATGTTTAGTATTTTTAAAAGTGTTACCTTGGGATACTAATGTTGACACCCCTGTCCCATCCAAAGGAGGTGGGAAGATGACAAACTTTTAAATATTAAATAGGAACATTTGTTTTTTATTATAGAATCAGACTTTATTGGAAAAGTATGTAATTTCTGTATACAACACTTTTGTCATTGCATGATGGACGATGATGTAATTGAGAAGTAATACTATGAAGTTCCAAAATGGTATTATCTTGAGAAAATGCTTTGGGTTGGAAACATAGAAACAGCCATGCTTGGCAAATGACTAAATGTTTTGCGGTTTTCTCCATGTAGAAGTTTTGAAACATTAATTAATTAATTAAATCACTTGATCTCATGGTGTGCACATCATGCCTCATTTCTGAAATATGTTCCTTCATGAACCAACCAAGTTATTAGTTAGAAAGCAGGCTATTATGATAGTAGAGAAAACTGAAATGATTTACGTTTAGAAAAAGTGGCAGAAATGTCAGTAATGCTGTTATCTTATATGTCACTTGTTTTCCAAACAGGGTGTCATCACATACTGCTTTTTGTCAGGTTATTCAATGTTCCTAAACTACATGAGCCATCAAAGAATAGTTGCTGGAGAGAATAATGAAACTGTGATATTAGCTGCAGTGAATCATAACCCTCACATTATCACTAGTGAATTGGTAATCTTGCTACTGTTGGCTGAATTTTGAAAAGCAGAAAATATCATCCATATGGTATTCCCTTCAATCAGGAACTTCTTGGCAGTGATTTTCAGAACTGAGTAACATTTTGTCAATGGGCACTTCAGAAAATATGGAGAGACCTCAGTTTCTTTGCTTTTGTATTGTTTTTCAATAAATCAACCTTCAAAAACTATGGCATGATTAATCGACACAACATTTGTTATTGGAATGTGGAAAACACACATTGATTATGCCAAGTTGAACATAAGTGTTCGTAGTACGTGAATGTTTTGTGGGGAATAATTCTTGACGAACTCATTGGTCCATTCTTTATTTATGGCATGTTAAATGGCAATAAATTTAAAACATTCTTGGAGGGTAATATTCCAGTATTGCTTGAATACCTTCCCTCGGACTTGTGACATATGATGAAGTTTCAACATGATGCTTTTCCAGCACATTATTCTGTAGCATTACAGGGAGTATTAGATCACACATTCAATTGGCAAAGTGTTGGATGACGTGATCCAGAGACATGCCTGCAAAATCACCAGATCTTACTTTGCCTGACTTGTTTGTGGAGTTAATTGAAGGGTGAAGTTTGTAATGAAGTGCCAACAATGCACAATAATAGGATTCAGTGTATCACCAGGGCATGTCAGCAGATTACATTGGAAACACTTCTCTGTTGTGTCAAATCATCTCATGTGTGAATAAATACTAGGGAAGATCAAATATAAACAGGATTTTATTTTTTATTTAAATTCGTTTATTGAAAAACTCAAGGCAATTATTATTTATTTTCCACATAGTCTTCCACTTCAGAAATGCATTTGTCCCAGCATATGGCCAGCTTTTTGCTTCCTTCATCATAAAAAGAACTGGGTCGTGTCACCAGCCAGTTGCACACGAAGTCTTCCACACTCTCGTCATATTCAAATCGTCACCCTCCTAGAGCTTCTTTAAGCGATCTGAAGAAATGGAAATTGCAGGGTGACAAGTCCAGGCCATATGGAGGATGATCAAGTGTAGTCCAGTGCATTTCCTTTAGGGTGGAAACAGAGCTGCAGTATAGGGTTGCGCATTGTCGTGGAGGAAGATAACCTGTCGAATCGATTGGTCTAGTCTTTTGCAGTGATATGCAACTGTTGCCTTGTTCAGCAGTTCACAGTAGTAAGCAGCATTGATTGTGCATTGCTCATGCAAAGAATGAATCAGTAAAATGCCTGAAATTAGCCCAGCTGATGGCTGAGTCTTGGCTTTCACTGATGCTGCCTCCTCTTCCCTCCGTCACTCCTTACTGGCTTGTTTGGATTCTGGAGTGTAGTGGTGAACACATGTTTCATTGCGGGTGATGAGTCAACTCAAAAATGCATCACCTTCTTCTGCAAACCTTGCTGTAAGCCTCTGACAGACCTCCAAATGTCTCAACTTCAGATTTTCAATCAAAAGTTTAGGGACCCATCTGGAACATACTTTATGGAATTGTAGGTTGTTTGTGACGATTGATTGACAGCTCTCATAAATGATTCCAGCATTTTGTGCAATTCCTGATACTCTTGCCAATCGATCATCACCAATAATATTTTTAATCACATGAATGTTTTTTTTGGTCTGTAATGCTGATCTGAGGACGGCGATTGTGTTGCTGATTTTCTACATGTTCTCTTCTTCCTTGAACTTTTTATGCCAGGCAAACACATGCGTCCCTGATAATGTTTTATCGCCAAACTGTGCAGTCAATCTTTGGCAAATTTATGCCACTGTAACTCCTTCATGAGCAAGAAATTTGATAATTATGTGTTGCGCAATGGAGAGGTGCACCTGTTGCTGAGACATAGTGAGCATTACTGACAAAATGGCGGGAAATATCTAACAGCACTCTCTCCTCACTTCTAATGGTCCCACTGAAGCATAGCTGAAGTGCAAGGCCAGTCCTACCAACTGCTGATGTTCAGGAACAAAATTCCTGTTTATATTTTATCCCCCCTCGTAAGTGCATCAAAAAGGAAAGTTGGATTTTTGAGCATTTAATGTCAAATAAGTCTTAAAAACACGCACCCCACTGGTGAAAGGTGAGAGGTCAAACTTCTGGGAGGTGAGAGGATGCACCTCAAACAAGCTCTTTTCACAATTACTGAACATGTCTTATTTTCTTTTCTTGATGCAATTCATTTTGCCATTTTTGAACTCAACTGTGCCATCTATTGTACAACAATAAAATTATCATATAAAAGTTACATATTTTTTCTATAGAATCTGACTCTACAATAAAAATTGAATGTTCCTATTTAAATAAGAAAGTAGCTCCCCACCGTATCCCCTGGATGTGGACTAGAGGGCTTTACAGCGGTGTCACCAGACAGCATTTTTAAAAAACATATATTTTTGCTTTCTTTAAGCTGATACATATTTTTTGGGATATTTTGTTGTCTCAAGACAAAAAGCACCCTGCATATTTCAAATGTAGCTCAGAGAAGCATAAATACTAGAAAGAAGTGTAGTAATTGTTCATTGTTAACAAAATGAATACATCCAGTTTTTAACAAATGAACAGACAAAAGTGGAAGAGGCTTAACCCATGACAAGACCTGCTGTAAGGCAGAATACCATACTACTACTACTACTACTACTACTACTGCTACTACTTAACAAATGGTTCTGTTTTGTTAATGTATTTCTTAACTTGTTCTACATCCATAGAGTTTATGCTTCTAGATGAGACCTACAAAACATTTCGAATGATAGAGCCTTACATCACTGCTAGTTGAATAAAAGGCAGCTCAAAATGAATATAATAATTACAAATGACAGTAACAATTTAATGCATAGTGCTACATGATAAAAAGAGAAAGTAAAAGAAAGTTCTTTTTACATACCTTATAGGTTTCCTGTACGACTCCCTTTATCACATGGACAACATATAAGTTATAATCCATTTTGTGTCACACTTTCTGAAGTGTATGTGGGGTAACTGATATGAGCAAATTAGAAATGCACATTTTCAAGTTCTTGAATTGTTTTTGGCAAAGGAGGCACATGAACAAGATTTACAGATAACCCCACAAAAATAAATCCATAGGTTTCAGTTTCAGCGATCTGTGTGGGCAAGAGCAGGGCACAGCATTGCCATGTCCAGTACAACCAAATGTTTTAGAAGATGCTGAATTAAAAATGTGTGCTATCTTCCAATTTGCTGCATTTGCACAATAATAGAAATTTTGAACCTTTTTATACAGGGTGTACATAAAGTCCTAGAACACTTTCAATTATTTATTGAACAAGAACCAAACACCATACAGACATCATACATATGTCATTTTGAAGAGAAACCTTGAAAGTTTTTTTTTTTTTTTTTTTTCATTTATATGGCCGTAGATTAGTTTAGTAATTTGCTGATAATCAGTGCTAGTAGCAAACATGGTGAATTCAGGTGAGGAGCTGTGGTTGTCATCTCGATTGTGCGTGGCTGCAGCAAGTTGTAATTCTCTCGGCAACGTATCTTGTTTATCTCCTGTCATCTGTGTCCACCTGTGTGCTGATTGGTTGCCCCTGTACTCAGTGGCTGCTCCATAGAACCCACTCGCTGATTGGATGCTGTACTACTGTGCCTACGAAACCCCAGCACTGACTGGCTGTATCATCACTACACTGTAAACTGCTCTTGATTTCATCTTCCAAAGTTCGTGAATCCTCATTTATTGTGGTTATGTACAATACTCCTCACCCACCAGGGCACAACATGTAGCGGCTCCATCTGCTCTTTACTTCTTCATTTGTTGTCTTTGGTGTCAACATACTGTGTTGCTACACTGGCTGACAATTGGGGTTTGTAATTTGGACACTGACTACAGTAAATAACATAGCTGACTGATGCACAGTTGCATTTCACAATACTTTAATTTAACTTTTCACATCCCCCTAATAATACACAGTTATATGGCCAGTGCACTATTGTTATAACTTTTGATAAACCTCATTAATAGTTAGCAGGTGAACCTCCACATACTACTACAACAGTTTACTGTTGAACATCTACGAGCAGTAAAAACCAAACCACACAGTTCACAGTTCTTGAAGAATAATCATGTACATATGGAGCAGACACTGTCAGTGTTTTAACACATGACCTAATTGTTTAACACTTATTCCACAATTAACCTGAAGCACTGTTGTCACTCTAAGAAACACAGGTTCCTCGTCTGAACCTTGGCCATGAACTGTCTCGTGACCAAAAACCGGGCACTTATATATCCTCACAACAATAGATACTGAAACTTCACATTGTTCAAAGTTAAATTTACAGAAATTATAGTTAAAACTTAACTCATTAAATGAACTGAATACATCGAAAAATTGCATCTTTTTAACAACTTCTTCTCCTACAAAAGTTAGGCTGAATTATTTGTTTAAAACATGAAATTAACAAATGTAAGTATGCAAACAATACTTTTGACAAAACTGTTAACTACTTTGGAATTGATGAAGGCCTGGTTTTGCTAACATGTTTTCGAATAGTGCCAAATAGATACTTTAATAAGAGTACTAGCATTTCGTCTTCCAAATGGTTGCAATTATTACAGAATTTATATTTGTTTATATATCAACAATAGAATTTACATTATGAAACAATTACTGATTTCTCCTTATAATGAAAGATACTAACTAGGAATAGTCAAAATAAATTATAAAATCAATTACATATGTAAAACTATGAACAAAATTAGATCTGGTGTTATTT
The DNA here is from genome assembly GCF_021461395.2 of Schistocerca americana. Taxonomy (NCBI): domain Eukaryota; kingdom Metazoa; phylum Arthropoda; class Insecta; order Orthoptera; family Acrididae; genus Schistocerca; species Schistocerca americana. The sequence continues at coordinate 159,538,482 of NC_060123.1, forward strand.
ACTTTAAAACTGAGAGCCAACCTTTCTCTATTATGAAAATACAGATTATACTCATGTACATTACTGGTAATTAGTTCAAAAAAAAAAAAAAAAAAAAAAAAAAAAAAAAAAAAAAAAAAAAAGACAAATAAAAAAAAATTGAACTAAGCAGGTGGCAAAACAAGAGGGGAATTAAAATTATCGCAGCTTGCTTCGTCACACATCGTGCATCCTGTGAACTCGAAATGGCTCCAATGACAGTGTGTGAAGTCCTGTGACAGAAGCTGTATATGAAAGCTAGTGCAGAAGTTCAACGATGATGACAAAGACAAGAATTTTGAGTTTTGTTCACAGTTGCAACAAGTGAATGTGAAAGGGGATGGCATTGTCGAACGCTTAATTTTTAGCGGCAAAGCCACTTTTCATGCTAATGGGAAAGTGAACAGGCATCATTGTCAAATCTGGGGTACAAAGCATCCACATGAATGCATTGAATTTGAGCATGATTCCCCATAGGTAAATGTTTGTGCCTAGTCAAGTCGAAACCTGTACGGGCCATTCTTCTTCACTGAGAGCACTGTCACTGGATCTTCCTACTTGGACATGTTGCAGCAATGGCTGATGCCTCAAGTGCAATCAGACTCTCTGTTCATCTTTCAGCAGCATGGGGCTCCACCACATTTTCATCGTGAAGTTTATGGGTACCTGAACACGGAGCTGCCACATCAATGGATCGGCTGTTCCACAGAAGAGGACAGCTGTTTCGTGAAATGGCCTCCCCGATCACCAGCTCTCACTCTGTGTGACTTTTTTCTGTGGCAACACATTAAAGATCTGGTGTATGTACTGCCTCTACCACGTGATGCAGCAGAGCTCCGGGAGAGAAATGGGAAGCGACTGCCACAGCTGATGATGTCATGCTGGGACAGGAATGGCAAGAATTCGATTACCATATTGACATCTGCCGGGTCACTCATGGTTCGCATATCGAATGTGTTGTTAAAAAAACTTTCAGAGTTTCTCTTCAAAATGCAATATGTATGACATCTGTACAATGTTTAGTTCTTGTGCAATAAATAATTGAAAGTGTTCCTGAACTTTATTTACACTCTGTATATTATCTGTTATTGTTCTATATGTGTTAAATAGTTTTTACTGTTTGTAATCACTACATTCATTTTGAATTTTCCTGTATTTCCAGAACAAAATAGGAATTCCATTCCCATAAGTAGTGTCTTTGTAACTGTCGCGGTTTGATTTATTGAGTTGTTGTTACATCAAGTACTTTACTGAAGTTTTAGCACTCATTGTAGCCAGCAGAGGCAGGCCCTTGGTTTGGTACAATTCAGTTGCAATAGCTAGAATTTTGTGTCATTTGAGAGCGTCTATTCACTAAAATGGGCATAGACACACAACTCAATGCTTCTACCATTTGGTTAGTGATACTTTTGCTCCTCAAGTATTTACATTCTGCCAGAACATTCTTTACCACATTTATATAGTTCTATATCATGCATATAAAGACATGAGAGATTCCTTGCTCATTTACAGAGCTTAAATTCTTGTCAAAATACTTTAGAAACAAAGATGCCCAGAATTCAACTAGTACAGTTCTTCTCTTTACAATTTCAATCACAGAATTAATTGTTTAAATCATCAATTAATGTATAAATTTCGTCTAGGCCTTAAATAACATTCTTGATTATACCATACCTGTATTGGAGAACTTAATTAATTTTTAATTTTATTGTTTATCTTTTTTCAACAGGTTATTATTCCATTGGCAGAGAAGGAAGATTGTAAGAAAAGCTCTACCTACTTCTGCAGCCATCTTTTCCTCCTATTCCCTGAATTACTAACTACTTACCCTTCACTGAAAACTGAAGTAAAGGTATCTCTACAAACAACAGAAAAAGGATGCCCATCTACCATCATGTATCCAATATGTCAGCAGCATCTACCAAAAAAGGTATGTCATCACTGTTTTTAATTTTTCATCTTCCAGGTTGTATACGACCCAGGACAACTGGGAGATCCAGGAAAATGCAGGAATTTTTTCATCTGTGAGAAAACCAGGAAAAACCTGGGAAATTTTTAGAATTCTGGCAATTTTTCATTGTTTTAGTTTTAAGTTAAGTTTTTGTAATTTTGACTGGTAAGAAACAATACTCTGGCAAAAGATAGTGCATATCCTGCTACTGCAGAATAATACTGCTGCAATACAATGTTAAGGAGAAAAAAAAGAACAGGAAAATAAACTTAAGTTGCAAAGGAAATCCACCATATACAGCAACAAAGCACAGTGCTCATATAAGGGCCTGCCAACAGCAAAATATGTCAAAGGCTTTAGGAAGGCTATGGTGCGTAACGTTTGATAACAACAAATTGCCTCTGAAGAGTGTGACGTTACAATTGTTTACATTATATTCATTTTAGCAGTTGCGAGCGGGCTCATGCACATGTGCAGTTGAGTCGCATATGAGTCGTACCTTCTCCCAATTCTGGCTACAGAGGTGTGGCTATTAGCTCTATGAGCAGTAAGAGCAAGCAGCCAGATGCTAACCAGCAAAATTTTACTGATACATGCAAGTTGCCAGATTCATGCATGCACAACAGGCCCAGATCTAGGGGGCAGGGGACAAACCGGGATATCTGCCCTGGACAGCAATTTCAGGGGAGGGAGAGAGGCACCAAATTCATATTCTTGAGGGAATAAAACCTTGTTTCACAAAGCACTTAGCATCCAGTGCATGTTGGTCTATTGATTATACATATGATTTTGAAACGCATCCCTGTTGGTTTTTTTAACATTTTTTGAACACATTATAAGTTGACTTCTGAATGAATCATAAGTTTATTTTTGAATATGTGCATAGTGTATATGATGTCTCTGCCAGGGGAATCCCTGACACATCGACAAATAAAGTTTCCTGCAAACAAAACGGGACGGGGCTATATGACCTGAGTGGGATGAAGCCAAACGGGTGAATAACAATCACTGTTTGTTTATGTTGTTGACTGAGTTTGTGAATGATCAGCATTGTTATAATTACTAGCAAAACCCATAGATTCGGACTACAAGAATGGAAATAAATGACTAACAGGAATAACAAGTAAGAAAGATTACATATTATCTTCTCAGTGTATCCAAGAAAATGAAATTTTGACATGAAAATTTTGGCCAGACCAGTACACTAGTAAGGGCCAGTTGTACAGTCCCCAGCTAACAGCCACCTAAGTTCTATTCTGGGAGTAGCATGGAAAATGTGTTATACGAACATGTAATAATTCCTAACTGTAAAATAAATGCGAGATAACTAAACCAGTGATTGTGGCAGGATTAGTGAAGTTAACCAGAGAATAAGTTTGACACTGGCAGGAATAGTTACAGAATTAGTGATGACAAGATTGTTTGTCAGAACAAAATGAGGACATCACATACATTATGGGAGAATATGACGATTCCAAATTTATATAGAAATTTCGTACTACTATTATTCAATCTCACGCTTCTGAAGCTGGAACATATGAATGAAATGTGAAACTATTTCCTAATGTAAAGCTTTTAGCATGTAGTAGGCCTAATAGACATTTGATATTGGTACTTCATGAATTATATTTTGTCGTGTTATAAAAATGATCATTTGTGCCAAAACAGTCTCGTTTATTTGGTGTGTGTTACAATTGCTGCAATATTAGACAGGCCTATTTCATTTTATCTAGCACACAGTGAGAAAATAAATATAATCGTATTGGGAAACCACACGTCTTGGGTGCTATTTGTATTAACAGCTTTTTCAGTATTAGACAGTGACATTTTTTTCATGCAGCAAAACGGTTGACAAACTCTGATGAAGTAATACATTCTCTCCCAGAAAGGAAAGCATGCCTTGTAAAGCTGTAGCAAGATTAGAGAGAAAAAAATGCTATGACTTGAGGACTGAAGGAATGTGTACTGTTTTGCTTGTCTCTTGTCTTTACTGGTTTTATATTTTCTATATTTAATTGTATATCACACAAAACAGCAAGTTATTAGCTAATAGGCAAGAAAGAGTGCATGTTTTCTGAAGAGTTCTTGTTCTCCTGGTTACAAATAATCCCATCCAGTATTAATTGTGAGTTTTATTTTAAGAAGGCAGGATGTCAAACCGGCCAACTGGGAGCAGGAGAGGCACCACAGGACATTTTAATTTCCACTGTCCTGTATATAGTTTTATGGCATCCATTACAAAATGTTACATGTTTCAATTCCACAGAGTGAAATACAGTGATGTGTGATAGGAGAATGCTGTGTGAAGAGGTGTGGCACTGCACTTTGGCACACTTAAGACCATGTCTTACATTGCCTCGAACGCATATGTTTTATGTATCAGACTCTTCAGAAAGATGTGCGCTACAAAATGAACATATTTTTGAAAAGTCGATTTTTTTAAATTTTTGTCATCCTATCTCAAATACTTGCAGAGGGAGGGTGGGTGGGGAGTTGCAACTATCTGGTATTACTCTGATTTGGAAATATTCTTAATCCAGGGCTGATGCACAGAGCAGTCTGAGTTGTAGTGGGGAAGTGGGTAGTCTCCATGTGCCCCACATTTATATTTAGTGATTCTGCTGTTTCCTCTTCATTTATTACGCTCACGTCAAATGAAAACAAAATGGATTTCTGTGGCTGGGAACTATCAAGTGAATTAAAATACATTCACATAATCACGGAAGGCTAAAATATGTTATTAGTTTCAGATTTTATTTTATTTCCATCTTTCTGACAGTCAAGCATTAATCGCCTTGCAGAACAAAAAAGTTATTTTCTCAGTTTGCTAAAGAAAATTGGCTTTTATTAATCTTTTACACTGAGGCAGTCTATTTCTTTGAAACAGAGTGTTTAAGTAAACACTGTTGGCTAGTTTCAACTGGTTGCTGCAGTTCAAGTGCACATTTTCATCTTCTAGCATGTATGACATTACGCCTTAATATAGAACCAGACATGAAATAACACAGTACTGGTACTCCAAGAAAATTTACATCTGAATCTGGACTTATGAATGTGCACTTTAAACCGAATTATGCATTTTAGTGTGGTTCACAAAACTCCAATGCTGCATCATTGTAGCTGTGCAAGTGTGGTGACGCCTGTTATCTGGCACTCTGTGGCAAGTACTGAAACAAATCTATTTCTAACAGGTTGCAGTAAAATATTGTGAATGGTTGTTTGGAAAGTGTTACTTTCAAAGTAAATTTCCTTTTAGGTGAGAACCATGTGTGAGAAAATACGATGAATTTCTAAATCACAGAGCATTGACTATCATTTAAAAATCAGCTCCTTGAGGATGATCATTTAGAAGAATTTCAAGCCCCAAAAAACAGACATTTATGTTGTTATTAAAAATTTTACTGGCACATTTGTGTGATGTATCTTAAAGTGTAACACATGCAAAACATGTCAACATTATAAATGAAAGCTTAGCTTCTCTTATAGCTTATTAATCTTTGAGACCAATGTTATATGTAAAACCTTTGCTTTTCTTGTAGCAACGCATTATATATATTAATTTAAACCATTAACTTTTCCTATTTGTGTGTTCATGCTACTTAACAGTGATATTGCAATTGGCTGACTACATCACGCATCCTATGCTCTGCTGTCATTGTCTGGCGAGACCACATGACATGAGCTATGACTGGCTTACAAAAGCACATCACAATCGTGATTTCAATGTTTCAGAAACTGACATGTGGTGTTTGGTGGAATCTGAATGTATACTTTTGTAATATGAAAATATGAAGTGTACGTTTTGCTGCACATCAAAGATCTTTCTAAAACATGTTGTTTTCCCTGAGTGTCATTTTCTAAAGTGCTGGGAAATTGTCCACCATTGTACAAAACCATAACCATTCAAAGGATTGATAAGTTTTACAGTTCAGAGGAAAAGTATACTGTCGCTTAAAACAGAAAAAGTGTGTTTTCACTTGGAAGAAAGTGAAACTTCACAGTCTTCACATGTTCTCATGTCACAATTGATTATACTGCTGATTGTCATGGCTATGATAAGCGCTTCTGATGGAGAATGTTGAACTTCAGTTAGAAAAATTATGTTGGAACAAAATAGGAAAGTTGCTGAAATAAAAGATAAGTTGATGGCCAAAGAGGAAAAAATGAGTGCTAAATCTTTTAAGTTGGCAATTTATATGGTGTCTGCTCGTAAACAGGAAGCTATGAAGGATGATGAAAAGATGCTGTCAGCAAGCAGAAATCACCATTACAGCTTCAACATACAGTTATCCATTTATAGCTGTACTGGCCTTATTTCAGATCTTTATTGTTTTTATCGAAACAGTGTATCAATTTCTTTGTAATCTGTATGAGATCTTTACATATGGAAATGAATATTGAATTAATAAATTCATGAAATATTGTTCTTCATGAGAACTGCATTGACAATTCCTGCTTGTTCATATGTAACTTGACTTATACCTACTGAATTGCTGCAGACTTTCCTCCATAATAGGATTTATGAAACATGATGTGTGCAAGAAAGATAAATGTTATTAAATCACAGTTGTCTTTTGAGTCAGTTCCCCACCTTCAAAACAATTTACTAAGCTTGCTTACTTTCAAGGACATTTATTACTATCAGAGTTCACACAATTCTCCTCTTTTTTCATCTCCCTAGGGTTGTAAGTGAGACAAGGCCTTGCCTATAGCTAATCAAACCAATGACTAACTAGCAACAATTTACATTCAGCATATAAGTGACAGTTATACAAAAATCAACATTTGTTTTATTTTACCCCATTGCAAGTGTCTCTTGCCTCAGAAATGTACACATAGCATCAACATCTTTACTGCCCTGTGACCTTTCTAAACAGGTGTTTGCCAGAAAGCAATATTCATGTTAACAATTGGTTGTATGGTAATGATTCTTTTGAATAAATTATGTCTTGTTTGAGGGTGATTAATTACAGAAACATATTTTTCAGCTTGGGTCATAAACAGTACAAGTAATTTGACTGGAAAGTAATTTTGACACTTGATTGACAAAAGTTAGTTTTCTTAACAATGTGACTTTTTGAGTGCTTTCAATTAATTTAAAAGTGCAAAAATATGTACAGAACTTTGGTGCTAGTGAAGAGACAAATTTGTTTTGTTTTGAGGTTGTAAATTACAACACAATTTAAATATTAGTTAAATACTCAATATAGCAAGTTTGACAAAATCCATTCTCCATCACCTAAGTTTTTTGGTAAGATATAAATTTCTAAAAAGATAAACACTTTTTATAATGCAAAATTTAGTAAATCATGTGTCTCCTTAATTTCAGTGTTTTCCATTTTGTAATAATTTTGATGGCCATTTATGAGTTTATAATGATACAGCTTCCCCCAAAGCTCTAATGAAGAGACTGATACTGCCTTTTTTGTATGCATCCGAGTGGCTGTTGGACATGTCAGTGCTTCATAGGGACTTGTATGTTTGTCTTTATATCTATCATTCTGTCCAATTTGCTAATACACTCGATATCCATGGTGAAACCATATAGAATGTTCTGGGAGGATGTATATTATCGTGATTGTCAGGGGATTGTTGTTGCCATAAGTGGCTGGTACCTCTAATTACCTTAATTGCAGTTGATTGGTGGGTTGACACGAAGAACCTAATTATACTGAGAAATGACTGAAAGTTATTACCAAGTGATGTATTTTCATTTGTTATCTATTTTTATGTCCTCCTCTGTAATTAATATCCTTTGTAATTACCTTTGTAATTAACTCTCCAATTGTTTACGTCACACAACTTCCCGATTTTCAGAATTTGAGGCCTTATTTGTAAATTTTATGTATGTAGCCGGATAAAGCACGAGGTTTGTACTGTCATTGAGTGTTAGTAACTCAATCCACACTGTAATTAATCACATAACTAAAATAATACATGAGACATTATTGTAATTAAAGTTCAGATTGATTTTCATATTTAAAACTAATGATGATACTATAAAAATTACGTCAGTGAATATTGTATATTATACCTTATTCAGCTGTAACATCAGTTTCTTTACGTTTTGTAAATTATAATTGTAACATCGAAATGGTACAAATTTAATATTAGGTTATTTTGAAATTTATTGTTAAAATTCTATATAAAGCAAAGCAGCAATGCTGCGTGAGAGTCAGTTGTTGAGTTCTTTTGTCAGTCAGTGCTTTTGTTAGCATGACGAGTTGTCAATAAATTTTTTAGAGTTGGAAACTGTTATATTCATCAAATGATCTCCAGGCAATAGAAAGTTAAGTTAAATGTAACGATGTGAGTGAAACGTTATAAGTTGTGGTCAGTAACAAACTAGATCGAGTACCAATGAGTTGTAAATTGCCTTAATATTTATTAGTTTTGGTTTATTGTGCATTTTCAACCATGATGGTAATTTTGGCTTGCAAACAAATATTGCTGATTAGAAGAAGATAATTCAACTGTTAAGCTACTAAGTAACAATAGGGGTCACCAATAACATAGGACCAGAGATGCATCTACATATCACAAATATCGCTGACAACAATCTTCCTTGCTTGCACCATGCGAGACCACTCCACCACCCATGATTTCTACAGGACTATGTCCAGAAGTGAACCTCCAACCCCTACCCACTACATGGTGTTCTGTGCTGGAAATAGGGGAGAGGGAGGGGCTCTGTGGCAGTATTGCTTGTCAGGATCAACTCTGCCCAACATATTGGCTGCAGCAACTATGAACATGTTTCATAAGTAACCGAAAATTATGATCAATATTAGGAAAGGATAGTTGCTACTCATGATGTAGTGGAGATGCTGAGTCACAGATAGGCACAACAAAAAGAATGTCACAAAATAAGCTTTCGGCCAACAAGGCCTTTGTCAAAAATAGATGGCAGACAGACACAGACAGACAGACAGACACACACACACACACACACACACACATATATATATATATATATATATATATATATATATATATATATATATATATATATACACGTACACATACTCAACTAACACATGCCTGACTACAATCTCTGGCAGCTGAAGCCACACTACGAGCAGCAGCAGCAGTGCATGATGGGAGAGACAACTGGGTGGGTGTGAGGAGGAGGCTGGCCCAGGAAGAGGGAGTGGGGGTTGGTGAAGTATTGCTGGGGAGTGTGCAGGGATGAGGACGAGAGAGGGTAGGGCAGCTAGGTGCAGTCAGGAGGTTAGACTGAGGGCAGGGGGGGAGAGGGAGTAGCAGAAGAGGAGAGAACTAAAGTAAAAAGACTGGATGTGTTGGTGGAACAAATTGCTTTGTAGTGCTAGAATAGGAACTGGTAAGGAGCTAGATTGGTGAAGACAATGAGTAATGAAGGTTGAGGCCAGAAGAGTTACACAAATGTAGGATATATTGCAGAGAGAATTCCACCTGTGAAACTCAGAAAAGCTGGTGTTGATGGGAAGGATCTGTATGGCACAAGCTCTGAAGCAGTCTTCACAATGAAGAATGTCATGTTGGGTGGCATGCTTGGTGACAGGATGCTCAGGATGGTCACAGTTTGTCGGTGGCCATTCATGTAGACAGACTGCTTAATGGTTGTAATGCCCACATAGAATGCAGCACAGTGGTTTCCATCATGCATTTTCCATTGTTTGAAAATCATGATCTTTGTTTATCTGTTCCCATTTGCCTCTTGAGAAATGCATTTTGTATCTGTTCAGTGTACGATAGTGCTAGTAAAGTGTGGAGATCTTTGCAAAGGCATCTGTAGATCCTTCTACTCGATCCCAGCTACCCAGGATTTCTTCACATTTAAAGAAAATTGAAACTTTTAAGCAAATAAATTTACCTAGAATTGTCTACTAACAATGTTTGCTGAAAATAAGAAAAAAATTTAAATTTTCAGTTGTAAATGACATGCTTATTTTTCACAAGTAGCAAAATTACACAACACTAAATGTATTTTCAAACAACCATCAATGTACATATACTATCAAAAAAAGACAGTACCAATTTGACAAATAGTCTTTTGATATTCTGTAACAATAGAGCCCTTGACACATTCTAGATACCCAATATGATTGAAAAAGCGAAAATACTTGCTACAAAATTCCATCTATCCATCTTTTAACAATGTATAAAATAAATAAATAAATAAAAATAAAAATTTGGTACTCACCATGTGGTGACTTCCACTCTTTAACAGACAAATGTTCTTTCTCTTCCTTTGCTTAAATTGGGCATTATGGGTTTTTACCCATGACTTTCCCCATGTTCATTTTGGATCTGAAAACATTGTATGTCCTTTTATTAGGATGGAGGGCCTATGGACATATCTGTATACAATATACACTGATCAACCAGAACATTATGGTCATTGACCTACTATTGATATAAACCCATCCAGGTGATAGCAGCAACACCTGGGCAAGAATGACTGCTAGTCAGACTCACACATGGTGCACGTGGTATGAGTGAGCGTGTTGTCCATGTGTAGAATGGGAAAGGCATGCAATCTATCTGAACTTGACTGAGGGCAGATTGTGATGGCCCAGAGGTTCAGCATGAGCATTTCAGAACTGCATGACTTGTCCGGTGTTTGAGAAGTACTGTGGTGAGTGTCTTCATCATGTGGCAAAGCCAAGGTGAAACTATGTCCAGATGTCATGGGGTTGGACAGCTGCCCCTCATTACAAATGTTGGACACTGTAGGTTGGGCAAACTGGTTAAACAGGGCAGGCAGTGAACTGTGGTGGAACTAACATCAGACTTCATTCCTGGGTGGATACAAGTGTGTCTGAACACACAGCCCACAAACATGCCTAACAGTTGGCCTCTGCAGCCGATGATCCATGTATTTCCCAATGTTAACACCATGACATCAGCAACTACGACTGAAATGGGCACATGGCATCAGTAACTACGACTGAAATGGGCACTTGACCATTTGCACTGGATGTTGGTGCAGTGGCACAGCATATTACATGGATTGATGAATCCTAGGAGCTTCTTCATCATGGCAGTGGGAGGGTGTAAATCTGTTTTCTTCCAGGCGAACAGCTCCTTGACACTTGTGCTGCAGAATGGAAAGAAGCAGATGGTAGCTCCATTATGCTCTGGGGAAATTCATATGGGCATCCATGGGTCCACTGGAGCCTGTGCAAGGCATCACGATGGTCAAGGAGTATTGTACACTGCTTGCAGAACATGTACACCCCTTCATGGCAATCATGTTTCCCAATGGCAATGTATTTTTTCATAAGATAATGTGCCATGTCACAAGGTCAGGAGTGTGATGGAGCAGTTTGAGGAACAAAGTGGTGAGTTCCAATTGGAATGCTGTCCCCCCAATGTGCCAGATCTGAACCTGATTGAACACATCTGGGAAGTGATTGAATGTGGAATCTGAACTCATTGCCTCCCTCCCCGGAATTTATTGAAATTACCTGAGTTGTGTGTGCAGATGTGGTGTTATCTCCCTGCTGCCTTCCAAGGCCTCATTGCTTGCATGCCATGACATGTCACTGCTATTATCCATGCCAAATGTGGACATACCGGCTATTAGGTAGGTTGTCATAATGCTCTGGCTGATCAGTGCATATTATTTCCTACTGGCATGAGCATGTGAATTCTATTTATGTTCAAAGTAGCATAAGCAATTTAAAACAAATGTATAGACCAAGAAAATATTAAATCAGTTGAGAATGTATTTTATTATAGAAAAAAGTAAGCTGAAGTTTTTCTCATTAGAACATTTGCAAATTTAAAGATCATCTAACATCTTGGATTTCAACAGTAACGTATAGTTTAAACATTGTGTCATAGAAAGTGTGATGCCTTAAATTTAATGCATGGAAAGAAAGACAGGAATCGGTATTACTGGAGAAGTTCAGCCAAAACTACCACCCATCAGTAGATGAAGAAAGAGTCGATAGCAAGGCAACATGGTAAGGAATGAAAGGGGCGGATTTCAAAAATTAACTGAATAGCATCCAATGGTAATTGTCCATCAATATGAACAGAACAGATGGTAGTAGTTGTATCCCTGCAGTAGTGTACGCTGCCCTATTACTAGAAATTTTGTTTGAATGTTAACTCTTGATATTAGGTAAATGGTCACAGACTGACAAATATCAGAAACAAATAGTAAATTCAATATGGCTCAATGCATTACAAAAACAATGAAGTCACACAGACAATTTATATACACAGGCAATTAAATACTAACCACAGTAATAGAAAAGTTATCTGCTGTGTTTTGAAGCATAAAATCAATGAACTGCAATTTATAATTAACAATGTGAATACAGGTCTTTGTGTCCATTTTATCTCATTTCCTGTAGTGCAACTATTCCTGCTTTGGTTTTATTGAGATGTTGTAGCAATGACCTTATAGCCCCAGCCCCGTATAATGATTTTACATTCCAGGTTCCAATAAACACATCATTTTTCCTTCTTTGTTTGACTTTCCCTTTCCCTTTAACAGTGCTGTGTCATTGTCCATGTGTTGGGTTTACTCCTTTAGGAACTTTGGCTTCACTATGCCTCTAGTGCCCTCCCTGCCCTATGTTGTGGAACACACTTTGTCAGGATCCTCCATCAAGACCACTCTGGCTTGGGTGACCCTGCCAGTTGCTACACTACCACTGGTACTTCTCTTGAATTTGACAGAAGACGCAAGCCCTCCCACCCAGCACTGAAGGTGCCTCCATCAAGGTCGCATCCCCTGAGAGGGGCACAGAGTGCTTGATATGGGAAGCTGGATAATTTTCTACCATGGTCCAGAAAGCAACCACGAATTTCATACAGGGGTCGCAGTAAGACAAAAATTACACATATAGTGGGTGGATTTACTGGACTAACATCTAGAATCTCACAGATGAGATTGAAGACCAACTCCACAAACTATTCATTGATCAATGTACATACACCAACAGAAGCAGCAGAAGACCAGGATAAAGACACTTTCTGTGAGAACCTTTAGGGAGATGCCCTGGGCATGATGTTAAAATAATTATTGGCAACCTCAATGCGCAGATTGGGAAAGAAGGTCATTACCATCAAATGGTTAGCTGTGGGCTGAAGGGGCAGCACTTACAGCTGTAGATACAGTAGAAAGTTTAACAGGGATGCACAGAGGCACCAGTGTCAACCTGTAGCTGCATTTTTTTGTTGTTGTGAAAAGTGAGCATGATGAATAGTTTCTTAGGTGAAACCACAGTGGGATGAGATTCCAATGAAACCACATTAATGTGTATAAAGTCCTGGCAAGAGAAGTGTGTTTAGTCCAGAGTACAGCAGTCAGATGTGAAATGTCCTTCCTTTCATCATGCCTCACACTGTGCCAACCTATCAGGGCAGTCTTCTCTGAAATGTTCAGAGACAGTCTGGGCATGATGTAAATGAGAGCCAGTCAGGGGCCCAACACTTCTTCCCTTGTTTATGAGACAGAGATGGAGTGTGATGGTGTGTGCGCTCTACTGTTGCCACATTTTCTGTGCCAGCAAAGCTGGACCCCTCTCACAGGTCTGACGTGATAGCCACCACCTTCCTCCCAGATCCTAACTGATGTTACATGGATTAGGAAACTTCAGAGGATTGAGCCCACTTTAAAAAGTCTTACGAAGTAGCATCCTCAAATTATAGAGCTTTTGTGACACAACTTCCTATCCACAGCTTCCTGAATGATCCCATCCCTAATTATCACCTCTGCATGCAGTTTTTTATTTACTGGAGTCACAAAATGGCATTTCCTACTGTGTGTCTGCAGGTGAGCCGCCCATGCTAAAATTACACATGAGCTGAGTGATATGGCAATGTCAGTAAAGAAGATATTTAATAGAGCACACATTTCATCAAAGGTCAGATGCGCCAGTTCTGTAAGAAGGGCCAGTTTGCATACAGTTGGTACATACAGGGTGGGATTAAAAGTGATTTTACCATGGCTGAATCCATTAGCTGGAATGTGGAAAATTGTTGCCAAAGTCCCATCTGATATGCTTCCCACTCTTCCACCTTCTCATCATAAGGTGAGAACAGTGGTTGATTTGTAGCCAAAGGGTAGGAGAGCAAAGCAGACAACAAGGCTTCCAAATGTTTCTATCCCTCTAACAATGTTTCTATCCCTCTAACTGCTGTTACAGAAATTGCTGTAGCATAACTTTTATTGACACACCTAATAAGGTAGCCTGTAGCGCAGAGCCTATGGTAATGTAACAGACATGAAAAATGCCCTTGATTGTCACCAATTATGTTATATCTCACAACATACAAAAGCATGAGATGACACCTCCAGAACATTTATATTTAATGAGTTCATAGGACAATATTTCACAGCAGATGCAAGGCTTAGCCACATGGCAAGATAGGTACAGTAAAGCTCTAGCTTGCATGGCAAATAGAATAAGGAGCAAACCCAGACTCAGGTTGATTGCTGGGTAGTGATTGCATACATAGATGGCATGTCGCACATGATGCTGGGAGGTGCCTGTGCAGCCATTGCATATGGTCCATACCAGGTATGTTTAAAGGAAGACATTGAAGTAATTAAGGGCTGGACTGTTAGATTTGTTTCTGGTAGGTTTGAATATCACACAGGTGTGATGGGCACACTTCACAATAGTGGATGAGGATTAACTGTTGTGTGGTAATGTGCCAGTCATGTGCCGAGGGCTGATGGAGATCTCAGCTGGTACCCAACGTCTAGGTGGTAGCCCCGTGGGTTACCACAATCAGTCTCCACAAACAATTATTTTCCATTTAAGACTGTATAACCATATTAAAGCTGTTTCTAACTGCTTTATGTAGTTTAAATGACTTCCTTCCAGTAGGCTGCAACCTGTAAGCACTGTCAGTCTATGTTTTTACCAATCCATTGCTGTGGCACAGCATTCAAAACGCCATTCAGCAAAACTGGTCCAGTGAACCGACTCCAATTTTTGCACTTATAGCCAGTCCCCTTTCTTTTCATTGGTTCTATAGTAGTATAATATTAACTTGTATCCATCAAGAAGAATCTGTTCAGTTTCAATGATCTCCATGTGTTGTTTTGAGATGCACAAAAGTCTGCTGGAATTCCATGTATACATCTATTATCCAGTATGGGTTTGACAAGTTCATTTGGTTTAATTGTGAGGCTTCTGATGTTTTGGTGAAAGTCGGTAAATGCATTTTGCTATGCATGGTTTTGTCATAACTGAAGTATTTTGTTGTGTTAATAGCTGTTACAACTATAACTACATTTATTCTGCAGCTTTGTCTTTCTGGTGAGTTTATCCTTAAAAACCTGTAATGTTCACATGCAGCATTAGTAGTGTCCTGTTTGACACAGTCACATTGCTTAAATATCTGGGCATAACACTGCAAAGTGGTGTGATGTGGAATGAGCATGTGAGGATTGTAGTATGAAAAGCAAATGGCTCTTTTGTTTATTGCAAGAATTCTAGCAAAGTGCAGTTCAGATGCAATGGAGACTGCATATATGATACTAGTGTGACCTATTCTTGAGTACTGCTCATGTGTCTGGGATACAAACCAAGTCAGTTGAAAAGAAGACATTGAAGCAGTTCAGAGGTGGACTGCTAGGTTTGCTACTGGTAGGTTTGAACAACACACAGGTGTAATGGAGATACTTCAGGAACTCAAATGGGAATTCCTGGAGGGGAGGCAACATTCTTTTTGAGGAACACAATTGAGAAAATTTAGAGAACCAGCATTTGAAGTTGATCGCAGAATGATTCTGTGGTCTCTAACATACATCACGCCTAAGGACTATGATTACACTAGTCAACAGCCATTTTGCATCTGGGATGTGATACATCAACTAGTATGTATTTTGGTGTGTAGGTTCTGAATATAACTTTCAAAATGTTCTAGCACATATTTTTTTGAGTTTTTAAAGGTTTTTTATTTTTCATATTTAGTATTTCGCTTTTTGCTGTTCTTCTGTTTTGATGTTTAATTGTTTGTTTTTGATTTGCAGAGGAGAGCTAGAAGAACTACAGATCATCAGTAAGTGGTTGGTGTGGAAATCCAGTGGTGTGAAAGAGATCCTCAGTGAGTGTTTCCTGGGAAAGATAGTGCAAACTTTTTGTGTTTAAAACTTACACTAAGAAAAATGCCAACTAGTAAATCTCGTTAATGTCTAAACCACCCCGACAACTTTTGTTATTTGTGAGGGAAATTCACTCCAAAAGCCCATAGAAAATCAATCACTGATTTGGTTAAGAAAGCATATAAATTGTATTTTGATTGTCCTGTTGGTGATCAAGATATTTTGCACCTCATATTGCCTGCATAATATGTCCTACAACCTTAACCGAGTGGTTGAAAGAAAACTGCTGAGCCATGCCACTCGCTATTCTGATGGTGTGGTGTGAGCCTAATGACCATTATTCAGACTGTTACTTCTGTCTTACAAATATTTTGGGACATTCAAGCAAAACTAGACATAAAATAAAGTGTATTTGCCTATGCCCCATGAGGAGGGGTCGCCCGTTCCTGTCTGTAATTTGAAAGCCATGGAACCAGACACCATGTCAAGTGAATGGCCTATAAGGAAGTCATATGTTCCTGGAAATGTAGGTGTGAACAATACCCCATTGGTTGAGCCCAATAAAATCATTTTGCCTCCCCTTCATATCAAGTTGGGCCTTATCATGAACTTTGTAAAAGCCCTAGATAAAGAAGGTGAGGCCTTCAATCACTTACAAGAAAAGCTTCCCAAATTAAGTGAGGCAAAGCTGAAAGAGGGCATATTTGTTGGACCACAAATAAGAAAATTGCTGAAAGATCCAACCTTTGATACCAAACTCACAGATATCCAATTAGCTGCATGGTCTTCTTTTAAAGCAATTGTGAAGGGCTTTCTGGGTAACAGAAAAGGCAAAAACTATGTTACCACTGTGAATGACCTGTTGGACAACTATAAGAACATGGGGTGTAGCATGTTGCTTAAAAGTCACTTTTTACATTCTCACCTTCATTTCTTCCCGGAAAATTTGGGAGCCATAAGCAATGAGCATGGTGAATGATTTCATCAAGTCATTCTTACCATGGAACACCGTTACCAAGGCCGTTAGGACCCTTTGATGAGGGGTGACTGCTGCTGGGGTCTTGTTAGGGAGTGTGATGAAACAACAAACAAAAGAAGAGCTCCGTCATCGCATTTTTCAAAAACCAAAGATGATTAAAGGTGAAAATATCTTCTAAACTAATTTGAACCTTTTATTGGCATCATGCCCACATATACAAACAAAATAGTATTGACTTCAAACGTTCTGAATGTGTATTTTTGTTTGACTCAATTGTGTCAATTTTCGCTATTACCATTTTGTACTCTGTGGTGTATATACCAAATGTGACATCATAGACAAAACAGTGTGTTCAGCACCCAAAAATTAGGTAAATCCACCCATTTAAAAACCAGATGCAGAATAGAGTTAAATTTGTTAACTAGTGTTATAAGATATGAGAAATTATGGCTCATAGAGAGGCATGTAGACAGTCATGTATCCCTCATTCTATTTGTGGGTGGAACAGGAAAGGAGATGACTATTAATGGTACTGGGTACTCTCCACCATGCAGTGTGAGGTGGATTGTGGAGTATCAGTGTAGATGTAGATCTAGATGTAAAAAAGGCCTAGAGAAAATAAAGGGAATCACACAGTCAGGATGGCTACTGCTTTGGTCAGGCAGGATGCTTCTGGCAATTAGCTGTGCAAGTAGTCTCTTACCAGAAGCATTCAAGTGCAAACCATGACAAGACAAGTGCTATGAAGTTTTAGGAGAAATAAACTCACCAACAGATCTACACTAGATGAAGCCATTGCATGTGGTTCACACATGCCACACACAGATGTAAACTAACATGGGAATTACCTGGTTTGCACTATAATATAGAAGGATTGGTACAAAAATAAATACTTTTGCATAATTGCTACGAGATTGGCTCTGCATGTAGTTAATGTTACAGAAAACCAGAAATCTCTTGGTAACATCCATTTTTCCAAACTGCAAGACTTTTGCAGCAGACCACATACTGTAAAGAAGCTGGCAGCATTGCCCTTTTCTTTGACAAAGTAATTTTATAACAGCAATGTTTAAATGCACATTTTGCTCTTGGTTTATTTTTTTCTTATATATATATATATATATATATATATATATATATATATATATATATATATATATATATATATATATATATATATATATATATATATAAAAAACAAAGATGAGGTGACTTACCGAACAAAAGCGCTGGCAGGTCGATAGACACACAAACAAACACAAACATACACACAAAATTCAAGCTTCCGCAACAAACTGTTGCCTCATCAGGAAAGAGGGAAGGAGAGGGGAAGACGAAAGGAAGTGGGTTTTAAGGGAGAGGGTAAGGAGTCATTCCAATCCCGGGAGCGGAAAGACTTACCTTAGGGGGAAAAAAGGACAGGTATACACTCGCACACACGCACATATCCATCCACACATACCATATATATATATACATACTTTCCCCTAATCCTCTGCAGGAGTTCCGAGCAAATTATATAAGGTCAGATAAGTGTAAATCTCATCATCCTGGAAATCTGAACATCAACACTTTATGTGAGTGTCACAAAAACAAATGTTTTACAGGTTGTTTTCTATCTTATGGATTTAAAGATCTACTTGTGCTGTTACCCACTAGACTAGTTCACACATATAGCAGTTGTTTTTTCCTCTTTAAATATACTTGAATAAATGTGTGTTCAGCTTTGAGTTGGTTGTCTTCTCTGTACTCTGAACTTCTGCATATGAAGTAAAACTACCTTCTGATCATGCTAGTGCAGTTCTGATGGAATTCTTCTCCAGTGTAATTATCCTTAACATTTAAATATGGCAACAATGTACTGTATGCTGATAATATGACACTAATAACAGATGGAGAAAATCTGCAAGATGTCATAGAATACAACAAAGTAGTAACTGAAATGAGCAGTGACTGGTGCAGAGTCAATCTTTTATCAATAAACAAATTGAAAACTGAAAAAATTTACTTCACCCTGAAACCAATTGAATAGAATACAAAAAATGTCAAGCTACTAGGTTTACATATAGATCAAAAACTTACATGGGACAGACACACAAATTATCTATGTGGCAAACTTGCTCAAACTCTCTTTCTATTACACAAGCTGATTCATGTTATAAATAAAAATCTACTAATCTCCACATACTTTGCTTTTTTCCATTCACAACTACAATATGGGGTACTTCTTTGGGGTAACTCAGTGGGTTCAAGTACCATCTTCAAGTGGCAGAAGAAAGCAGTCAGGTGCATTTTAGGACTAGCACCAACACAAAGTTGCAAAAACCATTTTCAAGAACTAAAGATAATGACACTACCTAGTATATACATTTATAATTGTTTAATATATGCTAAAGAGAATGTAAAGAATTTTAACTTAAAATCTGAAGTGCATGTTCATAATACTCGAAAGAATAGTAACATAGACCTACCATACACAAGGCTGACATTAACACAAAAGAGCCATAAACACCTTAGCTTAAAATTTTATAACAAACTCCCAAAAGCTGTGAGCGAACTACCGATGAATAACTTTAAGCAGACAACAGAAGTGTGGCCCAAATGTATGCCACATTACTCACTTGATAAGTTTCTAAACAGTGACACAAAAGAGATATGCTACATGAAACAAAAAACTACCATGTGAATTATAGATATATGTTTGTGACAGTAATGTACCAGCAAAGACTTTTTACATGGATACGTAAGATGTAATATAAATATATTTTGATACTATTGTATATTTAACTGTTATGATGTATTATTATTATTATTATTATTACTATTGTGAATGAATAATTGTGGTATTATCAATATTACTTTAGTGTGCGTATCTGCTTGCCCTGCACAGGTACAATTATTATTGTAATTTTAAAAAAAAGTATTGAACGCACTGACGATGCCAAGTGTATGGAAAACATATTGAAAGGCAAATAAAGATTCTACTGATGCTTCTAACAATAAAAGCACCAAAATAGATGAATTGAAAATCATTCTGTTAGAATGTGCAAATATTAGAGTTGTTTATTTAAATGTTTATATGAGCACTGGTTTACTGAGCACACAAAGTTCTAAACAAAATAGGGAACTTCAGATTAGGAAGTAGCTTTTGCAGAAGAACCAAGTCACTTGGAGGCTCAGACCAGAAACTGTTTTAATTATTTAAATGAAAAATGTGTGTTTGAGAGCTGTTGTGTAGAAATAGTGAACTCACTAGCAAATGTTATAATAATCTCAATATACATAATTCCAGGGACATAAACAACAGAACTATTCTTATCTAAGCTTCAAATTATGCTAGAAGACCTTTGTAGAGAAAAAAAGAAAAAAATTGTAATAGCTACTGATTTTAATATTGATATCACATGTGATAGTAGCCACACTTCAAGATTCACTACTTGGTAAAGAAATATGGTTTCAAATTGAATTTCTTTGAATCTACCAGAGACAATGGGCAATCAGAAACATATATTGACAATGTTCTAACTAAATATGTATATGAAGACGTGTATACAATTTGTCTAGATCTAGGTATTTCAGATCATTCTGCATTGTTCATTCAGCTGCCACAGACGGATAGGAAAATTCCACATATGAGGACCCATATGAGCAGGAAATTTAGCAAAGAAAACTTGTTAACATTTAGTGAGAAGCTAAAAGAGAAAACATGGCCTTTTGATCATTGTAACTCAAGTAAAAAAAACTTTGAGAAATTCCTAAATAGTTTTCTTGGTGTCTTTAATGAAACATTTCCACCTAGACTCTGCAGCAATAATATAACAAATAAAGTAAAATGGATTATCCAGGGCATAAAAATTTCCAGTGTAAGGAAAAGGCAACTGCACAGAGAACTAAAATATAATAAAGATATTGATTTCATTAAATATGTTAGACTCTATAAAACCATATTTAAAAGAGTTGTCAGGGCAACAAAACAACTGGCAAATAACTGGCTAATTTTAAATCATAAAAATAAGACAAAGGCTGTGTGATCAGTCATTAAATCTGAGTTAGGTGTTAAAGTCTGTAATCAAGAAATTTCAAAAATTGTACACCCAACTCAAATATCAGAGCACTTTAATGAATTCTTTGTAAATGAAGCAAAGTCTGATGTAAATGTAACAGATTATCACAAGAATGTAAATCCCTTTGGCCTAGGTGAAAACTCTCAAAACTTTACAAAATTCTTAAATGTTTCTGTGGAAGATGTAGAAAATGCTATTCTAACATTAAGAAACAAAAAACCTGCAGGTTAGGATCGAATACCCACCAAAGTCATTAAAGTGATACACAATAGAATTGCAAACCCACTAGCTCAAATAATAGATCATTGTTTTGAAGAGGACTGTTTCCCAGAGGTACTGAAATATGCTGAAGTCAAACCACTCTTCAAGAAGGGATCAAGAGAGATCATGGGAAATTATCGTCCTATCTCGATTCTCCCAGTCCTATCTAAAATATTTGAAAAACTTGCTGTTCCACAAATTCAAAACTTCATTGCAAAATATTCTGTTATTCTAAACAGCCAATTCGATTTCCAGCAGGGGAAAAATACCATAGATGCAGTAAAAGTTTCATTTTTCTGCAACCTCACAAAGGTGCTTCATTCTGTAAACCAAACACTGCTTGTTTACAAACTTGAAAAGTATGGCATTAGCAGTGGTGCCCT